>NC_142271.1:3104606-3704606 GCF_052056855.1 Sturnus vulgaris
GAAGTGGCCCCGGTGCTGAGAGGAGCAAGTGCTGACGCTCAGGAGGATGCAGCACCATGCCAGGTCTGAAACTGATTGGCATGGCAGTGACAGTGGCATTGGCACCAGTGGCATTGGCACCATGTGGCACAGCCCAGGGGATGTGGGACAGACGTGCAGGGTAGGGCAGAGTGGAGGAGGGGGACACTGCCACCTCCCCAGGGATGCTCCTTCTCCATGCCCAGCTGGGGCACTGGGAACCAGTGGCAGTGAAGGCATCAGGGCATTGACAATGCAAACCATAGGGTTTTATGGCTCCTTTTTTTTTTTTCCCTTTTTTTCCCCCTTTTTTTTTAAATGAAAGTGCTTTTTAATACTTTTTAAAAAGACATCATGCTTGTGATCAGGCTGATGGCCCTCTGCAGTGCCCAGGTGCTCCCCTCCCACCCTGCACAGGAAGTGTCTTGTTTAGGGAAAGGTTTGGGATGTCTCCATCTCTGGCTGGGTTTTATGGAGGATCCCCTGAGCTCTGTGTGTACTTTCAGGAATTGCACTTGGGGGTGGCCCAGGCTCAGTGTCCCCACTGTGGTCGTTTACTGAGGAGTCATGAGTAGAGAGCAGTGAGGGCAGATTTCCCTGATTTATTTTGCATATGTACATTTTCCTTGTTTTGGTTTTTTTTTTGTTCCTTCACCTTTTTTTGCCTTTTTTCTGCGGTGACTGTTCCAAACTGCTCCGTCGGCTCCTGCATCCTGTGGGAAGTGGCCAGGGAGGTGACTTGTGCAGGGTAAAACATTGAGCAATGCAGGGCCAAGCTGTCAGTGGACAGAGTTTGGGACAGAGAGGACAGAGAGGGGACAGAGAACAGGAGGGGTGCCAGGATAAGGGACTGGGTCAGCTTGGAGGTGTTTTTGTGGCTGCAGCCCAAAGTAAGCCAAGGCAGAGTGCCCAGTCCTGAGGCTGCAACTGCAAGGGCAGAGTCTGGGGAAAGCAACCCCAGGGCGCAGGAGGGTGACAGAGGGACAGAGGTGGTGGGGAGCAGGGTGGTAGGAGGCTGGCAGGGGGACAGAGAGCTCGAGGTGGCCGGGTGTGGATGGGTTTCTCAGGTTGGCAGGGGAGGGAAGGCAGTGGGAAGGAGGGCAGGAGTGTTTTGAGGGGCACTGTAGCCCCTTAGGGAGGGGGACAGGGCAGGTTTAGGCTCAATGCTGCCAGTGCAAGGAGCAGGAATAGCCCAGAGCTCAGGAGAGTGCCTTGACTGCCGCTTTGATGCCACGTGTCCTGTGAGACATGGGGACTTCGACCTCTTGCTGCTGGGAAAAGCCACCCATCCCTGTGGGATGGGGCAGAGCCACCCCAGCCCTGTGCTAGGCCGAGGGCTCAGTGGTGGGACTGGGCTGAGGTGGCTGCTGTGAGCAGGGCAGACGGAGCAGCAGGGGAAAGAGAGAGGGAAAAAATCCAAGGCCAGGCACTGGCAACCATACCAGGGCTGTGCTGGGGCTCTCTGGCCAAGTTCTCATATGTAGCATGTTTGTTTGTTGTTTTGTAGGTTTTTGGGGTTTTTGTTTTTTTTTTTTTTTTCTTCTGTTTCACTCACTGATCTAAAACTCTGGGAATGAAAACTCAAAATTCCCCCACCATAAAACACAGGCGTGCCCCACTCCCAGCCCCGATGGGGGACGAAGCTCTTCGTTAACTGGACCGGTTTGTGCCTCCATCCCTCCCTCCCTCCTGCCTGCACCGAGCCCAGGGCTCACACTGCACCCCACGCACACAGACTGGTGCCCCCAGCAGCCCTGGCTGGGGTTTAGTCATGATCCCAGAGACACTTTCTCAACTCCCCTCAGCCCCTCCGTTCTCCTCCAGTGTATTTATGAATTTCACATGAAGTACTGTTTTATTTTTTTAAAGACTTTGTAAAGCTTACCAGGGTTACAATCACCATTTTTAGAGCTGCGTCAGTCCACAATGTTAAAAATCCATTTTTTTATGTATTATATTTTTTGTGTATTTTTTTTAATCCAGCTGTGATGGGTTGTATCATATATTTGTTGTGTTTACTGTATCTGTCCAACTTCAAAGAGAGGAGACTGTGGAGCTCCGACAAAACTACGGTCTGCTGAAAAAAAAACATTAAAATTATTTGTTCATGGGTTGGCTCAAGCAGTTCTGAAATTTATATTTTATTTCTTGGGAATTTTTCTTTAACAGCCAGGACTATGAGACCTGCCATGTCCCATGTAACCCCTTGGTTGGGTAACGCTTTCGGTACCGACTTTGGGTACCAGGATGCCGCATCCAGCTGTGTTTTGCTCTAGTTTGCTTGGGAAAGGTTGAGTTGGCCATGGCAGACGCTTCCCTGTGCTTCCCCGCAGCAGTGCGGGGTTCGGAACACATCTTTTAGGGGGTCTACACCACAGGGTGGCAGTGGGCTGGTCTGTCCCACCACATCCTACACTCAGGCGACACAGGCGACGTGTTTTATTCACCACCGACCTCTTCCCCCCGTCCTGCGAGCCGCCCGTACCCCACTATCCCTCCCGCAGCCCCGTTACACCCATCACACCCAGTTACACCCACCACACCCTTCCCGGCCCCATTCACCCCCACCCCCCCGTCCCGGCCCCGCTCCTGCCCCGGTCCTGCCCCTTCCGCCCCGCTCCGCTGCCTGCCGGGACGCGTAGTCCCGCGGCCCCGCGCCGCTCCCGGCCCGCTGCAGGTCCGCTCTCGGCCCCGCCGATCGCTCCGCGCTCCTCCCGACCCGCTCCGCTCCTCCTGTAGCTCCGATCCTCCCATTGCTCTCCTCCTCTGCTTTCCCCGCTGCCGGCCCCGCTCCTCCTGTAGCTCCGCTCCTCCTGTAGTTCCGATGCTCCCATTGCTCCGCTCCTCCACTTTCCCCGCTGCCGGCCCCGCTCCGCCTGTTGCTCCGCTCCTCCTGTAGCTCCGAGCCTGCCATTGCTCCGCTCCTCTGCTTTCCCCGCTGCCGGCCTCGTTTCTTCTGTGGCTCTGATCCTCCTGTAGCTTCGATTCTCCCAATGCTCCGCTCCTTCGCTCGCCCCGCTCCCGTGTCCCCTCTCCTGTTTCCCCGCTCCTGTCCCCTCTCTCCTGTTTCCCCGCTCCTGTCCCCCCTCCTGTTTTTCCCCGCTCCTGTCCCCTCTCTCCTGTCCCTGCTCCACCTGTTGCTGTTGTCCCGCTCCTTGTCCCGCTGCTGTCCCCTCCGCATCCCTGGGGAGCGGGGAGCGCCCCAGGGGGCTCAGGCTGGGTAGAAGCCGCCGGCTTTAATTAGCGCGGCTCAGGAGCGGGATGAGCCGCTCGGTAATTCCGTCGGGGCAGGCAGAACCCGGCTGCCCGCGCCGGCATCCTGGAGCTCCGGGGTTGCTCTTTTTAGCTTCTAAACCGGAAACTGGACGGTCTCACGGGGTCAGGCATAGGAGAAGTGGAGCTGGCGGAGCCCTGGGGCTGCTCCGGAGCTGCTGGCTCCGCCGGGGTTTGGGGTCCCGGAAAGGATCCGTGGGCTTCCCGGGTGGGGAGGTGTGTGACGGTGTTCCATGCCCGTGGCTCGCAGTTTCACTTTGAAACTAGGATGATAGTCCATCCTGGAACACAACTCACTCACAGACAGAGGGGTTGAGCCCTGTAGCCAATCCCTGGCCCACCAGTGTCCCCAGCCACTGGATGTGCGGTCACATGGGTGGTTTGGGTAAATGGGTCCCTGTACCGGGGCAGTTTAGGGTTGGGGTGGTCCTTGCGTTCGGGAAAGGAAGAGAAAGGCCTGGAGCACCCTTCCTTCCTGGTCTTTGCCCTGGCTCGCCCTTCCGCCTTCCCAGCCTGACTCCTTGGCTCTGTCCTGCAGCCTGCACCGGCTCCCGGGGGTTGTCACTGCAGCCCACTCGCTGTGGGTCCCCCCTCTGCCCGGGGCTGCCGCTGAGCCCCACAACGCCCTGACAAGCGATGGAGGGAGAGCCCACCCTGCGCCTCCGTATCTTCGACCTCAACTGCTGGTGAGTCCAGACTGTGCCAGGTCCGTGCTGTGTGGGTGGAGATGGGGACACCGCACTGGGAGAGGGGTCCCACTTTGGGGTTACCTTCATGGCCCTTTCTTTTTGGGGTCACACCACTCTCCCAGCCCCAGAGGGTTATGAGATGCTTGGCTGGGTAAATGCCTTCTATCCCCTCAGTGCTTGTTAGCCCCAAAAAAACCCCCATTTGCACCCCAAGCAAGGATTAGCTGCTTCAATTCTGCAGTCAGGAGAAGCTGTCCCCAAAGAGCTTCCCTGCATATCCCTCTTGTCCCCATGTCCTCACATGGCCCTTTCCCCTTCCTGTCTTTCCCATCTGCATCCAGCTCCTGCTGGTACTGGAGCCTCCTTCTCTCCCTCGTTTTGGGTCACAATGGGTCCCGAGAGCCCCCATCACCGTGTCCCCACCAGGCTTTGAGTGTCACCCCTCTCTGGCAGGGCCATCCGCTACCTGAGCAAGCGGCGGCAGGAGCGCATCCGGCTCATCGGGGACAAGCTGCGCCAGGAGAGCTTTGACCTGGTGCTTCTCCAGGAGGTGAGGGCAGTTTGTGGGCAAAGTGCACCCATTCCCAGCCTGGGAGATAAGTGTGACTGTTCTCAGCCTATCCCACTGTTCTCCAGGTGTGGAGCGAGCAGGACTACTGTGACCTGAAGGCGAAACTAGCAAGCTGTTACCCCTTCTCCCATTACTTCCGCAGGTGAGAAGGGCAGGGTCAGCCCCCCCGGGGCTGTGTGTGGGGCAATGCCAGGTTTGTGCCATGTCCTGGGGGTTTACCACTTGCAGAGACCACTGCAGGTCCTTTAGGTCACCTCTGTCACTGCCTGGGACACCCCATGCCTGGGCAGCAGGATGCTCACAGGAGCACACTGGGATCCAGGCATCCGGGGGGTCCTCCTGGCTCAGGGCTATGGTGAGGCAGAGGTTTTGGGAACCACATCTCCTCACTGTGCTTTTTCCCTCCCACAGCGGGGTGATTGGCAGTGGCCTCTGCGTCTTCTCCAGATTCCCCATTCTGGACACACTCCTCTACCAGTACTCACTGAATGGGTACCCCTACATGGTAAGTGGGGTGAGGGGCATGTGGCACCGTGGTGTCCATCCCCACAGAGGCTCAGTAGCCCTGACCTGCCCTTCTTTCCCTTGGACAGCTCCAGCATGGGGACTGGTTCTGCGGCAAGTCCGTCGGTCTCGTCATTATGAAGATCTCAGGGATCATCTTCAACGTCTACGTCACCCATGTGAGCATCCCAGGGAAGAATCCAGCACGGGGGGAACAGTGGGGAGGAGGGGAATGAGTGGCCATACACCTCTTTTACTGTCCCCTTGCTTTAACTACTGCTGTCCACCCTCTGCCCTGGACTATGCACTGATTTAATAAAATATTGCTCGGTGCAGAGGGCAGTGACCCATAACCTGGGTGTGCATTGGGATGAGCATCCCAGGCTGTTCCCAGTGGGAATGACATAAAGACAGAGGTGTTTGGAGGGGCTGGATGGGTTTGCAGGGAGCCTGGGAGCAGGGCAGGTGTTGGTATGGGAGTCACAGCCCCTTTGCTTTCTCCAGCTGCACGCCGAATACTGCCGGGACAAGGACGCCTACCTGCCCCACCGCCTGGTGCAGGCCTGGGAGCTGGCACAGTTCATCCGGTGAGCAGCTGCAGGGTGTCCCCCTGCAGGTCCCCAGGACGTGTGTGGTCACCCCTGCCCCTGGGGCTTGCACTGCAGAGAGCTCCCATTTGCACCAGTCCCAGGCTGAGGAGCACTGGGCAGGTCCCAGTCACTGCAGTCTGGTGCCAGGCAGGGCAGGGAAGGACAGCCACCCCTGTCCTCACAGACACACCTCAAAGGCAGCAGACGTGGTGCTGCTGGGAGGGGACCTGAACATGCACCCTGACGATGTGGGCACCCGGCTGCTGCGGGGCTGGACGGGGCTGCGGGACGCCTTTGTTGAGGCCGCGCGCTTTGAGGTGAGCTGAGGGGCTGAGTGGGGTCCCAGGACACACCAAGAGCCCCCCACCCACCCAGGCTCTTGTCCCAGGGCTGTAAGAACGGCTGCACCCTTGTCCCTGACAACTGCTTCACTGACAAGTCAGAGATGCTGCCCTTCCCGCTGGGCATCCGCATTGACTACATCCTCTACAAGGTAACGGGGAGCGTCTGCCACCAGCTGTGAGGGGGGTGAGGCACTGGTGTGACCCCTCGTCCCTTCACCCAGGCCATCTCCAGCTTCACGGTGAAGTGTGAAGAGCTGAAGACCACCACAGGGCCAGCCCCCGGCATGGCCATCCCCTTCTCAGACCATGAAGCCGTGATGGCAACACTGCACATCCAGAGGCAGGGACAGCCTGCAGGTGCCACCCTTGGCACAGCTGGTAAGTGGGGGGCTGCTGGCAGCATCCTGGGGGCTGCTGGATGGACGGGTGGAGTTGGATGGAGTTCTTTGGGCATGTTTCCCCTTGTGGTGCTGCGTGTGGAGGATTGCAGAGCAGTGGGGATGGGGAGAAAGGTATTGGGGTGGTGTGGGGGGGTATAGGGATGGTATATGGTCGTCCCACCGTGCTGAGGACCCCTGTCCCTGCAGACCTGGCACTGGCAGATGTGGTGACAGAGGCACGGACAGAGGTGGGCGTGGGGCTGCGGGCGGCGCGGCGGCAGCGCTACTCCTGGGGCAGGATGGCTGTGCTGGCCCTGCTGCTGCTGCTGCTGCTCCAGGCTGCAGCTGCACTGGGCACACTGGCTGGACTGGGAGCAGAGCAGCCCTTCCCCAAGCTCTCCTTCTGCCTGCTGGCCTTCATCGCCCTCGGTGTCCTCATCCTCGCCACCGGTCTCTACGTGTTTCACACCATGGAGGTGAAGGTGCTGCACGGCACTGAGGACCAGATGTGGATGGCACTGCGGGCCCTGCAGGAGCGTCCCAGCGAAGGCTGACCTGAGGCTCTGGGTGTCCCACAGTGTCCCCTTGGCCCCACCACGCCCCTTTTTTTCATCCTTGTTTTTAGCTGACTTCAGGTTTTAGGCGAGCAGCACTGCAGCCAATGCAGTAGTGCAGATTTGACAGCTGCCTCTGTGTGAAATTAAGATTTGTGGGGTAGATTTATTGCATTGACCCCTGTGAGAACCACGATGGAGGCAGATTTTTATTGCTGTCTTTTTAAATACACCCTTTTGTACATGGAGGGACCCACTGGCCTGGCTGGAAGGCCTGAGACACTGAGGCTCCCCTTGCCTGGGGTGGCCTCAAAGTTCACACTAGTGGCTGTTCTGGCAACCAGTCCTGACTCTGATGGAAAATAAAGATGGTATTTTAACCTTTGGCACCGGGCCGAGGGGGCTTTATTTGAAGGGAGGGGTTTGCATCAGGATTGTAGGGCTGGTACAAACCCAGGAAGGGCTGGAGGAGGTGCTGAGGGGAATGGCAGGATGAGGGCTGAGTACAGGCTGGTGTTGCTAAGAGAGGAACCTATGCCTGGGACCCCCATCCCAACACATCTGGGGCTGCCACTAGCACCATTTGGTCACAGAAGCCACCTTGTAACAGCCAGGGACTCTAGGGGTGTCTGAGGTCTGTGCAAAGGCCAGTGTGGCATTGCCAAGCAGAGGAAATCCCAGAGGGGCAAAGAGGGCACAGCGCTTGCCCTCGGTGTTAAGACTGTTGGCCCTGAGCCCAATTCCCTTAGGAGCTACTGGACAAAAAGCCCTTCCCTGGCCCAAGGGGCTCATGGTAGGGTTCTTACCCTGGTTTCCTGCAGCAGCTGGGGACAGCGTGGACGTGGCATTCAAAAGCAGTGGCTGGATCAGCCCAGTCTGTCTGTCACTGGCCCCAACTTGTACAGCCAGATGTCCCTTGAGATGGACAGTCCAGGCTGGGATGGATGCCTTCAGCTGGGAAGGATGTCCCAGGGTGGCTTTGAGAGACCATTTCTGAAGGTGCCCCTGCACAGATGGCATCTGCCCTGTGGCCTGCCTTTGGTGGCCAGTCACCTCCTTGCTGCTGGGAGCCACCACAGCCCCTTTTGCAGTCCCCTGGGAGTCTTGTTTTCCAGCAAGCACAAGGCAAAGGCAATCCCGCCGTGCACAGGAATGCCCTCTCAGCACCCCAAAGCTGAGTTCTCCTCAGTGTCTCCTCATGTGGGCATCCACCAGTGGGTCTGGCCCCTCCATGACAGACTTTGGCAAGCAGGGAGCTGGGTTTGCTGTGGCAGCTGCTGGCGCCTGCGGGCAGCTGGGGCATTGCCACCTCCAGAGGTAGCTCAGAGTGATGCTCTGCCCAGGACTCACACACACACACTCTGCTTGTCCCTGGGGAGGATTGGGTGGCTCTGGGGGCTGTGTGGATCAAGCCTGCAGCTCGCTGAGCCGCTTCTCCTCCTGCAACTGGATGAGGACGTTCCGCTTATTCACCACCTCCACCAGCTGCTTCAGGATCTCCTGCTCAGCCTTCTCATCCTCAGGTGTCTTCAGGGTATCTGTGGGTGCAGGGGACCAGAGTAGTGCTGGGAAGGCCACAAGGCCTGACCTGATCCCTACACCATGCACAGGGATCCTCTCCCTGGCATGAGCTGGCACTCACCCTCCTTGTTCATGTAACTCCGGAGCTTCTCATCAAGCTGACACTGCTGCTCCTCCAGCTTCAGTTCCTGCACCCTGTGGGGAGGAAAAGGGTGTGATGGGTGCTGGGTTCACAGGAGACTGGGGTGAGCTGAGCCCCCACACCGAGCAGGGAGCATCTCCCAAGCCTTACGCGATCATGAGGTCCGACTCCTCGGTCATCAGATTGTTCTTCTTCTGCACCAGGTACAGCAGCTGGTTTGTCCACTGTGTCTGCTGGTCAGCCGGGCTCTCTGCAGGGCAGGGGAATGGTGAGCAGGGTGCAGACCCCCCCTGCAGGGTCACAGTGCTCCATCCACCCTGGCCTTACCATTCTCATCCCGGAGTAGCTTCTCCAGCTTGATGCCCTGCTGCTCCAGTTCTCGGAATGTCACCTCGATCTCCTCCAGCCGCCTCTGGATGGCCTGTAAGAGAAGGGCAGCACTCACCTGCAGGCCAGCACCTGCCAGCATGTGGCCACCAGCAGCTGGACAGAGGGGACAGGGTACAGTGCCATGCTGGGGACCTGGCTTTCCCCTGGGGGTTACCTGGGCTCTGCAGAACCTCTTCATCTGGGATTCCCTGGCCCGGCGGGCCAATGTACGCTTCCAGGTGGGGTATTTCTCCTCTTCCCTGGGGTCTGGGTACTGTGAAAGGATGGTGGCATAGACAGGGGGGTCAGTCCCTGCCCCAGGCACCTCCTGCCTTGCCAGCCACAGCTGAGCCAGACCCAGTGCCTCTGTGAGAGGAGCAAGAGCCCCAGCTACCATCTGTGCTGGTGGTGCTACCACCACTTGGGGAAAATCCTCACCAACTCTTTCACAATGCCAAGGCCTGTGCACTCCTCTTCTTCTTTCTCCTCGTCCTCGTCCTCCTTCTCCTCCTCTTCCTCCTCCTCGCTATCACTCTCCTCCAAATCTGCCCAAGAGAAGAGCTGTTTCAGGCTGGTTCCTCATGAGCAAGATACAGCAGGGTCCTGGAGAGACTGAGAGCTCTGCTCATCTGGAGACTCCAGTTTGTACCACCTACCTTTCTCCATGTCAGTTTTCTCCTCCTCCTGCTTCCAGGCGCCTTGTCCCTGCCGCAGGGCAGGGAGGGCCCCAGGGGCTGCTTGGGGCCGCAGACGAGGTGGCTTCAGTGGAGGCTCGGGCTCTGCTTCACTGGTGAGGTTCAGCGTGGACAGACTGAGCTTCTCCAGTGGTGTAAGGATGATCTTCCTCCTGCCCCCACACTCCTCACCCTCCTGTGCTGTCTGTTGGGGCTCTGCTCGGGGAACCTCCTCTTCCTTCACATCCCCCCCAGGCTGTGCCAGCAGCTCCTGCTCCTCCGTGTCACCAGCACCTGCGGTGTCCTCAACTTCCCCAGGCTCTTCCCCTGCCTGTGGGGCTGGCGGAGTGGGCTGAAGTGGATTGGGTGCCAACTCCATGGGGGACACACATGAGCTTCCAGCGTCTGAGGGTGGGTGGGCGGCAGCAGCAGCAGCAGCATCCTAGGGCAGAGCCAGAGCAGAGGCGTGATGCAGCACAGGACCACACCCAACCACCCCCCTGCACATTTTGCCTTTCCTCCATCACCTACAGGGATTTAGGGTGATTTACCCCATCAGGCAGTGCTGAAGCCTCATCCCGGGGCAGGTCCATGCTGGGTGGGTTGGGGTAGTGCAGCGAGCAGTAAAAATTACCTGGGGAGAGGAGGGGCAAACTCACGTGACAACCTGCAAGGTGGAGATGTGGTGCCCCAAGCATTCCCCGTCCCCAAAAGCCGCCTCACCATCCTCCTCGTCGAAGGCGTAGTCGCCCAGGCGCAGGGTGGCCCCGCAGCGCCGGCACTGGAAGCAGCCGCGGTGGAAGAAGCGTCCCTCGGCGCTGGCTCGCTCCAGGATGTACACACGGCGGCCACAGAAATAGCAGGCGTCACTGTTCTCCCCTGTCCTCTCCCTCGGTGGCTGCGGGGAGGGAGGACAGGCTGGGGTGGCTCCGGGGGCCTGGCACCCACCCTGCCCCGTGGCTGTGCCAGCAGCCATGGGGGCATGAGGCAGGGCTTTGCCCCTCTCGCAGCACCGGGTGCTTGGGATGGGTGAGGGAGTGGCAAGTCTTGGCTCCGGAAAACCAGTTGGGTCAGGAAGCAGGCAGGGAGGAGCTGGGAAGCTGTGGGCGTTCGCTTGTGCAGCCCTGGTCCCAGCCCTTGGCTCGGCCCTGCCACCCACTGGTGCCCTCCTGGTGCCCACCTGCCCTGAGCTGGACTCTCCATCCCATCCCAAGGTGACACAAGGACCAACCTGCCCTGGCTCCATCACGATGGTTTGCGGCAGCTCGTGGGCACTGTCCGGAGTGTCTCCATCCAGCCCCGTGTCCAGCTACAAGTGACCCAAGGGGAGGGTCAGCCCCCCACTCTCCCCCCAGGACAGCTGCACCCCAGCAGAGCCCCCCTTGGGGCTCCTGGGGCAGACCCACCTCAGTTTCCCTGTGGCTCTTCTTGGCCTCAGTGTCCTTCTGGGCACTGTCCTGCAAATCCAAAGGGGGTGGTGAGGGTGGGGAGTGGGACAGCGTTTTAGTGTGTCAGGAGGGTCTGGGTGGGGGTCCCTCACCTGGGCACGTTTGTGTGCCAGGTTCCGGCTCTTCTGCAGCTTGCTGAGGAAGAGGAGGGCCCCTCGCGTGCCACAGGGAGACAGTGGCTTCTTGCTGACCTCCACCTCTGCACAGAACATGGCCATTTTGATGGGACCCACCCAACAAAGAGGAGAGCACCCAGCCAGCCCCAGTGCGGCTCAGGATGGGATAAATCCCCCCAGAATCTCACACCTGGAGAGGTCCTGAAAACTTGATAGAAGTGGCTGAGGTAGGTGATGAGGTCCAGGCGGTCAGGCCCTGTCATGGTGGCCATCTCAACACTGGAGAGGACAGGCTGGATGCCCAGCTCCTGCTCTGCTATATCCAGCATAATCTGGTTGGTCCGAATGGCATCCTGGGAATCCACAGAGTCAAAGTCCCTGTGGGGAGACGTGGCTGCCATCAGGGTGGGCTCTGCAGGGTGGAGGGTTCCAGGGGGGTCCCAGGCACTCACACCAGGTCCGGGCGGAAGCGGTGGATGAGGGCACAGAGGGCCAAGCCACTGGTCCAGGAGGTGCTGAAGTTGGTCACGGTCACGCCAGGGTATCCAGCCGTGCTGGCCTTGCACCAGTTCAGCAGCTCTTCACAGACAGCTCCAGGGGCTGCTGGGGAGGCAGAGAGACAGGGGACACCCCCCCAGTCCACCTCCTGCCTCAGCATCCATGCTTTAACAGGGAAGGGATCCCATGGGAGCAACCTGAGATACCCCCTGTCCTCCCACAACCATCCCCACAAGTCTCAATGTATGCTGATAAAGCATCTGTCAGTATTTCATGGCTCAGTATCAGTGCAGGCTGGAGGGGCACAGCCTCCCCCCCAGAAGGCAGCAGGGGGGCTGTGTCCCCATGTGGGCCAGAAGCAGAGGGGAGAGAAACCATTGATGTCACCAGGACAGCCTGCTGGACACAGGCCAGGGTGCAAGAAACAAGGATGGGGAGGAAAATCAGGGCAGTAGCCACTTGGCTACGGGCTGTTGGAAGGAATGGGACAGGACTGGCTGCTCCTACCGATGCTGAGCCGGTTGTCACTCTTCCTCCTAGAGTCCACCTCCACCATGCCCACGAGGTAGAGGTCCTTGACCTGCCAATGGGGACACGCCAATGGTGGGTCACCACCTGTACAGAGCCAATGACACCACGCAGGGGGACACCAGGACACACCCACACAACTCTCCAGAACCCTCTGCCATCCACAGTGGGCAATGCATTCAATGTCCTGGCCTTCAGGATACACCCTTTGGGGAGAGGGGGCTGGGTAAATTAGTGTCACAATGACAGCCAGGGAGCTCCCATGGCAGGAGCTGGCCAGGTACCTGGCTGGCTTTGATGGCCTGCAGGTTGATGTTGGGGTAGCGCGTGGTCGGGTCAATGCTGTACTGGCTGATGTTCTTGTTGGTGTTGTCTGGGGATGTCTGCGAAAGGTGCTGGTAGATGCTCTCCCTGCGTGCAAGGGACAGGGCTGGCATCACTGCTGCCATCCCCACGTGCTCCAGACCCAGTCCAGCGGGATGGGGACACTCACCTCTCGGCCAGCACCTCCAGCGGGGGGGTCCCAGCCGCCCACCGCCGCACCATCCACGCTGCGTCAAAGGCGGCGAGGAAGCCCCTGGCCACCCCGGTGCCCAGCGGCCAGAAGGGCTGTGAAGGGAAAGGCAGAGCTGGAACTGGACTTGCATGGCTGGTCGGGGCAGCTGGGAGGAGGCTGGGAGCTGCCAGGCTTGGCCAGGGATGAAAGAGGGAGAGGCAGCAGGACGCTCATGGAGAGGATGGGTGGCCGTCTCCTCCCCAGCCAGCACAGCCGCGTCTGGGGAGGGGCTGGGCTGCTCCTGCATCCTGAACCAACCCCAACTCTCCGGTGGGGCTGGAGAAGGGAATAACCTCTCTAAAATTTGCACTACTGGGAGTCTGCCCAAGGATGGGATGCACTGGGAAATTGGGATGAGAAGCATTTAGAGAGGGGAAATATATTGCAACCAGTGCATCTTGCAGGGAGAGGGAAATGGAAGCAGGAGGTGGTGCTGCAGGGGAAGCTCTCACCTCCACCAAGCAGTCGCCCACCAGCCCCAGCAGCAGACGGCTCCCGTTGTGCTCCCGCACCAGCGCCGCGTTCTCCGAGCGCGTCATGCAGGTGAAGTCAAACATGTCAACGTCTGGCAGGTCCCGGTGGTTGAGGGCAAACTCCAGTTCGGGCAGGCAGTAGTTGGTGGAGAAGTTGGCAGCTTCTTTGGCATAGCTAAAGAGGGCGTCTCGGTTCACATTCTCTGGGGAGAGGAGGCTCTCAATGTCTGCTTTGTCCTGTAGGGATAGGGTGAAGCTGACTGGGATGTGGGAGGTGATGTTTGTCCCTCAGCCTAGGAGCACTCAGCTCTAGGGTGCAGCTGTGCTACCGCACTCTCACTACCCTGGAAGGATTTTTCCTGTGGCACAGGCAACAGCTGCTGCATTCCCTACCACCCCAGGGGTGTGTAGTCAAACCAGCATCCACAATTTGCATCCCACTTTCAAGGCTTTCAGCTGCTCATTGCTATGAGATCCCAGGGCCAGATCCTGCCCTTCTCACCTGGAGGATGACCCCCTTTTTGAGCAGGCTCTGCTTCTTGGCCGTCATGACGAAATAGTGAGTGTCATCCTTGTAGTACACGATGTTTTCCAGATCAATGCCTGGTGACAGGGAAGGGGCTGAGCCAGGGTCATGGGGTGCCCCAGCACTGGGCTCAGACACCAAATGTCCCCTGCAGTGGGGTATCACGTGGGGACATGCACCCCATAACGGGACATCCCGGGGCTGAGCCTCCAGCTCCCTCAGGAGGGAGCAGGAACCCCCAATACCCCAAATGAGGGGATTGGGACCACGGGACCACTGACCCGTTTTGTTGTAGAGGTTCTGGAAGAACTTCTGGTTGTAGATTCGGGCCACACCGCTGATCTCAGCCACCTCCACCTCAGCCCGGCTGTGGCGGTTGATGAAGTTGGTGGTGATGCCAATGGCCAACTTGCCACGTGTCTCCTTCCTCTTGAACCCTGCAGCACGGGAGAGCTGTGAGCCCCCACCCAGCCCCCCATATTGGCCCTGGGGCTGCAGGGACACCTGTTGTCACCTTCAGGGACAAATTTGCCACCGCCAGCTGAGATGAGGATGTTGAACTCGTAGTGGGTGAGGGGAGAGGAACTGGGCTGCAGCAGAGCTTGCCAGCCACCTGCAGTGAGAGAGAGGGGTGGTCATGAACCTGCTGGTCCCCAGGGAGCAGGGGAAGGGCTGCATCTCATTCCCCACAAACAGGCATGCCCTGGGCTAGCAGAGAGACTGGGGGGCTCAGAGTGGACACCCACAGCCTGGTCCTTGTCCCCAGGAATGCCACCCGCCCTGCAGAGATACCGTACCTCCCTTCTCTTCGGGGGGAACAAGGCCCTCAAACTTCACATTGATGTGCACCTCCACCCCCAGGAGCAAAGCCACCTTCAGCAGGATCAGCTGGAGCTGCCGGATACCTGGGAGGGGAGAGAGGTACTCAGGGCTGCACCCTTGAGTCCCTGGACTCTCCACAGTCAGGGACCCCGGAGCCTGGTCCCCCTAAAACTCACTGATGTGGTCCAGTGTGCCAGTGCAGAAGCGCCCGTAGAACTTCTTGGCGCCCAGCGCCCGCAGGTCGTGGATGGTGAAGGGCCAGAGGTGCAGGACGTTGTTGCGGGAGAAGGAGTCGCGCTTCTCCAGCAGCACCACGCGGGCACCCAGCAGCGCCAGCTCGATGGCCACACGCAGCCCGCAGGGGCCAGCGCCCACCACCAGGCACTGCCACGGCACAGGGCGGGTGGGGAATGAGTGGGCAGCCCCCGAGCAAGGTTTGGGTGAACCCCCAGCACTCCCAAAGGCAGCACCTCCCCGTCTGCTGGGTCAGGATTGGGGCCTCCTCATCATTCCCCTTTTCTGCTTGATTGTCCCTGCAAACCGGGGTGCCCCCCACCCCCCGAACCTTGCCTTCACACAGGGCAATGGCAGCAATTAAAGCACTGGATGAGATAAAGTGCAGGTCTGCTGCAGCCCTGACACGGGTTTGGTCTCCTGACAGCTTCTGCACAGGGCTGGGACAATGGGGCACAGCAGTCAGGACAAAAGCCATCATCTGTGGGAAAGGGAACAGATGTTCCCAGCGGGACATCCTACTTGGGATGCTCCTGTCTCCCAGAAAGGACTTGACAGGTTCCTCAGCCCTGCCATGGGATGTCCCCAGTGAGAGGCAGCTGGGAGGAGGAAGGACGCTGCTGGCTGGGTGGCACTGAGGTGGCATCATGCCATGGGGAACTGAGCAGAGCTAATTAACATCCTGTCCCATTAAACTCCACCAACCTCCCGCCTGGCACATCCTACATCCTCCTGGGATGAGAGCCAGAGTGTCCCAGGGGATGTTCTCACCCTGGAGACAAGGACACAGGGCAGGGAGGGACCCAAACCCCTCACCCCTCATCCCAGGTACCTTGGTGCCAGCACAGGCTGTGCCCTGGTCGTAGTCCTTGTGCCCAGCTTTCTTATCCAGCTTGCTCCACAAAGCCTTGGCATTCCAGTAGTTAAGGGCAGCCTTGAGGCCGTGGTAGAGCTGCAGCCCACTGCCCTGCAGCCCCAGCTGCTGGCACAGCTCCACGAAGCAGCCCAGCACCTCTCGGCACTCCCCGGCACGCAGGAACCTCTCAAAGATGGCATGGGCCGGGTTGCCCGGCTCGTCGGCCGGCACACTCATCCTGTGTCACCCAGAAGCCTGGCAGAGGGACAGCAGAGGTCAGCAGGGAGGGGACCGTCCTGGATCCCCACCCCCAAAGGCATCCCATACCAGACCTGGTGTCTCAGTGCCAGGTTTCCCAGCTGCAGGTGCTGTTGGGTGGTGATGGCACTGTCAAAACTGGCGCACTTTGTGGCAGCAGCTGATGGGACCGTCCCTGGGTGCTGCACCCAGAGAGCCACGGGGCCACCCTGCCACTGCACCCAGAGAGCCACGGGGCCACCCTGCCACTGCACCCAGAGGGCCACGGGGCCACCCTGCCACAGTGGCGTCAGGGGAGGGGATGGGGAGGGCTGTGGCAGCAATAAGTGGCTTCCTCCATGCAGCGGGTACCTGCAACAGCCAAGAGCAGAGCGAGTTGTTTTGGAGCAAAGATACCGCTTCCTTCCTCTGCAGCCTGGGCCTCACTAAGGGGGATGGGAGCGAGCTCCTGGCTTTAGGAGTCAGCCACTCAGCTGCTGCAAAAACCAGCAAGACCAGCCCTGGGGCCGGAGGGAGCAGCTTGGCTTCTGCAGCTGGAGTGGGGTGACCTTTTCCCCCACCTCCCCTTCTACCACTCCTGGAGCGGGTGAAAGTAGATTAGCACAGAGGAAGCACTGGTGAGAAAATCAAATAAAAGTCAAATCACCCTACAAACAGCCCCATCACGCCACGGAAGCCATGGGAGGAGGGGTGCAGCACATTCCCCCTAGGCATCCCAAAACCCCCTGCCCTTGGCATCTCCCATCTCTCCTTGCATCTGTCCCTACTCCCGGCACTGCCCCGAGCACCAAGAACAAAGTGTTGCCTTTTCCGGCCACTGTCGCCAAGCCCCGGGGCTGTGAGAGGCTCCCCCAGTGCAGCACGGCAGCTGGCAGAGACCCGGCGCTGCCAAGGAGGATCTGCTGGAAAGGCTGGGGAAGACGGAGAGCTCTGACCTTTGAACCACTGGTCTTTGCCCTCTGCCCTGAGTGTTATCGTGAGCACGTGGCAGCACACGGAAGGTGGCGGCCACCCCTGCAGAGGGACAAGGATGCCACGAATAAATGAGGCTGCCCTCAGGAGGAGGGGGCTAAGAGTGTGCAGAGAAAGGAGTTACTCAAGTGCTTAAATTTTGGGTGCAAATACCGAACTCTAGCTGGATTTCAAGCTCAGTGTCACTCAGGACTCTCCCGACACCAGAATGTGCCTTGCAAAGCACTTCTGCAGGTCACCTTCCCTCCAATCACATCTGCAGGTCATCTTCCCTTCCTGCATCACACTCAGGAAATCAGGGCACTTTAACCACTTCCTTCTTGGGCAGGCATAGAATAAGGCACCCGGTGTGGCACACCAGGGGCTGGCACACACCAGAGTGGCAGCGTGGGGACACAGGACATGGCCTGTGCATTCATGATGGGCCTGTGAGACCTGAGGACAGACTTCTGCTCTTCCCCTGAGCACTGCTAGCGGGACAGGATGAGCCTGGGGAAACTGAGGCAGTGCTGCAAACCTCCCCAGAGAGTTTGCAGTCCTGCCACAGAGGCTGCCCAGGCAGCACTGGCTGGCCAGGCACCAGTGCCCCGTGAGGATGGATTGTCCTCCGGGAGCTTAAGTCACTGCACTGGCACCTGCCAAGGTCACCACAGAGCAGCCCCAGGGAGATGGGATAAAGGATGGGAGCATCTACTCCAGCCTCAGCAGCCCCTGGCTCTTAACAAAGTCCTTCTCCTGGCCTTGATTCCCACTGGACATGATGCCAGGGGGAACGTGCTGCCTGGGAAAGCTTTCCAGCCCCTACGCTTTGGCAAGGAGGCTCAGAAGAGGCAGAACAACAAGCCTTGTGTTATAGAGTTTCCTACGGAAAGGATTATCCTGCCAGCACTCTGACACACTCAAACCCCCTTGACAACTGCAAGCAAGGTCAGAAACTCCTAGGAAAACTCAGTTCCTGCAGTCTTGATACAAAACCCCAGCTTTCAGCCCACAAAGGCCAGTGGCAGTGGAGGAGGGCACAGTATGAGCCAGGCTGCCTCTGGCTCTGCTCTTTTCATCAAAGCCTTTTGCATTTCTTCCCTTAACACTGTTCCTGCAAACAGCAGGGAGGAGGGGGGGTTGCAGCCAGCCCTGACTCATCTCATGTCGGCTTTGGCTGGCTGCAGAACTGCCTATGGGGACATCACCCCATGGGCATAGGGTCTGACACACGGGGAGCACCCCTGGAGCAGGGACTCCCCATCCCACCCTGCGGGTCAGGATCTCCCTCTTGCCCTTGCAGGAGATGCAGCCTCTTGGGAGGAGGTGGGGGAAGCTGCTTGGGAGCTCACGTGTCTTCCAGGCACATGGAAATAGGGTGGGAAAGGACACGGCTCCAGAGCTGATGAAAGCTGGAAAGATTTTCAGCAGATCGGCTGTGCTGGCTCCCAGCATGGATGAGCTGTTCCGGGTTTGGGATCCAGCCTGGACACTGCAGGCCAGGCTGCTGAGCTGGACTGGAGCAGGAGACCCCTTCCAGTTACAGGCCAGTGGGCAGGATGGAGAAACCCAACAGCTTGGCCAAAGCCCTTGCTTTCAACCACCAGCTGAGCTGGGAGGGTGTCAGGAAGGGGTGAAGGCACTGGAAGCTCTTACAAATGTTATTGTGCTCAGGAGAAACATCCCAGATGTGGGACTGGGCAGGGAGACCACCCTGGCCAACACCACTGAAACTTGCCTTGATTTGGGGGGGTTTTAATCCTTGAAGGGAGTGGCAGCTCCTCTGGTTTGAGGCAGGGATGTGGGTGCATGAGCACATCCCAGCTTTGCAAGGCCCCAGCATGGACCCATGGGGAGAAGGGCTGAGGAGAGGGGACAAACATGCATGGCCCTGCCGAGGATCCACACACAAGAGCCTGGCCCCATCCCGGGGAGCCCTGGGCACAGACAGCACTTGGGCAGGAGCAAACTTTCCCCCCTATTTTTGCTGCTCAGCCCTTCCTCACTGCCCAACACCAGCCCACGAAAGGAATCTGGCTCTTGCAACTGAATATTGGTAAAAAGAGGAAGTCTGGTCATGGCCAGGCTTCATAAGCCGCATCATTTTCTTCTTCCTGCTTCTCCTTTACCCCAAGTACATCTGTGACAAAGATATGTGCGTGATGATGCACAGAGCATCCCTCAGGGATCTTAGGAAAGCTCTTCCCACCCCATCCCGCTCATCACTGGGTGATTCTGGGAACAATTCCCTTTGTCCTGAGGGCAGCAAGAAGTCAGGGTCTGGAGAGGAAGAGCAGGGGCGACCCCGCTGTCCCCGGGAGAGGCTGTGGGGAGGGCTCAGCCGGAGAAAAAGCGCTACCGTGCCACGGAGCGGCCCAGGGACACGCAGGACACGGGTTCGGGGGGCTGAGCCCACCCCGGGACCGCAGGATCACCGCTCGGTTTTGTCACCCCCCCGTGCCCGCCTTGCGCAGCGATGCTCCCAGCGGGGCGGGCGGAGGGGACCGGCGGTCGGGATGCTGGCACCGACCGGGGGGACACGGGGCTGGGGGGACAGCAGAGCCCTGATCCCCCCCACGCCCAGGGATGCTCTTCCCATTCTCACCCTCCACTCACCTCCACAGCCTCTCGGAGGGGGAAACTGAGGCACGGACCAGGGCGTGGGGAGGGACCGGAGCTGGGCGCAGCCAGGCGATAGCGAGCAGGAAACGAGCTCTGGCTCCGCAAGCAGCAGCTGCCGGCCCGGCCCGGCCCTCCTCTCCTTTGCCCTCCCCTCCTCGGCCTTCCCCTCCCCTCGCCTGCCCGACCCTCCCCCGCGGCCGGGGGGACCCAGGCCGGGCGGTGCCGGGAGAGGGGCGGCCCCGGGGCCACCGCTCCTTGTGCCGCTGCAGAGCCGGGAGCTTTGGAGCTCTGGAGCTTTGGAGCGGCGGGACGAGCGGCACAGCGCAACCCCAGCTGGGCTTTTTGTATTGGAGGGTGAGAAAACAGACTTTTCGCCAAGCAAACAAAAAGACTCGGGTGATGAAGCCAGACCGCTTCACCCCCTTCTCACGGCGTTGTGCTGCTCCTCCCGCAGCCAGAAACCGGCCGGGAGGGTGCTGGGGACACCGGAGGATCCAGGGCGGGGGGACCCACCCAGTGCCAGCTCTGCACCCCGACCACCACAGCTCGCGTGGAAACTTCTGGGATTTCGTTTCCGTTTCGCCCGGGTGGGAACGGTGCCAGGGGGTGAATGAAGGTACCTTGGGGCGGGCGGGGGAGCCCCCGGGCTCACCGCAGATCGCTGCTGGCCGGGAGCTTTTTTGGGGTTTCTGGTGGCGATGTCCTCGGGGTGCTGCGGGACATTGGCCGTGTTTTGGGACGGTGTCACGGCGAGGGGGCTCGCGTGCTGTGACGCACGGGGACAACTTGTCACGAGACTGTGGACGGTGACTCAGGGACACGGGGCGAGGTGGCGAACGGGGCGTTGGTTACATCGGCCACCCTGAGTCACCCGTGGCACTGCCGGCGGCTACAGCAAGCAGGGTGACCAGCGCAGCACCTCCATCCCTCCCCTCTGCAGCCCCTCCGGCCCCTTCCTGGGGATCCTGGTGCAGAACCCCCAGCATGGCAGCTCGGCCGGGCTGTTCTGGTCCCTGCAAAGCTGCTGGGTGCGGGTGCAGTGAAACCCACCCGTGTTTCGGGGCCGCGGGAGGCTGGAGCGGACACGGAAACGGAGAGTCTGTGTCAAACCAAGCGCTTTTCCCAGGCGGTCGCAAAGAGCTCCCTCTGTTTGTGAGCACTTTGTGGTGCCGTGGGAAAGGCTCATCACGGACCTGCCAGCCCCAGCGCTGTCGGCCGGGCAGCAGAAAAGGAGCATTAGATGTGAATTACAGCAGGGACTGAGGGCGTGTGGTGGCACTGAGGGACGCGGCTCTAAAGTAAACCCACGGCCGTGGGCAGCCCGAGCTGTCCCCAGCACAGGGGATATATGGGAGCACACCTGCACTCCCTGATGTACTGAAAACAGGCAACTCACAGCATCAGTGAGAGCTTCTGCAGCTCCCTGAACTCTTCATGGTTATATGGATGTGCCAACCATACTTTAGATCCTACCTTAGATCCTACCCCCTGCTCCGTCATTACAATTCCCCCATTTTTCCTCCCATTTTATTATTCTAGTGTTTTGGTGTTTCAGGACTTGGGGAAGGAGCAGAGATGCCTCTCAGCTTCCTCTCCCCTGTCCAGCTAGGCCTTGGATGATGCTGCAGACTGCAGTCTCTGCAGCTCCAGGACACGGATGAGGAGGAGGAAGGCGATGCTCAGGAGAAGCAGCCAGAAGAAAACCCAGTAGTGCTGTGGGAGGAAGAGCCACGGACGCCACAGTTCTGCTGCAGACCCCTTGGACCTGGGGAAAAGGTGACCAGGGACACTTGTCATCCGTGGGAGAGAGCAAATCCCACCTCCAACCCGTCTGGGGACAAGGAAGATGTTTAACAGCCCCAAACCTCACTGGCCCTTCTACAAACCCAAGAGAACAAGCCTGAGGTGGGCACGGGCAACCCACAATGCATGAGCAAAACTGAGGCACAGCGGGGTTGAGCTGAGACAGCCAAGCAACATCCCAGCCCTCTGCCCACGTGCTGGCCACCCGGGGACCACAGAGAGGCCAGCAGCCACGGAGGGATGCTGGACACACTTAGGGTGCTGCTCACGTCAGCCCATGCTGCTCTGGCTCCTCGTCCCCTGTGCTTGAGCCTCTGCCATCTGCCTCTGCCACCAACTTCCCGCTCACGGCGCTGTCCTGGCCCTGTGGCTCCAGTTCACTCCTGGGGAGGGAGAGGCCGGGGTCAGTGCTGTCCCACACGGGCCAGTGGCAGCTGCTGCCATGGCTGCCCGGCCACCCAGCAGTTACCTCTGGGTGCTGGGCCAGCGCTGGGCCCCCTCTGGCTCCGGGTCACCTGCTGGGGCTGCTCGGCTGTCAGGGCTGGCACCTGGCTGGGCACCGAAGGTGGGAGCATCAGTGGGGACACGGAGCCTGGGGACACAGCTCCTGGCTGTCCCCACCAAACACAACCTTACCAAGAGATGCTTGGGGATGACGGCGATGCTGACTCTGCGGCGGGCAGACCCCTGCAACAGAGGGGCTGGAGGTGAGCACTGTGCTTCTCACCTCCTGCTTCCCCAGCACCTCCCCAGCACCGGCCAGGGACACCACAGGACACTGCCAACTCCCACTGGAACTAAGAGGGGTAACTGGAAAGCCAGGGAAAGTCAAAGACAAGAGGTTTGTGCCTGTCATTACTGCTGAAAGCTGTCCTGGTGGGGCTGCCTAACTCCCTCCCCTACCTCTTGAGCTACAGGGGATCGGTGTCACATTCAAGCTGGTGCTAAAGAACAGCCAAGCCTGAGGCTCTCGCACTGTGGCCCTGCAATGGAAGAAGGATCTGCCTTAAGATCTCTTGCACAGGCAGCCCCCAGCTTGCTGGGCACCCTGTCTGTCTACCAATAGCCCTCCGAGGCTGCCCCTACATTTTGCCTCATCCCTGGCACTTCCAGTAGATCTTCCCTGCAGCAAGCAGCTGGCTGCAGTGGCATTGTTTGGGGACAAGTGGGTGTGTGGGGACAGCCAGTTGAGGGAGGGTGGCAGGGCATGGGGAGGCAGTGGCTCTGAGACTTGTGAACTGGGACCAGTTACCTGCTGGAAAGTTCTCTTCAGGGGGTGAGGTCTCAGCCGTGGCTCCACATCATCTGGGAGCAAAGAGAAGCCGCCTTACATCGTCCCCCAACACTAAGAAGGGGCTGATGCACAGATGGTCACAAAGCTCCCTGTCACTGAATGCTGTCCTGGCCATGTGCTCTGTGCATGACACAGGTGGTGCCCTGGGCAGGGGGACCTGGTTCTGTGCACAGCAATGGCATGTGTGGGACTTGGTGTTCAGGAACAGAGTCCTTTTTGTGCATGGGGCCCCACTGCCCTGCATTCCCAGCTGGGTTATGGCTCTTTGGCCACCAGCACCTGCTCCCACACTCATCTGCCGTTCCACTGTCCCCTCACAACTGTCATCAGCTGTTCCCTTCACCACCCCATCAGCTGTTCCCCACTACCAGTCCTCAGCTCACACCACCCATGGCTCTGTGGTGCAGGGTCACACTGACCCCTCAGAGGGACTCGGGACCAAATCCTGCCGGGTTCCTCTGTTCAAACCCTGCACAGGCCCCGGTGGCAGAGCCCACCTCACCCTGGGTCTCCGCCAGCTGCCGGTTGCGGGAGTTCTGCTGGATCAGGCGCTTCATCTCCTCCAGCTCCGCGTGCTCCCGCATGTGGTGCCGCTTCAGGTTCTCCACGTGCTGCACCATCACCTCTGCTGCTCGGCTCATCCGGGCCTCCTGCAGCCAGGCAGGATGGGGGATCAGGGCCCCCGTCTCCTAAGGAGCCAGGTCTCTGCCAGTCCCTCCCTGTGCCTGCCATGGTGCCTCCACCCAGGGACTGCAGGTGCATCCCCTTCCTGCTCCCAAGGGCAGGCAGATGGATCCCTTGCACCCTGGTAAGCGCAAACATGAGGTCAAGGCCAGCACCGTGAGGATGGACAAAGCCCAGCAAGCCCAGGGATGAGTGTCCCAGCCCGTCTGTAGCGCCCTCCATCACTGCCAGCCCTGGCTGTGCACACACCTGGTGTACAGCCCCCAGCTTCTCCGCAGCACTGGTTGCCCTCTCAACAGCCGCTGACAGCACGGCCAGGTTGTGCTGCAGTTGCTCCAGCGTCTCCTTGCAGCCTGCGTTGGCACAGGATCGGCCCAGCCTCTGTGGGAGGAAAGGATGGAGCTGCTGGAGCTGGCACTTTGAGTGGTCCAAACCCCTCTGGGGCTGGATGGTGCCAGCACGTGCCAGCCCCCTGTTCTGGTGCCCACCTACCTCCAGGGCAGCTCGGCACTGCCCCAGTTCCTCCTGGATGTTTTCCTCTGCTGCATCCCGTGCCCGTTTCTCCACCTGCACCCGTTGCTGCAGGGTGAACACATCGCAGCGAAAAGCCAGGGCCAGGTGGGCAAAGGCTGCCTGCGGGGTGGGGAGGTGAGAGGTGGGACACAGGGACAGAAGGAAAGCCACCAGGGCCATGTGCTGCTGTCCCAAGGCGCAGACAGACCTCCCAGCGTGCCACCAAATGGGGCAGTGCTAAAGATAATTAGCACTTGCCTTGCCCCAGCACCCATTAGGCTGCTGCCTGCTGGGGACAGTCCCTTGAAATGCCAGCCCGGGGAGACACATCCCCCAGGCAGCCGATAACGCATGGAAATGTTGAGCCCTCCTGGCAAGAGCACACGCCGGGCAGACGCCAGCCCTCGCTGCGGGTCCCGGCTGACAGCTGAGCCTGACTCAGCCCTGGCACTCGCAGGGAAATTATTTTTATTAGCGAGGCTCCTGCCGCCTCCCCGGCTAAGGGCACTCTTTAGCAGCTGCAGAGCACTTTGTGGGATTGCCGGGCGCACAGAGGACAGACTCATGGAAATGCAGCTGCCTCCAAATGCCAAAAGAATCTCTGGGAAAAGGTTTGTAAAGTGGCTGCCAGGGGACTGCAGTGCCTGAAGGAGCAGGGCACAGCCATGGGACTGGGAGCCAGCAAGGTGTCTGTCCTTTGTCCCCCTTGCCCAGCCCACCCATGGCCCCCAGCAGCCCTCACCTCCAGGTCCTGCTCTGTCAAAGCCACCCTGCAGAAAGAGAAGTGCTGTCAGGGATGGAGGAATCATGGGGGCTGCATGCTGAAAATGCCCTTGTTCTGCTCCCAGGGGTGCCAGCCACCACAAGAAGTGGGAAGCCAAGTGCCCATTGTGTGGACGGCAACTCTTGTGCAATGGAAAAGGAGGAAAGTCCAATCTTCTGAGCCGTGCTGTGCCCTGGGACCCGCCAGGGGTCCTGTAGCCCCTGGAGGGATGCAGGTGCTCACTGGTCTTACCTGTGCAAGCCAAGTCTGTCCAGCACTGAGAGCTCACTGGGGAGATTCAGCAGTGGCTCCTCCAGGGTTTCTGTGTCTGCAGGAAGGCAGTGGGGACACAAGAGACCACACGTGAGGGCTTTCCCTTGGCCTTCCCTCCTCCCTCTGCCTCCTCTCTTAGCAGGAGGTAGGTGCCCAGGTTTTGGAACAATCCCAATCCTTCCCTTAGGGGGGCTTTAGGTCCTCCCAGGCCAGTCTCCCCTTCCCCATGTCCCCACTAAGGGAGACAACCCTCATCAGAACATGTTCCCATGCTCGTCCCCAGCTACTTCAGATCTTCCCCTAAGGGGACCCAGCTGGGATGTGGGATGAGGACTCACCCACCTTCTTTAGTCCTGTCACTGTCCCCAGGGTGCACAGCCTGCTCCTGCACGGCCCTGCCTGGCTCCTGAGAGGCACAAAGGTGCTGTTGGAGCAAACCTCCCCCTGGTGCTGCACAGAAGATCAGCACAGAGGGGCTGGGAGGGCCTGGCTGAGCCCAAGGAACCAGGCAGGGAAGGCCCCCCCACCTGTTTCCCTCCCCTCCCTCTCACCTCACTGACCTGCTCCACGCTCTGCTCGCTCCTGGCCAAAACCCCGCTTGGGTGTCCCTGGGGACTGCTCATCCTGCCTGGGGACAGAAAGGATGGTGGGAGCTGGGTCCCCTCCCCAGCCTGACACCACTTCAGGAGAGACCCCCAAAACTGCCACTGGCACTTCTGCAGCCTGCAGGCTCCCAAGGGATGTGAGCTGGCAGGTACCCCCCAAAATATCCCTGTGGGATTTAGGGAGCTCGAGCTAAACTGGGCCAGGGCAGGGGTAGGAGGGACAGGGATCCAGTGCAGAGGGTGGGCTACAGATGATGAGGCAAATCCAGGGGATGGGGTTGGGGTCCCAGGGCTGGAAGGGGTTGCAGGTGGGTGCTGCCAGGCCAGGGGACACCCTCAGGGAGGGAGGGTGGAAAACCCACCCTTCTGACCCCATCCCCACCAGGGCTGCCCTTACCTTCATCCGGAGATGTGGGGAGCCCGGACAGCTCTGCCTGCTGCTCCCTGTGAAGGGAATCCCGGATAAACCCTAAAGAAACTCCGGAAGCATCGGCAGCATCCCACCCCTCACGTTCCCCCAGCTCCCTCGATGGGGCTGCTCCGGACCTGGGTCCTTCCCGAGCATCCTCCACAGCCTGCTCCGTCCCTGTCCCGCTCTGCCTGCCCCGGGCGAGCCGCCCCCTCCGCTCCTGCTGCTGCCGCAGAGCCCCACAGAGGACCCGCTGAAGCCGTTTCCAGCCAGCAATGAGTCACCAACCAGCCACTGCCGTACTTTGCCTCAGCAATGTCTTTTTTTTTTTTTTTTTTTTTTTTCCCTGCTCTGGCTGCCAAGCGGACCTCGCTGCGAGCCGGCCTCTTCCAGCACTATAACAAACCCAGAGCCCAGGAATCATCTCACAGCACCCCCATGGGGATGGCAGGCTCCCCTAAAAGTGCACTGGGACAGGTTTATCACCCCAAAACCCTGTCCTGGGTGCCAGGTCTGGCAGCTCTGTAGCATCCCTGCTCGCTGATGCTGGAGGCCACCAGGGATGGCAGGAGTGGGGATACAGGGGCAAAGAGCCCTCTGCAGCCCCACGCTGGAGCCCAGCACCCAACTGGGAGAGGGTTTGAACCCCTAAACTTTTTCCCCTGCCTCTGGAAAGGGCTGCAGCAGGGCTTTTCCCTCGCCTCCTGGCGAGCCTGAGAGCAGTGGCTGCAGGAGAAGGGGCCACCGTGCCAAAACGATGCTCAGTGTCCCTTGCCTGGCACTCCCATCACTGTCCCATCCTTGCTGGCACCCCGAGAGCCGCTGGGTGAGTTGTTTTGGTGCACGTACCTTCGAGGTGAGGGGCTGGGTCGGCAGCTTGTCCTCTGCCTCTGCCGCCGCCGGCGCCCCTGGGCCGGTCCCTGCGCCTCCTCCTCCCCCTGTCCCAGCGAGGTCCCTTCGAGTGGCTTCATTTGTGAAGTGCAGAGGCTCCAGGAGCAGCACACCTATCGTGAGAGACCCACATTAGCTGCGCGCAGATGGAGACCGCCTCTAAATGTTATATTTTTAAAGCGTTTTCTCACCCAGCAGGAGCTTCGAGCTCCTCTGCTTAGCGTGGAGGCATCTGTGGGAAAAGAGGTGGGGAGGCCCGCTGTGATTCAGGAGGAGGATGGTGGGATTTGGGCGGGCATGGAGCAAGGCAAATGAGAAATTCAATACAAGTCTCATTTCTGGGCAGTGCTGAGGGTGGACTTTCCTGCTTGTCACCCCAATTTCCTTCCCCCAGGGCAATCCTCATTTTGGGCTTGTGATGTGGGTCAGCTTCATGGGGGGAGCTAAATTTGCAGCCACCAACCAGTGCAGTGCAGAGTGAGAGCAACCCCCTGTTCTCCAGGCTGCAGACAGAACAATCCCCGAGCTCCCAGAGACAAATATAAAAGATTTCCAAATATAAGGGAGCTTGGACAACTCATTCAAGCTGTTTCACAACGTTTAAGGAATCAGAGAAAGATGCAAGGGGTCCACAAAGTCCCTCTCCCATCCCAGGGTGAAGTCGCTGTGCACAAGGGGCTGTCCTACAGTGACTCCTCGCAGGCTGTGCCCGTGGACATGCAGATATAGGAAAGAAAGAGAATTTTTTGTCCAGGACAGGAAACGCAGGAGAGATCTATGGAGGCAGAGAGCAGGGACTGCTTGAAGCCCCACGTGCCTGTACAAAGCCTAGGCCGAGCTCAGTCTAAGTCATCCCAGCACAAAGCAGGGCCATCACCCAGCTCTCAGTGCCTGCTCAGCTCTGATGGAGGTGTAAAAAGCAGCACTTGGCACCTGCCAAAGCCAGCCCATTTCACACCTATACGGTGGGAATTGTCGCTGACACCTCCACCCCGGGGCTCAGGCTTCCAGCCAGCAGGGATCAGGCAAACCCATCACAGCAGCGAGCATCAGAGTGCTCTGGAGGGCCGGTCCCTGCTGCAAAGTGCTCAATCCATCACAGACCCCGCAGGCTGCTGCCTTCCCCCAGCTCTGACAGCCTCACAGACACTCGCTCCGTATTTTTGTGTTACAGATGGAAAAGATACGAGACACGCAGCTGGTTTAGCATAAGGAAACCCCTGAGATGCCAGACCGGGCTCTTTCCCTCCACTCAGCCACGACCAAACGCTCCCCGGGACATCATTACCTGCCGGAACTCCTCTCAAGCAGCCGAAGGCAGATGCTGGCATCACCCAGCTCGGAGCCGGCACTCAGCCCTGCGGGGCCCCCATCGGCCCCGGGAGGGGATCGGGGGCTCGGGGCTGCTGCCGGCGGCAGAGCCTCCCCCAGGGCAGAGCCTCCCCCAGGGCAGAGCAGCCGCATCTGCGGCAGACGGAGCTGCCGGCGACGAGCCCGATGAGAGAAGGCCTTTAAAGGAGATGCGTGAGAGCGGCTGGGAGCTCCCCGCGCCGGCCAGGGCGGGCAGAGTGGTCTGCAGGTGGCCAGGAAACCTCTGCTTTTGGTGCGGGGCCAGATCCTGCACCCGCTCTGAGGAGGTGGCAGAGCTGGGAAGGACCGGGGCTGCTCCTCTGTGCCCGGTGTGTGCCGAGCAGAACAGAGCTGAGCCTCAGCATCTCCCTGGCAGGAGGTTCAGGGCAGGGTGGGGGCAGTCAGGAGAGATGGGGAATCCCCCCGTGCTTTCATGGGGGTCCCAGCACCGGGCTAAACCAGAATGGCTGATGAGGAGCCCCTGTAGCATCTTACTCGGTGATGCAGGGAAGCCCCTCTGCCCAGGAGCCCCTTCCCTCCTGCCCCTCTCAGCACCCCCACTTCCCCCCAGCCATCCCCCATTGCCCCAACCCCTTTGCTCAAATCCATCCCATCCTCTAAAGCCGCTTTCTTCCCCTAATGAGCTTACAGCGAGTCGGGCTCCATGTCCAGCACTACCAGCTGGCAGCTGCTCCCGCCCCCCCATGCCCAGGGAGCCCAGTGGACACCTTGGGGTCTGCAGACCTCTCCAGCCCTGAGAGGGCAAACAGGGAGAGCATCTCCCAGTGCCAGGGCAGGCTTGACCCAGGCTCTGACCCCCCTGCCAGAGTGAGAGCCCAGAACGCAGCCCTAGGGCTTATAAAACAGGGGGAGTGAAGGATGGACACCCTTGCAGAGTGCCCCAGCTTCCTCCCCAGGAGCAGGCAGCACATCAGGCTCCGTGGCCTCTGCTCTGGTGTCCAGGCAGGCCCAGGGCTGCTCCGTGGGGACACAGAACCAAGGACACCATGGCATTGTTCCCTCCCACACTCAGGGGAGGGCTCACAAGAGGCAATGCCCCTGCTCACAAACCACCCCGTTCAAAGAGCCTCTAAAAGCATTTGCTAAAAGCATGCAGGGATTTTTAGGCATTCTTATTTTTAAGCTAAATCGTGACTGCAATCTAGGTATCACAGAGCCTCAGGCAAGGAAAAGCAGCCCAGTTCCCCTCGCACAGACCTGTTCAGCAGGGAGGAACGAGACCCTGCAGGGAGATCTCCAGCCCAGGGGGGTGGGTGGCAGCATGTGGCTGCGGGCTCTGCCTTTGTCCCCTGTCCTTCCAGCGAGGTCCCTCACAGCAGCATCTCCCGAGGCACCTGAAGCTGAGCTAAACTCAGATCAGAGCGAGTGTGGTCATCTGGATTATTCACTTCTTGGAAGAAAGCTGCTCAGACTGACACTGACTGCTGCCACTGATGTGGCAAGCGTGATTTACAGGTCTGTGCAGGAGCCCAACCACAAGACAGAGCTCCAGCCCTCCCTCAAATTCAGCTTTCTGTGGCCCTGGCTTCCCTAGCCGACAGGGACCTGGCAGCCACCAGGCTGCCCACGAGAGAACACCATTCTTGTCTTATGATTAAAAGGTTGCCAGAAAACAAACAAGCAAACAAACAAAAAAAACCCTAAAAAACAACAAACAAGAAGGAAAATTGCTATTTCTTTTTATTCAGTTTTAAATCCCAAGTGGAAAAAAATAAATATTGCTGAGCCTCCCCCAGAGCAGTTCAGCCTCACATTTGGGTGTCACAGCCCCCAGGTTTCCAGGCAGAACTGCATCAGCATGTTGGGAATTACACGTGAGACGATCAGGCTGCCACTGGACACAGTCACCTCCAGGGACAAGTGGGGTGACCCCTGGCACTGCAAGAGCAGACACAGCAACAATCTGGAGCTCCTGTTTGGAGAGGGGCAGCCCCTTTGGGGATGGATACAGGCCATTTGCAGGAAAGCCACTGAGTTTCAGCCCCTTCCAACAAGGTGCTACATGGCCCATGGCTCCTGAATGGCTCTGATGTCTGGTGTTTAACACTCACAGACCCCACACCCCAAAAAGTCTCTCTGCTCCCTGGCCACAGCCCCATGAAGGCCCCTGGGGAGTGAAGGAATCATCTTGTCATGAAACTGGTTCCAAAATCCCTGTGGAGGGTGTGGAAGCAGCAGAGTGGACAGATAACCATGCAATTGCATATGAGGAATCTCCTTCAAAAAACCCCAAGAACTACTAGGCCAAAAAGGGAATTCCCTGTGTAATGTGAAGTAAAACTCTAAAAAGAGAAGAGGAAGCAGGTAAGGAACCACTGCCAAATATAACAAATAAACTGGCTGAAAATCACATGCTGCCTTCTACCTCCAGCCTAGGAAAGGTCTCAGACAAAGCTTCAGACCATTCCCTTCACCATCACTGCTCTTAAATCAGGACAAGGACAGAGCCAGTCCTGGCACTCCCACCACCCTTGGCCAAGGTTCTGCTGAACTATAAAATGACTGATGTTTTATGCTGCATGCATTTCTCTGCGCTGTTCAGGATGGATTTTAAAGTTCTTGGAAGGGTCAAGAGGAGTCAAAAGTAAAGTTTTCTGTGCAGGTGCTGCCATATAAACAAGCAGTCTTCCACCAGCATGTGCAGTGTCCCCAGGGTTTGCTCCCAGCTCTCCTTACATGATTGTTATCTGCATGAACACCTCAGAGGAACCCACAGCACACTATAAGCTGCAGCCAAGAGCAAAACCAGGGATAAGAAGGCTCTTGCCACAAGCCAGTGGTCATGTCCATGTGACCACAGCCACAGCCAGACAGAGCACTGGGGACAATGACACTGAGGTCACTTGGTGGAAGCTCTGCAAGGAAACTGCAAAGATCAGAGCCTGCTACCTAATAAAGCCAGAAGAGCAGGCTTAGACCTTGATGATCGTGGCACAATTTCTATTTATGTCGTATTTTGGGCAGCCCTACAATAGCTTCACTATACTCAGCCACTAACACACTGGAATGCAAACACATCAACAATCTGGCTCCCTGGAGGTTTCTATCCTCCAGCTAATGCGGACTTTGAAGCCTCATCAGTCCAGTGTCACCTAAAATAGCTCAGGAGATTCTTATACAAAGAAATCTGTGCTCTCAGCCTTAAGAGCGTCACCTAATGCTTCAGAGTTTCCTTCCTCTGGCTTGGATCTAAACATTATTGAGCTAACCTGAGGCAGCCACAGATCACACCTGCATGTTATAATGCTCCTTCTCCCTTTGTAGATGTTTATGGATTTTTAAATAGCTCCTGAAGTATGCAATGCTTCAAAACCTCCACTGAAACCCTAGCTCTACCTGCCTGAATCTCCACTCTCTCCCAACTTTTTCTTCTCAGTTCTCAGACCAGGAGGTGCCTAGATGAAGTTTCCAGTGGGTACTTTCCAGAGTCATGCCATACAAGCACTTTCTATTAGGGCAATGAGTGTCATCATCACCAGAAATGTGTCACACACAGCAGGGCCCCTCACAGGCCAGGCAAACAGGAAAGAAAGGTGGACTTAAAGCAGAACGCTCAAAATTTCCAGCTAAATCCCACTCTCCTACACCCAGAGATCTGTAAATCCCAGCAGATCAGATACACAAAGCAGCAGCCCAGCCTGCACCACTCCAAAACCAGCTTGGCTGTTGAGGAGGAATGTGGATGTGTATGGAACTCGTGCCTTGGAATGAGCTGAGGTAAAATCAAGATAGTGAACTAACTCCAGAATTAGCAACTTCATGCAGCCTCAACCAATGTCTGTGGTGTGTTTTGGGCTCTAAGAACTCAGGACCTGAAGTCCTCCATGGGTTGTGACCTGCCTGGTCACCTTGTTGAGTGTAGCAGGCCCGAGGGAGAACAGATACAGAAACCCCTGAAAACACATTAATTGCTCAACCAAGACCCCTCCAAGCCCCAGGGAGTGTGGGGGGCTGAGATGGCACTGCCCAGCAAGAGCCCCCTCACAACCAGGTGCTGGGGGAGCCCTGGGCACTGTGGGGAACAGACCCCCCTGGCAGGGTCCCACCTCACCAGGGGGAAGCCAGTGAGGGGTGGCTGTGGCTGCTGCTGTGCAATGAGTGTCCTCCACGCAAGGAAGCTGTCACCTCACCAGCCCTTTTGGTGGTCACCTGAGAAAAGACAAAAATTAAGAAGAGGAAAGCCCCTGTCACAACACTGCACACCTCTGGTCCCTTCTGGTTCCCCACCCCTGGGGTGGCCCAGGGTGCAGAGTCTGCCATCCCCCATGACAGCGAGAGGAATGAGGGATTTGTCTTTACAAACGAGCTGTGGGTCTGCTGGTAGATAAAACCAGCACTGAGAGATAAAAGAAACAATGGGAAGGATTCCACTGACTGATGAATGGAATAACAGATATTTGCCTTTACAAACAAACTGTAGGTTTGCTGATAAATGAAATTGGATATTGAAAGATGAATGAAACAATGGGTAAAAACAAGAATTCTGTAAGAATTAAAAATTAAAAGAGAGGGTTAGACATTAGAGGGGAATGTTACATACCAGGGGTTTGGGAAGTCTGTACCTCTCAAGCACCTCAGCCAATGGGGAAAGAGAGAGGGAAATGCAAATAGGAAATTAGGATAAAAAGGGAGGCTGTGTCCTCCAAAAATCTGAGAGATCCCAGGGGAATGCCCCATTGACTCTTCCTTTATTCGAATAAAGCAAAAGGACTCCTCTGTCTCCTTTCTGGACTCTCCTCTGGTGTTTGTGGCTTAATTCTCCTGACAATAGGGACCCCTGTCCCCACCTCACCTGGCCCCTTCCAGCACAGCCTGCAGTGATTTCTTCAGTGCTGCATTGCTCCGATCCAGGACAGCAGCCAGACTGCTCCGCTGAGCTGGGGTCACCTGGGATGGAGACAGCACGAGCTCAGGGCACTGCCCTGCCAGGAGCCCACCTGAGACCTCTGGGCCAGGTCTCAGGAGCTGCAGGAGCTGAGCCTGGCCTGGCTCACCTGGCTCTGATGCACCGTGAGCACAGCTGTCACCAGCTTGGCAAAACTCAGGGACGTGGCAAAGGCTGGGGCCTGCTGGCACAGAGTCAGCACCAGGAGATCCAAGAGCTCAGGGGGCAGCACCTCCTGGAAAAGACACAGGAGCAGGTAGGAGAGTGGGTCCTTGCTCCAGCACTGCTGGAGACATCAATGAAACCCGTGGGACAAGGAAACCTCACCTGCCGCCCCAGCACAGCCTGCAGCACTGGCAGGAGTTTCTCTGACAAAGGCACCTCCAGGACTTGGCTGGAAGGACAGTGAAGAGGAAAGGTGCTGCTCCACGGCCTTGCTGGTGCTCCCAAATGGCTGCTGCCACCTGGACCCATCCAGGTGAGGCCAAAGCAGAGCTGTCAGCCCTGTAACCCCTCACCTTAGCACCAGCTGCACAGAGTGGGGCTCCAGGCACTCCTCCACGAGCTCGCACATCAGCTTGGTCTGCTCAGCCCCTGCAAAGGCAAAGCAGCAGGGGAGAGCCTCCAGAAGCAGCCAAATCCATGGGGATGTGCCTGGCCCTTCCTGGCACCCCTTCACAGGAGTATGTCCCAGTCAGGATAGGTAGAAACCATGCAGTGCCCCCTTCTACTGCTCAGGATAATCCTGCTTCCTTTGCCCAGCTGTAGCAAGGGTTTAAACAGCAGCAGTCTCTGGGAAAAGGGGATACTACTGTGCCAGGGGTTCACTCTCTCCTCACACCAGCACAGCCACCCTGGGGCAGCTCTGGCCTGAGCATTAGGAGCCCTCGGGAGCCCTCCAATCACGGAGGTATGGGGACTGTCCTTTGGGAAAAAAGAAGCCAGAAGCCAGCCTAGCCAACTCTCCCACTCCATCTCAGGCATCTGTAAACCCATTTCCCATCCCAACCTCCAAGTGCTCACCTGCCCAGAAAGAACCAGCCCCACACCTCCATGGTTCCTAACACCTATCCCATGGGACAAATGCCTCCCAGGAGACAGCACTCTGCAGCTGGAGCACCTCCCCAGCTCCCAGAAGCAGCCACACCTCCCACCAGCCCAGCACACCTTCCCCTGGCTCCTGCAGCACCGCAGCCACCAGCACACGGCAGAAGGAGTGGGAATACTTGGAGCAAAACGAAGTGAGGGCAGCCATGAGATGTCGGGAAGGTGGCTGGGTGAGGGACAGGACCTAGGGACAGAAAAGGCAGGAGGTGGGGACAGTGGAGAGGGAAACAGGGAGCAGGAAACCTCCTCTGCCCTGGCACGTACTCGCCTGAGGAAGAGCTGCTCTGCCAGGATGGCAGCGCTGGTGTAGCTGAGGTCAGGGGTCAGAGCCAGCAGCCAGCCACAGAAACGCACCAGGGAGGGCTCTGGGCACGTGGAGAGCTGGAGGAAGGAGCACAGCCCCTCGAGCTGGGGATGGCAGAGGGGATGGGACATTAGGGACAGCAGCTGAGCCCCTGCAGCAGCTGCAGCAGGGATGCTGGGGCTCACCTGGATGGGGGAGCAGTTGTTCAGGATGCTCAGCTCAGGTGGGGTGCGCAGCTCGGAGTGCTGGAGGGAAACACTGAGTAATGCATCAAATAAACCAAGCCACAAAATGCAGCTCCAGGGCTTCTCCCTTCCCCCAAGTCTGTCAGTGTTGAGCCCACAGGCAGCCCCTCACACCTGCCAGGTGCAGGCAGGTGTCTGTATCCCAAGCCCAGAGGAAGTGCCAACAGGGCTTTTTATCCCCATCCAGCTGGCTCTGTGAAATCCACCTCCTTTTCCAACCCTCCCAAGGCCCTGGCATGACCCTGTTTAGAGCATCAGCTCCAGGAGAGAGACAGAAGCAACCACTTACACTGGACTCCTGCAGCAGCAGCATTTTCAGCCCCTGTCCATGCACCTGAGGGAAATGAGATGAAGGAATGGGAGTCAGGCCTCTGATCAGGTAAAGGCTCACTGCCTGGAAGGGGACAGCACACCCTACACACAGTACCTGGACAAAGGACTGCACCTCTGCTGCCAGCTCTGTCTGGGAAATCTTCCTGAGCTCCCCAGCTGCATCCTGCTGGGAGCTGTCAGGAGCAGCCTTGTCTGTGCTCTGAGCAGATGTGTCCCCTGAAGGCTCCTCGGGCACCTCCTCTTGCACCCCTGCCACATCTCCACATTCCTGGGGGCCCAGGGGCTCAAATGCCACCTCCTCCAGCAACAACCTCTTCCCCTCTCTCTCACTGTCCAACTCCAGGCTCTCCTCCAGCACTTTCTTGCGCTTCCCACTTTGAGGCACAGAGTCAGGGGCAACAGGCTGCTTGCTGAAGCACCAGTTCAATTTTCTTTGCCCCTCTGGTTTCTTCTGGGTAATTTTCTGGCACAGGCCTCTAAGCTGCTGCTGGCATGTGGAAGACAGGGCAGTGGGAAGTGAGGGGCCCTCCTCTGCCCTTGGTCCCCGCCGGAGCAGATCCCCCAGTGCCTGCACCCAGGGATCCACATGGGAATCCTGTTCCAAGGCCTGGAGCAGCCGGTGAAGGCAGTCCCCTGGCACTGCATCCTGCACCACGAGGAGCAGGGAGAAGAGGTTTCTCTGGCACAAGACGGGCAGCAGCAGCAGCCGTGGCTTGCTGGAAAAGGAGAGGTGAGTGGTCAGAGCAAATCCCCCCGTTCTGACTCCAACCTGCCCCGTGGAGCAGAGTCCCACAGCACTTGCAAGCAAGAGGAGGAGGCAGCTAATGCCTTCACCAGCCCTTGCAGACACAGGCTGGGACACCAGGGGGTCACTGCTATGATCCCAACTTCATGTACGGACCGCTGCACCGGGGGAAGCGGATGTGCTCTCCCAAATTATGCACCTGACACCCAAAACACCGAGTTTTAGAAATGTATCCAACTCACACAGCCAGGGTGTCATTCGGCTCCTCCAGCGAGGGCTCCTCGGCGCACAGGGCTGCGGTGAGAGCCTGCCAGGGGAACGCCTGCCCCGGTCCCTGGCGGGGCTGGCCCCGCTGCAGCATCCGCAGCGCGGCCATCGCCCCGGCGGGGCCGGAGCACAGAGCGTGGAGCAGCAGCCGGCACGGCCCGGGGCAGAGCTCCAGCCAGGGCGGGCACCGGGGCTCCATCGCTGCAGCAGGGACTGCACAGCCGCCTGCGAGACACGGGGAGACCGGACCTGGTCACACACACGGGGCACAGCCGGACACGGGGCACGGACACGGGGCACAGCCGGACACGGGGCACGGACACGGGGCACAGCCGGACCGGGTCACACGCACAGGGCACAGCCGGACATGGGACACACACAAGGTGGAGAGCGCACACGGGTCACACCCGGGACAGCCGGACGCGGTCACACCGGCGAGAACCAGACATGGGTCACACTCGGGAGGCACCGGACGACCACGACCTGCTCGGCACCGACCCCGGCACCAACTTCGGGAGCTGCCTTTACCCGCCCTGCCCACCCGAGGATCCGGGAGCACCGGGAGTCCCTCCGTGCCCTCCAACACCCCCCTTCTCTGGCAGCCCCAGCTCAACCCCGCTGCCCTCCCGGGGGGCGCTGCTGGTGGGGCTCCCCCGGCCCCATGCACTGCCGCGGTCACTGCTGTGCCCAGGAACCGCCGCCCGCTCCCGGGCAGTGCCGAGCACACTCCCGGTGTCACCGCACGCTCACTCCCGGGTGTCACCGCTCACTCCCGGTGTCACCGCTCACTCACTCTCGGGCAGTCCCGGGCTCCCTCCCCGGTCTCACCACACGCTTCCTCCCGGCTGTCACCGCTCATTCCCGGTGTCACCGCACGATCCCTCCCCGGGTCTCCCCGCGCTCTCCCCCGGCCCCGAGGAGCCCCTTCCGGTCCCGCCCCCGGGAAACGCAAACCGACCGCGCGCAAAGGAGCTCGTTATGCAAATATCCCTTAAATTCCAACCCAAAGACCGCCTTTCCCCCCCACCCCGAGGGTGCATCCCCCAGCCCACAGATGATAAGACTCCCGGAAGCGTGGCGTTACACAACCCGTTTTATTCGTTATTCCCGGATTTGGTTAAAAAGAGTTTAAAACAGTGTCCCCCTGCTGCCCACCCCCCCCCCCCAGCCCGGCCTGTGGATGTCAGACCCCCCCGCTACCTCCCAGCACCCAGGCCACAGCACCCGTGGGTCCCTATGGGCGCAGAGTGGGCACCAGGGCAGGAGCAGGGGAGCTGTGCCCTGAGTCTTCCTCGGCGCACCCATAAATTACAGACTGCTTCCCCATCCCACCCCATCCCACGGCTGGAACCACTCCAAAACAATGGCTGGAGACAAAAGCAGACCCTTCCACCGGCCACCAGCAGCACCCAGGCACAGCGTGGCCCCGGATGGCTCAGTCGGAATCGCTCAAGTCAACGACCAGCAACTCGTGGAGATAACTTGCGTAAACATGATCTGTATCCAGCATGGCCAGGGTGAGAGCCCAGTCATACTCCTCATCCTCCTCGTCAGAGCTGTCCGAGGAAGAAGGGATGAACACCTGCAGCAGAGGAGGGAGGATGAGCCGCAGCCTCCCGGTGCCCAGCCCAGCCCAGCCCCGGGATGTACCACCCCACTTACCGCAGGCACCCTCGGCTGCCGCCGTCTGTGCCGCTGCAGCTGCGGGACAGGCTGCTCGTGCAGGTAGATGCACTCTGATCTGAAAGGGCAGTGGCCACGGACGAAGAATTTGCATCTGATTTTCCTGTGGGATTCCAAGCATGGTTGTGAGCGTAGCTCTGAGAGCAGCACAGAGCCCACAGCCCTGCCACCCCCGCAGCAGTGCCATGCACTCACCCTGTCCGTTCCTTGAAGTTTTTGATGAGCTTCTCCTTTTCACCCACATCTGAGATCCAGTATTTGTGGGGGATGTAGTAACTGGAGGTGATCCGGCACTCTGGGCAGGCCCTGGATGAGGGTGATGGGTGCAGTTGGGTGTCCCAAGAAGGGAGCAGGGAGCATGGGCTCAGCACCCACACTGGGTGGTTCTGCTGCCCTGGCCTCATCCAGCACCCCCATACCCATCACCCCTCTGAAGCGCCTGTTCCCGAAGGAAAGTCACGCCAATCCCAAAGCCACATCACCAGACCCAAGGAATAATTTCAGGGCACAGAAGGGGGAACAATGACCACCCTGCCACGTCCCCATCCCCACTCACTTTATGACGGTGTTCTGGAAGTCCCGGCTGCGCCGCCACTTGCGGATGCACCCCACACAGTACGCGTGGCTGCAGTTCGGGAGGATCCCAAAGAGCCGCTCCTCTGGCAGTGCCTTCTCGTACACCCTGTCCATGCAGATCCCACACACTATGGCCTCGCTCTGGGCTCTCAGCTCTGCGGTGGTGACCAGGGCTGCCACAGCATCTGGCTCTGCAGGGACCTGCAAGCAGAGCAGCACAGCATGGCAACCCCCTGGCTCTGTCACTGCCCTGGCCTTGGGGAACACCACAGGGTGACAGGGAGTGCCCAGCCACAGGAGACCCCAAACCCACCTTTGCAGGGCCAGTCGCTGTCTCCAAAACTGCCTCTCTGTGGTCAGAGGATCCTGGATCTAGTCCTTGTGGTTGGAAGTCTGCAGGAGGAGAGTTCTTAGAAGGAAAAAGCTCAGAGAGCTGGGCAGGCTGCTCAGAGAGTGCAGCTTCAGCAGTGTTAGTCCCTATACCGGAGAGCTCTCCACAGCCCCAGCATGGCCCAGGCCTGGGTCATAGGCAGAAACATGCAGAGGCTATTTCACCATAACCACCCCAGTGGTCCCCTGGGCAGCCTGTCACCTACCTGAGGCAGCCTGAGCTTTTGCGGGGACAAGTATTCTGATGGCCCCACAGGGGATGTTGCCAAGTACTGGGATGTTCTTGTCTTTTTCTTCCACTTCGACGTTCACTTTGGGGAACTTGAAGGCCATACACCTCATGCAGTGGGCAGGGTGGACCGAGGTGCACTGTGCCTGGTCCATGGCTGTAGGGTCAGTACCAGGCTCCTGGCTGCTGGGGCGATGGGACGTGAGACCATATTGGGTCCCTACTGGTGCTGGCTCCTCCTGGGCGTGCTGGTAGCTGGAGGAGCCCAGGGACAGAGACAGAGGGTCCCATCAGTCCAGTATGACTCCTCTTGGCTCCCAGCCCATCCTCATGGTATCACAGTCCTTCCTTACCTGCACTGCTCTCCAAAACGGCAAAACCCACTCTGGAAGTACCTGCAGACCTGGGCTGTTTTTTCGCCATGTGAGAAGCGGCAGCTCGGGCCCCACCGACAGGATCCACGGGCAAAATCCCTGTTAGCCAGAGGAGTCACATGGCTGGGGTCAGACCGTGCTCCAGCCCTGCCCTAGCATCCCCCCCAGTACCAACTATGTTTGGGTGGGGACATATTTTGGAAAACCCCCTGTCTGGGCTCAGGAGTCCTTGTCAAGGGCAGAACGAGGGGGATCCAGGGTCCTCCCAGCCCCATCTAGCCTAATCTCCCGCTTAATTGCAATGCAAAGGAAGCCCGGGACCGGGAGTGTTTGGAGGCCTTCCTGGGGACTGGGAGAGCGGGGGTACCGAGGGCTGGGGCAGGGAGAAGGGCAGGAGCCCTTGGCTGGGGCTGGCAGGAAGGGGAGTCTGGCTGCAGCGCTGCCGCCGATCCCCAGCTCCGGAGGGGGGATGGGGAAATGGGGAGGGTGGATCACGGCCATCCCAATCCACTCCCTACCCGCGCAGCGAGGTGCCCCATCTCCAGCCTTTCCCCCAAAAAAGCTGCTCCCAGTCACCCCATCCTCAAGCCATTACCTGCACAGGGGTCTCACACAGCTTGTCTCGGTCCTTGACGGCCCAGATGCCATCTCCGAGCCTGCCTCTACCTCTTCCCCAGCAGCAAAGAGGGCTGGGCCACCTCCCAGGGCTATTTATGTCCTCAGTGAGTCCCGGGTCCTAGTAGCCAGGGACACGTGTTTTGGGCGGAGGACAAGCCCAGGCTAGCTGATAGCACCCAGTCGCTGAGCACGGTTTACACTCAGTCAAGGACTTTGTATCTCCTGCTGCTCCTGCCGTGAAGAGCCTGGATGGGGGCATCACTCCACCGTACATCACTAAATTCTCTATATTCTAATTCTTTTATCATTACGATTTTCCCTTCTTTTTCAGTCCTATTAAACTGTCTTTAACTCAGCCTGTGGATTTCACTGTTTTCTCAGTTCTCTCCCCCATCACACCGGGAACGGAGAGAGTGAACAGCTGGATGATGTTTCACTGCCTGTTGGGGTAACCACACAGGGTCCCCAGCCGTGTCCCCTGGGCCCCTGCCCAGCAGCACCACGGCTCCACGTGCCTCCAGCTGCATGGGGGAGGCAGGGAGCCATAGAACAGCTGCCTTCAGGGCAATCAAGCCCGGCACGGGGCAGCCTGGGGCGTCTCCAGCTCCTCCTTACAAATTCTCAGGTGCTTTACCACAGCCAAGGGCAGCGCCAAGTGCCAGCACTTGACCCCGCTAGAGCTCATTGTTCCCTTTATCGCGGTGTTTTCAGCTCATTTCCAGCTCCACCCGCAGCATTTGGGGTAGAAAGCATCCACCTCTGAGGCTGGGATCCTGCTCAGGACTGACTCTTTCTGCTGCTTTAGGTTTGCAGGCAAGAAAACCACAGCAGGTCCGAAATCTGAGAATTAAGAGCTCCAGGAATAATGGCAAATCCCTGGAAATCACAGCAAATCCCATTGCCTCGGCTGGAAATCCTCCCACGGACAGCCCCCCACTAGGTGCTGAGAAAAATCCCACAAAGCCAGGCTGGAAGCTAAAAGGTTCTTAAATATTTAGTTCAGATTTATTTAAAGTCAAGTCAGTTTGTGGACACTATTTATATTATTAAAAACACTTGGAGGTTTGTACTTCTAGCAAAAATATACATTTCGGTTTGAGGGTTGTTATACTGTCGAGGAAGGAAGAGCAAAAAGTTTCCCAGGTGATGGGCACGAGTCCTGCATTGGTGGGGACACCACTGGGGTTTTGGGAAGGACAAATCCCCCTGGCTCCAACCAGCACACGCATGTCTCCAGTGCCTTCCCCCAGAGGGCTTCAAAGTGCTTCAGAAACGGTAATTCCCAACACCCCTGCGAGGTAGGGAGGGGAGGGCTGGCCAGGGAAACTGAGGCACGGCAAAAGGAGTGGAGTATGGTAGCAGGGGGAGGTTTGGGACCGGCCAGCCCTGTGATGGGGAGGGAAAGCCCAGTGCTCTTCCCCTTTGGGTTTTAAAGGAATTATTGCACCAGGGAAATCTGCTACCCTGAAGAGGAGGAAAGTAAAAGAAAACCGAGTAATTTGCTCCCACAACTCCTCCTAGGGAATATCAATATTTTAATAAGGCTGCTCAGGACATGGGGGACTTTTGAGCTGCAGACAGGGAAGTGTCACTTCTTAAGTGAGACACCATTATCCTGAAAGGGAAACAGCCCTTCCCAGGTCCATCCTCCCTGTGCCCGAAGCCCAAGTGACACAACCCCCACACCAGGGGCCTGGCCTGGCCCAGGCAGCACGGTGGTGTTTCACTACAGCTGTGAGAAGTTGTGAGGCAAAAATCATTGAATGTTCAGGCAGACCCCTAAGCCTGGAGCTGTTCCCACTCTTGGGAACAGTGGCAGAGGACTGGAAGCTTCCCTGACACAGCCACGCTCATTGGGAAGGTCCTGCCCATTGTGAGCATCACAACCACCCCCTCTCTGTTTATAAATCCTTGGCATTTAAGCTGCAAAGCTCTCTGCAACCAATGCACTAGCAGATCCTCATGCTCCTGCTCCAAGCAGACAGCATGTGACAATCCAGGCCTCTTCCACAGAGGGGCAATTGAGGCAGGACACCAAACTGTGACCAGCTCAAGGCCCCCGAAGCTCCACACACCATTTTTTAACTCATGCCTGTGCGGAACAGCCTGTGGAAGCCATGGATTCTGTGCCTCTGCTCTGAAGGTGAATTTTAAGGAGTCCAATCCTTTCCTTCCTACTTCCCCGTCCCAGCCTCTCATACTGAGGTGCCAAGGGACACGTTTCGTATGGAACGAGGGTGCCAGGAGCAAAGGCTCCCACACAGCACCCAGGAAGGCAGAGTTCACACAGTCCTGCTGGGAGACAGGAACACACTGCAGAGCACGGGGGGGCTGCAGCTGTGGGACAGCCCTACCTGCATTCAAATACTCCAGCTTTTCTTTGGGAAATAGAGAAACATCCTTTCATCACACTGTCCCAGACTTCACGGCTCAGGACCACGTCCTTGCAGTGCAAATGAACAAGAGAATACAGACCCACCGTAAGTGCTGCTGTCAGCCCTGCTGGCCCCTGCACCCCCTCAGCCCTCCTAAGGACCAGAGCTCCCCACCCTGGGGACCCGAGGTGCCACAGTGACCTCGCTGCCTGAGCCATGTAAACCTGGTGGCTGCTCTGCTCCAGGAGCAGCCAGAGCTGGGCCATAGGAACGGGAACAGCAGCTTTGCAGATTTGTTAGTGTGTGTTAATGGAAGCCCTGGCCGAACAGGAGGCAGCTGCAAATCCTGACGGCATCTTGCCCTATGTACCGTATGTCAGGGTCACATAGAAAAGAGTTTCCAGTAGGAGAAATGGAAGACACTGGGAAGGTTTTCTTTGTTTCTGTACAAAGAGCCTTGATGGGAATCCATGGCTTCATTCTCATAAATAACAGGTCCTTAGTACATGTCCTTGTAGATCTCCTGCAGAAGTGGGTGCAGAGATGTCTCTGTCTCTGTCTTCTTGATCTTCTGCACCAGCTGGGCGTGCTCTGTCACCAGCTGTCGCAGGTCAGCCATCTTCTGCAGCAGCTTGGGGAAGAGGTACTGGGCATCCGGGTGGTTGGACTGCAGGTGGAACTCCAGCGCTCGCAGGATGTTGTCTTGGATCTCCTCCACCTGCTTCACGTTCATCAGGCCAGGCCGGTCTGTGGAGAGGAAGCATGGTAGCTGCAGGGCCATGGTGCAGCCCTCCAAAGTACACGCTGCTGCTGGGGAAAGGAGCTGGGGACTGTAACCCACCCACTGTGACTTCAACCTCAGCAGCTACAACGGGGAGAAGTGTGCCCTTGGACAACATATCCCACAGCAGCACATGAGAAGGAGATGCCACTTCTAAATTCCTTGCTGTTGGTCTAAGCTTGCCAGGCATCACTGCCACAGAGAAGCTTTGGTTTTGGAAATGTTCAGTTCTTCTCTCTCACTCCCCTGAGACGTCCCTGGCTGACCTCAAGCTTCAGCTCAGCTCCCCCAGCCCCCTCTGAACCACCTCCAAGTAGGGAGGACTCTTCCTGACCTGGCACCCACTCACCTCCACACAGGATGATGGCAGCCACAAACAGGGACAGGTCACTGTCATCCAGCTCCAGCGCGTTGAACTTCACAGCAAACTCAAACTTGGGCTCCATGATCTCATTGAAGGGCTTGCGCAGGCTGCGCAGGAACTCGCGGGTCACGAAGCCATTCCCGTTGGCCACCAGCAGCCCATCCTTGTTCATGATGGAGGCCAGCATGGCGAAGATGGCCTCGTGCACCCCGTACTTGAGCAGAGTCACTTGGTCGTTCAGGTAGAGGCCTATGAAGCTGGGGATGCTCTTGGCAAACTCGGTGAGTTCCCGCACAGTCTCCACCGTGGTGCACTGGCAGCGGTAGAAGACGTGCACCCCGATCTCCTTGTAGGGGGGGATGCCGTTCACCAGCTGCTTCCACACCAGCCCCTTCTCTGCCTGCCACAAGGTGTCCATGTCATGGATCACAAAAGGCTGCTTGAACAAGAAGCAAGTTAGGAGTCTGCTGCAGGGGACTCGAGGTGCCAGCTCTGCTCAGGACAGTCATGTTTGTCTGCCTGTCCCTGTGCTGTGCCCTGCCTCTGGGGCTGACAGTGCCCAGGCAATCTGCACCCACCCACCACAACACAAGTCTGCAGAGCAATGGGGTTTTTCCCCAGCAAGGGGCAGGACATGCAGAGAGACGTGCAGCATCTCCCAGAGAACAGTCTCCCGTGATGGCTATGGCCAACCCCACCTGCCCTGGGAGGGAACTTACTGGGGTGCTGCTGGCCTTCCCGGTCAGGATACCTCTTGCCTTCTTTTTGGTCATGTTGAAATTCTTCAGGTAGGCGTTGTAGATGTGCTTGGAGAAAGCTTTCAGGTCAGCCACCTGTGGGTTCTGGCAGCTGATCTCGCTCGCCGTCAGCCCTGCCACCAGCTTCCTCTTCTCTGCCTCTGGCATGCGCCCGAAGCGGATTGCTGGGGGGCAAAACTGGGGGTTAGGACAGCAGGGGCACCCCAGGAGATGCATCCAGAGAGGCAGCAGTTTGTTCTGCCACTGCAGACAGACAGGTCTGCTGGACACCTGCAGCTACATGACACAATGCTTCTCCAGGCTGCATCTCCTCCAGCATTAACAGCTTCATGAACCAGCCACTGCTGCTTCCTCAGACCAGACTCCCGTCCCATCCCTCTGGGCTCTTGCACAAACCCCACTTCCCATATAAACGCTATTGCTTGTCTGGGTCCAAGGTTCTTACACCTGAAGTCTAAAAGTCCCAGCACAGAATAATCTGTGTGTCCAGTTCCCTCTGGGCCAGTGCGCAAGGGACAGCCACGTGCCAGCAACTGTACTGCATGGTGGGAATGAACAGCCCCTTCTAATACAGGAATAGGGGAAAAGGAGTCAAATGCTTGAAGCACTGAGTTTGAATGATCTCCTAGCAAGAAGAGCCATGGGCTAAAGCACAGCAGGCCATGGGGACCCTTCACAGGAGAGCAGTTGGCACTGTGTCACCCAGGTGGCCAGGTGTGTGGGCAGCAGTGACACTCACCGTTGTGTGACATGCCCAGTGAGAGGCATTTCTGGAAGCGGCAGTACTGGCACTTGTTTCGGTTTTTCTTCTGAATTTTGCAGCTCCTCTCACATTTCTCGTACTCCAGCTTCATGCGGATCGTCCGGCGGAAGAAACCCTGCAGGCAGGGAACAGGGGGACATGGAGCAGCAGTGCCTGTGGTTTGGGACCAGGCTGGTTTGTTATCCCCAGGAGCTTCAGGGAGGTTCAGGGTGTGAGGAGGGGGAGCCCTGGGTCTTTCTAATGCAAGCAGAGTCTCTATCCCAAGGAGAGGTCATGTGGTGGCAGAAAGGGGCTGCAGAGGAAGAAGTGTGGGGGCACACCGTGCCTGGTGCTGTGACTGTGCCAGCAGCCCAAAGAGAGGGAGGAACAAACCATGGGACAGCCCAGCCTGCAGAAATGTCTGGGAGGACCTGGGCTGCTAACGCAACCCTGCTGGATCTGCTGGATCTGCTGCAGGGGAAAGAATTCCAGAGGAACAGCCAAGCTGCAGCCAGTGATCCCAGGGAGATAAATACACAGCTCACTGCTGATCTGCAGCTCAGAAACTATTTTTAAAAGCAAACTCAGAGTCCCAGTGGGGACAGATGGATTTGCCTTACACAGCAAAGCATGACAAGGCAAGGTTTGGGCCATTCAGGTCTCAGCCACCTTCTCAGGGCAGCATTTTCTGCCTGCCTATGCTCGCTCCATTCTAGACAGGTTGAGTCTTTTTACAATCGATCCCAAATCCCTGTTTTGATGCAAATCTGCTTGTGTGAGAAGGCAGTCCAGTCGCTGGGATCTAATCCCTGCTTGGTGCTGCTGAACCCAGCTGTCCCTGGGACTCACCTTGCAGCCCTCGCAGGCGTGCACGCCGTAGTGGAAGCCCGAGGCTTTGTCTCCACAGACCCTGCACTCCACGTTCAGTGCTCCCAGCGCCGTCTCCTCGCAGCCCATCTGCAGCTGGTCCGACAGGGAGGGAGAGGAGCTCTGTGACAGGTCTGCAAACACACACAGGGACACATCCTTCCATGTCACAGCCACAGGCCCAGCTCCTGGCGTGGCCAGCTCCTCCAGCCGTGGGGCTGAGAAGGGATTTCCAGCACTGTCCTGCCTGCCTCTGGTATCACATCTGGAATCTGGCACTGACTGCAGGCAAATGCCATGACCAGAGCCAAGAACATCCCAGCAGCTCAGATTCCACATCAATGCTCCTTTCTTCCCTCAGGCATTCATGTCCTGGCAATGAAATCCCAAACAGCAGATTTTATAATCCCTGGTTGGCCAGCTGCTGGCACAGGACATCCCAGCTGGAACATCAAGGGCTCTGGAGGAGCCTCTTCTGCATTCACAAACCTTCTCTCCCACCTCCTATAATCACTTTGCTCTGAGGACCTCAAGAAGTGTCCAAGGAAGCATTCCCAAACACCAAACACGCTGGGAGGCCCCTTGTTCTGAAGCACAATGTTACCTGCCTGTCCTTTTCATTTCCACTCCAAAACCCATTGCCAACGGCTGTGCAGTGACCTCAGAAGAAGAAATAAGCCTCTCCATAACTCGAAGCATTATTTCACAAAGAGTAGAGATTAAAACCAGCTGAACATCATTCAGGGACAGATCCTCTTGCAGCTGAGCATGCTGCCTGGCTGGATGCTTCACAGGATGAGCTCCTGTGCCTCTACTTACCTGTGTAGCTGCTTGAAGGCAGCGAGCTGTCTGGTCCTCCATTTGGGTCTGAGGCTCCACTTGCCACCATCACTGCCTCTTCCTCTTCCTCTTCCTTGACCTCAGGTACTTCCTCCTGTAGTTGTTCCATAATTGATCACCCCTCAGTGCCAAGACTGCAATCCCTGTCATAGCTCTGGCATCATCCGCGTCTATCCAAGATGGACCCCACCAGGCTGTTGCTGCTAGCCTGCAGGACATGGAGAGAGGCCACTGAGTGCCTGCACGGAGCAGCTCAGCAGCAGGGCAGTGTCACCAACCACACCAGTCCTGCTCTGTGCTTGCTCCTCAGTCAGTGAGACATGCAGAGCAGGCCCCATTTAAAGATCCCTTTGCACTCTAGAATAAACATTCTGTAGGATTTTAGGAAGCGAAAACTCACAGAATTGTTTTTAAAGCCCAATAGACCACAACCCAGCCCAAATGCCATCCAGGGGTCCCCAGCTTACAAGTCCCATAGCAGAAATGCTGCCCCAGACAATGTCTCCCAGAGGTGTGAGTCACCTGATGCCAGGAATGTGACGGTAACAGCCAGGGCAGGGGTCTGATAGAGCCAGCACCTCAAAAAGGATCAAAGTAGAGCTGGCTTCATAATCTGTTCCTGCCCAGCCATGGCAGGGCCTGGACTGGGAGCAGCAGCTGATCAGGGTGTGCCATTCCCATGCGTGGAAGATACTGGGGGAGCAGGGCTCAGTGCAGCAGCAGGCAGTGACTAAAAGTCCCTGGCCCGTGCAAGCCATCTGCAAGACTGATGGCTTCCTGTCGGGCCTGCACTCACACTCCTTCCCGTCAGAGTGCTGCCAGTTACAGCCTTTGTGTTTGTTTTCACTTGGCTCCTCTGCCAAGAGCAGGGTTGAACGTGTTGCTGTTGCTCTGCGCAGCTGCCGGGCTGTGCTCAGCCACGGGGTCCAGCAGTGTGATCCCAACAGCCACACAATCCAACCAGTGTCTTTATCCTGGGTTTCCTGTGGGAGGAACGGCCCCATCCTCCCCCACACACTTCCGCTCCTTGTTTGCCTTACTCCATTCCCAAAGAGCCCACAAAAAGCTCCAGCCATCCAAAAGATGCAGCACTGGTACCGTGGCTATGGCAGAGCCATTCCCCTTTCCCTCACAGCCATGCTGGATCTTGATTCCTAAACTTACTTTTTTTGAATAATTAATATCTCAAGCCCATCTTATGTAAAGTTCCAACCACTTCCTTAAGAGAGTTATTTTTAAGTGGAAAAATACCCATCAGGAAAGCCACTGAAATCTATGTTCAACCAAGAAAGCCTCAACTTGCAGACTGAAATTAAACTCATGCAGGATCTTTGTGCCCCATGCCCAAGCCCACAGGACAGCTCAGGGCTTGCTGGGGGAGGGCAGCAGTGACCCAGGACTCCCCGGATTTGTTTGTCCTCCCGCAGCAGACCCTCACACCTGGTACGTCAAACTTGAGCTGCAGCCAGCTCCTTGGATTATTGGAAAGACATCAAGGTCAGAGCTCTCTGAAAGAGCAAGAAAGCAGCTCAGGGAGAGAACAAAATCTGCAGGTGGGAGGGTGAACACAAACACGTCACAAAGCCAGGACACAAGTCCCCCCTGAAGCTGGTGCTGCACCAGAGCCTGAGTCTCCTGTGGCTGAGGGGGTTTTATTTTATCCCTCCACATTGGGAATTCAGACTGCAGGACAGTGGCTTTGTTTCCAGCTGAGGTACATTAGTGGCACCAGTGAGCACACTGCCCTGTGCTCCTTGGCAGCAGGAGCAGGCAGAGGGGTGCTCCCTTCCCATGCCTCCACATGAGCACTGAGGGACCATTGAAGGGCTGTGTTATCCTTGGCCTCTGCTCACACATCCCACGCGGTGGGACATGGCAGACAGGCAGGAAAACCTATTCATTGGAGATGGAGGGTAATGAACTTCACCGTTTTCAGGGTTATATATAAATGATCGCACAAACATCAGGGAAACACTTTTGCCTGGAAGAGTAGTTAGTGGGGGAAGCTTGTGGCAGGAGAAGCTCATCTACACTGGAAAATCCATCCTGTAGCAGCTTAATGAGCAGCTCATTGGATTCCCTTTGTCTCTAGCATCCAGCACAAGCCCCTTGCTTTAAATCCTGCAAACAGAGCTCTCTGCTTTGCCCCAGATGTCTCATGGGACATGTTGGAATAATGTGGGTACATCCCTGACAGGCTGTCCTCCATGTGTTGGGTTTACTCAGAGCCATGTGCTCCCAGGGCAGCGGTAAGTTTCTGGCATGCAGTTTGCTCCCCAAAACCCAAAAAAGCAACTCCAAAACTGTGCTTGGAGTCAGTCTTGGATGCGTGTGAGTAGGGGGAAAGCAGAGGATGAGACAAAGACAGACAGCTCCACGGGCCTCCAGCTAAGGCTGCTCATGTGCACACAGAATTTTGCACATAATGCACACAGGCATTACAGAACGGATATGGGTGTGAATCCCACCCTTCGAGAGTGGCTGGAGAGGCAGAGAGAGAAAAGCTTTTACGAGAAGGCTCCAAATGTATTGTTTGTACATCTCTTTGCAGGCCAAGAGTTCAGGGGCCTGGGCAGAGGGGAGCTGTGGGAGCTCTTTGCACACCTGCCTCCCCCTTAGCCCTTCCCATTTTCTAAACAACTGGGATAGAGGGAGAGGACTGGAAAAAAGGATTGATCTCACATGGGAGGCTGCAGCCCCTGCCTCTGGCAGATGAAAGGCCAAGGCAGCTGCTGCCTGGGTAAAAGGCTGGGCATGGCCTGTGCAGCCCTTCGAGGAGCCAGCCAGCTGGGCAGAGCCCCTGTCAGGAGAGGGACCTCACTCCTCATCCCCATGCCAGGTACAACACTGAGGCAGCAAGCAGGGACTGTGGAGATTCTCCAAGGATCCACGTCCTTCCCTCCGTTCCCCTGCAAGCCCTTCAGTGGGAACGGGGGGGCCTGGGAAGCTGGAGCTCTCCAGAGGTTTGTGCAAACTCTCTCTGTCTGAGCACAAGGAGGGACCTGCCCTGCCAGCACCGCAGCCCAGAATCTTTGTGGGACAACACTGGGGATGACAAAAAGACACCCAAAGGGCCCATCTCCACTCCAGCGCCTCTCCAGCCATTTGGTGCCTCCACATCCAGTGGCCAAGTTGCCAGAGCAGAAGGGATAACTTGGTCTCCTCCTCTTGGCTAAGTCGTGTGCCAGAGCACAGCACACAAGCTTCAAGCTGCAGGAAGATAGAGAAAGATTTCTGCCTGCCGTAGACACCCACACCTTTTTTCCATTCAGCAGCTGTCACAGGACACTGATGGAAACAAGGATGGAGACTGTGAATTTCTTTCCAAGCATATCCAGAGAATCCAGCAAAGCTGTTTCCCTCCTCTTCCCACAGGATGGGAATGAGCAAGAGGGCAAGCATCTCATGAATTGCTGTGCCCTTGCCTCAATGCTTGTTCCAAGGAGCTTTGGTAAGTGGCTGAGCCAGCAGTTTCCTCTGCAGCCGGTGCAGGGAGGGTTTGTTTGCTGGCTCTGGGCTTGGGCTGCTGCCTGCTGGCTGCAAACAGCTTGGGCAACAGGTTTGTCTTTCCTAGAAGCTGGCATCTACGCCAAGCTAAACCATCAGTGGGAACAGGGAGGGAGAGACGTGGCACAACCAGGAGAGGAAAAAAACAGGAATAAAAGTTAAAAGGAGATAAATCTTCAGTGTGGATTCCCTGCAAGAAGGTAGTACTTCTCCAGAGCTGACCAAGATCCAAGCCTCCAGTTCATCAACCAACAGCTTGTGCCCCTGTGGCCTGGCAGTTCTCCTGGCAGCCAATCCTGCTGATTAGCATGTAGACCCTGGAGATAAACTCAGAGTTTCCAGGCAAAGCAAAGCACCAAAGAAAGGTCCAAAGCTCCCAAGAGTCAAGACACAGAGTTGATCTGCTCAAAACAGTCATTCAATGCAACTGCACTATAAAATAGGTCATAAGGAATGACAAATGGAAACCAATATACCATGGGAGCACTCCTTGCTTGTGTTTATTCCCCTGGACAACAACATTCACCAAATTCACAGCCAAAAGAAACAGAAGGGGTGAGATGAGAACTCAGCACTCCATAGGGCAGCACTGTGATGTGCAGCATATTTTGAACCCACAATCGAAAACTGACCTGAATCCATAAAGGAGATGTGATTGCTGCTGGTTGACCACCTTTTGCAGACTTCCTCAGGTGGTGTCACTGCTTCCAAGATCTGCTAATCAAGTACCAGCTTCTGTTCCTCCTCCTACAAGTCAGCTACAACTAATAAAAGCCAAGTAAGAGCTAAGCAGATGCTGCAATACAGGAAAGGTAACTAAGAGTACAAAACAGGAGAGACTAACACTGAAAACATGTTTATGTTTGCTCCTGGAAGATCAGCATACCCCATATTAGCCAATCAGATCTCAGCAGCACTTACTAGCTGAGTGTTTCCTCCCTTACTCAAAGTCTTGCCCGCAAGGCAGGCTACACACAAAAATAAACTACTACAGCTAGCAAGGAAGAGCCCTCCCACGCAGCACTGACCAGGATGGACATTCTGGGCCAGATTCTTCCCCTTGAAGCATCTGCTTAGATGCTGTGTCATGCCCCAGAGTCCAGTCCTGTGATTGTCTCTCCAAGGCTGCTCGGTGTGGACCACCTCTGCTTCCCCAAGAGTGAGCTGGCCTCATTAAGCAGAGGGGTACTGCCAGAGCTGCCATCACAATTAGCTGTTACTAATTACTCGGGGACTTGTGACACAGGGTGCAGGAGATTCTCTCAGCTGCCTTGAGCAGCCTGGCTTGCCAAAATGAATCACACATCTATTGCATGTTTTAACTCACCTACTTCCTGGGCACTGAGGGGGGAAAAAACCCCAGCTCATTAGAAAGGTTACGAAACTTGCCGGATTCTTCTCTTTTTGTACCATGATTGATGCTGTCCCCAAAACCAGGTCACGACATTTTGCTCCAAAAGGAACTTGCTACTGGCTTTGTTCAGAGTGCAAGAGGTACTGCAGACACTGAAAAATAGCAGATTTTGGGCACTGAACTCTCAGCCATATGCAAAGCAGGGTCTGCCAGGCTGCTCTTCTCCAGGAGCTGTAGCCATCCCTGGCTCCAGCAGCGGTAAGCATGCATGAGACGTGCTCCAAAATCCTTGAGATGGCAGATACAGGAATCATCCCTCAACAGCTTCCCAGCAGAGGGACTCCCTGCCCTCATCAGGCTCCGAGGCTAAGGCTGGCAGAAGGGCAGCAGCAGGGCAGGCAGGGAAGAGCTGTGCAGTTCTTAGCTCTTACTTCAAGTGCTGCTCCATGACTTTCAGCAAATCTGGTCAAGTCCCCTACTTCCATTTCCTTAATCATTAAACAAAACAAAACAAAAAAAAACCAAAACCAAAACCCACCACAAAGAAACAAGCCCAGGATTTTTACAGTGCTTCCTTCCTGATCCTTCCCTGACTGCATTAGCTCACGGAGACGGCATGTTTTGGAAGTGCAGAGCAATAGATCAGTGCCAAGTGTCATTGTTTATTCCTGATTACAGATTTTGACACCTGTTTGCAGTCACACTCGCAGGTCTGGTCAGCTCCCTGCACTGCTTGTGACCATCTTCTCCTGTTGTACATTCCTGTACAAGGCATTTCCAGGATGACTTTCAGGAAACAAACTGGCACATCTCATTCTGCCAACTGCTGACTGGTGTTTAGCAGTCAATTCAGGACAGCCCAAAGTACCTATGGCCAGGAGGGGCACGTGGGTCTGACCCATCCGAACAAGGATAGCAGCCAGGAAACAAGCAGGTACTGGAAAGGTGACACCACTGGGCCTCCTCAGTGCTGGATATGGCAGAGAAGTGCTGCTATTTGAGAAGATCATTAAGTCTGGCAAGAAGAGAGGATCATCCCCCCACAACCCAGGGCACAGCAGAGGTGGCTGTGAAAGTGTGGCAATGCTTTGGGATCACACTGCAAACCTGGCACTCGCAGGCCAGAGAAGGTGTCTGGGATATATTCCCCTTTCCTTTAGCATCCCCAAGGTGAGGAGGCTGGAGGCTCAGAGCTCACTGAACCACTGGAAGATGAAGCTTTCCCAAATTGCTGAAGTTCTCTTGGCTGTACTCCAAGGCAGTCAGTTTGCTTAGGGACCCCTTGTCCTCCCAAACCTGAGCAGGACATGTGGAAGGATCCGGTTTCAGGAACATCAGTAATTATAGAACAGGGCTGCTGAGGGAGGAGCTCACAGAAACAGCAACACCACTTCCCAAGGCAAACAGTGAGCACAGGGTGTTACAGACTCAGAGCAGCGCTGAAATGGAACTCCAGGAAAGTGGCAAGTGGAACAAGCAGTGGCTGTGAACAGAAGCACTGCTGGCGGTCAGTGAGGCCAAGTTTGGCAGTGCTGGGCACACCAGAACCCAGCTTAGATTTCCCCAAAGTCTCAGGGTCACTGGGACACTTCTGCTTTGGAAGGGGCAGTCAGCTCCCCAGAAAAGCAGGGGGTGCAGAAAAGCAGCAGTGGGCCAATGAGTCACTTAGGATCACACACACACATGGAGCCAAACACCTAGCAGGCCCCCAGGTTTGATTGCTACATTGCCAGCGCTCCCAGATGCAGAAAAATACCCACAAAACCAATAGCAAGCCTCCTCCTCTTTGCAGCAACAGATTTTAAATCTCATGGACTAACCAAGAAAAAAAATAAATCCATCAGCTTGTAAGTTCTGTTATGTTTACACACTTGGACTCCCAGAAAAGTGCTACTTGGTTTTGTAGACTTTAGCAAAATATCCTGGGCAGCAGCCACGCAGCTCTGATCCCAGGATGCAGCTGACAGAGAGGAATTGTGCCCAGGCACAAGTCCCGATGATTCAGCAGGGCCAGGAACATGCGCAGCCAGACAGATTGCTGTGTCTGCTGCTGCTCCCCTTCAGCCACGGAGCAGGAAAACAGAGGGGTCCCTGTCTGACTGCACACATCCCCGTAAGACAACCTCCAGAGAACACCAGAATCACTTTTCCACACAAACTAGTACAACACCCTCTCAGGGGACTACATGGGAATGCTGTTTCCTTACTATTTTTGGCCACATTCACACGGCAATAGCTGCCTGGACAACAGAGATTCCCCTGCCTTTTCAGCAGGGAAAGGAGCAGCGATGGTGTCAGTGTGATCCTGCCAAGACTCACAGTGTGCTCTGACCATTTGGATTTCTGCCTCAGCCCCCAGAAAACAAAATGCTTGAGCAAAGTATTCGCACCTTTCATAACATCCTCGTGCCTTTGGCACCATCTTGGGGGTACAGGGTGAGCCACAGAGCTCACAGCCAGCCAACAGCTACTGCTTCCTGACACAGCCAGCTGCTGGCAGCTCAGCAGGCTCCTCAAGTTCATGCTCACCAACAACCCTTTTCCAGAGATCCCCACGGCCCTAAGTTCCACAACACAAGTTCTACCCCATGGACATGAGAACCCACGGATATTTTCAGAGATGTGGATCTCTGACCATCAGCTCTCGTGGGGTTAACAGCTCTCAAGAGACATTATCTCTAGCAGAATCTGTATAAACAACTCTAAGGTGAAAAGGTGATTTGGGCATTTTCAGAAGTATCCCAGATTGCATTATTATGAAATCAAGAGTTCCACTGAAAAATGCTTTTAACAAGTCAGGCAGGAAAGGGATTTGAGCTTAGGCTCCCATCAACAAGATGACTGCACAAAGCATTGCTTATTTTGAAGCCATCTCACACAACCCCTGCCAGGAAAGGCCTGACAAAGCCTGTCCTAATGAGATAGGCATGTGTTTCACAGTTAAGTCTGTCTTAACAGCCCATCAAAGAAATGCACCCCTATCAGCCCATCTGCCCTTTCAAATCACCAAAACCATTCCCTGTCTCCAACCCACATATCTATTAAGGGCTGAACATGCATGTTCTGGTTTTTGCTATTTCAAGTTCCAGTTCCCAGACCAGGGCAAGTCAGGAAAAGCAGCATGACTGGCAATGGTTTTGGATAACACGGAGGCTACCAGGCTGTGTCCCTGTCCCAGAGATGGATTCTGGCCTGATCGGCACCATAACAAAAACTTGTGTTTCTGGCTTGTGCTTTCATCCTGCCACTTCCTCCTCCATGGTCAGGACTCCCCTGCAAACCAGAGATTCCCCAAAACTCAAAACTTCGAGCAGAGCCTGCCTGTGAGGTCCCCAAGAAAGCACCCCAACATACACATGCATTTCAGAGCCCTTTGCAAAGCCAAACAGACCTGACCAAAACGATCCCAGATGTTCAGAAGTTCTTGGCTAAGCCTTGGAGAACCCAGACATTTTCCAGACACTACAACTGTAACAGCGAATATTAAAGCATTTCAAGAAGTCATAATGAAACTAAGATACATCCTGAGTCAGTTCTGCTCTGAACCCTTCCTGCAATCAAGCAGGGCTCCAGTGAATGTCATCCTAAAACGTATATTTTGGGGAAGATGCATTTCACAACCTCCTTGACCAAAGGATTCATACTGGCATCAATCATTCCACTCTAAACCCCTGCTTTGGGAAAGTAATTTCCCAGGCATTCTGCCAAGGCAAGCACATTTCAGAGTATTAACAAAAAATAAAACTAGTTCTACAGAAAAATCTTACTTGTCCTCACTATGGAAATCACTTCTGCTTGTCCAGACATTCCCAGAGTCTCCAAAATTACTGCAGCAGTGCATCTCTGAACAGACACACTTCTGGAAAAAGCAGAAATTATTCTGAAGCACCTGATGAGAAGCACCACGATGAATCTGTGGTTATCAGTTAGTTCCTGCTATAAGCAAAAGAGTCAGTACAAACCACAAAACCCCTGATACCTAAAATATCACTGTCGGGGCAAGCCAGGTTGGGCTCTGACAGCAAATAACCTTTCAGGCATAAGCACTATAACATCATCTCACCCAATTAAAACATCATTTGTATGTCAGGTTCTGTTGTTCAGAGGAGCCCAAGAGTCTCTTGCTGTGCCAATCCTTCAGCCTCCAAGAACATTTGCAGATTTCCAGTCCATAATTCAATAGCCACAGACGAAATATTCCCCAAAAGGCAACAAGATGTACTGTACAAAAATACATATTTTTCAAAAGGCATCACGCAAGAAAGACAGAACCCATCAACACCCGAAAGCAATTCTGTACAACAATGCTCTTCTGATCAGCAAAGCTTCACAAGGCTCATTACAAAATCCTCTCCACACGCTGTGAAGATCCTTGGAAGTCTGTGTCTTGAATACCAGAACAGAAACGGCGTAACCATTGCACCAATCTGACACAGAACCCACAACAGCTCAACACCTCAGACCTGTGTTGAGGCAAACACACACCCACAGCCACAAGCACACAGCCTCAGCACCGCTGATTCCAGAACCACTTCAGAGGTCTGCAGGCAGGACAGTGCCCGCCCATGGCCCTGCTGACCACCCCCTCCCAACCCCTGTCCTGCCTCTGCCATGACCTGCTCAGCTTTGTCTGACACCGACAGACAGCACCGGCACCACTGCCGGGTCGTGTGTGGGATTGTTCTGGGGTGATTGGTTACCCACGTGCAGCTCTGGATCTCATGAGCCCTCCCTCATCTACAAGAGCCAATTTCAGTCATAAACATCAGTGAAATAATGAAATGTTATGCCACTATGCTCTGACAGCAAGAGCCAGCTCAGGAGAACAGGATTAGACCATGGTCCTCACAGTGTATTCCTAAAGTAATCCATAAAATCATATTCAGAAACCGAACAAAAATTAGGTACAGAGTTTAAATTTAAAATGGAATTTAAGAAAGTTTAAGATCATGGACAAAGGGAAACTTGCTGGAAACAAACTGCTCTTCCCAGGCTCTTCCCTACCCCAAATTTTTAGAAACATTGCTAAGTGCCTGAGTTGGTGGCCCGTGTACAAAGGGAAGGGTTACCTCTGCGGAGCAGCTGTCCCCGTCTGCCTGCCGCCGAAAGCCACCGCTCAGTCACCATGTCAGCACAGACAGCCAAGAGCTGGAGCAATCTGCAGGAGGACAGAGAGCAAGTTTCCACGGCTGTGCTGAAGGCCAGATATTTATGCCGCTGGGAGCACTGGGCTGGGTCCAGCAGCAGCTCTGAAATTTAAACACACACTCCCTCTTTCGCACGCTGAAACCCTGGGCCAGGGTGACTCCAGGGGGCCGCTGCCACAGGCAGCATCTGTCCCAAGACCAGGAGGAAGAGCAAATCTTGGGGTGTCCCAGCAGACACAGCCCCATCCCCTCACCATGGATGTCACCTTTGCCTTAAGCCACCTGCAGCTGGAGGCTGATGACCCTGAGCTCTTCTGACAATGCACAAAATTGATGCTAGAAAAAGTCTATGGTGGCCACAAGGCTGCTTGTTTACTCAGCTTGCTTAATCCACCTTCAAGAGGCTGCCAGAAAGTTCCTGCAACTTTAATGAACTTCCTCTTGGGTGGCTGAAACTTAAGGATTCAACAGAGTTCATTCACTCTTCTTGGTTTTCCTGATAACTTTTCCTTGTATGAATATCAGGCTCAAAAGAGAAGGAAGAGACTAATGCCAGAAAAAAATGGCTTATGAGGCTTTGAACTAGAGGACTTAGAGAAAATATGTCCATATGTCCTATTTTTAGACAGTTATGCAGACTAACTGGACTAAAACATTAAACAAAGATGTTGTGAACATGATGCTATTTGCACCCACATACCCTCCTTGACATTACCCAGGCTTAACTGCTCCTCCCACTCTGACAGAAAAGCCCTGTTTTGTATTGCTGCCCTTGACATGGGACAACTTGTGAGGCAGCTGAGGACCAGCAACAAACCAGCAACAAACCAGCATCACCAGTCCCCACCAGGCCGGGCAGCTCGGCAGCAAACTGCAAGTGCTGCGCTGAGAGTGAACCCCCAATGCAGCACATCCTTCCAGGTCTGATATGGCAGTGGCAGCTGCAGCTGCCCAGGAGAGATGGAAAAAGAACATGAACCTCCTGCCTCAAAAGCTGAGGATCCCAGTGGCCTGAGTGTGGAGGGTGCTCCCTACAGGATCAAGGGCAAAGGTGTAAGATCCAAAAATAAGACCCAAGTCCCTTGCACTGCAGCATCAATCACATCAGGATTTCCCAATCAGTGATTTCAAAGTCACATCCTCTTGAAGACAGTGATTGCCCCTGTTTAGAGGTGGAGGCTGAGGACAGCCTGGAGTTCTGCCAGGTGTGGATCCAGCACCAGCCTATGCCTCAGTGGGGCCACAAAACCGCCCTCAGGAGCTTCACTTTCACAGCGGAGCAAGTTTCTCATCCCTTTTCCCCCAATACGGACGAAAATTTTTCTAAACAATCCTGACAAAGTTTCTCTTTAATCTCTCTACAACAACACTAAAGTCATTCCAGCCCCACTGTCACATCAAGAGGTGGCTTTCCCCACCTCAACCAGCAATAAAGCTCATCCTGATTCAGTAACACAGCATTATCCTTGACACTGTCAACGAGGGCTGAATCACATGCAGGGAGTGCACAAATCACACCCTGAGCTCTCTCTCATTGCAGACGAGAGTGCTCTGCTGCTGCTGCCAGAGATCTGAGAATTAAAACTAAATGCCTGGCTCACCTTGTCCCACTGACAGCTAAATGCCAGGACATGCCCATCACACCACACACAAGGCAACACTTGCACCAGCTCAGCCGGGCATGGAGGGAACCTGCCAGGACATCCCACCTGGATGCTTCCTCTGCTGTCCCTGGTACAGAAGAGGATACTCTGCTGAAGGCAATAAGGGATTTGCATGGAGATGGCAGGAGGAGAGGAGAGTAGAGCAGAAACAAGAAACGGGACACGGGCTGCCTCACCCCACAGGTCACTGTTTTAGAGACTAACATTAACAACTACAACTGGGACTCTGATTCATGGGGCACCCACCACTCAGATCCCTCTGCAGCACCATGACGAGCATTGTCCAGAGGCTACAGCACATCTGATTCCTTCCCACAGGCATGTCTGGGATCTCAGGGAAGGAGGGAGTGGAATGGACAGATATGAGGGATGAGAAAGGACTCAGATCCTTCCTCCTGGAGCAGCCCCTCACCGGATGCTCTGCTCAAGGTCTATCCTGACCCTCTTGCTTTTCCTCCTTCCAGCCCCAGACTCCTTCGATGCCTTCGGTACTCTCAATCCCCAAGCAAATTCCCCCTCCACCACCCTACCCTGGCACAGAAGAAAGGAACACCGTCCCCCTAAGCATCATTCCGTGTGGGCCATGTCCTGTCCTCAGTCTCCCCTGATTTCCCAAGAGGAACTACAGCCTAAAGTCACTGATCCCCCTCACGCCCCAGCTCTTCACACCCATGTCCCCTCTGCACCAACCCCTGTCCCTCACAGCCCCTTCTCCTACCCTGTCACAACCCCAGCCCCTCACACTCCGTGTCCCTCACAGCTCCCGCTTCTCACAGCCCCTCTCCTTCGCACTCCCCGTCCCTCACACCCTCCGTTGCCCACATGCCCTGCCCCTCACACCCTCTGTTCCCCACATGTCCTGCCCCTCACGGCCCCCGTCCCTCACGGGTCCCTCCCTCCCTCGCGCTCCCCCCAGCCCCGCTCACCTCGCGCGCGGCCCCGCTCGCGCCGCCGCCCCCCCCGTCCCCGTCACCCCCGGCCCCGCGCGTCACCGCGCACGCCCTGACGCCACCGCACCCCGCGCGCGCGCGCGGCCAATCGCCGCCACCGCCGCAGGGGGCCTCGCGCCCGCGTCACCACGGCAACGGCCCCGCCCCCTTCCCCGCGCCGTACCGCCCCCTGCCGGGAGCCGCCCGCACTGCACCCCGCGGAGGGAGCGGGGCCTCATGGGAAGTGTAGGCGCTGCCTCAGGCGTTCAGGGGGCGGAGCGCCCTGAGGGCGGCACAATATGGCGGCGGCGGGACAGCGTGGTTGGCTCCTCGCCCAAGGAGCCCGAGCAGTGGCACTGACCCCCTTCGCCCCCAGCATTTCGCACCGCGGCCCCCTCGCGCCTCGATAGAAGACAATAGCCCAGCCTCAGGGCAGAGCTGGGAAGGCTCATTCTGCCCAGAAAACCCGTGCAGAGTTGCGGGATCCTATGTCCAAGTGGCCTGGCCAGGATGGTGCGGAGCAGGCAGGGACCCCACAAGGGGAAGGCCCAGGGCTCAGGGCCGCCCCGCTGTGTCCCAGCGCAGAGGGAAGGGAGGAGAGGCGCTGCATTTGACCCGTGGCCCCTGCACTGCCCGTGCCCCCGCTGTGCGTCAGCGCGGCCGCGTGGGACTGGGCCAGGCCACCCCGCACCCCGGGCACACTGAGCGCTTTGTCCCGGGGCCCCTTCGGCCAACGGTGGAAAAAAACAGAGAGAAACACTATGGGACCAGGGGCAGCGGCGTTCTGAGGCCTGGGAGGAAACAGATCATAATCTCACTAACGAACTCAGCTCATTTCCGAGCAACGGAGCAGAGACTGAGTCGGTGCAGAGCTTGCTCCCGGGGCCTGTTCCAGGGGCGACCCTGGCTCTATGCCCCAGACTATAAACACTCCAAAGGCACAGGTGGCTTGGACTGTATTTATACAGGGGTGCTTGAGAAACTAACCCAAATGCTGGTGTGTTATTGGGAGATTTTTGTTTTGTTCTGTGTCCCTCTTGGTCCTCCACACACCAACGCAAAATCTCGTGGTGGGGCCACTTTCCACAGGTTGTGGCTGATTCCTTTGAAAGGGCTCTTTAACACAGGGGGAATCCAAACCCCACACTGCCAAGGAAAGAGGGCTGGTGCCTGCAGGGCTGCTACTGTGTGGGGCAGGAGGTCTGTGGCCAGCGGCTCCAAAAGCTTTATTGGTCTTTAGTTTCTGCTAATTAAGTGACTCCAGTACTAACAACCACTGCCAGGGAACACAGTGGTAGCTGTAGTTAGGTGTGGTGTGGGAGTGACAAGAAGGCTTCACTTGGGTCAGTCCAGGTGTCCTTGGCTGGTGGCAAGGCCCCTGGATCAGAGTGAGTGATGCAGACGGGTTGTTGTAGAAACCAAGGGGGAACTGCAGCCCTGGGCCACAGGGTCCTGACCCATCGGCAGCTCTTTTTTAGTACAGGGTGTAAAACAGAGCACAAGGAGCTGAGTCCAGCAGTCCAGAGGAGAAGGTCCCACTGCCCTCTCCTGCCTGAGCCTCCTGGCACGTGGTGGCTGCAGCCCTTTACTGATGGAAATGGGAGCACCTCTGCCTTATGCAGTCCCCTGTAGGCTCTGTGCTGGTCCACACTTTGGCTCCATCCAGAGATTGCCTCACTGACCATCCACTTGGAGGGACAAGCTGAGCCGTGCCCTTCCCAGCTGGGCTCTGCCATCCTGGTGGGCTAATTGGTGGGCTCTGTGGCCATGGTGTCCGCGTCTGGAGATGGCAACACGCTGCTGTTCCCACCGTTGCTCACATTTTCCTTGCTATTTTCCCTTGTGGGGTCGCTGCCTTTATCCTCCACCCTCTGCTTGAGTTTGAGGGAAGAATCTCTCCGTGACAGAAGGGGCTGGTAGCCAGCGAAGACTCCTCCACTCGAGTTTGTTCGCTTGTCTGGGGTGGACAGAAAAAGAGAATTGTTTACCTGGGGCCCAGACTGTTCAGCTGAGAAAAAGGTTTGTGGAGTCCCTCCTTGCAGGAGGTGTTGTGGTATCTTCTCTGAGTGTCCTTCCAGCCACCAGATGCCCCCAGAAAGGGGAAGATGGGTGGGGGTCTGGGCTCAGCCCCAGCATGGCTGCACTCAGGGAAGGGTGGTCAGCTGGGTCAGCTGGTCTCCTACCTCCTGGCCCGATGGGGTGCATCAGTCTGTTCATCTGGACGTTCCAGTGCTTGACATTGGTGCTGGCCTGTCGCAGCTTCCGCTGGGCCGCCTGCCAGGGGATGGAGGAAGGGGGTGAGCCAGTGCCCCACTGCCCCTGATCCGGGACCGTGGGCATGGGTTTCCCTTCCCTGAGTCATCCACTAAGTAAGTGGATTGGAGGTACCCTCTGGGACAGAGACCCAGTTCACCCTCCTCTAGACCTTCTGCTCCCCCTCCAAACCTCCCCCACTTCACACACTCCCACTGTCAACATCACTTTGGACACCAGTGTTTTGTCCCCAGGGCAGGACACGCTTGTCCTGTCTCAGCCACTGCATCACATGGCACAGCTCAGAAACCCCCAGGGCAATTCCAGCTTGGTCCTCCCCAGTACAGAGATGACTCTGGGAGGGCTGGAAAGTCCCTTGAGAAGTGGCATGGACGTGATGCTCACCATGACATCTTGGTCCACTCGTTGCCTGTTCACTCTCACTTCTTCCAGCTGCTTCTGCGCCTCTTCCAGGCACTTGTTCTTGTTCTCCATCTCCAGCTTGAGGACTTGTTTCTCTCTCTGAGTTTTGATGATATATTCTTCTTGCTCCTCCTTCAGCTTCATCAGCTGTTTCAGCTTCTCCTCTTCCTCAGCCAGTAGCCTGCCAATGAAGAGCAAGAGATGAGGATATTCCCCTGCCACTTCTTCCACCAGCTTTCCCTGTCCCAGCCTGCATACTGGGAAGTCACTAGCACAGCCCAGCCCAGTGCCCGGGAGCACTGAGCTGCCCTGGGGAGCACATCCCCATGCCCAGCTGCTGCCCAAGGAGGGGGAGGGATGCCCTAGTCCTACCTGGCCTGTGCATATCTCACAGCCTCCTCGTCCTGCCGCGCTTTCACCTCCTGCTGCAGGGCCTCCTGGAGCCTCTCCTGCATGTCCTCCAGCTCCAGGATGCGCTTCCGCTGCCTCTCTGCCTCTGCCTCCTTCAGGACCATCTCTGCCTGCATGGAGGCACGAGCCTGCGGCGGGGACAGGAGCCATCAGCTGGCCAGGCCACCACCAGTGTCCCCAGAACCCACTTAGGCCCACCGGGTGGAGTGGGCCAGAGCAGGGGCAGCCCATGGTGACAGGTCCAAAGCAAAGCTGTTTCCCTGCTCAGGAGATAGGATGTGTCACTTGGAGCCAGTGCTGGCTGTGAGGTCAGAAATGGGCTCCCTGTCCAGCCTGGCACCAGCATTCACCTCTCACTGTCCCCCAGCTAAAGCCCTTGAGGCAGGTTGTCCTCACCTCCTGTTCAAAGGGATCTCAGGCACAACAGAGCCCAGAGGTGATGAGTGGCAGCAGCACTGTACATCCAAAGCCCTGGGCTGCCCCGGGCAAGGGAAGGAGAAGGAAGCACCCACCCCGTGGGCATCACAGCCCACGTGGGATGCACCCACCTGCTCAGCCTCCTGCAGCTGGATCTCCAGGGTCCTCTGCATCTCCTCGTGCTGCTGCCTCCGCCGCTGCTCCTCCTCCTGCAGCAGGATCTCTGCCTGCCTCTGGGCCTCCTTGAGCAGCTCCAGCTCCTGCAGCTTCCTCTCCTTTTCCTCCTGCAGCTGCTTGAGCCGTTGCATCTCCTCCTCCTTGGCCGCCTTGCGCTGCTCCCGCTGCTCTCGCTGCTCCCGTCGCTTCTGCTTCAGGTCCTTGTGCAGGGACTTTTTTCCCTCTGCCTGCAGCCTGATGGCTGTCTGGATTGCTGGAGAGGGAGGGCAGGGTCAGTGGGGATATGCAGGGGCCATGGGGAAGCTGGGGAAGGGGCGTGGGGAGAGCACAGACCGAGTGTCCATTCCTGGCGCTGCCGGGTGTCAGAGGCGCTCATCTCGTAGGTGCGAGACGAAGTCTTCACACAGAACATGCACCTCTTCCCATCCTTATCTGGCAACACCTGCAGGGAGAGGACACAGCACAGCATTACCCCCTGTACCTCACCTTATCCCCCCCAGACTGACTCTGCCATGCTCATGGGTGTGAAATTATGTGTTCTTGGGTGTCCCTTCCAGGGGTCTGAGGGGTTTGCTGTCCCCAAGCTGAGCATGGTCCTTGCTGTACCTCCACGCAGCAGTGCTTGTCCAACGCGATGCTCCCCTTCTTCTCCTTCCGTTCCTCACTCATGTAGTAGGACAGGACACTGGGCTTCAGCATGAACCACCGCTCTGACCAGTTCCTCCTCAGCTGGCCCTTTTTCCAGAGGTAGCCCTACTCCCAAGAGACATGGAAATCAAAACGGGGTGGAGCAGGATGGAGCTTGTGCCCCAGAATATGCGGGCTCCTTGCCTGTTTGAGCACATCCTCGATGACCTCCTGGTACACCTCCTCCACGGCCATGCTGATGGCCTCCTGCTCGATGCCTCTCAGGAACCGCCCCGAGTTCACCATGTCCAGAAACTGCCAGACCGTGAGCCCACCCTGCCCCTGTGGCTCCTGGGACAGGTAATCTTCCAGCTCACAGGAGTTCAGCTCCACGTTCATGGCTGTGCAGATCTTCTTCAGCAGGTACTCCACCTGTGGGGAGGGGGACACTCAGTGACAGGAAGAAGCCAGAGTTGTCCCCACCCCATCTATCCATTTTGGAGAGCCCAAGGTCACATTTCTCTCCAGCCTAGAGATGCAGGACCCTGATCCCAGAGGGATCACCCTTTGTGATGGTTGAGGAATTATAGGCAGCAGGCTGGCTCAGGAGACTGGAACTGGGTTAGAGTTTGACCTCTACTGGGAGGTTTTTCCTTTTAATCCCAAGGCTGGGATGTTTTGGCTGGTTTGTCTGCAGAGTAAGAAAACTCTGTAGCAGTCAAGAGCGTGAAGGAGTACAGGCCAGCACTGTTGAACCCCATTCAAGACTGATGTCTCAAAGCCACAGTGAGCTCAGCACCACTGCTTTCCAAAAATCACTGGGAAGGAGCAGGGGGACATGTCCGTATGGAAATGAGCATCATTTTAAAACTGCAAATAGAAAGAGTCAAGGTGGTTGACATGACATGGGGAAGACTTATTCCAGCTCAAGTTTTGCTGCCAGCTCTCCTCTGCCCACAGTCTGGGGACTGAGACTGGTGGGTAATTGCAGGGAGCCACACAGGAAGGTGACACACAGCAGGGTCCCCGCACCCAGCTGGATTTTTTAATTGTGAGAAGGGCAAGACTTGAATGCAGTTGCTCAGGATGATTCAGTTTTTCATGGTCTGGGGAACAGGAAACACCTCTCCCAGGGCACAGGAAGTGCGGTCGCCCTCCTACGTCTGCGCAGCACGGTGCTTCTTGCCTTTTTTCTCCTCCTTTTTTTTTTTTTAATTTCGACTTTTCTGCTGATCTCAGGAGGTTGATGGTGTAGAAGGCAAGAGCAGCCATTTGCCCAGCCAAGTTCCTTCTGCCGAGGCCACTCTTGCCTTTACACTTGTGCATTCTCCCCAGCTCTGCCACCCTTCTCACGGGGGTTTAATCTGACCCCAGAGAAAGGGAGAACCTTTCCCCATAAATACTGTGGAATTTGGAGATTTGGAGATTGGAGGCTTTTCTTTGGCTGGCACCTCACCCTTAACACTCTTTATTCTGGGCAGGGGCTGAGCACTGGGTGGCAGTGGCCATGGAGAGGGACAGCCAGGTCTGCTCTGCCAGTGCCTTCCGGGCAGGAGAGACTGCAGCACTTTGGAGGGGTCTCCCCTCTAAAGTCCCCCTCTTCTCCCTGGGCAGTGGGGGTGGCTGTAGGCACAGCGGGGGTGTCCAGGGCAGACAGCCCCCTTGTCCCACCCCCAGCCTCCTCTCTCTCATCCCCTGGAACACCACATCTTGCAGGATGCAGTGGGACATGCCAGGAAGAGATAGTGGGATGTGTCACCCACAAATGGGGCTCTGCCAGCACATGGAACCCTGGGAGGACAGGGATGTGAGGAGAGGCAGGTCCTACCTCATCTGGCACCATGACAAGGGGGTATTTGTCTTCAGACAGAAAGTTGAAGAGACACCAGAGCTTGAAAGCATCCTTGTGGGATACAACACTATTCCCATTCCGGTCAGGTTTGTAGTTCTTCTTTGCTGTCAGGGTCCAGCAGAGCTCATCGAAGTTTTCTTTGACAAAAGCACCTTCCTCCACCTGCAGGCAGGAGTCAGGGGGTGAGTGGGGAACTGAAGAGCTACAGAGAGGAGTTCTGGGGGAGGAAATGCTGGAGAGAAGAAACCCTCACTCTTAAAATCTGTCCAGTGAGAAGCAGGGAACCCTGGGGTGCGGCACAGGCAGGATGATGTGGAGCTCTCCAAGCCCACCTCCCCAGTGCCTCCAAGGTTTGGGGTTCCTTGTAATCCCATTCAACCACAAAGAGGAACTGAGGAGTGAAGGGAAGTGCTGGCCCGAGGGCAGCCAGCAGGAATCGTGCCTCCACCAGCCTCGTCCCTGCTGCTGTTCTTTAACTGTGTCCTGGCACTGGGAGCTGCCCCAGGAAGCACATTTGCTGCAGATGGGTGAACTGTGGTGGGGATCAGAGGAGCTCTGGCTGTCCCTGGGTGCCCTGTCCCAGCTGTGTGAGCCACGCACTGCCAGCACAGGAGCAAACTGTGGCCTGTAGCAGCAAAGCTGGAGAAAAACCTTCGGATGCAAAAGCTAAAAGCTTCTCTTACTAGGAAAACCCACTTCCCCCTTTCAGGCTGCCTCTGGGATTTTATTAGCTATGATGAAACCAGACGAGGTCAGTTTAAATATCACCTTCCAAAGAACCATGTGGGAAGGAACCAACTGGAAGGGTTTTGGCCACTCTGTGATGGGGAGATTGGGCTGGGCTGACCTTGGGCAGCTCCTGCTCCGGGCTGAGGGAACTGGGGAAGGCTTTGCCCTGGCTTGCTGCAGACCAGATCCCTGCAGCCAAGATTAACATTGCTGGGCCAGGCTGGGCAGCTGCTGACCAGCTCTGGGCAAGGCAAAGATGGGCACAGGGATGGGGACTGGCGCAGGAACAAGAACACCAGGAGAGCCAGGGCAGCAAAGGGTTACTGCACCCAGCTCTGGCCCCTTTCTGTGAGCACACAGTGGAAGAAAGCTGTCAGTCATTCTTCCTCTCCTCACATGCCTGAAGGAAACAGCACCCACAGACTAACCTCTGGTTGTGCCAGACAAAGGTGTCTTTGAACTGCAGAAAAAAGGGAGAAAGCCCCTGCCCACCCCAACTCTGATCCTGCTTGCACCTCATCCTCCTCCCTCTCCTCTTTGCCAAATGAGGTCACATCTCAAATTTGAGCATGGCAAGAGAGGATAAAAGGGGTTGATTTCTCTCTCTGAGCCCTTCAGGAAATGTGGGCAGAGATGCTGTTCCATCCAGAGCCATGACGTACAGGGATGATTTCATCCTTGCCAGGGAGACGCTGAGTATTAAACATTTCTCACTCATTTTGGCATTCACCTGAGCAGTCCCCATCTCTCCGCACCCTCTTTCCACCCACCAAGGCATTTGATTTCCAAGAGCTCAGGAGAGTTCTCAGGAACCTCAATGTCCTCACATGAGGAATAGCAGGTTTGGGGGATGACCAAAGAGCTCACCTTGTCCAGGATGTACTTGTTGAGGTAGGGCATGTAGCCCTGGCTGGACACTGGCCCATCATCATCATCACGGAAATGCTCTTCCAGTGCCACGGGGTCGTGGGGGATGGACAGCACTGTGTACAGGTTGTGAGACAGCACCTGGCCAAGCACAAGGGGTGGTGAGAAGGTGAACAACCTCCAGCCCTGCCCTAGTGCATCCCCAAGGTGCCACCCACTCACAGGGAACTGTGACCTGCATGGCATCACCTCCCAGCAGCCACAGCATCGAGTCAAGGTTAGGGTTTGGCATAATTCCCAAATGTAAACCTTACAGAATCATTTAGAAACAGGCAAAAATCGAGGATTTTTCCACATTAGTTTCTTTTCTTAGCACATGAGGAACTTCTTTCTTGAAAGGGCTGTTTCAAACCTCTCAGAGCAAACAGGACTCGGTCTGATCTAGAAAAGCTGATAAGCCACCCCAAGCTATGCATTTGGCACAACCACGGCCCAGCCTCGCAGCAGCCACTGTCTGCTGGGGGCACAGAAAGATGGAAACATGAAAATAAGAAAGACTGGTGAGAAACTAAGCAAAACTTCTGGAGATCTGGAGTCACACCATCCCCAGAAATACTCAGCAAGACTCGCCAGCAGCCCGTTTTGTTCAAATCCCCCCAGACAGAGCACGTTTACAAGCTCATGGATTTCTCATGTGCTGGAGAGCCTGGAGCAAGGCTGCCCATGAGCACCACCATCTCTAGCTTGTGATGCTGGGCAGGTGGTGCTCTCCTTGCCAGAAGCAAACCAGAAAGCAGGAGATGGTTAAACGAGTGTCCCAGACTGACACCTTCCCACTGCACCAGGACCTGCCAATGCAGCTTGCCAAGGGTTCAAGAGACGGGCTGGAGGAGATGGAACAGCATCCCTGCTCCTCTGTGCTAGGCTGGAAATTTCCTCCCACAGGAGAGGAGCTGCCCGAGGCCATGATGGCTGCTGCAGCTGGAGTCAGTTCTTGCTCGACCAGATTTTCGTTCTCTTTTCCACCCTCTGGACCAATGGGATCAGTAGGACTCCACCCTGTGCTCACACAACAGGGCTGTAGCCCCGAGCACTGCTGCTATGGCTGTGCCTTTTGGGGCTCAGTGCAGCCCCAGGGTCCACACAGCAGTGGAGAGGCCTGGGAATATCATGGACATCCTCCAGGATGGACAAATCCAGCAGGATCCCATTCTGTGTTTCCAACGTGGGTCCTCATCTCCATCCTTCGTCTCTCCTCTCAGAGCACTCCTAAGAAGCCCCGTGAGGTCTCACTTGTGACCCTGGCCGTGGGGGACACCCTGAGCCCCTCCTCTTGCAGGGCTGTCACTGACAAACAGGGAGGAAAGCCCTGGCCTGGTCAACAGTGATGTGACTGGAGATAAGAGAAGTGAGAAACTCTTGCAGTCTCTGAAACAGTGACAGGAGGAAGAGAAAAATAGCACGGGAAAGGGATGCTACGAAAGCGTTTTGCTGGCACAACCTTTCCCCCGTGGCACACAGGAGATGGCCGAGGGGCAGGGGTCTGTATGACTCCTCCTAGTGCCCTGGATTCCTCTGAGCACCAGCCTTGTTTCTGTTCTCCACCCTCTCCCACCGCTGTCACACCCATCACCCATGAGCAGAGGTGCCCAAAAGCACCAGGGCAGTGTTTGGTATTTCCAGCCACATACTGAGGGACCACACCCCATCCCGCATCCACAGCCCTTCCAGTCCGGCCAGGGAGGGGGATGCAATGGCACTGAGAGCACAAACTCTTCCCAAGACCGGGGCTGGTGGTGTGCCTGTGCTGGGAGCAAACCACCCGACCTCGCTGGGTGCGCAGCACCCGACCGCAAGCTGTCCTTCCTTCCTGTGCACACACACACACACCTACACTCACAGCGGCATCTGCACACCCTGCACAGAACTGCCCCTGCAAGGAGCCCCAAGGCTTCCCACAGCTGCACCTTCACGCTGGAAACCCCGACACGTTCACAGCAACTGCCTGGAGCGTGGCCGCAGCTCAGCCTGGCTCCTGCTCTGCCAGGACGCTCCCGCCCAGCTCTGGGGCTGGTTCTGTCCTCTAGGTGTAAATCCGGTGTCTTTCTCACCCCCGTTCAAGACCCTTCGTGCAGCAACACGCCCGGGTGAGGGAACAGAGCACAGCCCGGCTCAGGGCTCAGCAGCCCTGCAGGAGTTTGGAGAGAGCTCGGTGGCTTTAACACTTTACTGCTCAGAGCTGCAAGACCCTGGATTCCTTCCTCACTGAACCGCAGCTGGCCTGTGTAGGCTGGGACAAACTGGAGTGGTTTTGGGGGTGGAAACAAGCTCTCCCTGTCCTGGAGACAGTGGGAAAGTCATCCAGAGCTAAGCTTTGCTGTTCAGTGACCTGCGGCCAACCCATCCCGTCACTGAAGGCACGTGGGAGAGCATCCCTTCTCCTCTGAAGTGTCCCCCTGGGTACTGTCACTTGGGAGGTGCCATCCCCAGCATCACCACAGCCTCTGCACCACAGTTTGCAGACCCTGCACGAACTGTCCATGAAACTGCTGTTAAAATCAGAGTCTCTGTGGCCTCAGCATTGTCATTGATGATAAAGATCTCTCAAGACAAGCACTGCTGGTGCTTCTGGGTCCATCCCATGCCTGGGCCAGGCTCAGTGGTGCAGGAGATGCTGTGAAGGGAGCACAGCAGCCCCTCTCAAGGATTAGCAAACCGAATTAAGCTCTGGCCTACTTTAGGATTTTCCTTAATTCCTTCAGCAATTTCTACAGTTCTGGCAGGTGAGCGTGGCTTGCAGGGCACATGCCATGAGTTCTGGGGGGAAGCCGAAGGCTCTCAGCCACAAAGGCTGAGCAGGAAGAATCTGCCTGCCGCTGCTTCTCCTCCAGATCTCTGCCTGCAAAACTCTTAATTCTGGGGCAAAACACACCTCCTTCCCAAAGTCCAGAACCTTCCCTGCAGTCTGTTCTGGGGAAGCCCTATAAAATACAGGGAATAGAGGAAAAGAGGGTCTTTTTGCAGTGGTTCAAACCTGGGCTCATAGACTGGCAGCAGCTGCCATGTCCTGACGCAATACCTCTCTGTGCTCAGCATGTTTCTGCTCAGGTCTCTTCTCTCATCTCAGACTCTGGTACCAACCAGCATTCCCAACCCCAGTGCCAGCCTACGAACCAAAACGGACCAAAAAAACACATTCCCACCATGTGCAAAGGTTAAAAAATCGATTATTCTCAGAGCCAAGGGGCTCCCTGGTGGGTTTCAGCAACCCTGGCCCGGGGGCAGACAAAAAGACTTTTAAAGCTATGATGGGTTGAGGGCATGAGCCCTCTGAAAGCTTCTAGAATTGGGAAGAGGGGAAAGCGGAGACTTTTTAAAAGTGCTGTATTATTTCTGGCCACACCACTGAGGAGTTTTTGTTTAAAAAGAACCTGTCCCTACCTCCTGACCCGCGGGCTCAGCAATGAGAAACACAGGTGCTCTAGCAAGCAAGAAAATGTAAACAGAGTTTGGGTTCTTAGTTGGCCATAAAAAGCACATGAAACTGATAGCTAAAATTTAGATTTCTTGTAATTTTCACCTAGAAAACACATTTGAGCACGAATTCCCCCCCCCCCCCCCCACTCTTTTTTTTAAAGGGAGATGCCACACAGCCTAAGAATTTCAACAGAACCAGTGCGGAGGCAACAACAAGATCTTATCGACCTTAATATTTAACAATTTCTCCGTGGAAGCCCAGGGGATGCAAAGCAGCGCCGGACTTGCTCCGCCGCTGGCTGCCCACCCTCCATCCGTGCGCCGGGGCTCCGCGGGGACTCACTTTGAGCTGGGATTTGGAGACCTTGCCGCTCTTCTCCACGTCCAGGGCGGTGAAGGCGTACCAGATGGACTTGAGCAGCTCGGCTCGCAGGTCCATGGCTGGCGGCGCCGGCGGCGGCTCTGCCGAGCCCGCGGATCCGGTTCCTGGAGCCGCCCGGGCGGGCGGGACGTGGGGCGGGAGCGCCGCCTGCTCGGGGCGCCCCGGGAACCCCCCGGGCCCCATCGCCGCTCCCGGCACGGCCGGGGCTCACCGACCTTCTGCTGAGCTCGGCCCACACATCAAAAGGTCCGTCGTAATTTGCGTTTTTGGGGAGAGGAATCCCCGCCCTGGCTCAAGCAGCAGCTTCCCCTCGCAGCGGGAGCGCTGCCTTTGGGAGGGATCGGTCGCACCAGGCGAGCGGAGATTCAGCCTGTGGCATCCTCTGGGGTTGTGCCTGTTCTGTGCCCGCGGAAACACCTTTCTCTACAAACTCCTTCGGGATGTCCGAAAAACCGCCCACGCGATTGCTGGGAGCCTGTGCCAGGCTCAGGTTTCCAGCTGGACTCGAGGATCTCGAAGAGCTTCTCCAGCTCTGTCCACCCAGCACCCGGAGCAGTGGAGGGGCTGAAGGCACAGCCCAGGTCTGTCTCCTCAGCTCAGGGGAAGATGTAGGTTGTGTTCACAGACACAGTTCCCTAAATCTAGGCTTGCAGGGGTCCCGGGAAGAGCCAAGGCCTGATGTGAGATTTCACGGACACGTCTTAGCCCCTCCAAGCCACACACTGAGGGCTCAGAGGGTCACAGCTCACCCTGCTCCCAGCCCTCCTCTGGGACAACTACTGCTCTGGCAGGACATGTTTGGCCAATTCCACAAATCTCCTCAATGTCCTTTAGCTCTTACAGCTGCTGAACATCACCATCCATCCTCCCCTCCCAGCTTCCACCAAAGAGAAAAGGGGTCCTTTTAAAAACCAAATTTTAAATTTGTTTTTATTTCAACTCAACATTTACATCCACGTCTAGCTCAGCTCCTGGCAAGTGCTGGCTGCTCTGCCCCACAGCCAAGGAGTCTTCTATGGAAGCCTTGCTTGAGAAGGAAATGTAACAAAGAGATGGGAGAACTGCTGTTGGAGCCATCCCAGTGATGGCTCCAATGGCAAGAACAGGTCACCCTCCACACCGAGCTCAGGACAGCCTGGCCTTGCTCTGATGGGCCTTTATTGCTTCTGTGCATGTGGTGCTCTCTTGCCCCTGAGCTGGAGGGGTGGGCAAGAAAGAGGACCTGTTGGACCATTCCTAGAGGGAGAGGGCAGGAAATGCCCCTGAAAAGAGGGCTGCTGCTCCGAGCCCAGCAGCAGCAGCAGTCCAGTGTATTTGCCCTCCCTCCCTGGGGGGAAGAGCCCTTCAGACAGGGTCACCCCAGCAGCCCCACGCTGCCCTGTCAGTGTCCCAGCTGGCATAGGGCACGTGCTGGCACTGGCTCAGACACTGTCCCTGTCCTGTGTCCCGCCTGCAGCACCCACCAGCCCTGCACACGGCAGGCTGGGGCTGCCACTGCCCCTGCCCTGGCTGCTCTGCTGGCCTCAGCTCCCCTTCTCAGGCAGGGCTGTGTCAGGTGGCACTGGCTCATAGTGGATGACTGCTGTGGCCATGCTGAAGGCTTCCTCCAGGCTCTGCTGCTCTTCCAGCTGGGGGAGGGAAGGGAGAGAGACAGAATGAGCACTGAACCCCCAAAAGGCAGCTCAGGGTGGCTCTCAGCAGGACAGAGGGGTGACACAGTGTGAAGCAGGAGGGCTGTTTACAAAGGAGCATTCTGCAATCCCAGCAGGATGTCCCTGCTGTCCTATGCACACAGGGCATCTGGGAATTAAGGAGCAAGCGCCACAGGCAAGCAGCAATGCAGCAGGGCCAGAGGGCAAGTGCTGCAGGCAGCAGGTGGCCAGGGAGTGAAGGAGACAGTGACAAGAGCCATGTAGTACCTGCACAGCAATGTGAGTGCCGTGTGAGGTGGCCAGCAATGCCACCTGCTGATGACAGAGCGAGGCCATGTCCGACTCCTCTGACACCACTGCCCCAGAAGCGACTATGGTCACCTGGGAAAAGTTCAGTTAATCGTGTTTTAAAAGAAAATGCAGTTCTTTTCTAGCAGAGGAAGCAGGGACGATCCCAGCTTTGTCTGTACCTCCTGTGCCTCGGTGGCATCAGTGCTGGCCACAGTCATGGTCCCGGTGTCACCACCCGCCAGCTCTCCCTCGGGCATGGTGAGGACCCTGCTCTGTGTCACCACATCGATGGCACTGCCCAGGGCCTGCAGCTCTTCCTGACACAGACTGACCTGGGGATGACAACAGATGCTCAGGGAGTCTTAGGCAACTCCTGAGTTTAGCAACACGTTGGTCTGGGCAAGAAGGAAACAGTCTCTCTGCAAGACTCAAGGCATAGAGAACTCCAAGGACTTTGCCCAGGGCCATGAATAAAATTGATGGCACAGAACTCGGGTCTTCAGCCCTCCCCCTTCTACCACATCTCGCCTTTCCATTCAGCCTTTTGTCTCAAGCATGGATGGGGACAGCTTTGTGCATTGCAGCAGCAGGAGCATCTCAGGCTAAGAGGAAAGAGGTCACTGGTGGCAGCTGTTTCCTTTGTCTCGTGCCACAGAAGGAAGTTTTTTCCAGTCAGCACAGGGGCAGCTGGTGGAGGGAAGTACAAGAAAAGCACTGCCATATACAAGTGATGACAAAACATCTCCAAATCCAGCCTGGGTCAGCAGAGCTGAGGAACTGCAGGGAGCCAAGGGCTGGCAGTCACCACACCCAGAGACCCCATCAGCAAGGGGGGGCACCGGGACCAGAGACCCCCCAAAACAACACTGCAGCAGTGCGTGAGGCTGTAGGAGGGAACCCTCAAGGCAGGAAGAGCCCAGGAAGCTCCAATCTGAAAAAATGCTGGAAAAAGGTCCTGCAAAGAACACCATGGCTGAGTAGAGGCAGAGTCTCACTTCAGATAATAACTGCTGTCCCCGACATGCTGGAGGCTGTCCATATCCATACCTGCTCTGTCCCATCCTGAGAGATAAGTGAGACTTGTGTCGGCACAGCATCTTCATCTTCATCTTCCTCCATCTCTGACAGGAAAGCAATATGCTGAGTCTTCAGTGGAGAGCCTCTGTCAGCAGCTGCAGCAGCTGGATCAGAGAAGAGGAAGAGCAGAGTGTGAAAGCACATGCCTGGCCTCTGGACCTGCCTGTGGCCTCAAAGGCCAGCACAAAAGAGCACAAGGATCATGATGACACCAGCCCAGTGATGGTCTGGGAAGAAGGGCTTGTACCACAGAATGGGCAGGGGCCTGTTCCCAACCTGTGACTTACAGCAAGGACCTTCCAATAGGTCTGGATTTGATAGGCAGGCAGGAGGCCACGACACACACTTGGGTCTGAGAGGGGCGTGGCTGCTCTTGCTGTCACCTCCCTCCCCTTTGCCACACCTTGATGGGGGAGTGGCTGTGCTCACCCTCCAGCTGCTGCTGCTCGTAGAGAGCCTGCTCGCTCTCCTCGGTGGCCTCCAGCTCGCCGTGGCTGCTGCGCTTGTGCATGGCCAGCGTGGAGGTCTGGCGGTAGGTCTTGCCACAGCTGCTGCACGTGTAGGGCTTGCAGTGCGTGTGCACTACGTGGTGCTTGTACAGGCTGGAGTACTCTGTGAAACGCTTCCCACAGCCCGGCACGGTGCACAGGTACGGCTTCTCCCCTAGAGCAGAGGCCACAGAGCTGAGCTTCACCCTCCTCATGCTCTAGGGAGGGCTTCCCCAGCAGAGCTAATAGCTGGAGACAGACTGTTGGAACAATAATCAATCCAATAAAGCAATTCCCACTATTTCCTCCAACTCCCTGGCCACCCCTGCAATGTTCAGCCTGGAAATGCCCATTCCAGCCCCACCAATCTCCCTGCTGCTGGCTCCCTCTTACCTGTGTGGATTCTCATGTGGTTCTTGTAGTTGGTGGCGCTGGTGAAGCCCCTGCCACAGCCAGGCTCTGCACACATGTAGGGCCGCTCGCCCGTGTGCGTCCGGATGTGAACCTTGCGGATGTTGGACGTGGTAAAGGAGCGGCCACAGCCCACGAAGGGGCACTTGAAGGGACGCTCACCTGCATGGACAGAGTGATGTGGGTGAGACCTGCCACCTGGACTACCCTGGGCCCTTTGACTGGGTTGCCCCCTGTGCAGTTCCTGCCCCGTGCTGCTCACCTGTGTGCGTGCGGATGTGTTTCTGCAGATCCCCGGAGGTTTTGAAGGCTTTGCTGCACATGTCTTCTGGACACTTGTACGGTTTCTCACCTGTGTGTGTTCTCACGTGGCTCTTCAGCCCATACCCTGTCCAGGACAGAAACCACAACTAATTTTGCAATGAGAAGGAAATACCATGACAAGCTGGGTACCACCCCTCAGTCCATGTACTTGAATGTCTGTGCTGTGTCTGCAAAGCTTGAAGGGGAAGAAATAACCAACCCCAACACCACTTCCAACCTTGCTTCTACCATTATCTGCCCACAATCAACGAATTCCCAGCAGGCTTCCATGCTGTGATTTCCTTGCTTTAGATGGTCTGGATATTGTGCTCTACTACACCAGAGTTAGGACTGAAGCTCAGCAGGGGTTGAGTTGGACAGAAAATGAAATCTGCTCAAAACAGAAACTGTTACCTGTAGCAAATGCTTTCCCACAGCTTGGGAAGTCACATGTGTATGGCCTGTCACCTGTGTGAGCACGTTCATGTACCTGGAAAAGAAAGAACAGGTCCCAAAAATGAGGTCCAAGGCAAGGAAGAAGGAAAACTGTGGAAAAATGCTGGTGGAGAGAATTTGAAGTTCCCTGTTGGATTTCACCTTGGCCCATTCACACGTCTGGGTCTCTTGGAGAGCTCAGCACGTAACTCAGCTGCACACAATGGAGCATTCTGCTCTGGCAGTGTAACCTGGGACTGCTCTGGCCAGCACACTGCCATGTCACCTGCTTTACCTTGAGGTGGTGGGCAGTGGTGTAGAGGCGGCCACAGCCTTTGTAACCACAGCGGAAAGCTCTGCTGCCGACCTGCTGCCCCTTCCTTCGGCTTTGCACCTCCTCCTCCTGCAAATTCTGCTGAGACAAGTACTGGAATCAATCCAGCAAGCCACCACAACTTCACCAAGCCCACACAAATATTTCCCTCCTTGCCATACATATGCTCCTGCAGTTATCCTCCAAAAACATGTTCCTACAAACCAGCTTGTACCCACATGGTGAAGCTCAGGTAACAGGGCTCCAGGAACCTGCATTTCCCCCTCCCACCTCCCAGCTTACTGGGGGTTCTCAGACACGAAACTCCCTTTCTCAGCTCATTTGAAATATGCGCAGTTAGTATTTGCTAACTCGGCAGAGAAGCCACAACGCTTTTATAATTACTGGCAGACGAGTTCGGCCTAGTTCCAGTCACTGAAAAATTCAGACCTGAGAAGGGATGTTGCTGGAGTCCTTACTCTTCATATGGCAGGTGTCTGTCACTCCCTCCTCCTCCTCATCAGACCCCTGTAAGTGAGGAAGCACAGGCTGTGTTTGTGCGTCCCTGTACAGTGTGGAGCAGGAAGGCAATGACAGCCAAAGTGCCACCCCACCCTTCCCCAGAGAGCAGGGGCTGGGCCTGCCACAGCAGGAAGGTCTTTGCACAGCTCAGCACTGCCAGCACCCTCCTGGCAGCCCCTGCTCCACAGCACTATGGAGCTGGGAGAAAATGGCAGTACCTGGAATACTGAGGTGGGACACTGCAGTGACAGCACATCAGGATCTGAAGCTGTTTTGGTTTTGGGGCCTTCGTCACCATGGGGACAGTAGCCATGGTTAGCCACTGCTGACACACCAAAGGCTGTATCACAGCAGCTCTCCTCCCTTCCCAAATCTGAGCCTGCAGCAGGTTAAGGGTGGCAGGCCCAGCACTCCATGGGACCAAACAGCCCCGTTCTGTGTCCCCAGGTGCCAGGCACCCCTCAGCAGTGGCACTCACACTGGAGCCCTGTGCAGTTGCTTCTCTCAAACCTGGTGCTGCTGACAGGTAGATGCACAAAAGCACTGCTGAAGGGAGGGCACAAACTCAGGCATCAAGAGATGCTGTGCCCTCACCTTCCTGCCATACTGCTGCAATGCATTAATGGTGTCCACATCAAAGCCATCATCTTCCTCCTCCCCAGCCAAGTCCTCCAGCCCAGTTTCTGTCTGCACTTCCAGGATGGTGCTGCCAGGTGCCAAGATGACAGGACGGTGGATGTAGGCAGTGGAGCCATCCTCTAGCTGGACAGCCTGGAATGTGCCGGGCTCGTAACTCTCTGCAGGACGAAACATTCAGGTAAAGAGCTGAAAAAAAGCTCAGTGTGAGGCAGAAAAAAAGGTGTTTCAGCTCCCCAGCCTTGGAAATCTGAGACATTTCTGCAGCTTCTCTCCTGGGAAAGAGCAGGGAGTGCTTTACCTTTAGCTGTGCTGTGTATGAAGGCCATGCTGCCATCCTCCAACACCACTGGCTGCCCATCTTCAAAAGCCACAGACTCTAAAAGAAAAGAAATACATCCACACACCTTCCTGGAAGACTCAGGGTGGAGAATACTGTGGCAGTTCAGGCTGCCAGGCAGGAGAAGACACAGGGCTGCCTGCTTGCCCTGAAAGGCAACCTCAGCTGTAGGTTTTAAGACACCATTTGAGCCCCTCTGATGTGAATGATGAGGTTTTTAAGGCTCCATAAAGAGATTTGCCTCTTCCTTCGCTCAAAGGAGTAATGCAGTGTCTCACCAATTTCAAAATGCCAGATTATATCCTGGACAAGAAGGATGGCTCTGGCACAGGCTTGTGTGAAGGAGAACACAAACATCCCATAGCAGGGGAAGCAGGGGTGAGAAGAAGAATCCCTCTCACTGTGCATATGAAGGCACGGAAGAGCATGAGGAAGGGAAAGGGGCACAGCCAGCTATAAAACATCAATTTCAAAGCAGCTTTTGGAGAATAGAGGGAGGTGGCACACAAGGAGCTTGGGAGCATCAAGGAAGGACTGCCCAAAGTAACAGAGCTCTTTCTACCTGCCATTTTTCATCTTAGCATGGCTAAAGATGATTCCTCCATGCCACTCTGGTGCCTGCCACATGAACTGGATTCCCAACACCTCTCAGATTAATGTTACCTAATTTCAGAGGTGACATTGGCTGATGGGGCAATGACCAAGGTGGCATTGCTCCCAACAATCCCCACATGACGCCTCCACCAACACCTATTCCAGAACTAATTTATTATCTCACAGTTCAGAGGAAATTCCTGCCCGACTGCTCCCACATGAAACAAGCTCTGTGTGTGCTATGTGGCTGGCACCAACACAGCTCACTGGACTTGTGGTATGACAACAGGGAGAGCCCACAGGGGCAATGACACTTAAACATTTGTCTCCACTTCCACCAAATTCACCTTCTCATCAGATTCCTAAAAACTTTGCAGGCAATGTCCTTGTTTACTCAGCCTCAAAACCACAAGAAAGAAAACCCCAACAGAAACCCTATGCTGGAACTGACAAAGGAGCCCAAGTGCTGGAGCACTGAGAGCTGCAGCCACATCTACAGTGTCCCTCCAAACAGAAAGAGGGCAATGTGTGTTCCTCACCTTTCTCAACTGTCACCTGATGGATATAAGCTGTGGTCCCATCTTCAAGTTCAATGACTTGCCCTTCAATCAGCTTTTCACCTGGAAGAGTGAAAACATGCCATCAGCTGCTGAGTCCAGTCCCCCTGTCCCACATGCTTCCCATAGTCCCACAAAAGAAAGAAATTGTCACTTCTAGGCTGTTATGGATCAGCTTTCCTCCACAGAGGCATTTCACTTCCCAAAAATGCTGGCATTGCCCTTTTCTGGACAGGACACATGACAAAGACCCTCAGGCATCACTTGTTGAGGACCTGCCCCTCACAGCTTCTCACGCCAAAGAGCAGAGAGAGCATACAGTGAAAGCAATTACATTTGTATTGGAAGAAAAAATCAACTGGGTGTGCTGAGTAGCATCAGCAAGTGCCTAGAGACTGGCAGAGGATCAACTGTTAGGAAACAATTACAGCACCTAAAGGGGCCTAAAGTGCTGCCAGTGTTGGGCTGTAGAGACTGAACTCTGCCAAAGCCTGACTCTGAGCAAACCTGTAATAGTGACTTAGTTACCAATGATTTGATGCAGAGAGGACATTGCTCCATCCCACTGAACGTGGAGAATCCAGGTTGATTTCACCTGGAGCATAAGGTCTGAGGTGGGGGGTCACACAACCTGGTGGTTCCAAGACAGTCCAGCTCTACATGTGTAATAAACTTGCAGTGAGTTTGCACAGAAAATAAAGCAGGAGAGCAACCCCCAGGACACGGAGCTGCACAACTCCTCCATCCTGTTCTGCAGGCTGGGAAACAGTGTGCTCCTCTTCCTGGGAGCAGTGGGTGGTGGAGAAGGGGGCACCTCATAAACACCAGAGTAAGGGCAGGTGTGGAATTTGGCACCTCTTTGAGTGAGAAAAGCACTGCTGTGAACCAAACCCTGTGCACACCAGTGATGCAACACCACCTGCTTAGCCCAGGGGAAGTTCTGGTGCAGCAGAGCCATGCAGGCCACAGCATAAGCTCCCTGTCCACAGCAATCCTGGAAAGAACAGGGCTCTTCTAGTCTGAACAGCACCTTTATTTTCTACAGCAACAGCTCTCCCATCTCCACAGCTTCATTTCCAAACCACAGGCATGTTTGATTTGTATTTTATTTTATATCACACTTCATTGCAAATCCAACAGTCACCAGCTGCCCGTGCGAAGTGGCCACGCACGTGTGGCAGCTCCCACGCCATGAGGGGCACTTTTGGTGAGTCTGACTTGAATTTCAGAGCCAGGAAGAGACTCTCAGCCCTGGCAGCTCTGTTACCTCTGCCAGCCTGCTGCAGGTAGGCCGTGGTGCCGTCCCCAAGGGTCACTGCTGGCAGCCCCAGGCTCTCCATCCTGCCCCGACTCCCCACACATGGATCCTGCCTGGGAGCACTGGGGCCCAGAGCCAGGGGCCTGTGGGACACGCGGTCGTCGTCCTTGCTGCGAGCCTTAAGTAAAAAGAACAATTCCATTTAAATTTCTCTCCTTAGTTTTTCCTCTTCCTTTAGTTTCTCCACTTTTGCACACTAGGAAAGGACTGAATGGCCTCAAATGACTTTTGACGTTATAAAGGACTAAGTTGGACAATGCTGCATGCTTCCCACACTAAAGGCAGGCAGGGATAACAATCTATTCCACAGCCAAACATGAAATAAAGCTTATCATGCCAGCGAACTGACAGACTCTTCTTAGAGACATTACAAATGTCACATTTGAGCCCTTCTCGTCCTCCAAATGATCTGCGGGGCTTGTTTCAAAGTACTTTAAATCCTGAACCTACAGGCTGAGCATGTCCTGGACTGCAGGAGACAGGAGCAGGGTGATGAGCTTTATCCTTGGAAGCATCCTCCTTATCTCCTCCCTTTCCTGACTAATTCTCAGCCTTCTGAAGGACAGAGTTTCAGGCTCCAACAAATGATGCTAAAACCTCCACACCCCCACAAGAACGCTTTGCTAAAGAGACTCTCTGCTGATAGGTTATCTTTCAAAGGAGCTACAGCGCGTTCTTCGTGAGCGACCTCTAAGATAGCCAGATATTTGATCTTTTGATTTCCAGGAACGAGGCAAACCGCCCCGTCCATCCCCGCCGCCCTCTCGGGGCGCAGCCCAGCGCGGTGCCCGCTCGGTGCCGCCGCGCCCCGCGCTCCCCGCACCCGCCGGAGGCTCCTGTGCGCTCCCCTGGGGCTGCGGCGGCGGCCCTCGCACCGCGGTCCCCCCAAGAGAAACCCTGGCACAGGCTGCGAGGGCAGCGGCGAGGGGAGGGCAGAGCCCGGGGGTGGTGGGGACACGGGGGGCTCTCCCCGCGCGGTACCCGGGGGCTGAGGCGGCTCTCGGGCCCGGCCGCTATCGCTGCCCCCCATCCCCCACACCGACCTGAGCTACCCGCCGGGCCCGGGTCCGCCGCCGGCCCGACGTGCACCGCGCCCGGCCCCGCCCACCCCGCAACCCGCATAGCGGCGGCGCTGCCGCCCGCGCCGGACCACCTCTGCCCGCCATACAGGTTCCGGGGCGGGTCGGGCCGGATCGGGCAGCGCGCGCCGCCGGGCGGCCAATGCGCGGGGGCGCAGCCGGCAGCGCATGCGCGATGCTAACACTGAAGACACAAGGCGCCGCTTCTCCGGCCCTGCTCGGCCGGAGCTGCCGGCGGTCTCTGTCTCGTGTCAAGGGTGGGCAGTGCTGCCGCCCGCGCCCCGCCGATCCTGGCAGCTCCTCACGCACCCCTTCTCCTTCCTGGCGGCTGTAGAGGCCAGCCCAGAGCTCCTGGGATACGCTGTGAAGAGAGATCCTAGGTGTTTATTTAAGAACTAAGGAGATGCGGACAGGCCGAGACTCCCCACCGCTCCTAGCATGGCGGCCCCGGGGTACCACTCCTCGCCGCTCACAACATGGAGCCGCGCCGCGCTCCCGAGTCTCGCGAGATCCCGCCACTATTTATACCGTGCTAGAGTGACTTCCGCCCCTTCATTCCGACCAGCCGCAGCCATGAGGTGTGTGAGGCCCGGCGTCTGCTCCGCGCCATCCGCCGCCATCCGCGCCCCGTGGGGGTCGCGGGGCCGTTCGGGTGGCCGGCGGGGCGCTGTCAGCAGGGTCCATTGCGGGGGGAACCTGCGGGGACCGGGGTGGGCTGGGGGCCGCGTCCCGGGCGGGGCCGGCCCTGAGCCCTTGTTGCCGTTTCCCCCCGCAGCAGCAAAGTGTCCCGGGATACCCTGTACGAGGCGGTGAAGGAGGTGCTGCACGGCAGCCGTGCCAAGAAGCGAAAGTAAGAGCCGCGAGACCGGACGTGTCAGCCCTGGCCTCGGCCTTCCCCTGTCCATGCCCGGCCAGACCTCACCCGTTTCTTCCCGTAGGTTCGTGGAGACGGTGGAGCTGCAGATCAGCCTCAAGAACTATGACCCGCAGAAGGACAAGCGGTTCTCCGGTACCGTCAGGTTCGCCATCCTCTCGCTCCTACCCAGCCTTCGGCCCTGCCCGGCCCTGCTCGGGGCCGCCGCGGTGCCGAACCGCTTGGGGAGTCCAGCGCGCCCCGGCCCAGTGGGAGCGGCTGGACGGACCCTCACCCTGGGTCTTAAAACATGAGGGGAGGTGCGGCGGCCCCCGGGCTGTCCCCACCGGCCTGCTGGGGACGGCAGGTGAGCGGCTGTGCCGGATGCCCCGTGCTGTGGTAAGGTGTCTCCGTGCTGGCTCCCTGGACACGCGGGTGGTGCTGGCCAGTCACTGACTCGGACCTTCCTTCCCCAGGTTGAAGTCGACGCCACGGCCCAAATTCTCGGTCTGTCTGCTGGGGGATCAGCAGCACTGCGATGAGGCCAAAGCGGTCGACATCCCTCACATGGATATAGAAGCTCTGAAGAAGCTCAACAAAAACAAGAAGCTGGTGAAGAAGCTGGGTGAGTGTTAATAAGGCTCTTCCCTATGCTCAGATATCATGGATAGCTGTAAAGCTGAAAAGCTTAGCAGCATCAGCCTCAGAACTAAAATCTGCCCAGAGCTACTCAGAAAAGCCACCAGGCTGTTCCCAGTGTATGTCTCACAGGTCAGTACTGCAGGAATGGAGCTGGTTCTCCAAGGAAGGGAGAGCCACAGGAAATGTCCCTGTCAACAGTTTCACCCTTTGCTGTGTCCCTCAATTTCCTGGTCGGGGAGCTGGAGAGCAGCAAAAGCTGAGAAACGCTAGAAGCAAGAATGTGCCTTAGTCCTGCAGTTCTTATGTGAACAGAGTGAAATGCATTCATTTTCTCTTGGTCAGAAAGGAAACCCTTCCCTCTCTGAGAACTCCAGAGTCCCTCTGGTACATTCCTCAGGCAGACAGGAACTTGCCCCTAAACCCATAATGGGCCATGGAACTACGTGCTGTTAGGAAATTACTGTGATTGTTGGCTAAGCCTCTCCTCTATGTATCCTCTGTCGCATTCATCCTGGTGGGCATAGGCTGTGGCAGAACTTGGAGTTCAGTGTCACCTGGGGCTCAGGAAAGGACAGTTCCTTCAGGGAGCAAGCTGTCATTTGGAGTCACTGTGTTCAGTGGGGCTGGCGCCTGGCTTCTGTGACAGTCCTTCCTCAAAGATTTGTTGCTAAAACCGGTTCAGGTGGGACGCAGGGAATGCTGGAATTATCTGTCTGCATGTTCTGAGCTGTGTTCCTTGTTGGAGGCTTGGTGTGGGAGCAGAGTCTGTCCTTTCCTTACCTCCCTGGTTGTCTCCTTGCAGCTAAGAAGTACGATGCCTTCCTGGCTTCCGAGTCCTTGATCAAGCAAATTCCTCGAATCCTGGGCCCAGGCCTGAACAAAGCTGGGAAATTCCCTTCTCTGCTCACTCACAATGAGAATCTGGTGGCCAAAGTGGATGAGGTGAAGTCGACCATCAAGTTTCAGATGAAGAAGGTAAAGCATGGCTTCAGTTGTGTACCTGGAGGTTGTTTTTGTCTCTGCCATCTCTGGGTTGGGCTGTAGGTGTCCCTCGAGTGTTCCTTAAGCTGTGGCTGGTTTCCTCCAGCAAGGGGAGATGGTACTCGGAGGGTTCAGTGGCCATCCAGAAAGGAGGAATAATTTAACTGTGGTTGATGGATCTTGGAGCAAATGATGAAGAGATGATTGGATGTTTCAGTGCTGAGCAGAATCCGGTGTAATTAATGCTGCTCCTAGCATGGGGATAATGCTCATGGGGTGGGACCTGGCCAGGTGTGTCCCTGTGGGGCTGGGGGTGAGTCTGGGACTTGACTCTATCCAAGTGACCTTGGGAGCAGCTCTGTGGGGATCTACTCTCACTGTCGAGGTGGGCTGACTCCCTCAAACCAAAATAACCCTGTTCAGGCATCCTAACTCTGTGTCAGTGGACCAAGTGTGACTCCTGGGGGCACAGCTGGGAGGACACAGCAAATGTGAGGGTTTGCAGATGCTTGAGCATTTAAAATAGCTGAGCTAATGATGTCCTGATACTTGGCCTGTTGGCTCACTCGTAAATCCTTCTGCCTTCAGCCTGTGGGGAGTGTTGACTTCGAGGCTGCATGCACAGGGAGGCTTAGTCTTTGTCACAGTGCAGAGAGAGGGCTGGGAGCTGGCTCCAGAGGCAGAAAGTGAAGTTGCTGGGGACAGGGTAAGCCTGAGCTGTACTCCAGTGCCAGTTCTGCACAGTGTCCCACCGGTCCTTCCTGGTGTCCCATCTCTGAGAGGCAGCCGTGCTCCCACCTCACCCAGTCACCTCTGCTTGGGTTATAGACGTGGCTTCCAGGAGCCTCAGGCCAGCTGGAAAAGCCTGGGGTGGGCTGGGGAAGCCATGTCCAGTGTCCGGACCGTGGGACAGCCCAGCACACTGACGAGCAGGTCAGCTCTTGTCACCTTTGCTTTGCCTGTGAAAGCTGTACCTGTGTCTGTCCCCAGGTGCTCTGTCTGGCTGTGGCTGTGGGTCACGTGAAGATGACAGAGGACGAGCTCGTCTACAACATCCACCTGGCCATCAACTTCCTGGTGTCCCTGCTGAAGAAGAACTGGCAGAACGTGCGAGCTCTGTACATCAAGAGCACCATGGGGAAACCCCAGCGCCTCTACTAAAGGGGGCAGCAATAAACTCCTCAGATATCCACAACTGTGTGTGGTTCTGTTCCTCCAGAGTTCCTCGGGGAGGGTTTGCCAAAGAACTGCTCGCTTCCTCCTGAGGAAGGCCTCAGATGCTGTGTTGAGTTGAGAGGTGAATTCCAAGTGGGATATTGGAGCTTTTGAGGGAAGGAGCATCATCCCCCCTGGAGGATGAGGGAGGGGGAAGGGTTCCACTGTCCCCCGGAGCAGAGGTGTCCCAGCAGGTGCAGGCTCAGCACTTGGGCTGTGGCCCCCAGATCCCCCTGTGCCCACACAGAGGACCCTTACCTGGTGCCGAGCTCACCTGAGTCTTGCTGAGTGCCCACACCTGCCCAGGTGCTGTTCCTGAGGACTTGAGCATTGTCCATAAGCCCAGGGGTGCTGAAGGACAGAGCTGCAGCCCAGCAAGGGGGGGTTGGGGCTGAGGTAGAGGAGAGGGTGTTTCCCATCCCCTCTTCCCTCTGAGCCAGTCTGTCTAACTCCATGGGCTAAAAATGATATTTGCTGCATCTCAGTAATGTGCATGAATAAATACATTGTGCAGGGACTGGAGAGCTTAGGGAAGTTCAGTGTTTAAGCTTCTGGGGGGGAGAAAAAATACCTCAGGCCCTGGAAAAGCTTGTCAGCATCCGAGGGAACAAAACAATGAAAATAGCTCTGGATCCTGCTGTTAGAAACCTTTAAAATAAGCATCAGAGCCAGTTTTTGAAAGATCAACACAACACCAAGAAATTCCATTTAATAATTAAAAAAAGACAATACAAAATGCAAACATTTCTTTTTACAAAGTTCAAATAACAATTTTTTTTCTTTTAATCAAGTGCAAATAACTTCATGAACTACATCTTGCTCATCACTTTAATCATTTCTGCTGGAGATGGCAAGTCCTGGCCCGCTGCAAAAGGCAGATATAAATACTCCAACGTGAAAAAAAAAAAACCCAAAACCTCAACAACCCTCATTTCTCTTGACAGCTTCAAAACCTTGATCCCCGAGGTGGCTGATGTAGAATTCAGCCTTTCAAATCCCATTCTCAGCTGGGGGTGGGTGAGGAGTGGGGCTGGGCTGCTGTGGGGTGGGTGGCTCCGGGGGCCCTGTGGAATTTTTGGGGCTTTTTTGAGCTATTTGGTGAAAGAAAAAGGGGAAGTACCATTGCCAGGTGCCTTTGGCTGTTCCAGGAGGATGCGCTGCCCGACCTCATCCTTCCACAGCTGCTTCAGGGAAGCAGAGGTGGCTGCTGTGGTGACAAGGGTGACAACCAGGACACTCCAAGGCCCTGATGTCCCTCAAAGGCAGCTGGGCAGTAACCTGACATTAGACCAGCCAGAGTTAATCAAAGTTAATGAACTCTGGTGGGCATGAGGGGCTGTGGCACTCCAAGGCACCGCAGCAGGGTTGGTCATTCCTGGGCTGATTTTACTTTTGCTGCTGGGTTGTTTTTTTCCCCTTCTAAATACGAAGGACCCTTTCAAAGGTCACTGGCCTGCGCCACTGTCCCAGAGCCACAAAACCCCTCCAGATCCCTACAGCAGCTTTTGTGCATTAAAGCAGCTGCTTTCAGACAGCGACCAAGTGACAAACAGCTCAGACCACAGATGTGGAGCTTCCAAACAGGCTGGGAGCCGGCGGCAGGAGGGGAAAATCCACAGCTGGGATGAATCAGGGAAGACTTTTCCAACCGACACATCCTGGGGACAAACCTCAGCCCCTGTGCCAGTGCTCAGCCCGCCTGCAACCCCTCAAGGAGCCCAGCAGAGGCTCTGGGGGTGCTGGAGCAGTGTGGATCAAGGAGAGAAAACAGGGATGAGCAGCTGCTTCCCCCAGATGCAGGAAAGATGGACCCAGTGGGACACGCAGAGCAATAAATAATTGTTTTGTTAAAAGCAGGGCTGGGCTCAGGTATGGGCAGAGGGACAAGTGAGGACAGTGACGGGAAGGGATCTGCCACTTGGCTACAGACAAGTTGATTATGTTTAGTCCTGGCAGCTCCAGGTCTTTGAAAGGATGAAGATGGGGATGAAGGTGTGGGGGGATGACAGCTGACAACTGGTGGCAGGGCTGGAAAGGTAGGGAGGCTTGGGGAGGAGGAGGGGGATGTGTGGTGGCAGCAGTTGCCTGTCCCTGGGAGTCCTGTCTGTCCACATGAAGATGCTGGGGGGACAAACCCGCCAGTGATGTCCACCTGGCCATTGTCCCCAGCTGAGCCTGCCTGGGGGAGGCAGATGCAGTGAAACAGAGGGTGGCAGGATGGGCCTTCCCCAGGATCTGTGCCTCACTCCCTGGGGAGGGGCTCCCACAGCATCCCTACAGGGTGAGAACACACAGAGGGATGGGGCCAAAAATGCCCGGTGGGACTCAGAAGCACAAAACCTCCCCACGAGGGTGGCTCTGCTCAGGGGATTGCTGTACCTGGGGGAGAGATTTTGGGGCTGAGTGAAAGGGCAGCTCCCCTCTCCTCCCACTGTGCCCCCCAGACCCGGCCTCAGCAGTTGTTGGCTCATCCCTGAGCCCCTGCAGGGAATCAAATCACTTTGCAACAGCAAAGCAGGTGACAGGGCTGAATCTTCATCCTCCCCCTGAACAACGCCCGAACTGTGGTGGATCAACCTGAAAGGACCAACTCCATCCCCCATGGATGGAATAAGATGCCTCCAACTCCCTGCAAAAACTCACCCCACTGCACCAAGCAGGAGAGGCACCGTCTCCCCCCAGACAGGGGCTTTTATCGGGGTCAAACGTGGCAGAAAAGGTCTGAAGATGCCATCACACCGGTCAGCACAGCCCAGGGCCCGGCTTGCTCTGGGTGGGTGGTTTTCGTTTTCTTGCAAACACACATTCTTATTTCTCAGGCAGTTATAAATATTGTCGTTTCTAGTAGAAAAAAAAAACAACTTCCCTCTAAATAATATAAGGAAGACTCAAATGATTGCACTTAATACATATGAAAAAGGTAGAAAGGAGGATATCCTAGTGCACAAACATTAACTCCTGCTCTTCTCAAAGCTTGCTTTTCCGAGTTACTCTTTGGCAGAGCTTGTAACAAAGTCTGGTTTCTTGGCACAAGTGTCTGGGGTGGAGGGGGAAGAAAAAAAAAAATCGAACCCGGCTGAAAGTCCTTCTCCTTTGCTCCCTGTTTTCTCCCGTGCAGCCAGACATTGTTCTCCGGGAACGTGGCTTGGCTGCGCTTCCCTCCCAGCACCAGCGCGGCTCTCCAGAGGGACAGAGCCACCACGGTGCCGCGCTGGTGGGCTTTGCCATCACTCCTTTGCATTTCCTTTTTAATCAAGTCGGCTTTGTCAGTTCTCTTCCCCCCGACCTCTGCAAAGCGGCGCCGGTAGCCGGGGCCCGGCGCTGCGGTGGACGCGGTGTCACCTCCTGCTCCCCAGGGGCTGCAAAGACAAGGGCCCCCCACACTGTCCTGGGCTGCTGGTGGCACCAGGGAACGGGGACAGACCTGGCGTAAAGGAAACCAAAGGGAGGACACGGGACAGTGAAAGGACCACTACTTCAGTTTCCTAAAACCTTCGAAGAAGCTGCTTCGGAAGAGGGGAGCGGCTTCACCGCCGCTGGATGAGACCGGAGCGTGCCCCCGGCTGGGAGCGCAGGGAAATCGTGGGGGGACGTCTGCGGGGCGAGCAGTGGCGATCCTGCCGGAGCCAGGCGGAGGAAGGAAAAGTCAGAAAGGAGAAGGAAGGGAGAAGAGGGTTTCCTTGGCTGCGGGGCGGCCTGGGGCGGCGGGGTGCGGGGGGCTATTTGTAAGGCCGGAGGAAGCTGGAGACTTTGGAGCGCAGAAGTTTGATGAAGGATCGGGGCAGCATCTCCTTGTGCTTCTCTGTGTACTTGAAGTAGTTCTGGGGGTGTGCCAGCACGTCGAAGAAAGCTTTGATGAGCTTCTTGTCCTGCAGGGAAGCCGAGCCAGGGGGAGGTTCAGCATCCCTCCCATGCTACCCTGAACTGAAGCCCCAAGCACAAGGAAAGCAGGAGGCATCCCCGAAGGGAAGGATGGATGCTCCTGCGTCCCTCACAGCCCTGGGTAACACAGCCCTGGGGGCACACACTCACCTTGAGGATCTCCTGGTGGTTCTCGGAGGCGTAGAGCCTTCCATCCCGCACGATGTCCTCCACCAGCTGCTCGTAGTCCTCTGCCAAAAAACACAGGGCATGAGCTGTCACTAGTCCCCAGACCTCTGGTCCCTGTCCTTCAGTCCACTCTCCCCAAACACACAGAAGGTGTGAACTGGGGGCAACCTGGATCCCAAACTGTGGGGGGGAGAAGCATCAGCACGCTGGGATGGCACCTCCCCGTGCTCACCGTCATAGGTGACATAGGGGATCTGGAAACCCCGAGCACTGTTGGCTTCACTGGTTTTGAAATTGATCCAGAGCTTCCGGGAGCGGGCGGTGAAGGCGATGGGTCTCTCATAGGTCTGGCAGGTCTCGTAGGTGGTGATGGAGGATGGGGAGGCTGCAGGGAACAGCAAGGGGACACAGGATGCTGGTTGCCCATCAGCAGAGCTACCCCCAGCCTTATTGGGTCAAGGGTGGCATCAGGGATGGGAAATGGCTGTGCTGGGCAAGGCTGAGCCTCCCTTAAACCTCATGTTACATACCAGGGACTGTTATTCCTTCCTTGCTCTGAAAGCACCAAATGGGGTTTTTAACCCCCAAAATGAAGACCCACATGTCCATCCCCTGAGATCCAGCAAGACACCTGGGCAGCAGGGTGATGCTCATCTCCCCACTCCCCCTATTCCCAAAATTCCCCTCCTGCTGCCCGGGATGTGCCTTTCTCCCTTTGCACAAGGCAGCTCTGCCAAACCCCAACCTTTTTCTCCCCAGCTCCTCCCCTGAGCACCGTGGCCTCCTCGGTTACCTACAGTTTTTCCGCATGACCAAGACGTCGCCACACTCGTCCTCGGAGGGGAGGAAGATCTCCGGCACCACGATGAGGATCTTGCGCTTGGGCGGGGGGTTGATGTTCCAGGTGCACTCGATGTTGGCAGGGTAATTCCCCGGGTAGTTGGGGGACTCGATGTAGCCCGTGTACTCACCCAGCTCCCCTCCACACTGCCGGTCTGCAAGGCAGGGAGACGGGTCCAACTGGGAACCAGCGGCATGGGGGCACTGGGGGGAGGGTTCCACTGGGGCTGGTTTACTGAGCAAGAGGGGCGGTGTTATATAGGCAACCCCCCACACCTGCCAGCATGCACAAAGCACTGAAATGGCCCCAAACTCTACAGGATTTTAAAATACTTTTGAAGGAGGACCCCACACCTGTCCCTCCCCCTTCTGTTCCACCTCAGCTCTCCTACTTTTGCACTGGGACACAGAAGTGGAGCCGTCGAAGTCGGTGGTGGTGTTGCCAGGGCAGGAGATGCAGTAATTCTGCCGGAAATCGGGCTGGTAGGTGCCCACGGCGCAGCGGATGCAGCGGTGCACGCTCGTGTTGTAGTAGTGCCCAGGGGAGCACTGCACTGGGGGGTCAGGGAGCACAGAGGGCTGTGTCAGCTGCTGGCACAGCCCTGCTGGGTGGCCCCGTCCTGGGGACCAGCTCTGACCTACCTTTGGTGTCGCAGTCCTGGAAGGAGACGGCTCCCTCGTGGCGGGTGGTCAGCCCCCCGCCGCAGGGGAAGCAGAGCGCCCGCCCCACCTCGGGCTGGTAGGACCCACGGGGACACGGCTGGCAGGGCTTGAAGCCATCAGCAGAGTGCTGGCCAGGGGGACACTGACCTGCAGACACAGGAATTGCTCTGTCCTGGCGCCCCACATGCCCAAGGCTCTCCTGCCCCATACCCAGATCCTCTTCACCCTCAGCCTCGGCAGCACCAGTACACCCAGTACAAATGCTTCCCTTCCTGGGGTCCCCTTTAAATAACAAACACCCAAATCAGCAACTCCTGCGCGCCCTGGGAATGCTCAAGGCTCTCCTGCCTGCTGGCTGATGGTTGAAGCTGCAGCCCTGGACATTCCCCGAGTGTGCCTCGAGCCCCACCCTGTGCCCTCCTTACCGGTGCAGCCGGTGATGTTGGTGGCTCCGATGGGTCCGAAGGTGTCGCCGCGGGGACACAGGTCACAGGAGAGCTGCCCCTCCTTCTCCTGGTAGGTGCCGGGGGGGCAGGGCACGCACTGCTCCGTCTGCCCGTGGTAATAGGTTCCCTGCGAGCAGCTGACTGAGAGCCGGGGGGGACGTCGGTGATGCTGTGGCGGCTGTCACCGCCGGGTCCCCTTGTACCCCACCACGCTCCTTACCACACTTGCTGGCCAGGCGCTGCTGGCCCGGCCCACAGCTCTCCTGCCGCTCCGGGGCCACGCTCAGCTTCCGGGCCACCTCGTACTCCATCCCTGAGAAGCGCAGCAGGAACCGCTCCTGGTTGATGGATTTCTTCAGGGCTTTGATGGCCGACTTCAGCTTTTTCTCCACTCTCTGTCGCAGGCAGTGCAGGTTGCAGCTGGCTGGGCGGTGCAGAGAACAATGGGGGTACAGGGGGAAACAGGGATGCAGTAAGAAGGGAGGGGTGGAGAGGGAAGCCCAGAAGCATTAAAACCATCCCCCAAACGCTCAGTTGCAAGGGCTACCCAGCACATGCCAATCATGCAAGATGAGGACTGGTTTATCTCTCCTTGCTGCATGGGGATGGTATTGTGTCCCTGGCCCCATCACCTAGGCCTGCACCCAAGACAGGTCAGGCCAGTGCTGTGCCCACCTGTGATCTCCTCAGGCTTGATCTCCGCCTCAAACTCCAGCGTGATGCGTGTCACCTCTTTGTTGGGGGAGTTGCGAGCCCGGCGCCCCTTGCCCTTCTTGGATGAGTCGCACTTGAGGTTGACGAAGGTGACCTGGCAGTCAGAGCACGGTGCCGAGCCACCTGTACACGGGGGACAGCTCAGCATCCCATCCCTGCTGGGCACAGGCACTCCCACCTCCCCCAGCATCACACCTCACCTTGTGTCCCAGCCTTCCCAGCCTCCTCCTGCTTGCCCTTGGTCCGTGGGTGCAGGTGGCACTTGGCATCCTTGATCTTGAAGGAGGCCTTCTGCTTGACGGGTGCAGCCACAGTCTCTGAAAGAACAGGTGGGTGCTCAGCAAGCTGGCATGGCCGAGCCAGGCTGGTAGCAGCCGTGGGCACCCCAGGAGCCCCCTTACCGAGGCACTGCTGGCTGCTGTTGGTGGATCTGTGCTGGCTGCCCTGCCGCAGGACGGGGGTCCCACAGCTCACCGTGTAGCTGCTGTCGGACTCTGTGGGGGAGTAAGGGGAGTTGGCTCTGCCAGGGTGATGCAGGCAGTCACAGCTGTGCCCAGCACCCTGCCATAGAGATTCTGCACCAGGGACCTGTCCTGTGGATCTACACCCATCAATGAGCCCTCCCTCCCTCCCTCAGCCACTGCATTCTGGCTGTGCACTCCACTCCCCTCAGTTTGGGCCATGCAGGGAAATGGGGACCCCCCTGCCCATGCTGGTGGTGGCACTAGCACCAGTACCTGGCAGAAACCGGGCCTTGGAGGTGCAGGAAAGGGCACAGCTGTCCTTCTTGCCCATCTTGTTGCAGGTGAGGGTGGCCCGTGGTGGCACTGAACCTGGCAGGCACTTCACCAGTTCCAAGGGACACGCACCAGCTGGTGATGACAATCAGGGATGGCCATGGCTGGCACAGCTCAGAGACCCACAAGGGACCACTGCACCCTCCAGCTCATGGGGGGATTCACCGGGGAGGAGAGGGTGTCAGAGTGTAGCATAGGGACCCCAGCCCGGCCCCCCAAAGCCCCCAGCTCCTCCAGCAGCCGTGCTGGCTCCTGGCCTGACGTACCCACACAGTCCTTCTTGTTCCAGTGTAGCTTGCAGCCAGCAGGACAAGTACACTGGTAGCTGCCAGGAGTGTTGATGCAGCCGAATTTGCAGCCACCCCGGTTGATGCTGCACTCGTCGATGTCTGTGGGGATAAAGGAAGAGGCAGTGGGTGAGGGGCAGTGGGAACCCTCGGCTCTGAATCACTGAATCACTGTGTTGTCAGGGCTGCCATTCTGGATGGATAAATCTAAACTCAGTTGGGACAGGAGATCTGCACCACAGGGCATTTCCAGCAGTGCCACCTCCCTGCAGCTGTTCCAGCTCCATGAGGATAAGGGACACCCCGACTCCCGGTGTCCCCAAGGGCTAGGCAGGGATGGGTGCAGCCCATCCAGGCTGAGCCCAGCCCTGGCCCCTCGTGGGCTGGGGGGCAGCACACGGAGGAGATGTGGAAGCACTGAGAAACTGAACTCAAAAGGCTCAGCAGCCCTGGTCCCTCCCTTCAGCAGGGACCCCCGGCCTGAAATGATCCTTCAGGTGAGGGATGGAGCTGCCCCTGTCACAGCGTTCCCTGCCCAGCTCCCCCTCCCTCGGGGCACTGGTGGGAGCCATCAGTCCCTTTGCTGCAGGAGCACCCCGAGACAGCCCCGGGGCTGCGCTGGCTCATGCTCACTGTCTAGTTCAGAAATATGAGGAGGGTCGCTGACCCTCGCCAGCCAGGCAGCACCGGAGCACCCGGGCTCGTCATCCCGGGCCGCCGGCTCCGCTGCCACAACACGCTCCGGCAGCCCCTGCAAAGCATGTTTCATCCACCTCCCCGCTTCCCGGGCGCAGCACGCCCCCGCCCTTGGGAGCTATCTGCCTTGTGAAATTTAAATCAAACGCTTTTGATGTTCCCCTTCCCACCCCGTCACAGCTCCCTGCCAAAAAAGCCGGGGATTTCTCCCTCTCTCCCGCTGCAGACAAGTCGCAAATTGTTCCTGTCGCTCTGTTTGAAGTTGCAGACACCAGCGAGTCTGGCTTTGAGCCCCCTCCCTGCCTGGCCTCAGCCCGGGCTATGCGTGGAACCGACCTTCCCCATGCGCCCTTGGGGTGGGCAGTGTCCCCAGAGGTCCCACAGCAGCTGTGCCCCCCGTGCCCCTCCTGGGGACCCGACCCCGGCGGGGTGACAGCCTGTCAGCACACGTCTAACCCTACCTACCCCCGCAGTGGGTGAGCCCGTAGAGCGTGTAGCCCTTGTGGCAGAGGCACTGGAAGCTGCCGGGGGTGTTGATGCAGAGGTGGTCGCAGGTCCGGTCAAAGGAGCACTCATCGATGTCTGGAGGAAAGGCAATGGGAGGAGGTGAGAGCTGGCACGGCAGAGGGGCACAGGGACTGTCCCCTTCCTGCTCCAGTTGCTCCAGCAAGCTGAGGGCTGCGCTGGGATGCTGTGGGACCCTGCACTGGTATCCTCCAAGGGTCCAGAACCAGATTGCTCTGGGCATTCAATACCGATGCTCCGGGGATCCAACACCAGTGTGCTCCAGAACCTTGTGCTCCCTCCAAGCTCCTCCTCACCCGCTGCACCAGCACCCCCCTGCCACAAGCTCCTGCAGCCCCTCTGCACCTCAAACGGGCCAAACAGGGCCAGTATCCTGCCCCTGGCATGGGAGGGCTGCAAGAGCCCCCGGCTGCTGCCAATCCAGGGCAGGGAGGGATCAGGAGGATGCCATGATCAGGACGATGCCAGGGAGGGATCAGGAATGCTGTGCGGGCAGGTCCTGCCTCGGGGACGTGCCAGCAATGCCTGCTCAGCCCTGAGGGCACCTCGCTGGGGCAGGGAGGCCCCGGTTGGGAGGTGAACCCAACCTGGTGGGCTGGAGCATCATTTCATTGGCTTCATTAAGTTAATTGCTGCGTTCACGTCAAACTCCCAGAGCACAGAACCTGGACGGAGATGAAAGCAGTGGCAGCCCCGGAGCCTGCCAGCCCCCTCCTTCCTCAGCCGTGTGTTTCCAGGAGGCAACACTCAGGCTCAGCACACCTGCCGTGCTGACCTTGGCCATGGGCTGCGGGGGCAGCACAGTGACCTGCTGGGTTTATGTGGGATGTGTAGAAAGATGTTGGGACAGGGAGAAAAAGGTGGAAGAAGCAGCATGGAGCAGCCAGTTCTCTCTGAAGTGAGCAGGAGGCATCTTCTCCCTACTCCTGCCCTCCAAGAACTGGGAATCCTGGCATCTGACTAATTGCTGGCTTTAACTCTGCAAGACCCCACAAGTCCCCAGCTCTGAGACTGAAGGGCTAAGCCCCAGACCAGAGCCTAAATCCAACACTAATCCCCTGAAGGATGTATGCAGTCCACAGGAAAGCCCAGAGGAATGAACATCCGAGGCAGCAGTTCTGCAGCAGCGGCCATGGGAGCACAGGGAGGGGCAGGGCAGGGGGCCTGGGCACCCAGTGCCCCTTACCTTGGCAGTTCCTCTCGTTTATGAGCAGCTTGTAGCCCTTCTTGCAGCTGCACTCGAAGCTGCCCACCGTGTTCCTGCAGATGTGGTCACAGCCGCCGTTGTTGAGCCGGCACTCGTCAATGTCTGGTGGGGACAAGGGACACCCATCACACCCTGGCTGGGATGCTCGGCCAGCGGAACCCAGGGATCCCCTCTGGATGCTGTCCCCACCATGAGCTGGCAAATGGAGGAAACCCTTTGGGCTCTGATGGTCAGCTGGGGAACGTGGCTGCTGGTTTTCTCTGTGTGCATCTGAGGAGCCAATGTGTGACACTGGGCCAGGGCAGGACTCTGGGGCTCAGCCCTCCTTGGAAGTGGTGCAAAATCATTAATTTCTGCAGGTCTCAGTGTCTCCCAGAGTAGAGCCAGGAGCACCAAAAGAGCCTCTCAGCTGAGTGAGAGCACTAGACCAGAGTTTGCAGAGATACAGGTTTGTGCTGGGGATAGCTTTGGGGGACCAGGAGTAGCAGGAAGAGAGAGAAAACCAGAGGGGAACCCTCTCCTTCAAAAGCAGCCACTTGACAAAATAACTGCTTTTCAACCCTTGCCTCTCTGTGTGCCATCTCCTTCCTACCATTAACAAAGCTAAAAAGGATGATGCACAGCAACTGCAAAGAACACCAACAACCTGGAAAGAGGCTGGAATGTGGAGGTTTTGATTGTTTTTCTTGTTTTTCCACTAATCACAAAATTTACTGTTAGGAAATTTGTCAATTGTGTGGAATGAAAGGAGACCAGGAGGAGGCAGGGGCCTGCCCTGTCCCTCCATCCCCCGGTGCTGGGGCAGCAGCTCTGCCTCTCTGGGGCTGAGGCTTTCTTTTTATGACTGTGAGGGAGTGAGCTGTAAACCCGCCTGCAGCCACAATAAAACCCCAGACACAGGGGACGTGGCTCTGGGTTATTGCATGTCGCTGGAAACTGCAGAATGGGAGAGGAGTGGATGCTCTGATAAAATACCAGGGGCAGGGGGTTCTGGAAGCAGTCAACAGGTAGACAGGCAGCCAGCAGTGGGACAGGCTTTCCTTTCAGCCGGGGTCAAGTTCTGAGAGCTGCCAGAAGACACAACACAGGCATCGGCCAGCTCTGAGGGGGGCAAGTCTGGGGTGCAGGGAAAGCAGCCTGGAGTGCCCTGCCTGGCAGGGACAGGTGGTTGGGGATGTTGGTGGGACCTGCAGCATCTCAGGGTGTTCTCCCCCATGTGGGACATCATGGTGCTCGGACCTGGCGGGGCAGTGCTCCCAGAGGGACCTGTGCATCTCACACCCAGAGCAGCTGTGGATTCCCTGCACATCCAGCCCTTCCCCTGGGGCAGCTGAGGCTGTGGGGGGGAGTGAGATGGGACAGGACCCTCCAGCCCCACAAGGGCTATGCCTCTGCCTCCAACCTGACCTGATCCCCTTTTCCTCCTCCCCGTAGACTTCCCAGGGGCGTGGGGCCAAGCATGGTGCCTGCAGCAAGGCGTCCCAGTCCCCATGCAGGGGGCTGATTCCTGTCCCCATCCCATGGATGCAAACACCGAGCCAGTGAGCACTGGGGGCAACGTCGAGCTGAGCTAAATCTGAGCCTTTTCTAAGGGCACTGAGGGCACAACGGGGGTCTGAGGCACCCAGAGGCGAGCAGTGAGGACCCCAGCCCCACTGCCACCCACCTACCTTTGCACGTCTTCCTGTCGGGCTGGAGCATGAAGCCCATGGGGCAGCTGCAGTGGACGCCGGTGGCCGCGTCGTGGCACTTGCTGTCACAGCCCCCGTTGTTCACAGCACACGTCTCTGCATGGGAAGGGGACAGAAAGGTTGGGGTGAGGTGTTCCAAGGGCTGGGGGAGTTATGCCATGCAGATGTCCCCCATGGCACAGCCTGGGAGTGGCAGCGGGTACAAACCTCCCTGCAGAGCCCATGGAAACCGCCCTTGGCTCCCACACAACAGCAACGAGGCCACAGAGCCGTGAAATAATGAACACATGGGGGCTGGTGTCCCCCACAAACAGGGCCCCAAAGAGGCCTCCATGCAGCTCCAAAGAGGAGGAGTTCAATTTCCCAGGGACAAAGTCAGAAGAGCACTTGTGCAAAAGCAGCCAGACACAGGTCCTGCCAGGAGTGCCCAGGCTGCAGCTCCCAGGGTCGTGGGGGCACAGCCCCAGTCCCCCCGTGGGGTGGCAGGGGGGTCCTGTCCCCCTGGCTGCCACCAAGCTACCCAGCCACAAAAACACGGGTGACCCTGTGGCAGCGGTCCCTGACCATCACCCACTGCTCAGGCACGGCGGCTGGTCCAGTGTGTCAGGCTAATTTGGGAGACACATCATATAATTAAAACACACACTCAGAGGCAGGCAGCATCAGTGGAAAAAAAAATCCAATTGAAAAAAAAAAGCTAATTATTTCAGTATTATCAAAGTCAGCTGTTGCTGGTAGGACTAGAAGGGACACTAATTTAAATGAAGCATTTTCAGCTTGACAGCTTCCCTGTGAGATCAATCCTCAATTTCAACCCTAACCACCAGAACAATGGTTTGAAGTGCATTAAGTTGTTCACAAAGGATAATAAAATATTCCTTTCAGAAGGCTGGTTGCTTGGATAAATGAGGCATTTGGGCTTCAAGGAACCCAAGTTGAAAATGCCTTGAAGAAATTCCTTGGAAAGAGCAAATCCCAGGTTGTCCTGCTCTTTGCAAGCGCTGCATGGGGTAGGAATGACTGAACCATCCAACCATTTGCCGCGGGGCTCGGGAGCTGGGATCGCTCTGTGCTCGTCTTGCCACTGCTATTTTTATGATGTCCCATAATAAGAGAACAAAAGGGACCATTTTATGAAATTAATCGCCAGCACAATTACAAAACCTAACGGCAGGGGAAGGATTGCTGCAGATATTATTCCTCCAGCCAGGTCCTCGTGCTCCACATGGCCCAGCCGTGCCAGGGCCATCCCCTCCCTGCTGGGGACAGGGACACGGGGCGGGGGACACCGCGCCCAAGGGAAGGGAAACTTTCTGAAAGCCCAGTGAATCATTTGTTCAACGCCAGCATTTGTTCCAGCAGCTGATGCAGAAGCAGGGGAGGATTGATTTAACAGGGTCACCACTGAGATGAGACGATGGGCTTGGTTCAGGTGCTGCAGCCAGCAGAGAACTGGAGAAGCAGCTGCAGCATGGAGGATGGAACTCTCCAGACAATGTGGTGCCCTGGGCATATTGTCACCGTGCTCACAGCCTCCTCCAGCACTGCAGCACCCTTCCTGACCCCTTTGCACCTTTGGGAACTTCACCTGAGATTAAACCAGCCCACCCACCCTCCCAGCTGCCCAGGGTGGGCATCGGGTATGAGCTGGGTTAGCACAGCCAGAGCACCCCTGCAAACCCCTCTGTGAGGGGGGGACCCTGCCGTGGGTTTGCAGAAAGCTTGCAGGGGGCTGCTGGGGCACCTGTGGGGCAGTGGAGGTTGGCGGCACAGGGCTGGGCTCCGGAACGGCCCCGGGGAGCAGCGATTGTGCGATTGTTCGGCGGAGCTGGCAGCCCAGGGCTGCTCCCAGCCTGGCGTGACTCACCAGCCACACAGGGCTTTGGTGAGGCCTCCATCGCTCAGGCAGGGAGAGGACAAAACTTCACACACACACACACACACACACACTCAGACTCTTTTCCACCCTCCTCTATCCCAGCTCTGGTCTCACTGCCTGACTGCTGTGCCATGGCTCTCCTCGCCCTGCTCAGCACCCTCACTGCAGACACTCTGGCCTCACCTCCACCTTCTGAGAAGTGACAATCTCAGCAGGATGTGATCCCATGAGCCAGAGGGGATTAATTCTGTGGTAATCAGAGGGATTACAGCTGGGCTGGCTGGAGCGTGGTGATGGCGCAGATCTGGGGTCTCCCCTTTCTCCCACCCCTGTGTGAAAGGCTCTGCAGAGCCCTCCAAAAGCTGCAGTCTGTGCTCCCTGTGTTGGTGAGCTGATCTCCCACAGCTCCTGGATGTGCCAGGAGTTTGCCTGTCCCCAGTACATCCAGAAACAAGATTCCCCACCATAAACAAGTTGCTGCACTTTCTGCCTCAGTTTCCTTGGTGGCAGAGCAGAGGCATCACCTTACCTTTGTGAAAGGCTTGGAGACCCCACGGGGATGTAAAGAAATCCCTGGGGAGGTGCCCAGCTCTGTAAAGTGCCACTGCAGCTGTGCCATTGCTGCAGCTCTGGGCTGAGAGCCCACTGTGCACGGCAAGGCCAGACCCTGGGACACCCTGAAGGTCCCAGAAGGGACCATCCTCGAGTGGGTGGGCTCTAGGAAGGGGTAACTGGGCACAAGCATCCCCCTCCCCACCACACAGCTGCTGGCAGCCCGCTGTGAGCTCGTCCTGGGTGTGGGGTAACCACTGCCACAGCCACTGCAAAGCAGATTGTCACCCCCGGCGCCGGGCTGGATCCACCAAAGCAGAGTGAGAGCCCCCGTCTCATGCAAGCACAGCAGGGGGAGCGTTCCCTGCTCTGCCCCCCAGCCCAGCCCCAGGCTGGCCTGGCAGGGTTTGGAAGCAGCAGCGGGGCAGGGTTAGTGAGACATGCGGTTAGAGCAGCAGCTCAGCCCCCGAGCCCCGCTATGGCCTCGAGAGGAGAGACCATCTACGGTTAGACCCCTTCGTAGAGATAGAGAGAACAAAAATATTTACCATTAGAAAACGTCTCAAGGATAACGTGTTGCTGGAAGTGTCTCTCCCCTGTTTAACATTATAAAAAAGTGATTTAGAAACAGTGTCCAGCAGGGAACTTGGTTGGTGTCACACATCAATGGGCTTGACTCTGCTGCCTTTCCAGCCTGGTGGAAACTGTCCCTTTGGGCTTTTTCTCTCCCACCTCCCAAGCAATTCCATGTCCCTCAGCCTCTCCAAACCCCCTCCAGCTGTGCTGGGCTGGTTGGAGCCCCATGCGAGCGGGAGAAGCGCGTTAGGAGCAGCGTTAGTGCAGCCTGTTAGTCTGGGGAGCCAGGTCCTGCCCTCGTCGGGAACAAAACCAGCACGTGCCAGGGCAGGTGTGACCCCCGAGCAGAGCCACGGGGACACTGAGCAGCCATGGGCTTTGGGAAGGCAACCACATCCCGCTTGTGGCACTTGCACCCCTTGGATTTAGCAGCCAAGCCAGCAGTGAGCCCAAATCCTGGGTGTGCTTGGGCTGCTCAGCCTCACCCAGGGGTCAGTGCACCCCAGCTGTGGGTGCAGAGCTCCCAGCACTGCTCCCAAAAGCTGGGGAGCATCAGCAGTGCAGCCTCAAACCGCCGAGGCGTGGGTCAGGAAATCAGCCATAAAACTTGAGCTGGGTTTAGTTTCCTTCTCCATCTAATCGTATTTCTTCCCTGTCCACCCCCTCCTGCTCCACCAGTGCTCGCCAGCAACAGCCCTGCTGCACCCCACATATAGGTGGGAGTGAGCTGCAATGATGCCCTGGCTGGTAAATCTCCCTGGAAAGCCAAAATCTGCATCAACTGTGACAGCCGTTTTTGCATCTCCCCACGGGCACTGCACCCTTGGCTGCTGGAGTGATGTTTTATATGCTTTTTAATTTTTTTTTTTTTAAGGCTGCTTTTGGAGCATAAATATAAATATATAAGGTCATCGGCCTCCCCTGCCGGCTCCCCCTCCCCCTCGTGCCTGCAGACATGTTGGGAGCCATTAGTGATGGCCCCTGTGCTTAGAGGCATGTTCCTCATTATCTGCATTTTTAAAAGCAGCAATAAAAAGCGGAAAAATGAAAAACACCGGCCGTGGCCTAATGAAACTGTCACTCAGAGGGGCTGATCGTGCTTCCTGCCTCGTGGTGTGATCTGAAGGGAACCTGGACCAGGGGCCTGTCCCGGCAGCCCATCAAACGCACCGCGTACAATTTCAAAGCCCATGGCCCGGGGAACGACTTTGCGTTTCCCCTCACTGGAAACTTTATTCCCCTTGAAATGATGAAATATTTTGGAGGAAATGGGGAAGGGGCGGTGAAGGGGGCAGTGTGGATGGGGGAGGGCTGTTTGCTGTGCCCGAGCCATAAAACAAGAAAGGGTGGTTATAAATATCCGAGCAGGTACCTCGGCTGTAAATCTGCCAGCTGGGCATCCCTGCGGGGCGGCTGCTGGCTCCCAGAGGCTGGAGCACAACCCCTTGGTGTTCCCACGGTGGGGCTGGGGATTGGGAATCCCCCAGGGAAAGCAGGAGCTGGGCAGATCCCTTCGTGTGAGAGGGGATTGCAGAGCCCAAAGGGATGAGACAGGCGTGGTGTGGTGGTGGGCTTTGGGCTGGTGCTGCTCCCAAAATCCTCTAGTGCAGTGTTTGATTTCCCCTGCAAAGGCGGACAAGGGGAGAGCTCACAGGGATGTGCTGGCTCTGGTGGGAGATGTCTCCCCAGTCCGGCAGGAGAACAAAGAGGGAGACTTTGTCCAAGGACAAAAGCATGAATGATTTTGGAAACTCCCAAATCCCACCCTCACACCTGTGGTACCCAGGGTCTGAGTGCAGAGACCAGCCCCCCAGCAAACAGACAGCTCTGAAGCATCCCCCAGATCACAAGATGCTTTGGACAGCTGCTCTCTCCCCCCTACACCCAACAGGTCAGGGGCGTCCTTGGTCCCAAACCTGCCCAAGTCAGACGCACGTAGGGCCCTCCATCCATGAGGAATCCACCCCCTGAGCCCCATGCTGGAGGAGAGCTCCCCACCCAGGCACCCAGCGATCCCCGGGAGAGTCCTCGGAGGTGGGACAGGGCGCAGCGGCTGCGGGAACAAACACGAGGACGGCGGGGAGCAGGGGCTGCAGGCGCCTGCCAGCAGCCAGCAGGGATTGGGATCCATCCTGGGAGCAGGCTGAGGGGCAGCAGTGACATTAAGGCAGCAGTGAGCTGACAGGCAGGAGGGCTTTGCTGGGGGCTCAGCCCCAAACACCCCTCAAGCTGGCAGCGAGCAGCCAGGGGCTCAGGGGGGGATCCTCTGCCCTGAGGACGGAGCCGTCTGTGGAAAGCACGGGAGGGTTTTCTGTTCAGGCACAGCAGGGATATGGGGAGCCAAAACCTCTCTTGCTTTCAGTTCCTTTTTCTTTTTCATTTTGCAATAAGAACTCAAATGTCTCAAGCAATTGTGGACTTAATCACTCCCCAAATATAACATTTTTTAAATCAAAGCAGCTGTTAAACAGCACAAGCATATGAAACCAGTAAAACTTCTATCTCTGCTTGATGTTTTACAATTTGAAAACACACACAGGAAAAGGACAATTCTGGGGGTGGTTGAGTTGTCAGGTTGTTGGGGTTTTGGTTTGTTTTTTTTTTTTTTGCAAGACAATGTTCCTGAGCCGAGGCCCCACAATACCAAGTTGGACCAGATTGCTGTGGGCAAACCTGCCCCCTCCACATCCCTCCCAAAATATGCCAATGAAAGCCACAGCAACAATTCCCAGCTTGGGGACATCCTCACAGCACAGAAGCAGGCAAGGACCCCTGCTCACACCCCAGCACAGCAACCTGTCCCCAGGTGTCCCCTCAAGCACCACCAAGACCAGTTCTGCTCCCTGTGGCTGTGCAGACACATCCCTGCACCCCCAGGTACCACAGCATCCCTCACACACGTGCTGAGCTTCCCTGGCCTCAGCAAAAGGAAATCACCACATGCCCAAGGCTTGGGAAAAACCCTTCACCAGGCCAAGGACAAATCACCCAGGGAGGAAGATGAGCCACCCCACACCTCAACCCACGTGTGGGCTGTGGCCTGACCTACCTATGCACGTCACCCCGTCCGAGTGCAGCAGGAATTTGACGTGGCAGCCACACTTGGGTCCCTGGTCGGTGTCATCACAGGTGTGCTGGCAGCCCCCGTTCCCGTAGTTGCAGGTCACTGTGGGAGCAAAGCACCGGTGTCACCATGGTCCCAGCTCCTCCTCCCTGCCTAGCATCCACATGCAGCACATAAAGCTGGCTTGGAAACACCTCATCCTTACCCTCAAAGATTTCCTTCCCTCCCTCCTTCCCTCACAGATAATTCCTAAAGCCCTCCACTTTCCCTGTGGGATCTTAGCAGATGCAGGCTGTTATGTGGTTTCTCATGTCTTCCCTCTGCATATTTACTAAATGCCATCACTGGAGTCCAAGCAAAGGGGACTGGTGGGCTGGTTGACCCTGAGCCTGAATCCAGTGCTACAGGGGAAGGGTGAAACTTTCTTGAGCTCTGGAATGACACAGGAGCTTTTTGGGAATCCCTGCCAGCCCTCCCCAGGGGGCAAGGTGTGCTGTTCGTTTCGTTTAGGATTAAACTTTCATTTCATCAGCAATTTTACACATTTGCTGCACACAGCAAATGAGAAACAAAATAAAAATAATTGCATAAACACATACATATCTATTTAATAACCCTGGCACTGCCAGTGGGATGCTGGCAGGAGATCAGACAGGCTGAGAGCACCACAACCCCCAGGGAGAGGATTCCTGCACTCCTCACATGCCAATTGCACTTTCCTTGCTCACCTCCCGTTTGGAAAGTGAAAAACACTGGGACAAGAACAGGGGATGCTGAGCCTCTGGGACCCCCTCGAACTGCCATTTCAGCCTGGTCATGTAAGGACAAAACATCCCATGGTAAAGGGGCTGCCAGAAGCATTGTCTGTAAGGGCAACAGAGGCAGAGCTGAGCATGCTGAGCTTCGTGCTCAATGAACTACCAGCTACCAGGGGGTCAGGGCTTTGCTGCAGGGGCAGGAGGTGTCTGTGCCATGGGGACAGGCTAAGGGGGTCTCTGGAAGGCCGTGTCCCCAGCCCTGGAGTGCTCCTTACGTTTGCAGTCTCGCTGGTTCTTGGTGAGCTCGAAGCCGGGGCGGCACTCGCAGGCAATGCCCCCTTTGGGGGTCTCCCGGCAGATGTGGGCACAGCCATGGTTCTTGTTCATGCAGTTCATGCCTTCTAAAAGAGATAAAGGAAGCAAAGAAATGCTCCAAAAGCTGCTGGCACTGGTCAGCAGCGGCAGAAGGACGTCTGAGGTGCGGTGGGATGAGGAGAAGATGGCAACGAGAGGAAACCTTGTCAGTGGGGACCTTGTGGGGACAGGATAACCCTGGCCAGCTCCTGGCACAGAGCTGCTTGGGAAGGTGGACACAACCACCTGGGAGCCTTCAACCTTTGATCCTCTTCCACCTTGGATGAGACCCTGCTCCCACATCTCTCAGTACTTTAAAGCCCATTGAGCTCAAGACCCAGCACCTGCATCCCTGTCCCCAGCAGGGACCACCCACTGTGGCACCAGGAGGAGGGAGCAGCCAGCTCATCCCTCTTGGACACGCAAGGGATGGGGACACAGGAGATGCCACTGCAGCTGCTCAGCTGTCCTGGGCAGGGTGAGATTCCTGGGGAGCTGGAGTGACCAACACAGCTGGGAAGGGGGAAGGAAGAAAGCAAAAACACTCAGCTGGCTTTGCCAAGCAGCAGAGATAAAAATCAGCAGAGACGCAAAAATCTCTCATTTCCTCCTATTTTGGCTAAGAGGTTGCTCCAGACGGCAACAATTTAGAGTTGAGACTGAGAAGGGCTCGGTGCTGTGCAAGACCTGGCAGGGGAAGATGTGTCTCTTACGGTGGAGTGAGGACCTCCAGGTCCTTCCATTTATCAATAAATTGCTCTGGGCATAGGATTAATGTCCCCTGCTCAGTATTGCTATGCCTGTGAGGGTTTTCTGCAGGACATTTGTCACCTCTCCTCCCAACGTGCCTGCCGTAGATTCACTTTCAAATCTGCCACACAAGAACCCAGCAGCAGCACCTAAACCCAAGCAGGAGCGGCCAGAGGTGACAGAGGACAGACCTGCCTGATAAGCACAGGCATGGAGGGTGCCCCAGGGCGTGGAATCGCTGAGCACTGACCTTCAGGGCGCTGGATGCAGGTGTGCTGGTTGTCACTGAGGAAGAAGCCCTCCCGGCAGAAGCACTCGTAGCTGCCCATCATGTTGACACAGGTCTGCTGGCAGCCACCGTTGCCCTCCGAGCACTCGTCCAGGTCTGCAGAGGGAAGGTGGCAGAGGGTGAGCACAGCTCCTTGGCACACCGAGGTGACGGGGACTGGCTGGGACAGATCTGCTGGGTAGTAACCTACTTCTGCCTTACATCTGTGATCCCCCAGCTGGAAGAAAGGGGAATGCTTGATGGTGCAGAGGATAAAGTCAAAGCACAGCAGGAGTGGGTGCAGGGATCATACAGCTTCCCTCACTGATGGCCTCATTTTACAGAAGGGAACACCAGACCACAGAGAAAGGGGCTTTCCTTGTCCCAGAAAACCAAAAGCACCCACTGGATGCTCATCCAGGATGCTGGCTGCAGCTGGCCCCTGCTCCCAGCCCCTCAGAGCCTGTTGCCAGCTGGGGATGCCTGCACTTCATTAGGAGGAGCTGGGAAACCTTAGCCCAGAGCAGGGATAATTACTTGTAAGGAGAGTCACATCCCCTGCCCTGCTGCTCGGCTGCCCTCACACCTGTTTTGGTTTAACAGGCCAAGGCTGCAAGGGGCTGAGATGTGGCCCCGTGGCAGCAGCAATGCCCTCGCCCCAGGCTGCTGCTGCTCCAGCCTTGCAAAACCTGCATTTAATGAAGAGTAACTGCCCAATGCTCTCTCTAGAGGCATTTTGGGGACAATGAACTCACCAGTGCCCTGAGCTGCCAGAGCAACCAGGACACCAGGCTCGGGCAGAGACAAATCTGTGCCATGGCCGCCCCTTGCCCCCTCTGCCCGCGGTGCCGGGGCCGGGTGATGGTGTCGGGCTGGGAAGCGAGGGGCCCCATGCCAAAGAAAACGTCCTGGGAACTCGAGCGTTTCAGAGCCGTGGCTGAGGGGAAAACTGAGCCCCGCCAGCCTGGCCCAGCGGAAACGCTGGAATAGCGGCTCAGTGACGGCACGCGCCAGGGGCTCCCAGGGCCCCTCCCCAAACTGCACAGCATGCACCCAAAACCCTTGCTTTGGGGCAAAATGGATGGACAGATGGATGCCTGAGCAGTTTGGAAGCCTTGCACTGTGACCCAGCCCCTGGCAAGTGCTGAGGGGATGCTCAGAAATATCAAATGCAGCTCTAGCTGGAAGTGGCCAGGCAGCAGAGCCCGGGAGCACCCCACAAACTTGCTCTCTTGGAAAGGAGGTGTTGAAAACACCATCTGACCCATAGGGCAGTGAGGGCTGACACCTGGGCTGCAGCCAGGCATTAAGGGATGTCCTCTGTGATGGCAGGAAGCTCATGGCTTCCTCCAATGCTCATCCCAGCCAAGCTATGTCCTGCAGATGCCAATAATTCTCCTCAAATCCCCCTGCTTAGAACAAGGGCTTAATGTCTTGCAACTTCTCCTTCCAGCTCTTCCCAAAAATGAGGAGGCAGCCGTTCAAACCCTATGGCTGAAATGAGACTCCGCCGCTCTAATACCTGTTTTATTAAACACAACAGAGATGGGCAGAAGCCAGCAGGGTCTGTGTCAGGATGGGGGCTTGAATTCCTGTCCTGGTTCAAAAGGTCGTCCAGGGTGGGCAATGGAGGGGCTGGTGGACTCTGGTGGGCACATACCCTGACCCCTGTCCAGCTCAGCTGCTGCCCATGGCACTGGCAAAGCCTGGGCACAGCACGCTGCTTTGCTCTGCTTCTCTTTTTTTTTTTTTACTAAAAGGGGATGCAGGCAGGTCAGGCAAAGCACGTCAGGGTCAGAGATGAGACGCTGGGATGAGCTAAGGAAGGGCTCAAGGTGGGAGTCAGCATGCTCCCCCCAGATCCCTGCCTGCCCGGCCGCTCCCCAGCCATCTCCATCCCCTCCTACCCAACTCTGTAAACACATGACGTCCAGCTTTCCTTTCTTCTCCTCGGGCTCATCCTCCCCCGGGAGAGGAAGGCAGAGCCGCCCGCCCGCGCCTCCTCCCAGCTGTGTAAATCTCCCCCCTCCCCGAGGAGGCTGCGAAGATCCCGGTGATGGTGGTTAATGCAAAACGTATGTGTCCATAATCCCTTCCCCCTCCTCCTCCTCCCCCCAGTGATGAGCTCATTAATGACCCCTCTGCAGACACTAATTAGAAAATAGCATGAGCTCCAGGCAGAGGGGAGGCGGGCTGTGCCGTGGCCCGGAGCTCCCGCCGCGGATGCCGGTGGGATGCGGGAGGAAGCGGCTGCCGGGCGCGGGCAGCTCCACGGGCCCCGGGGCTCTGACGGGAGCTTTGGCTCCGCCGCGGCCGGATGGAGTTTGGGGCGGTGGGAAGTGGCAGGGAGGATGCACGGCCGCTCCGTAGGCAGATGCCGGGTTTGTCTTGGCCCGGGGATTATTTATCCAGTCCCTTCGCTGGTTCCCATCCCCACCATATTTGCTATTAACTCATCTATTTTGGCAGGTGCAGGGCTGACCTCAAGCACGAGCGGAGCGAGCGGCAGGGCCCGGGTGAGCTGGTCCTGCCCTCGGCAGAGGCACAGAGCTGCTGGCCCGGCCGCTTGCCGCAGCAGGATGCGGCTGTGGGGAGCCTGTGCCTCACCCCCAGCAACTCCAAACCCAACTCCCCCAGTTCTGCCTCACCCCAGCCCTCCCAGATGAACCCACAGAGTGATTTTCTCTCCCAGCATGGAGCATCCTCCCTTGGCATCGCTCCTGTGTAGCGGGGAGCAATCCTGTCCCCAGTGAGCTGATGCAGCACAGGACGTGCCTGCAGCTGGCTTAGTGCCCTGAGAGTGCCACCACGGTTCCAGGGCTCTGCAGCAGATCTGGGGGTGCTTGGTCTTGGTCTCCAGCAGGTGCTGGAGCAGCTGAGGAGCTGTGACACACGGCCATCCCTCACCTAAGCAGTTGTGGCCGTCGTGTGCCAGGCGGAAGCCGTCGTAGCAGGTGCAGCGGTAGTTGCCGGGGATGTTCACGCACTCGTGCACGCAGCCCGCGTTGTCTTCCCGCTCACACTCGTCAACATCTGGGGAGAAGAAGGGTGGGAGAGCTGCAGGGCTGCATGGGTGCTGCTCCCCATCTCCAGCATCCTTGCCACCCAGCTGGTGATGTGCCCTGGGGGTCTTCTGCTCTCTCTGCCTATTCCTGCAGCTCCTCAGCTCCATTGTCACCTGCAGCATCCCTCCAGACTCTACAAAATCATCCCCATTCTCCCCAGCCTAGACGCTGGACCCCCAGCTAACCCAGTGTCTTACAGCTTTGGTGTGGTGCAGAGTGCTGGGAACCTCTTGGGATTTCCCAGGGTGCTGGCAGGGCAGCCCGTTTCCATGGCAAAGCCCTGCAGTGCCTGGAGCACTTTAATCCCTCTGCTATTTGTACTCGGCCCATCCTGACCCTGAACCTGCTTTGAGCTGGGAATTTTTCCCCTGCCCCAATCCTGCTTTCCTACTGCTGCTCTAAGGAGCCCATTTTCTTTCCATCCCCCACTCAGTTGTATCTATAGATAGATACATGCCTATACCTGTATCAATACCTACATTTACATCTTTACCTACATCTATATTAATATTCATATCATCTATATGTCCATTTCTATATCTTATTTTAAAGTTTCTTATGTTTTAGCTGATAACACAGTCCTGCAGTCTCAGGGTCAGAAACCCTGCAGGAAAATAAGCCCAGCTTTGTTTAAAACAAGCCCTAAGTGACCCTTCATGGCCAGTCCCAACCATGCCAGGACAATGGCTGACTCCATCACCAGCAAGGACAGTTAGAGTCCTCTCTGTCCCCATGCACTGTCAGCAGGCCAGGAGTTTGGGGCAGAAAAGGGGAATAAAAGTTTACAATGGGCTGGGGTGAACAAGTGGCCTTTTTGCATGAGCCAGTGCTGACGAGCCCACTGCTGGCCTCTGACCCAGCAGGGCTGTCACTCTCAGCAGGGCTCTGGCTCTGCCAGCAGCGTGTCCCTACCTTTGCAGTGCTTCCCATCCCCGGTGTAGCCAGACTTGCAGATGCACTTGTAGGACTTGGGGGTATTCTGGCAGATGGCATCAATGTGGCAGTTGTCCGTGCCCTCCACACACTCGTCAACATCTGCAAGAGGAGAGGTGAGGGTAGCAAAGGGGAGAGCTTAGGACCTCTACCCTCTATCCCCCCACCACCCCAGGGGATGGATCCCAGCAGCCTCAATCTGCCTTGACACAGCTGATGATGGGCTCTGGACATGGTGAATCCCTGGGTCCACTCCCAAACAGCACAACCTGTGTCCCCTCTTGGACACGTCATCCTGAGCCCTTTTATGTGTCTGATGATAGGAAATCCTGCTCTGGCACTCCTCGTCCAGGCTGGAGCCAGCCCAGGCAGAGGTGAAAGTCTCTGTCTCCAATTAGCTGTTTCCTGAGCCGACTAGGCACCCAAATAATCGTCATTGCTTTCTATTCTTAGGTGCCAAGGAATGTGCACGAATTCGCAGGGACCACACTAAATAAACCTGGGAGCCAGGAGTGAGAAGCAGGAGGGAGAACTGGGAAAAACATCAAGGCTTCCCTGGGAAGAGGGACAAAATTTGCATCCTCCCCATCCCCCTTTGCCCCACAACAGTGCTGTGGTACCCAGGACATCACATCCGGAGCTCTACATGCTGGCAATGGCCTCAAGCAGCAATGCCCAAGGGTTTGTTGTGACAGGAGGCCGTGGGAGTGGAGGTTTTAGTGGTATTTGGGAAATGGAGAAGCCTCGAGCACATGGAGTGGAGGTTTGTGAGCGAAAGGCTGTTCAGCTGGCCCTCACTGCCTCCCCTGCTCTGGCAGGCAGGGAGATGTGGTGCCCTGAAGCGGGCACATCCCCTCCGTGCCTGCCAGTGCCTGGAGATCGGGCTGCTGAGGGGCAATGGGGCTGAGCATCACCCGCAGCCCCTCAGGCATGGGCAGGGCTCCCAGAGCAGCCCAGGCTCCAGCTCCACGTGGGGAGCATCAGCGCTGCTCCTGGAGGGATTTGCCTCCTCCGCCTCCTCCGCCTCCTCCAACTCCTCTCACGGTATGGATAGGAAGCTCCTCACTGGGGAAGGGGAACCTGAGAGTCCCTCCAGCTTCTCTGTACCCCCTCAAGAGGAGTGTGAAGCTTCAAAGCTCTCAGCTGCCTTTAAAAACCAGCTTTTTAGCAGCTCTAAGAACAGAAGTGCTCCAGGAGAGCTCCCCAGAGACCCCAAACATCCCTGCAAGCAGCGGGCGGGCAGGCAGCCCTGCGGGACAGGGGCCACGGCCGCGGGAACGCCACCCCGAGCCCTGTCCCGGCCACCCCGAGCCCTGTCCCGGCCACCCCGGCGGCTCTGTGCCGGGAGATGTGAGTCACCCGGCCGGGAGGAGAGCTTTGTCTCTGCACCAGGGAGGCGGCACGTGCCTGCGCATTGTATAAATATTTACAGCCCGCATTCATATTTGTTATTTGACATTAGCCATGGCCCGCGGCCACCACGGCCTCCCTTGGGCCATTAATCACCGGCTGGAGGCTGACCCACCGCGGGATGGAGGGATTGCACGGGAACCAGGGCCCTGCTCCTGGCTGGCACCTACAGCAGCCATGGCACTGGTCACGGTGCCATGGTGCTGTGGCCACCCCGGCACCCAGTGTCATCCCCTGCCCGTACCCGGGGTCCCACGGGGCTCTTGTCCCTTTGGAGAGCTGAGTGTGGCTGTTCAGCATCCCAGTGACTTCCCCTCAGGCTCCTGCACCCCTCACTGGGCTCCCAGAGGGGTGGTGGGAGGCTGTGGCATTGGAGCAGGGGGATGTGGGGAGATGCCAAGCACTGGCCACAATGTGCACGGGAAATTCAGTCCCAAAGGATTACTGAATCTGCAGATCCTGCTCCATGGCTGGGAGCTCCCCTTCAGGTGCTCCCTCAAAGTTATAAATCACATCGTGATGCCTCGAGTCGTGGTGCCAAGGTGACAATTGTCAGGTCTGGCACCCCGGGCACCCACCCGGGCACACGGGTGGGAACCAGCACCCAAACCGTACAGACCATCCATCAAACCCCATCTCCTTCCTCTAAAAACGCTCAGAACGTGAAGCATCCACCAGGCATAAATCACATCATTGAAACTTTCCCAGCCTTTTGCCAGGAATCTCACTTTTGGCGGAATTTTATTTCCTATTTCTTTTTCCTTCTGCACTCTCAAACTCAAGACCACGAAAAACATGCATGAGGCATTGAATGCACCTCTGGCCCTTTCCCACTCACGCATGTATAGCATCTTTTTTTTCCTGTCTTTTTCTTTTTTTCCCGTTCTGAAACTTCAAAAGTTCTCTAACTTTGGAAAGATTACACAGCAGCAAAAGTACAAAAGAAAACATTATCAGTTTTCCACTCAGTAATTTTTCCAAAACTAGAGTAATTCTGAAAGGTTACAGGATTAAAAAAAAAAAAAATAAAGTGTGTTTGTGGGAAGAGTGAATAAATACCCTCCTGGGCACCCCAGGAGCCGTCCTGGGACTGGCAAAGATCCCAATTTTTGAATGCTGAAATTTTGGCTCTTCAGTATCCTTCAGAAATGATGTAGTGAATTAAAGTAAAACCCTCTGAAAAACTCAATTTTTAGCATTTTTGTCAACACAAGCAGCATTTTCCCGTGAAAGGGAAGGTTTTCTCTCAGGGCAGACCGTTTTTCCTGCAGGAGAATTTTCTCCATCCAAAAAGCTGCCTGTGGCCTCACTGCAGGTGCTCTGAGCTGCTGCTACCATGTGAGAGGGTTCATCTGCAAGACAAGTGAAGATTTTTTTTTTTTAATAAAAAATCCTTTTCTGTCCCTATTTGCTCTCAGTAGCTCCTCGCTGGGGTGTGCCCTGCTTGTCCCCCTACTCCAGGGGACCTGCTCCATTCAAGGTCCCAAATCCCGGTGGGCTTTTTGCAGGGTTTACCAGTCCCCCTGCAGACCTGTACCCCTTCTCTTCCTTCCACAAATAATCAAAAACCACTGTTTTCCACCCTAAGCTGCCTGAAATGAGCCCAAGCCGGGTGGCGCAGACGGGCGCACGGTGCCTCAAATCCCGGGAATTCTGCACCCGGCGGGGAATTTGGTTTTGATGAAGATGTTGAGTCTCACTGGGGTCTCGCCCACGGTGGCCCCGCTCCCTGCCCAGCCCCATGTCCCTGTCCCACGGCTCTGGGGCTGATGAGGGCTCCTCGGAGGGCAGGAGCATCCCTGGCACGGCCGTGCCCGGGGGCTGCGGCGCAGGGCAGGAGGTTGCGGCGCTCGCCCCGCGCCTCGGGCCATGTTTTTTATTCCGTTGTGGGTGGGATTTTCCAGCGCTGGCTGTTGGGCCCCGTTCCGCTCCAGCTGCAGCTTTATTCTCCATTTCAAAGGCAGCGGAGGCAGACGGTTTCAACGCCACTGCCATTTCGAGCGTGCCAAAAGCGGGGGGACCGCCACCTCCCCGGGACCGGCGCGCACCCACGGCGAGCCCGAGGGCTTTGACCGAGGGTGGTGGCAGAGCCCACGGGCACACGGCCACCACCTCTGTGCCCTGCGGTGTCACACCCGACAGCGAGTAGGGGGATACAGCAACAGCTCGTATATTTTTAGAGCCTGGATTGAAGCTCTTTCCTCGCTTCCTTATTTTGTTTAAAAAAAAAAATAAAAGATGGTTTTAGCCTTAGGCCAAAAGTCACAATAAATTTGAGGAGGGGAGTGAGATAGGACAGCGAAAACTGGCCGGAAAAATCCTAAACAAACAAACCCACCATCCTTTTTCCCCTCTTCTGCAAGCGCTTCAGCTTTTTCTACAAATTAATTTTATTCTTTGTTTTTATATAGGCATATATATTAACAGCCTGTCTGTATGGGGATGTGTGTGTAGCTGTTGGCAGACATGTGGAGTTTCCACTCGGCCTTAATGCCAAATTAAAGCTTTATAACTTCAGTAGCTCCTTTTACCAGGGTATTAATAACCACCTCAGACACTGTGGTGCAGTTTATTAATCATTTGTTCGTCCAGGGAGCTCACAAGGGCCACTCGTGCTGTGCCTCAGCAGGAAGGGCTCAGGGCATGGCCACGAGCAGTGGCAGCCCCTGAGAGGGGATATGGGCCAGGAGAGGGGAGGAGGATGCTCTGCAGGGCACCCTTCTGTGAAGTGGCTGAAGAGGGGTCATCTGCACTCAGAGATCCTGACTCAGGTGCTGGGTGATGTCTTGCTGCCAGGATGGAGGTGGCAGTGGGCAGGTATCTGTGCTCAGGATGGCTCAGAGGGGATGTCTGCATCTCACCATGCAATGGAGACCCCCGAGCCCGCCCAGTGCCCTGCACATCCACCCAGCTTTCCCAAAAACAGGTGGGACACAGGAGATGCAGCCCCAGTGCTTGGTCCTGTGGAATGATGGAGGAGGAGAAGTCACAGCGAGGACCTGGGACATTTCCAGCCTGGTGACCCTACTGTCCAATGCCCAGACACTGCCCTGTAACCCTCACCATGGGTTTTGCTTCCCCAAAGCTGTCACTCACCCAGAAAAGGGCTTTTTTATCCCCCTCGCTTATGCTTCCCACTCCCATGAGGGCAGAGCCAGGTTGAGCTGTCCTTCCTCTGCAGCAGACCAGTTCATCCTGATGGATCCCAGTTCCACCACCATTCCCAGAATAGGAAATGTTCCCTCTACCTCCATCCCACATCCTTGGGCCAACCCTGGTCACTTCAACCCAATTCCATCACCACTTCCCCACAGAGGGTTTGATACTCCACACCAGCAGAGTGTTCATCTCCCCATGGAATTGTCATTGCTGTTGTTCCTTTGGCTTATCAGACTGACCCAGCCTTGCCTTAAAAAATGTGTTTGTTTGTTTTTTGCTCCGGGAGCAACAATCTCAAGATCTCCAGCAGGGACACAGCCTCTCCAAAACACAGCTGGGCATCCTCCAGTGCTGCCAGACAGAGCAAACTTTATTTGCCATCCCAGGCTTCTCCTAAAACCTCTCAGGGGACTCAGAATTTTGAAAGTGAAGGTTAAGGTCAATCATGCACATTTTTTTCCTAAACTGAGTACTCTGGTTAAAAAAAAAATATATATAAGAAAAGAACCCCCAACTCCTGAGCAGTTTGGAGAGAGCAATACATCGGCACTGGAAGACTCAAGGTGTCTGAGTATTTATACTCCAGTTGGCAGTTACAAAAAAACTCTTCTTCCCTCCTTCCTACCCACCCCCTCCCCTTTTTTAATCTCGGTACAGGCACGTTAGACGCCCTCAGTCAAAGATCTCCTTTGAACTGTGTATGTGAAATGTTTACAGTTTTACATTTCATATTTCAGCGGGGTGGAGGGGACAGGCACAACAGTCGCACACTGTGAATGCTGGAGAGGTAGGAAGGCAGAGGCCAAGGGGGAGGAGGTTTGGCGGCGATGGGAGGGGAATCAAACAGCATCTCCACGCTGCAATTGGAAAATTTTAGACTCCTTAAAAAAATACAGAAAAAAAGAATCTCTGGCGGTGTAGGCTTTGCAGGTGCATCCCACCACAGCACCCCCTCATGTGGGACAGTGGCTGTGGCCCTGGACAGCCACGCAGCACTAGCCAGGAGGGCTGGTGTCAACCATGAGCCACTGAGTGCCCAGTGGGCTGGGCTGAGGCTGTCATCACACTCAGGACCCTGAACTGGGGCTATGGGAATGCCAGGGGCTGCAGACTGGGGTGCTGGGGTCTGCCAGGGAGATGCTGCCTCTCCCTCCTGGCCCCACACCACAGCATCATCTGAGGGGATGTGCAATTAGTTGCGGGGAAAAGTGGCAAATCCTGGGATGTGTTCCCAGTGACGAGGGTGCTGCCAGAGGGGCTGGCACTGCCCGAGGATGGTGCAGAGCTGCCAGTCCTTGGGCTCTGCCCTCCCAGCATGCAGGGAGGGACTGAGGCTGGCAGACAGCAGGTAAGGGCACTGCTCCACTGAGAACAGGAGCTCAGGACAAACTCTTCTGTCTGGAAGGCTGTGAGATGGACTGACGGACAAGAGGTCGGGACTGGGGGTGACATTATCTACCCAGAGGAGTGGTGGGCACAGCACCATGTGGGCAGCTTGGCCTGGAGGCCGCAGGGAGAGAGGCCATCCCTGATGTGAATGTGTGTCAGGAGCCTCCCTATGGTTATTTAGATTTACATTGTCAGTTCTCCTATTGAAAGCTCCCCTAGCCCTAAGCTGACTCCACAGTCAGCCAGGTCCACTGGCAGACACCCTCCAGCCCCAGCAGCCAGCTCTCTAAATCCTTCTTTCCCCACAGACTAAACTTTCCAGGGTAATTCAGTACAAGAAATGATCCAGCAAGCCTGACCCATGACACAACGTTATCCCATCAAGACAAGACCATCTGATGGGAGAGGAGCCCTTCCCCAGCCCGTGACAGTCACCTGGCAAGGGGTGCTGTCCCTCAAAAGGGGGCAAAGGTTTTGGGGAGATGTGTGCCCCATCCTTGTGGTGTCACCGGCACACACACTTGATGCTTTTGAGAAATATCCTGCTGACACGTGTCCCAGACACACAGAGAGGGCTCAAAGAGCTCAGTGACAGTCAGAAAACCCATGAGACAGCAGGTTCTGAGGAAAGGCACATGCTGTACCTGCCATCAGTGATGCCTTAATGATGCCTGTGAGTTTGACCTCATCCAAAAAGGACCAGCACCAGGCCCACCCCTGCCCTATAGATCCTTGCAGCCCTACAGGCACCAACCTTTGCCTCTCTGCGGACACCTCCCCCTCCCCAATTCTCAGTTCTCCAGCACAGCCCCCTGTGAGCAGCCGGACACCCGGAGGAGCCAGCGCTGTCCCGGCGGGCGATGCACCCCAGCACAGGATTGAGCTCACCTCTCTCCACCCCCACTCCACCCCTCTCCTTCCCTGAAGGGATCTGTCAAGTCTCTGCACGATGGAATTTCACTTTGCTATTTTAATGCAATTCTGGCTCAGGCTTAAATGGAACTGGAAACCAAAAGGCCTTAATAAATAAATATTATGATAAGAAATGAAAGCAATGCATACACTCAAGATAATTTGAGGGGGGATAAAAACCTAAGCATTCCTTTCTGTGCCTAAATCATAAAGCTTTACGTGAAGCTGGATGCCTTCTCACCAAACCTTTGCCCTGGAAAATCTCTCCTGCTTGCCCAGGCTGCCCTCTGGAGAAGTCGCCTATTGTTTTAGAAACACTTTGAGCCAGATAAGACAATAGCCTTGAAATTCCTTCTAACTTTGTGGGTGACAGGGCTCGGGCGACCATGCGCGTGGCTGGAATCCTCCAACAAGAGATCTTTCATTATGCCCTGCGCTCCGAGATTTCATTCACACGCTATTTAATCTCACCGTACGCACAAACGTGCAGCTGCCACAACAGCACAGCCAGAGCCGGGCTGGAGAAACCTTACATGCTATGGAAAGAAAAAGAGAAAACACCACAGATTGTAGAGATAGTGGTGAATTAAGGAGAAAAACCCCCTTTGAGACAGCCAACAGGATCATGTATAGGGCTGTGTGTGCTGGTGTGGGCGCGCGCACTCCGGCGCGCGTGTAGAGAAAAAATCTGAGCTAAATATAGAGGTGCTATAGAAAAGCGAAGGTATAGATAGACCATACATAAAGCTCCGTGTGTACGTCTGGCAAGGGGAGGCTCTGGCTCAATACGGGAGTTGTGAAACAGAAAAGCCCCAAGTTGATAAGGATGGGACGTATCTCTCTTTCCACGAGACAGGGAAAGAGCTCCCTGAATTTTCAGGCTTAGCTGTGCTCAGCTACCCGAAGTTTCCTGCTGCCCACAACCCTGCAGCCAACATCTGAGATTTCCCCGTGCCGATGTGAAGTCCCCAGCACAGATGCAGCCTCCTGGTGTTATCAACGCCCGCTCCGCCATCCCTGCCCTCCAACCCAGCCCGCAGCAGCCTCCTCACCCACACCGCTGCCGTGGTAGCCCCATCTCACAGACACAAAACCAGCAGAGCCCCCCAAGCCCCTCCAAACAGCCACATTCTGCCTGTGATGGATGCAGACTTGTTTGCCCACTCTAATTTTCTGCCCCTGCACCGCCCGCCTTGAGATAAAGAGTCCAAACCGAAAAAGAACTAAAGTCTAAGAAACGCAACTCATTAAAGAGTTTACAAACCCAACCCCAGTTCCAAGGCAGTAGGCGAGAATATCTGCAAGCGACATTTAAAATCCCCTCCACTGTTTGTTGTTACTGCTGCTGCCTTCTCCAGCCTGCACTTAAACCCCAGCTCTAACGAGGAGATCCGGCTGCCCAATCCACACATCAAACAGCAAACCTTCGAGCAGGGAAGATTTTCTCTTACCTTGACTGGCTTTATTTGCCAGCGTGTTTCCAGAGTGGAGGAGAAAGAAAAGGATGGAAAATCCAGCAATCTGCAAAGCTCCCATTGCAATCCCAGTCTGCAGGGAGGAGCGGGGGCAAGAAGGGGGATTTCTAGTGCTTTAAAGGAAACAAGGGGCTGAGCATGCGAAGGAAAATCAAGGGGAGGAAGGGGCTCTCTCCTTGCCGTGTGTGAGACAGAGAGAGGGAAGGGAACTGAACTGATGGAAAAAGCTGCTCTGGGTTCAGTTTGGGGCTCTTGGTGTTGCTGAAGAGGAGAGAGCGAGGGAGGGAGACCCAGGGCAGTTGGAGGAAAGTGGACTCTATCGCCCTCTCTCTGGCGGCTGCTCTGATCCCTTCTCCTCCTTTTTTTTTCTTCCCTTAAATAATCCCAGCCAATTCCAGTTTTGCAAGAGCAGCAGCAGCAGGAGCAGGAGCAGCAGTGCTGGAGGGGGGAAGCAGGCGCCTTGCCCTGGTGCTGGGGACCTGGGAAAGGGGAGTGGAAAGGAGAGCCCCATCCAAGCAACGCCCTTTTTCTCTCTCCCAGCCTTTCTTTCTTTCTTTCTATTTGGCTTTGGTTACTCCTTCACGGCTCCCCCCCTCGCACCCCCAAGGCTGGGCTTTGCCTGCAGGAATTTACAGTCTGCGCTGAAGGAGAAGGGCCAGTAGCCATGGAGACTGCTTCCTTGGGAGCAGGGAGGTCAGGCAGAGACCATGGGCGATCAATGCATCAATGCAAAGCCCCCCGCAACCCCCAGACCCACCCCGCACCTCGCAGCCCCTCGGCCAGCCGAGGGCTTGGGGTGGTGGCAAGGGGAGGGGGGCCAGGGGGAGGCGTATGGCATGGGAAAAGGCAAGGGGTGGAAAAGAAAAGGACAAGGAAAAAAATATATATAATGAAAAAAACCCGAGAGTTTGCAGATGGCATGACCTGGGTGGGCTTGGTGGCTGCGGGAGCGTCTCGGGGTGCTGGGCAGGGGGAGACAGGGCCTGAGAGCAGCTCTGCTGGCTGCCCTGAGAGGTGGGAGGAGGACTGGAAATCAGGGTGGAAGGGGAAGAAAAAGACTTTTCTGAAATATTCAGGTTTTTTTTGTTTGCTTGTGGCACCTTCTCACAGCCCGGCCCCCTGGAGCTGGGGGCACCCCAGGGATGCAGGGGGACCCCTGCTCCAGCCCGTGACCGTCCTTGTGCTGGGAGCTGCTGGCACCATCTCTCTTCCGGGGTGTTCCTGCTCCCTGAGCCAGGAAAGGCATCAACCAGCCAGGAAACTGCAGTGGGAGATAAGGCTGGAGCCAGGAGTAGGATCGGGAGAAAGGTGTGTAGTGATTCCACCTGTCCAGGGACAGCGGGTCCAACAGCCTCAGTGGTCATCCTGCCCACAGGGTCATCTCCCTCCCAGCCCACTGTGCTGCCCCTACACCCTCCTGAACCCCCCTTTGTTCTAATAACTCCTAAAGAATCAACAAAGAGGGTTGGAGGCAATGGGGAATGTCCAGCTAAGCCAAGGCACCCACAAAGGAGAGGAGGGACCACAGCCAGACAGGAGGATGCTGAGGAGTCCCTGAGTCTTTCCCTACAAAAACTGCCCTCCTGGGACAGGGACCTTTTGGGAGGGGGTTTGCAGGAGCACAACAGTAACCCAAATCCCTGGCACCGCCAGGCTCCACGGCAGCTGATAAGGAGCAAAGGTGCACGAATGATTCGTAAAGCTGTAAAAAAATGTTGTACAGAAAAATATGAATGTGGAAGTGTTGATCTTAGGATGTGTTGGGAGAGGACCATGAGCCACCAGTGCAAATGTGCCATCCCACTGTGCAGTGCTGCTGGAGGAAGCCAGCTCCAGTCTGTGCCAGGAGCTCCTGGTACAGAAGCTCCTCCCCTGAGGTGTTGAGTGGGACAGGGCTCTGGTCACTGCAGCCTAAACCTGATCTGAAGACATCACCAGTGGGGTGCCACCACCCTCCTGTGAGTATCAGATCAGCAGCTGTGGCACTGCTTTTCTTTCTGGGCTGGAATTTGCTGCAGAAACACAAGTCTCTTATGGCAGAGACTCATAAGAGCAGAGTCAAAATGGAAACTCTGCTCTGGGTTACGCTGGTGGATCTCTGTGCCCAGCCACTGCACCTCGCACCCCATCCTGTGATCCTTTATCATCATAACCAGAGGAAAACTAAACAGTCCTCCTTTTTTCCCCTCTAACCTATCTTCTAAATCTGGAGACCGATCTCACGGCACGAGGGACAAGACCTTCAGCAATGTTGATTTATAAGTGAGCTTCTAAATTGCAGGTTTACGCATTAGTATAAACACCCATAAACCAGCCTTAAATACACAGGACCGTGTGTAATTAAAACGCCAAAACACCGAGCAGCCACGTGACAGCACAGGGGAATGAACAAACTCCTCGCTCGCACCCAGACCGACTCAGCAGGGACAGGTCCCTGGCCAGGTACTCCCAGTTAAACCAGTGCCTTGCACTGCTGGGGGGTGGGTCATGCCACAGGACCCCCATGTCTCTCTCCTCCAACGGGGTTACAAAGCACCACAGCGAACCAGTGGGGTTGGAGTGAAGTGCTGATGTCCAGGAATTCCCGAAAAAGCTGTGTAGTCCTGCTTTCATCCCAAAGCATGCTGCCTGGTCGAGTGGCCAAAGGGGCAGTGGTGGTGCCAGGGCTGTGCATGCCTTGGTGCCCCTCCAAGCACTGGGCTGTCCCCCAAGGGGAAAATTGGGCAGATGGGGATTCCCGGCATCACACAGGGAGTGTGGAGGGCGTGCCATGAATCACACTGAAATCACCTGCAGGACAGCCCAGCGCTTCCTCACCAGCTCCTGTTGCTGCCACACAGGGCTGGAATGGATCTGTGCCTGGGAGCTGTCTCCAAAACCCTACACAGGCATTGGGACAACCCTGCCAGCCCCAGCCTTGTGTGTGAGTGTGCGTGTGTGTGGCAGGGAAGGAGGTGGCAGGATTCTCCTCCCTGCTGCCTCCACTCCCCGTTGTGCACTTCTGGGCAAAATCCATTTGCTTTGGCTTCATGTAGGGCCAGAAGATTCGGCCCATTGTGCTGTGGCGCTGAAGAGCCGGCGAGGAATTGTCAGCCATGCTGAAACGGTTACATGGGGAGTCATGAAAATTTACTGCACCACTCTCCGGTCCCTCGCCAAGAAATAAAAGCAAAAGATCACAACAGGCATTTTTTTAATTTGAAGCAAAATTAAAAAAAGAACGGATCTGCACTCAGAAAACAACAACCACATCCACAGATCAAAGCAGCTGCTCTCCTCTCATTCGGGGTTTTAAGAGGTTTCTGCAGCTACAGAGATGTTTACACAGGGAGAGAGATACATACATTGTGCTGTCTTGATGCTGCCTCTCCCCCCTTCATCTGGCAAAACATTCCCTGGGAGGCGATATGAGGTCATTCCTAGCCCCTGCCTTGTTTTCCTCAAGCTGCAAGGCTGCGGGGCAAGAGGCAATTCAGTTCCCATTAGCACACACACATTTGCACTTGGAACCCTCCCATGTACATTTTGCCTGAGGGGAGCCCTTGCCTGCTCGTTCCCAGAGGGAATTCCAGCAGCCGGAGCTGCCGTGAGGGCCAGCGGCTTTGGCAAAGCCCCTGGGAAGGGACACGGAGCCGGGAGGTGGGCTGGCATCTTCTGCAGACCAGCATCTTCTGCAGACCAGCCGTAATGTTTCTGTGGCTTCCACCACTTTTACGACGAGAGGGGCTGAACGGCTCTGGGGAGCACTAATGGACTGTAAAAGGCTTTTTCCCCTCTGCCTCCTTGGCTCCAGCCCAATTCCGAGCGGCAGTGAGCCCCACTCCGGTGCTTGCGCAGGGACGGAGGCCGTGGGAACGCGCCAGGGCAGGCTCTGCCTTCACCTCTTGGCATCAGCACCTTGGTCCTGCTGCTCCGTGGGCAGCACCCGCTTTGGCAAGCAGATGGGTCCCGGCTGTGAGCCAACCTGCACTGTGCAAGTGATAAAAGCCTCCGAGACGATTCTCCCCATCTTTAGCATGGGTTTAATGCCATGTGCTAGGAACGAGCTGCATCTTCAGCTGTGTGTGCCTGTGTGATGCTGAGCCAAAAGCAGTTTCTGAGGCTGCACAAGAAGCTGCTGAGAAGCAAAAGTCCCCGAGGCCCTTAGGGCTTGCAGAAGCAGCTATTCAACCAGGCAGGGATACTGCAGGCAGAGAGGGAACCAGATTTCCCTTTCCCTCCAGTTCACGAGAACCAGAGGGTCAATGCTGCCAGTCCAGGGCAGGTCCCCCCGCTCTTTGCCCGACCAAGCAGCTGGGGGGATGGATGCTGGCACCACATCCCGACCCTGAACACTTGAAGGTGCTGGCTCGAGAAAACAGCAGCCCAGACATTTCAATGCCCCAGCAAGGGCTGTGGTCTACAACTTGGAACAGAATAGACTATTTTTAAAAACCGAGAGGAAAACACAGTACTCCCAGTAACACGCCAACAGCCCAGGCTCACGCGGCTCAGCTGGTCCCCAACACTCGTCCCTCATTTCCCCAGCCTACAGTTTGATCCAGATGCCTCCAAGGTGGGTAAAAAAGCACCAGGTCCCACTAAATGACTGCCTGGCACCCTGTGACACCTTTTTTCCAGAGTCATGGGGCTTCCCAAAACGCTGTCTGCGAAAGTCCTTGTTTGTAATTCCCAGTCTGCAGCAGGAGAAGGTGACACACGCTGAGGTGAAGTGACTTACCCCGGCGTCACCGGGAAGGTCGATGGCAACGCCAGGAATAGCCCTGTTCCCAGTTAACCACTAACCACACTTATCCCAGAATAAGGGTCCCTTTTTCCAGCTGAATTTATAACAGCTTTCCAAGTGACATAAGGTCTTACAGAAATAGGCAGGCTTTTATTCCAGAATAATTACTGGGAGATCGGACTGGAGCGTGTATAATTACACTGGTGTCGTTGCTGCTGGTGAGTCGGACCCTGTGCCACTGGGAGACAGCTTTTATCTCATCCTACTTTTCCACGAGCACATGTACGTCAGCTGGGAGATCATCAGGATGTGGGTGGAGAAGGAAGGGGCTTTGGGTAGAAAGGAAAGTGATGTATCACTCTCTACAGATCTGTTAATCACATTTCCCATAGAAGATGATAAAAGGTCTTCAGCTACTGAAGTCAAAAGGAGTCTTTTGGGGTGTGCTGGGTCACACCCCAGATGGACTCAGCAATGCTTGCTGCATCTGCTTTGAGTCAGACACAGCTTTGGAGCAGGTGGGTTTTTTAAAATACTTTTTATGTCCCACACTAGTAAAATCAAGCTCTGAGTCCAGGTCGAGGCCTGAAACACATTTCTGACAGAAGCTGTGGGAACATATTGTAGGAAAACATCTTTTGAAAGTAACCTCATCATTTATCAGGTGTTGATGTGTTTGTGCATTGGCAAGAATGTGCCTCCAGAAATGGGGCTGTGGGGGGCTGCTCTGCTGCCCACAGCCGTGACAAGGCAGGGGTTAACTGTGACACCACGGGAACTCCAGGACCCAGACACACATGTTTAAAAGTAGCACTTCTCTCCTTAAAATAGTTTATGGATCTTACTTGGGGATAAATCCAACACCCTGGAGCAGAAGGAGACCTATTAATTCCTGAGTTTTTTCACGCTGTAGTAAAGCAGCGGTTTTATTTGCCCGCCTTGTGTAAGATGTCAGTCATTTTCCCACTTGCATTTCCATCTACAATTTAACAAGGCAGCAGTTTATTTCCAGAAGCCCCGGCCAGACCCCAGCCAACTGCGTCAATATTTTGTTGCTTACACAAATGCCACCATTAAAGTCAATACTGCATTCCGGGGGAGGCTTTTTCCCTTTCTTTTTTATTAGATGATGCATGTACAGCTCTGGAAATATGGGAGGGTAAGAGCAGCCTCTCCGAGCCTGTACCTGGTGCAGAGGCACGGGCACACTGCTCAGGGCACTGCCCTGACCAAAGGCATTTGCTAATTAATTCATTCTTCCAAGAGACTTAACTGCCTCTTGCCTTTGGAAACCAAGGTAAAACCCGAGCCAAATCCAGAGGCTGTCAGAAAACATGGAGAGACCCTTATTGAGTGCAGAACACTCCAGAGGAGGGAGCTGGCTGGTGCCAGCCGCGGAGCCGACGGGGGGCAGGCGTCCAACTCCAACCGGCCCTCCGCTCTCCCGCACGGCTCCTCAGGGATAGAGGGGAGAGGCAGAGTTTGGCTGTGCCATGGGCTCCCCACCATCCTCAGCCTCCTCCCACAGCACTGCTTCGGGGTGTCTTTCCTGTGCTGCAGCAGGTCACCATGGGCTGACCACGGCTGCTGGCTTGTTTGAGGGATGCTCCTGCAGCCCACACTGTCGTGTTGCCTTTGGCACGCTCTCCCAAGAACCCTCAGAGGTTTTCTGGTCCAGCATGAGCTCATCCCTCTGCCCCAGCCTCCCCGTGCATGGGGCTCTCAGGGCACCCCCAGCACCTCCCTGAATCCACACCCACTCACCCCCCCCAAAAGCCGGGGGGGGTTTAACCCTACACACGGCTAAAATGGGATAAAATCCCAAGGGGAACAAGGAAAACCCAAAGAACAAGGGGCTGACAGCCCAACCAGCTGGGGAAGCCCGGCAGGATCTCCTTCCTAATTCCTGCATCAGACCACTTTTGCATGAGAACAGAGCGGCCTTAGTGTGTCAACAAGCCCTAAATGCCCGAGGGCAGCTGGAAGTGAGATGACATTATTTTTTTTATTTAAAACGGACTTCTTAACCTACAGGAAAGTAAATGTTCTTCTAGGATGGCCAAGAAAACCACACTGGGATTTTCCAAATGGGCATGACTGACTGTTTATGAGCAGAGGCTTCCAAACGCAGGAATAAATGGCTTGCTCTCAGCAGGTTTTCCTTTCTATATTTACCCTCACCTGAAATGAACATTATTGCACACTGCAACACTTATTCCCTCTGATCAGGGGAGCGGGTGAAGAACTAACCAGCCACAACATGTCAAATAAATTGTTAATCTGGTGTTTGCACGGGCAGGGGGAGGAGGGAGTCCCCTGGGTTTGGGGCAGGCCCCAGGTCCTGCTGACAACTCCCATCCCAGCTCTGCAGGAATGCTTTACTTGCTTGCTGCTGCTCCTGGCTGCTAAGAGATGGAGCTGGGCCCCTCGTGGAGCTGATCCACTGCACCCTGAGAGGTCTCCAGCCCTGTGGCATCCAAGCAATCCTGATCACAGGCAGCTGGTGGAAGGAGGAGGCGTCTGGTGCAAGGACCTGCCCAAGGCTGCATGAAAAGTCTTTTGAAGAACAAGAAAGTGCATCCAGATCACAGGTGTAGGTTCAAGCATTAGATAACCCTCTCCAAAGCACTGTGCTTTGCCATCCGTCTCCACAAATTCCAGGTTTCACACTGGGTGTTTCTCTGCCTGTTCTCAAGGTGGGAAGTCCCTATGAATGCAAAGGGGTGGTGCCTCCCAGGGACAGGTTCCCTGCAGGAACAAACTGTTCTGCTGATGCCCAGCTTGGCCCTAAAAGACCTAGAAGTTTCCTTGGTAAGGGGCTGGGGGCTGAGCCATTGTGAACCAAACCTCACCATGAGGCTGGTCACTCAGCTGTAAAATCTCCCCTAATCCCAGCCTTGGGGAAAGGAGAGGACAGGGAGATCACCTGCCTCTCCAGGACATTGCCCACATCACATGGCTCCTTGGGTCATGCTCACACCCATCACCACCTTCAAATCTGGGCTTGACCTCCCATTTACCTTGAAGTTCACTAATTGTGCCATCCACTCTGGCACGCCAGCCAGAAAAGGGGCTCACATCACCCCAGGAAGAACAGGGAGGATTAATCCTCCATAGTAGTGGGGGAAGTTGATCAGTCATCAGTGTCTGCGGGTGCCAGGGAGGCTTGGATGTGGGCAGCAGGGATGAAACAGCCTTGTTCTGCTCAGAAAGCTTCCATGTACTCATGCCAGATGGGACCTGGCTCTTTTTCCCCAGCTCAAACTTTTCACTTTTGGAAAAGTCTGTCCTTGTCAGAATAGCTGAGCAAACCCTTCCCCAGGCAGCCATTCCAAGAGAATTTGTGTTAATCCAGATTAACGAACATAAAGCAATCTAGATAAACCGCATTAAGCCAAGAACACCTTTGAACTTTTTTTTTTTTGATCACAATCCCTCCCTGAGCGCTGTGTGTGGTTTGGGCCTCCCCGTACCCTCCAGCTTCCCCAGAGCCGAGCTCTCCACCGAGCCCCAATTAAGTCAAGTCAGCAAATACAAAGATTATCCAGAGCCAGCAGCACCAGTGCTTTGCACGGGGAGCCCAAACCTAATTTTGGGTGTGGAGGTGTCCAAAGGGGTGAGATGGCATGAGAAGCATCTCCCCAGCTCCATGCACAACTCCCAGTCACAATGCCTGACCTGTGACCAGGCTACCCATGTGAGCATGAACCAAACCCCTCCAAGCCTCAGTTGACCCAGCAGCAGCCCATCCCCTAAACACACAGATGACACATTGGTCTGGAGCACCCTGAGAGTGGGCACTGCCCACAGGAGGCTGGACAAGACAAGGGCTGGTTTGCTCCAAGGGGCTGCTCCCCATAGCTCAGACTTGGCCACTGTGACCGAGGTGGCAACAGCCAGCTCATGTGCATGGGATGTCTCACAGGAAAGGTTGTGACCCACCTGAGGAGTAGGGAATTGACAGATACCATAGCTGCTGGTGAAGCATGTGCTATGTTATGGGCACATACACACCTTGCATGCCCACGCCACAAGAGCACTGCAGCAGATACTCACTTCTCCAGAGGACTCCCAACCAAAACCAGGGATTACGACAAACCCAATGCCAAGACATCCTCTCACCTGGACAAGGTGTAAAATACCCCTTCACACGCTTGCTGGGACACTGGGAGCTCCTCAGGATCCAGCTGTCTGCCCACGTATTTGCACCAGCATCCAGCACGGGAACAATCCAAACCTTGTCTGGCGCCCAGGAGCTCCTGCAAAAATAGCTTTCCTGGCGGACTGGGCAGAGGAAAACTCCAGTCTTCCCCTGCTCTCCCCTCCACACCCTCCCAAAACACCTGCTAATGCTTTCTGCTCTCCACCCCCGTTGCCTTCCTCCTGTAAGGCCAATTTCCAAGAGCCACAGATGCAGCTGCTAGGCTCCAAATTCCCTCCCGTTTTGGAAGTGAGGGCTGTGACACCACCGGGGCTCTGCCTCTCCTGTTGGGACGAGGTTTGCTTTTCACAGAGAGCCTTCTGCGGCTGCTCAGCACAGCAGCTCACAGCTCGGGGCACTGTGCTTCACTCCCAGGTGATTTGGATCGGGACACACCAGGAAGTTTGTTTTCACCTCCTCTGTCGGCGCGTGGGCGTGCAAACAGTGACCAGTTTCTCCGCTGGTTCGACTCTTTTAAATGGGGACTTTCATATTCATCAGGCTTGGAAAAACATTGCCATCTTTTAAACAAAAAATCCATTTCCCCTTTCATTGGGAAGGTATTTCTGTTTGCACTGGCAGGCTCTCCCCCTTGCCGCGCCCAGCACGGTCATGACGGTGGGGCTGCAAAAGTGTGGCTATTCCACAGGTGAGGAAGGTCCAGCCATGGAGCTCTCTCTGCTCCTGCCAGGAAAATGGGAGCCTTCTTGGAAAGCTAAGCCCTCCACACCAGGCTGGGTTTAATTTCTTAGGGAACTTGCTTCAAGCAGGGCAGAGACCTGCGTGGGCTCTCCACAGCCCCTCATCAATGAGGCAGCTTCATAGCCCAAATGGTCCTTTTCCAATGTGATCACCAGGGTTACAAATTTCTGAGGTGATAAAAGGGAAAATTGGAAATCTCCCTGTGGAGTTTGCTGCCTAACACTCCAAGGATTCACCCTGAAAGACTCAAAATCCCAATTTCCTCTGTTGGGATTTCAGCTAGATGGCTTGGCTAAAATAAATGAGATTAATCTAATCAGAGAGATGGATGGAGCTCATTAAAACAGTAGATTAAAAGAACCCACCCAGCCCTATTACCAGTGCTCCTGAAGTCTTCTGCCTCTGCAGCAAGCTAAACCCACTCAGGAATTAGATTGCCTTGCAGAAATCTGCAGGAAATGCATTAAAAATACATTGTGCTATTACAATCCTTCATGTCACCAGTCACTTGGGAAAGGAAATTAATGCAGGGCAAATGCATATATATTTAAATACTTCCAATTGCTTCCTCTGGGATCAGGATTTATAGCCTGGAAGCAACGGGCCCTTCTCTGAAACAGAGACAAGAGCAAACTGCAGTCCCCTCAGGAGCTGTGCTGTTCTACTCCCTATAAATGCTATTTCCCCATCCTCAGCTTCCTCATGGCAAGCTAAAGATCAGAAAAGAGCAGGAGCTGGGTCTGGCATTGCACAAAGCTGCACAAGGAGCACCGAGGGAAATTCTTGAGCAGGATTTGGGCCAGGCAGGTCTCACAATGAGCTTTACTGGTTTTGTTTCTCTTGACCAGTTGCTTTCCCAGTCACAAGCTGTCCCCACGATTCTGAGCAGCCGCCCCATCCCCATCCCCGTCCCCGTCCCCGTCCCCATCCCCATCTCCATCCCCTGTCCCTGCCCTGTGGCCCGGGGGTTCTGTAATCTCTCAATGCTGCAGGTGCTGGGCGGCAGCTGTCATGGATGCTGAGGAAATAAATTAAAAAGGGGGTGAAATTGCTGGGAGAGAGAAAAAAGGCAAATTTTTTATTGGCACGCAAGGAGCCTCATCCCAGGGTTTGTGGGTTTGCCCTTTGGAAGGATTAACCCCAATCCCAGAGAAGTGCAGGAGAGGTTACAGCAGGTGACTGGAGTCAAGCCCTTCCTTCTGGAAAGGAAAAAGACAAATTCAGAGGAATGAAGGAGGAAGGATGCACGTGTGGTGGCTGCACGGCCAGCAGATCTCCCTTCAGCTCCCTTCCACAGCCGGGCCCCGCGGCAGCTCTCGGGGTGGCAGGGCTGGGATGGCCGGGGTGCGATGACAGGGCCGGGGTGCGATGGCAGGGCCGGGATGCGATGGCAGGGCCGGGATACGATGGCAGACCCCCGGCTCCCCCCGGGTCTCGCCGCCGCGGCCGCCCTGTCCCTCAGCGCGGCGCCGGGACTCCCCTCACACCGGGGCCGTTGTCCCCCTCGCTCCCCCCTCTGCCTGTAATGGGAGCGCCCCGCCGCCCGGCCTCAGCACGGCGCCTGGCGCGGCCCATTCGCGGGGCAGGGGGGAGCGATTGCGGGGAGTCTCGGCCCGCCGGGCCCGAAGGCGGCTTTGGGTTGGGCCCGGGACCCCGGGACGGGGACAGCGGCCGAGGGCAGTGCCCGGTGATAATTCGTTCAGTGCCTGGTCATCATTCGCTCAGTGCCCGGTGATAATTCGCTCCGTGCTGGTGTTAATTCAAGGAGGCCGGCACTAGGGGTCAGCCCCGCGCCGAGGATCGCGGGTCCCCTCACACCCTCAGCCGGCGACGTGGTTTGTCTGTACACAAACCTGCACGTTTTCACTCGAAAGCTCCTCAGTAAATGCTTTTAACCTCCTTTTCCTCTCCAGGCTGTGGCTCGCGTTCCTTCTCTTACTTTTATCCTGCTTTTCTGCAGCCAGCTCTGCACCAGTTCTCTCCTGGAACGAGCTCTGGGCAGTCACTGGTGACATTTCCTCACTGACCATTGTGCATGAAATTGTCCTTAGAGCAACTTTGGACTGCTTCTTCCACACAGGTCTGCGTGTATATAAATAAATATCTATATATTCAGGCTTGGCTTTTCACTGTCTCGTAGCAAAAAATGTGTGAGAATAGGGATGGAGATGGATTTGTGTCTGACTGTAGAAGTACCAAGAAAATAAGATGGCTCCTGGAATAAGCAAAAAAAAGTTGGAGCCTGTTTTATTTATTCATTGCTTCACGATTTACTAAGAAGTTCTTAAATCTGATGAGTGTCAGGTATGAGTCACTAATATGGAAAGATTTAGAGGCTCCAGCTGTGTAAGCTGTGATTGTGACATGAACAAAGCAGACGCTGCAGAGGAGCTCTCCTCTGAGTTATTGGCGTCTCAGCTCAAGACCTGTTTAAGTGACTGACACTCTCTCACTGCAGAAACAAGCACTAGCTAGAAAAACATTCTGTTGGTCTTCATGAGGGCAGGGAGGGTTTCTCTAAGAAGTGCTGTGCTCTTTTTACCCCTCAGCTAAGACAGGGCAAGTGATGCATCTGATGAACTTTCTCAGCATTCCAAAATAGCCTCACCTTTTTTACTGCAGTGTAGAACCTTCAGTTCACTGTCTCATCCCAAAGAGGTTTTCAGGGTTTTGCATTTGCTGAATGTCACCATCCAGACCCTCTATACTCACTCGATGTCCAGTATGAATGGAAGAAATTCCAGGAGGTCTTGGAAAAGCTGCCTAGGAAGTCAGGGAGAAAAGAACTGCTCCTACAGGAACTACTAAAGCACTAAATGGACCCTGGATATTCCAAACCTGATGCTTTCATCACCTGCTCAGTAACAGATGAAAGAAATGCCTCTAAGAGCCAGAGGCCTTTTGGATCCCTCCCTCCAGGCCTGTCACTGGCACATCTCACACAGTGAGCCTCTGCCTCTGCATGCAGAAAACAGAGCTGAGAGCCTTCCCAGGAGGAACTGGGAATTCTCACAAGTTTGAAGGATTCTGAGATCCTGCGAGGAATGAGGGAATGCAGTTAGGAGGCCTCTTTAAAAAGGAAAAGCTGCATTTGATGTAGACTTTTTTCCTAGCCTGCAGAGATTTCTCTATAGCTGCCTGTCTCCCTCCTCAGACTTCATTAAAGGTCCTTCTTGGAGGCTGAAATCTATCCAGTATAACATTCTGTGGATACCAGTTCCTGGAGCCTAACCCTGTGCTGGGACGTGTGTCAGTGTAAGCAGTTCCCTGCTCTCCCCTGCTGCTCCTCCCACACAAACAAATCCCCCCAGCCTGCAGTGCCCTCCAAACCTGCTTCTTGCTAGCTGAGCATGACCAGGCTGGTCCTGCAAACATCTTGTGCGTTTGTTTGTTCCCCTGGGTCACCCCAGAGAGGCTGAGCAGCAGCAGCCCCCACCCCACAGTCAGAGCAGCACAGCAGAGCCAGGTCTCACCTCCTGGTAAACCAAGAATCCATGGATCTTCTCTGCTGGGAGCCTGGGCAAAGGGAATTATTCCCTGAGGTAGGAGAAGGGCTCAAATACCTTCACAGCTTTTTCATAAACACACACAAATAAACAGCTGTGCTGCCTCTGCACCTTCTGTAGAAGGATCTGGCTGGATTCTGTCCCCTCCACACCACAAGTCACTGATGTGGCTTTTTCCTGCGTGAAAGAAATTGGATGTTTGAAAAAGAGAAAGCAAGGTGAGTAGAGCTGATCCTGGAGCGCTCTCAGGTGCCACACAGTGTCCTGCTGGATCCTGGTTTATCTGCATCCCTACAGAGCATTCCTGGTTCCTACAACATCCTCCTGCAACAGGACTGTCCTTAATCCACTCCTGGCTGCCTGAGGAAGCTTCTCTCACAGGAAATTTCTCTTGACTGACCAATTATTTTTTATTTTCATATTTTTCCTCCCTACCGGGCAGTGGATTCATTCCCTCCTCAGCCTTTTAATTTTCCTCGATGGACAATACTCTCAAAAAGATTTCCCAAAGGGCCTTGGTTCCATTCAGGAGGAGCTGCTGGAAGCTGGGTGCGGGTTTGGAAGTGCAATCTACAACAGGCAAGAGTTTGGGAATTCTCAGGAAGGTATTTCTCCCAGCTGCAAGTTGGATTATTTCTGATCACATTCTCCACGTACCATGCAGGGGTGGAATCCATTCTCCTCCAGTTTCTCAAATCTTGTAAAAATCCATCCGACAACTCCATGGAGGCCAGCAGGAGGTGACCCTTGGCACATCAGGATCTGAATAAACCTCTCAAAGTAGCAGTCTTTTTTCCTGAAAAACCTGTCACTATTTGGTGGGGAAGGCAAGGGGCTGTGGAGCTCATTGAACTGCAGTGCAGATCAGGCCTTTTTAACTCAAGGTGTTCATTCTGCCTGGGGCCTGTAACCTCTGCTGAGGTGTCAGTCCCAGCCAGGGCTGTGGCTGTGAGGGATAAAGCATCATGGTGTTTCAAACCATTAAACCAGCTCAGTGTATTTCATGTCAGCCTGAAAACCTGACTCGCCTTGTTATTAGAAATGGAACATACGGTATAAATTTAGCAATCCCTGGTGTATTTAGCATTTCACATCAGCCAGATTTTACTTGACACGAAAATCTGAACTTTAACCTGTATTTAAATGTCTGGATTTCTTGCTCTAATTTTACATACTGAAATGTCCTAGTTCCTTGCAAGCCCCAGCTATTTGCTGGGTAAATGTTCTGAACTCTGGCTGCCCAGATGGGTGCTGGTGTCACAGGAACCACTCGCTGCCACGCTGCAAAAAGGGATTTCAGTGGCTATCTCCAGTACATGACAGCCCCCAGGGACACAGTCCTTGCAGATGTACATTAGTGGGGGTAAAAATGAGCTTTTCTAACCCTCCATCACGTGTAGAACACACCCACAATGGCTGCAGACCCTCGTGCTGCCTTTAACAGAACATTTGGATGTGATTTTACGCATAAATTAGTCTCAAAATAATAATACTGAATGTTTGGGTCATTATGACTGACTGCAGAAAGAGCAACCAAAGCTCCCGAACCCCCCCAGCCAGTGCCTGCAGGATGAGAACTGCCCTGCTTTGACACAGACCCCCAGGAGGACTTGGGCACAACACTGGGGCCACACACAACAGCACACACGTGTGTCTAAGGTTGTTTATTAATTCGGTCTGTTCTAAGTTGTACAATTATGAAAACAACAAAACGACTGCTGGAAGCCCAGGAATATTTACAATCTCGCCTTGTTGTAGTGAGGTCAGTCTATGTTGTTGCACAGATTGGTTATGTTTGGTACCACAAGATGTTTAAAATTCAGACAAATTTGAACAGATTAACAATTGTATATACAGGAAATAAAAGGAAATTCAAGTATCAAAATACAGACAGATTAAATAACATTTGTATTACAAATCAGCCCCACTGCCATACATCACAATTAGCAAAAATGTCCACATTGCAAACTGAACTCGACTGTCTCTGCCCTGTCAGGGAATCCCAGGTTATTCTTCTGTGGGTAAGAAAAATGTCTGAGCTGGGTTGACTTAGCGAGAACAGCACAGGTACTTTTCTTTTGGGAAATCATAATTAAGGTAATACCAATGTGAGATCTAAAGGGGAGACCTTTGCAACACGACAGCGTTGTGAGCGCTGTGCCGGCTCCAAAACAGAGATCTGAGCAGAGCCAGGGGAATGCTGCTGCTGCTGGAAACTTCTGAGGTGGTGGAAGGAGCATTAAAGCATTGGCTCCACCTCAGCTGCACACAGAACGGGACGTGTTTGGGGCTTTTTGGCATCTGCTCTGTGTCTCAGCAGTCTCCTGAAGGTACAGACTTCACTACAGGCACAGCCTTGAAGGTGCTGCATCTTCTCTCTGGGAGGGGGGACAGGTGTGTACCCCAAAAATGTTGCATAATTTCTTCTAAAAAGAACAATCCCAAAGCAAGGTTAAAATCAGCTGAACAGCTAAGATTAGAGCTGTTCTTTTTCTTCTTTGTAAACACAAAATAAAAAAAAAGGATAAAGCATCTTCAATTTGAAAAAAAAATCATTCCCTCCTATAAAAAGAAAGACAAAACTCGGCAACTTTGTCTGCCGGGCGTGAGTGAGGGCTCAGTCCACAAACCAAAGTCTGTGAAACAAAATCTGTCTTTAAAAAGAGGAACAAGGCCCAGGGCAGCCCCAGCTCCTCCTTGGCAGGTAATACAGCAGATGCAGTTGGATGCAATGTCATGTTCAGCACCAGAAATTTGGGGCACTTTCCTCCAGATAGCACAAAACCCTGCAGGGAGGAAGAGCCTGAATACTGCACAGTGGGTGGGTGAAGGTGGCCAGGAGCCAGCAAGTGGCACAGCCCAGGGTCAGTCTCCAGCACCGAGTCCCTCGAGAGACCCCACCACACTGAACTGCCAAAACAACTGCTCTGTCTGTGAGGTGAGAAAGGGAGTATCTGGCTAAAGAATGGATCACTAAAGACAACCACAGGTTTACACATGGGGCTGGGATGGACCACCAGGGTCCCTGAGCCCAGTGCCTGAAGATTGGAGTCTTCATCACCACGTCACCTCCAAGCCAACCTCCAAAAAAAGCTCACGAGTCAGAAAGGAAAGGCGTCCCTCCTCCCAAGCAGAGGTTCAATTTGCAATCTCACCAAAGACTTGTTGCCAACACACCAAATATTTACATTTACACCAGTATGAATTGCAACATGTGCATAACAAGGAATGTTAGGTTTCCTAAATTCATCGACTTAACCCAAAATCTCCACTCCTCCTTCCCAATCCTTTACAGGTCTGTGCCCTCGGGATTATGGTTCACTTCCCTCCCAGCCTCACTGGTGAGAGAGACTAAAGGAAATCCTGACATACAGCAGCAACTGGAGTTAAACAGGAATTACTTGGGCACAGCGTTCCCATGTGGCAGCAGGTCCCACAGCCCTGCCAGGGCCTGACGAGATCATGACGGACGCGCTGCGCTACATTTTGCATCTGAAGAATTCAAATCACAACCATTTGAACATTCTCCCCAGAGGGGAACAGTCTGAAAGCACGTCAGTCACAGCCCAAACCACTGTGAAACACTCTGTAATTCGGAATAAAAGCAAGCACACAGCACCTTTGAGGTGGTGTCTTTGGGGACACTGGGCTCAGATAGGGCCAAGCCACCCTCAGGCTGATGTGGTTTGTCCTTGGGGATGGACTGTTTCAGTGTAATGCCCAAAATTTAACTCCTTATTTGTTCATCTTCTGAAACGGTTGCACTAATTAAATAATCAGCTAGTATCAAAAAAGTGCTAAATCACAATTGAATATACTTAAAAAAACCCCCAACCCTTCAGGGCATAACTGCATTTAAAAACAAGATAGGTGCACAGAGGCTGGAGCAGGGAGTCGTCCCCAGGAATTCAGTGCGGAAATGGGAAGAAACGGGGTCCTTGCCATAGAAATGTCAAGTATTGCAACACGACAGTTCAGGGGGATAAGGAAGCTTTGTACCATCGAGGATATTGGCCACAGCTGCTCTGGGGTGAAAGATCCTTTGCAGATTCTTTTCCTCAAGTTGCTTCCATTTGCTACAAAAGCGTGGAGTGGCTTGGATGCAGATTTAGACCACCAGGTTCTCACATGGGAGGAAGCGATTTCCAAGAATTTGGCGTTCTCTCCTGTTCCCCCAGAGCTGAAGCAGAGTAAGTACCGTCAGAAATGCGCACACCACGCCCCTGCTAAGACTTTCTATCGTGCTCCTCGCCGGACTGCGGGATTCTCAGTAAATAAAAATTTGTGTTGTTTTTTTTTTTTTTTTCCTCACGAAAAAGCTGCAACGCTACATTGAAACCGTGAACCGGATTTGCTCTGTGTCACTTCGTTAAAAAAGAAACGGGTCGAAAGATGTTTTGTCTCAAACTAGAAAAGGCGACATCGCTCTCGGCCTCCGAGTCTCGAGTTTTCCTTCGCTAGGAATGGAGAGAGAGGCTTTCCTCGGTGGAGGATGGGTCCCTTCCCCCCTCTGCTCTGGGAGCCCTCACCGAGCAGCCACGCACCCACTCCGAGGCAGCCACCCGTGCCAGAGGGAGATGATCTTCATGTCAGGAGGCCACTGCATCCCAGGTCTCTGCCCCGCTATTACATCCCGTGGTAGGAGACGGCTGCCTGGAGCTCAGCTTCGCAGAGGCAAACAGAAAGGAAGATAATGGAATGAATTTCCGAGCTATACAAAAAACACGTGCTGGGAAAGGCGAGGTGAACGGCCCGGAGATGGGACACAAAAACCATCAGGGCTATGGACACAGAGCGGCAGCGGCGCGGTTTGGGCAGGGCTGCCTGTGATCCCCGCTGGGTTTGGTCACCTTTAGAAAGGCACATGCTCTCCTGACCCCGATTTAGGGGGTGTGGATGGACCTGCCCTTCCCAGCCGAGAGCAGGGGGAGATGAAGAGCTCAGACTCTCTGACACTGGGCGGATGTGTGGCAGCTGCATGGTGAACACCTCCACACAGAAACTGCTCTGCCACCCACACCAGGGACTTAGTTTCTCTTAAAGGGACACAGAAATCTTCAGGGCATTCTTACAGCTTGGAAAAGTGCTGAAGGAACCCAAACCCAACCTCCCAGAGAAGCTCAGGCACAGCAATGTTCTGCTGTCCACAAGGCCTGGGCTGGCAGTGTGGCCCTGCAGGGCCTGGGCAGTGCTGACTCTGTGTCAGGGGGCTCTGTGGCATATGAAATGTATGCACTACACTGAGCTTTCCTTTGTTTTTTTTTTTTTTTTGCTTTAAGACAACACTTTTAGTCCTCTCACTGGGTTCCCACTAGCTGAGCCCTCAGTCTGAGGTCAGTCTGCCATTAAGTTGCAAATGACTTGGGAGATCAAACTCATTCCTGAGAAAGAGTTAAATAAAGACTTTGAAACATCAGATTTCACCACAGGTGAGGGGAAATGGAAGATCTGAGGCAGCAGCTCCAAAGCCATAGCAAAACTCAGACAAGCTGCTGCTGGGCCCTAACACCAGGGGCAAATAACCCAGGGCTGCTCCCTGACCTCTCCCTGCTGATGCTGCTTGTGGTGTCCAGCTGACACCTCCCCTCCCCAGCCCGCAGCTAACAAAAACATGTGCCTTTGAAAGCTTAAACCACAGGCTGCCATGTGAGAACTACACCAGCACTCAGGAGAAGTCTGGCGAGTGTAAACACAAGGACTATGAGGGGAAGAAAAACCTACAAGGGACTGAAATGCATGCAACCAACTGTCCCCTCATGTCTGGGGGGACGGAGCTCACAGTGGGAACCATCACACCCAGCCCAAACCAACGCTCCCCCACGACCCAGAGCAAGTTCTGTGCTGGGCTTGGAGGAGGGAGACTGTGGGCAAGGGTGGCCGTGAGGAAATGGAAGTGCCCGTGTGTTATTTGCAGAGAGCATCACAGTGGTTAGTGTCGGTTCGACTGGCAGGGAAGGAGAGGTGAGTTCACTGAACAGTACACAGCCGTGGCTCAGTCGGGAAGAGAAGGATCTAGGAGGAGGGAGTGTGTGCACCGTAGAGACAAGAGGTCTCCATCAGTCCAAGGACAAGGTGAGATAGAAAAAAAAAAAAGGCCTGGGGAGCATCACATTGCCCCAGGGATTCACAGTGCCAGAGCAAGGGGGGAAGACGTGAAAATAGTGGGCGGCTTTTCTGGATCCACATCTCCGACTGGCAGCCTGCCCTCTCTGCTCCTCCCGCCTCAGGGGCAGCTACAGCGCGTTACCCTTGTTTCCGAGTAAGGAGATTCACAGTGTTCAGCAGCGATCAGGTACAAAAGCCGTTTAAGTCTACAGTCTCCTAAGTGCTGCTGCCTTGGACGCGGTGCCTACGCGGGCTCAGGGCGAGCAGCTGGAGGAAGAGGGAGTTTAGAAGAGCAGACAGATCAGATCGCAAAGGCACGGTTAGACGGGGCGGACGCGGGCGTTTGCTTTAGAAGATAGTGGTCTCATACTTAGTGCTGAGGGTCCGCTTGGAGTCCTGCTTGGGGTCCACGACCCAGGAGACACTGGCATGAGACTGGGAGTCTTGGTCCACTTCAGGGGGATCCAGCTAGAAAATAAGGAGAGAAAGGGCATCTTAGGACATCCGTGGTTCTGGGACAGAATGAGCGGGGATTCAGCATGGAGTGCCTGCCTGCCTACTGCCCGTCCCAAAACCGTGCACGTGTGCAAGGAAGCAGCTCTTACTGGGGAGGCATTTGAGTCCTTCACAGCTAAAACATGTCTGGCCATGTCAGTCTCAACCCAGCACCCCAAGATGATTCCCTGCATTAGGCTGCGAGTCCCTGTCACCATCAGCGACAGCTTTGCTCATCTCAAACAAGCATGAAAAGCGGAATGCTACAGAAATGGGACAGAGGGAGACAGCTCCTGGCAGGCAGGTGAGCTCCCACGTGATCTACCCTCCTGACCAAGCACGGCTCTTTCCTCTTGTCCTGCTAAATCAGGGTGCCACGGGGAAGTTATTACCACCCCAGCAGGAGCAGCGGGGTTAGCTGAGAGCTGCCACACTGCATCAGTGGGGGCGGGAGGGAGCGGCAGATCCCCAGGGTTCATCCCAGCGTGGGCCAGAACGAGCAGGGGGAGGAACAACAGCGAGGCAGGACACGGGGACACAGCAGGAGACACAGCAAGTGGGGAGGCAGCCCGGGTCGGTTCGGAAGGGAGGAGGGCAGGAAGAAGGGTAAAGACCTTCACTCCAGGACTAACAGACTGCAGCGGCAGGTAGGAGGGGCGGTGTGTTGTACAGGTGTGACAGTAACAACAGCGGGTGTCGGGAGGGAGCGGCACCTGAGCGGGGGGAGCAAGCAGAACACAGACAAAAGGAGACATTAAAGGAAGGCAGTGGCTTGTGCAGCAGTCCCTGCTCCTTAGCAGCTCCAGTCTTGGCTGGTTTTGGCTATGGGGAATCCCATACTGCAGCTCACCTACGTATCTCACTGCAGCTCTGCAGGGTTTGCACATGGAAGCTTGTGCTGGACCCAGCAGGGCACTAAAGCCCCATCCCACCTGGGCTATTTCCACCTCTGCCTGCCCTCCTGCTACCAGGAGAAGCCCCAGCCCCGCAGCAGAACTGACAAAAGCACAGACCTGCAGTGCCAGCAGCAGCACAGGGCACCTGGACCACGTCTGGGCTCCCCCCCACCACCCAGGGGAGGTGCAGGGGTGTGGTGCCCACAAGAACCCCCAGCTCAGCCCAGCAGTCGCTCCTGCCCACGCCCACGTACCGCGGATTTCCTCATGCCTGCTCGTGGTTTAGGCACCGGTTTGGAAGATTTTGTTTCAATCATTTCTCCTGCTCCAGCACCCAGAGGCTTTGCCCTCTGGGCTTGCAGGGCGAGCTGGTAGGCGACCTCGAATGCCTGCCCCAACGTGAGGATGATCTCGTACGTCAGGTTCTTTGAGAGAACACAGAGAACACAAAGCTGTCAGATCACACTTGTGCTCAGAAGCTGCTCTAGGGTCACAGACCTTGGCAGAGCTGGCGCCTTCCCATCCAGCAGGTCATATCCTGCTGTGTCCCTGGCAAAGCCAACTGAGCTCCTGATGTGAGGCAGCCTGGACCACGCTGCCTCCCCCAGGGCCCTGTGCCCAGGACCCCCTGCCCACCTGTAAAGCCCCACCAGCACTGCAGTTCAGGAGCATAAAGAAAAATAGCCAAAAAATCTTGTGCAATTTTGATTCTGCTCAAGTATAAAAGCAAATCACACTTCTACCCTCTCTGAGTTAAAAGGTTGTTAAATCAGCCCATTATGCTCAACATAATTGAGAGCGTGTTAGGGGTTTGTGCACAGCACATTCCCCAGGAGGGAAAGCTCCTGCCCTGCTTTATTCAGTGCTGGAGACAGCAGTAACGAAGCCAGACAAATATTCTCATTGTCCACAGAGTTCCAAAGGACAGGCATTTTGAACCAAGACTACTTTATGGTAAAAATGGGTGAAAGAACCCTGGAAAGGAGCAGTCTGTGATAAGTCAATAAAGCTGAGGGATGAAACAAATGGGCTGTGAAGGACTGGGAGATGTGAGATGTGACGTGACAATGCACTCACCACATCCACAGTGCTGAAGACATGGCAGTAGTGATGGCTGGTCTGCAGGTCCTTGGTGATGTAGGCAAACGTGCAGAGATCCTCAGGGTCCTGAGCAGCACAGGAGATGTTCCGGATCTCGTGCTCAGCAATGACATTCTGCCGGGGTCAACCACAAGCACCCGTCACCCTTCTGGAGATGGCAAATACACCCGGCAAACAGTGGCTGTGGAGGGTGTCCTGAGGACAGGGAAGGGCAGCCTTCCAGCCAGATCACTCCCAGCTCCCTCCCATGGCAGGAATAAATGGCAACCTGGTCCACAAGCAGCCAGTCTGCCAAGCCTTTGGCACTCAGGTGATCATCACCACCTTGGTATTCTCTCCCAGCCCCTGAAGCTCCCCAGGACCAGCAGTGGCTTCTGGAGCTATAAAAAGTGATCTGCAGCCCCCAGGCAGGTGGGATTGCAGGCTGTGTCCCTCCAGACACCAACTTTGAAGCATCTGCAGCTCACCTTGTTGGAGGCATCGATGAATTTCACTCCTTTGTATGTGATGGACAGGATTATGGTTGGGATCTTCTTCATGTGCTCCGTGGATTTCTTCAGAAATGAGAATATTCAAGTGACCAACTGCGAGTGGATGTTCCCTCTTCACCCCTGCCCTGCTCCAGCCCACCCTACCCCATCCCAGAGACCCTCAGGCCCATACAGGAAGTTTTGGGGATCTGGGACCAGGAGGAAGAAAGTTAGCTCCTGGTGGAAGCAGAGGGGAAGAGACAGGGACATGAAGAGAACCCAGCCACCACTTCCTCAGTGAAAACAGACACTCTCCCAGTGCACTGGGAACAATGCTGGGAAGGAGCAGTTGACCAGAGACAGTGGCACTGCCTGTTTGGTGGCTCCCCTGGAGGGTTTGGGGAACCACTGAGTTCCCCCCTCCCCAACCCACATCATCCACCACAGGCTGCGAGTGAAGCCCCCGGGGTCTCCGTACCCTCATCTTGGCACAGGCGTCCTGGGTAGACTCTGTCCCTCGGAGGTCTTTGATCAACATGGAGCCCAAGTACTGCGGGAACGAAGGAGAGATGTTAAATCCTACTAATCCCAAGGCAGTGACATTTCCCTGAGATCCCACAACCTGGCCCCCAGAGCCTCCTCATCCTCACCATCCCACAAACCAAAAGCCACTTACGTTGGCCTCGTACCCGCAGGACTCGAAGATGAGCTTCTCGGGCTGGTGCTGCCAGTTTTGCACAGGGGCATATGGGGCTGCCAGGCTGGGGGGGCGCAGGGTCAGCTTGGACTCCCGACGGTCCTCCTGCACGGGAAGAAACACGGATGTGAAGCCACAAGGGGTTCAACCTGGGTTGGAACAGCTCTCAGGGGGGCTCTTTGAGCTGAGGGGATTGAGGTTGGCAATGACAAAGTGCCCCAGGAGCTGAGTGGAGGCAGCACATGGGGTTAAGGTGCCAGTGCTGGTGGAAGTGTGAGCCATCCATTTTTGAGGTGAAACTGAGGCATAAAGGAGCTGCTGGCTTTAATGTCTGAGGGAAGCTGAGCCTGACCAGCTCCCTCCCTGCATCACCCTCCCTTCTCTCCCTGGCTCCAGAGATGGGGGAGCCTGTGCAGAGGGCCCCAGGACACACAAAAGCACCCACTAACCTGTGCTTTGTAGCGCTCAGCTCTGGAGTAGGGAGTGACCTCAGTGCCACGATCGTGTTGCCTCTTGGCAGTGTCCCCCCCGGCGGGCAGCAGGAGATCAGCAGATCTGCCTGTGCAGGAGTCGTTCTGGCTCAGGGGTGACGACGTCTGCGACATCAAATCCTGGCACTGGAAGGAGCAGACACCAAAAAGGGTCACAGTCAGCTTGGGCTCTGCTGTGCCCCCCATTGCCTAACACAGGATGCATTGAGGGTCAGCTGCTGCTCTGGGGGGCTCCTGCCTCAGTGCCAATCCCACCCTTTCCCTTCTGCATGAGACACTGATTTGCTCCGGGATGGTTTCAGCCATGTACTCAACCCTTTCAGCTTGCCTCTGCCTCTGCAAGCTTATCCCAGGAGGCCAGGGGACATGCCAGGCTAGGGGCAAGGTGATTCCAGAGGGGTGGGCTCCCCTAAAGCACTAAGCTGAGCACCCGAGGGCAATGATGATCAGCCACCCCAGCACAGGAGCCCCGGGAGCCGCCGCCAGAGCGCGCCCAGGGCCCGCAGGCACGGCCAGAGCTCGGCACAGCTGCGGCCGCATTATTCCCATTCAGCCCACTCGCTTGATTTGCCATTGACGTCCGCCCGCCCCCCGCGCCGCAGCCAGCGCTGGAGCTCAGCAGCTGCAGCGCCAGGAAATGCTGCAAATGGCCCATTCTCCCAGCCAGCCTCCCCGGGCAGCATCTCAATCAGCTAAGCAGCCCTCTCCCCACCTCTGCCCTGCTGCTTTCCAGTCTCGCCCGGCTCACGGTGCAGATCCTTGGCTGCTGGTCCTTCCCATGCTCCAGCACAGGGGGTTGAGCAGGGGGTCTGTACTGGGCACCCTCCCAGTGCAGCACCAGTGTGAACTCTCTCTGTTCTCACACTTGAACCCAGTTCTTAAAAATTCCCCTGTCAGCAAGCAGAGCACAAGAGCCCAACTCGTTTCAGCTAAGGCTGGGTTGGAAAGCTTTGGGAATCCAAGAGGGCAGAGCTCTGCAGCAGGGCAAGGACCAGATGTTTAGGATGGGTAAACTCTAATCACTCAATTCCTGCTCCAGGAAGCTGATTAGCAATCTCTGGGAGGAAAGCAGCACGACATGCTACCCCATTCCTGAGCTCACAGCGTCGCTCTGAGCCCAGCAGCTTTTGCCAAACTCAGCTCTCAAAGCCAGTTTTCAGGAAGAACGGGGAATGTGATGCTTCCCTCCCAGCCAAGTCCCATAACAAGGGCCTGACATCCAAATGCTGCCACTCCTGTAGCAAAAATCAACATCCACACATCTTGTCAAGTGTTATTTGGCAGTGAGAGCAGAAGCTCTCAGCAGCCCAGCCGGGCCAGGAGAGGGCTCCGGATCCCAAGGGTGCAATCAAACACCAAGTCCCAGCTGCAGTCCCTCTCCAGCTGGGCTGGGTCACTCCTGCCTGCTGAAAGCTCCCACATCTCTGACCAGGAAACAAGGGCAAGAAAGTGGGCTCAGAGCTCCCTTCTGTGCAGGGCAGAGGTGGGAATGTCACCTTGCACCCCTTCAGTGCAGGCACCTGATCCCAAGGGGCAGCCAGACCTTTCCCATGGAGTTAGCATCCACAGGCTGACCTGCAAGGGCTGGAATTATCTTGCCCCACTCACTGCAAGGCTGCCCCTCCACAAATACTTGCTGCCTGGGTGGCTGGAGAGGATGAGGTGAGGCAGCTGAAAGGACACCACTGATTTCTGCCAGCACTGACACACGAGCCAGGCAGGGAAGCACGAGCAGGGACTCACTCTCAGCTGAGAGAACCGTGGTGGCTTGGCTGGTGGCTCCTCGTAGGGTCTGTCTGCCAGTGAGGCAATGATCCTCTTCCGATGGCCCAGCAGGTTCACTTTCAGCACCTGCAGGGAGAGATCACGGTCACCACGGGCACAGAGCTGCTCTCAGAGACTTGTAGCAAGTCCCAGCTCCAGGGAACAGGGCAGGAGAGGGGTGTCACTCACATTTACTATCTCGAGCTCCCAGAGGTTTTTCACAGTGTCGATAGAGCTGTAGCCACTCGAGAGGAAGGACTGGATGTAATCCTGCAGCCCCAGGGAGTCGAGCCATGCAGGAACTGATGGCTGGCTATTCCCATCACAGCCCAGGGGTTTCAACTGTGAAAGCACAAGAAAGGTGTTGAAAGCTGCAGGAGCTAGGATCCCAAGGCATATGGGGTCAATGAAAATCTGTTTACAGGCCATCACCATCTCCACTAGCCAGTAACAAAAGCACTGTACAAACAAAGAATGTTCTCGGGATCAAGACTGGCAGGAGTAACAGTCCCAGCAGGGAGCTACCACCATCCACATGGCCTGGAAGACCAGTATACTCCTCCTCCTCCTCCTCCCTGCTATTCCCCAAGCCCTTCCCACAGCCCCGGAGATTCCTCCATGGCCGGAGGTGCAGGGTCTGGCTTTTGTTTCCCCATCCTTGGTCGGTGCTGACCTTCGGGAGGGAGCGAGCAGCCTGGAGCAGCTTCCGGCGGTGCTGCGGGTCACCGATCCCGATATCCCGAAGGTCCTGGTCTTCCATGACATTACAGCCCTGTGGGGACAGGAGGGAGTGACATGGGAACACGGGACAACAGGAACCCACAGGTGTGTGAATTAGCATCACACAGTTACAGCACATATCCTGGCAGCAGGAGGAGGAGGAGGAGGAGGGTAAGGAAGGCTTCCAAGGCTGGGAGCTCTGCCCCATGTACCGACCTTGGGCACAGAGGGCTGACACGAGCAGAGCTGCAGCACAGAGAGCACTGCCCTCCCCTCCCTGCTCTGGCTTCCAGCCTTTAGCCCCGGGGCATGGCTTACAGCCACCTCCCATGGGATTCGACACACACAGGCTTTTAACATCCTGAAACAGTGCCCAGCAAACCCCAGCCCCCTCCATGCCCAAGCAGGGGCTCTGAGTTCTCCTCAGCCTCCCTCCACAGCCACAGGGAAACCTGCACTGCTTTCCTTGGCAGCAGGGGAAGGTCAGGCGTCTCCTTCAGCCCTGGGCAGGGCCAGAGATGTTCCAGTCACCCCACACTGTGCTGTTAAAACCCATTTACTGCCCCTTTCCCCCTGCAGAGCAGAAGCCCCTACCCCCATTTAAAAGCCTCTCTCATGCTTCTCTGCCCTCCTACCTGGGCAGAGCTCAGCAGGACACTCTCCCCACGCCTGGCAGAGCCACTCTGCTGTGTGACTGAAGGCTTCAGCTCGAGCCTGCACCCCCTCCCTGGCCCTGCCTCCCTCTGCTCCCCAGAGAGCCCCAGCAGGTGTGTGCCGACAGCACTTCACTGTTCCACATTCTGGTTTTATAAGAGAAACCCAATTAATGCCGGCCGCAGGGAAGGTGAGGGCAGGTGAGATTGCCAGGCACCCTCCATAAAGGGCACCAAGGGTTTCCTACCCTTTCCCATCCACACTTGTGTGGGATTTCAGCACGTGTGCTTGTTCTGCTGAGTGCTACCTGCTTTAAATGCAGCGAGCTGCCCCAGAGCAGCCACCTCCCGAGCGTGTCCTTGCTCCTGGCCACGCCAGCAGCTGCTCTGCTCCTGCCAGGCAGCATCGCTGCCACTTCCATGGCAGGTGTGGTGACAGCAGAGCAGGATGGCACATGGCTCTCCACCCAGGAGCTGCTCTTCCCTCGGCCACAGAGGACTGTTCAGGGAAACAGGGAATTAACACCAGAGATAAGAGATGCCCAGAGATCTCTGTGCCAGGCAGGAGAGCTGCCCTGCAGCCCAGACTAGTCATTTAGCAAACAGCAGTGGCAAAATGAGCAGTGGGTGGGAGGAGGCAGAGCCCTCAACACCCCCTGATGGGGCTCCTCTGCCTCCCCCTCCCTTGGCGGGTCAGATCCCACACACTTCATTCCTGGAGAGCTGGGAGGGGACAGGAAAGCAGAGCCGGAGCTGACAGCCACAAAGGCATTTATTTGTCTGAGAGCTGTTTAAACAACAGAAAAGTTGGGACTAAATGGCTCTGCAGCCCACAGAAGGGGGTTCATTCCATGTTTTCCCAAAAGCCAGTTCACAGACTGTGCCAGTCGGGGCCATTGTGCTGGGAAGAGCTACTGCCACTGCCCCAGAGTCCCTGTGGACACCAGACCATGGCCAAACCCATCTGCCCTGCACCCCACAGCCTGTGAGCAAGGCCAAGGGACACCGGGGCCTCACCTGAGTGGTGACACTGCACACCATGAGCTGTGACAGGATGGAACCACATCACATGAACTGTTCTGTGCACCCCTTTACTGCACAAAATCAGTAAGAAGAGGCAGGTTGTTGCTGAAAGCTCCAGGCTGCCGATTTGGTGCACAAACAGCAACCCTCCTGGATTGGGAACAAACTCCCAGTGATTAACACAAGGAGCTGCTGCTGCCAGGGCAGTGACCTCTGGCTGGTGGGCAGCAGCATCCCACCAGAGAGATGGAAACATCCCCACCCCTTTCTTGTTCATGAATTTTAAGCCAAAGAGCCACATTTAATGTGCATTCCTGTAACAGCAGGAGATTGTGTGCTCGGCTCCAGGGAGGAGGGAAGGGATTAATGGGGATTAACTCCCCTGACAGACACCTCACCTGGCAGGAACACAGCATGTGTGCAAGAAATTCATCTCCCAGAGATGGCTTCCAAAGGGCTTTTTGAAATGGACAAAGAGGGCCAGAACAAGTGATGGGATTTCTCCCATAAGTTTGGAAAGCAAAGTATTACTGCCCTGTGTGGAGGAGGAACAGGGAGGGACTGAAGTGCCCACAGCATGTCACACCTCAGGTACCTGAAACCTGCAGATCCCAATGCCTGGACCTGCTCTGTGTCCTTGAACTGCCCATCTTGGTGCTCTGTGATTCCATCCCCCTGCAGAGAGCCAGGGCTGAAGCTGGGGTAGTGCAGGGAAGATGTTGGCAAGGGTAGAGCTCACAGCCAGCCCTTCCCTTCGTGCCACCCAGACAGCAGGAACAGTCTGCAGCCAAACGAGCTGTGACAATGGCAGTGCGTAATTTTCATGTATAAAAACTAAACAAGCTTGCTGATCCTATTTACATTTTCACTCATGCTCACTTTCCAGTGTTGATCCCTTTTTGGTGCTAATCCCCTTTGGCAGGGCTGTGATCCCACATGAGCAGCACGGAGCTGGTGGCTCTGCTCTCCTACAGAGAGTGGGAGACCAGTGCCAGCCTCAAGGCAGGGCTGTAGGTGTTCTCCCACCTTTGGCATCTCAAATTCCAAGAAAGTGGCTTGCTCTGTAGCAAGGATACAAGGTAGTTAAACACTGTGAAGCCTACAGCTTTCTCCTGCACTCCTTATTTTTATGTGTCACATTAAATTCCCTTGGTGGCAGTCCATATTCTCTGGGTACTTAACAAGGATAGACAAAGCGTAGCAGCTCCGAACAAATCATTCCAGCCCCTGGTGCAGGAGAAACGTCCTTCAAACCCACCCAGATTTCAACTCCCATGGAAAACAATAATCTGCCACTAAAAGAGAGAATTAAATACAAGGACACTGGAGATCTTTTAACCTTTGCCAGCCACACAGAGGAGCCAGACTTTAAACCTGTCTGCACTGAACATGCCCTCAGACAAGAGCCAAGGGGCAGAGCTGCTCTGCATGGGCCACTGCTGCTTTTTGGTTTTAGCCAAAGGTTCCTTTGGTGTGTGCCACAGGTCAGCAATGCCACCTCCCAGTGCCCCTCTGAGGGCACAGAGCAGCCTCAGCTCCCACCAGCCCCTCCCCAGGTCCTCTGAGGACAGGCTCAGTGTGAAGAGCAGGGCTCTGGGATGTGCTCTGCCATCAGCCCAGTCCTCCAGGAGCCTCCAGAAGCAGCCTCAGAGATGCCAATTAGAATCAAAGACTTTCCCAAGATGTGTTTCCTATTTTATTCCTTGTGACAAGTGCTTTTACCTTGCATGTTCCTCCTGGGTGCCCCAGCTCTGCGGGGCTGAGCAGAGTGAGAGAGGCTCAGGGCTGGCCTGGGCCAGAGCTCTCAATGTCACCCTCATTTTGGGGCAGTGAGGGACACCCAGCAGCTCCTTCATCCCAACATCTCACCGTGTGCTCTGTCAGGAACCAGCCCCCGCCTGGCTGGTGGTGAAGGGACACGGGGTGAAATGCATTACCTGGGGCTGAACTCCTCTGCTCCAGGCAGAGAACTTTGGTTGCTCAAAGAGCTGAACCATCAGCCCAGTCAGACACCAGAACTGGTTAGGCTGAGTTCCACCCCGGGTCCCAGCTGGCACAGACGGGCTGCCAGGCAGCCTGAGGGGACTTCATCCCCCGACCTGGCCTTCAGCTTCCTCCAAGCCAAACTGAGCTCCTCCATGGAGAGGCACAAACACACACCACCATGAGGGACACTTCTGAACCCTGTCTTTGCCCTCCACCCTGCCCCGAGGGAGGGCAGGGGTCTGTCAGTGATCCATGTCCTCACTGGGAGCCCTGTGGGATGCCGGTGCAGCCAACCCGCCTGCAGAGACACAAGTTCTTGGAAAAAGAGTTGGTTTTGGTCACACCTCACTGCCTGCACTGTAGTTAACAGCCCGTGAGGCTCCAGGTTTCTCATTAAAGGAGAAAAAAAAAAGTCAGAGGTTACCTGGCAGAAGGCAGCATCCCCTCCTGCTACCGAGGTGACCCCAAAGTGACTGAGCCAAAGGCAGCGCTGCCGAAATCTGCCAGATTCCTCCTCCAGCAGGACACTCTGCAGGCACTTAACTACCCAATTTTCAGATGCTGCTTCTTCCCCAGAGCCTGGCGTCTGTCCATGCTCTTGTTCCAGCTAAGGAAGGGCCCGAGGCACCGAGTGTTCCGTGCAGGACGCGTGGCCGGGCCGGCAGCGGATGGACCCCGATGGCAACGCTGCTGTGAGCACACCCTGCCCGGGCAACCACGGCAGGACAGGGACCAGGACGTGTCTATCGAAAGCAACAGATGCAAAACCCAAACACAGCGTTCCCAGACTCCAAAAGCTCCTGCAAACATCCCAAGCAGAGAGACAGCTGAAGGCTCTTTGTGCATACAAAGTGCACACAAAGCTCTTTTTCTTTTTCCCCTGAGTGCATTCGAGACAATTTGCATCTTGTCGAAGATTCTGCTGTCACTGCTATTGCTTTGCTTTTGGCAGCCTGGATGTGGGAGATGGAGACGTGTCCAGCTCACAGCTGGGTCCTGCACACCCAGATCTCAGAGCAGGGAGACCCCATTTCTTCATGCAAATCTGTGTTTGTAATTGGCCTTGTGATCTGTGGAGCTTGGTGCCTTCCCTTTCTGGCATCTGCAGTCTGGGATACTTGAGTAGGAAGCAGGGGAAAGGATCTGTTTGCCCACAGGCACAATGAGCAAACCCCAGCTCTTCACAGAGCATTAGTGGGGAAAGGGGCTTGTACACAAAACCCTACAATAAATCTGAGATTAGCACACAGCCACTTCATTTTTGTTTAATTTTCTTCCCCATGTAGACTGGCAGCGTGACAATGGCAACGGAGGGAATCGGTCATGGTTGTCAAGTTTAGGCAATTTTATTGACAGAAAAAAAAAATTTACTGTAACTTTATTGGCTTTTTTAATGTTTATGGGGCCTGGAGCTACTAATGAATCAAATATAAGTATCCTCTAAATTGCCAGTTCTGGTCCACCCACTTTGCTCCTCAAAATCCACTCCAACCTCTCTGCTCCCTGTGGAGTCCATTCCTATTATCCAGGGAACTTTGGCGCAGCTCTGTCACATTTCCCAAGATCCTCAAACTTCCTTCAACCCCAGATCACTGCATGCCTCTGCTCTCACCACTCTCTTCCAGAGGCAACCCAAACATCCCTACCATGGTGGATAAAGCACAATCCTTGAGAACCTCCCAAGGACCAGCCAGAACCCACAGGGGAGATGTCAAACAAAATTCATTGAATTGAATGAAGCGATTCCCACTCAGGGGCTTGGCAGAGATCCTTACCCCAGGGTCCAACCCCACTCTTAGGGGCTTATTTAACACTGCACAGTCAGTCTGGGGACACTGGCACGTGTTCCTGGGGGCTGGCAGCAGTGACCAGATCCAGAAACAGCCACCCAGAGCTTCTGCCCAGCTGAGGAGACCTTGCTCCAGTTCCAGCCTGACACAGCCCAGGCATGAGCTACACAGGGCTCACCTGAGCCTGAATGAAAATCTCTGCACTAGCTGAGGTCAGGCCATGTTCTTGCTGTGTTTCAGCAAAAGCAGATGCAGTAAAACTCTGTCAGGGGTCTCTGGTTCCCCTGGTCCTCACAGATCATTCCTGGGTGCAAACCGCTACCAGAATGTGTCAGTGCAGTTTTGCCCGAATGGCTACTATAAAATGACAAGTTCTTTATGAAAATAGAAAAAAGCTCTGGGGCAGACACATTCCCAGAGCATGTCCAAATCCTGGCTGCTGCCCAGGGAGCCAGCAGCTGCGTGCCAAGCTGGGCCATTCAAAACTGGATCAGAGATGAGTGACTGAGGACACAGGAGATGCCAGTGCTTCAGCAGGGCAGGTACCAGGTGAGAATGAGGATCATGCAGATCACATGAGGATCATGTCAGCCCACACCCAAAACCCAGGATCTGAAGAGCAAAGGAGACCTGGCTTTGTTCACACCCAGTCAGATGTGGATTGGGGCTGTCCTCGGCCCAGGAAGGCACAAGCTCAGCTCACACCCCCAGCCAAGGTGAGCCAACCTGAGCCAAGGCCTCAACTCCACATTTATCCTGGTTTTGCCTGCACACACAGAGAGGAGAAGAGGAAGGAAAGGCTGTTCCATTTGTGAACAACACTGCAGGCTAATCTAACATGGCCCTGAATTGCATTTAATCAAATTAATGTCACTACTCTAAATTATTTGCAGACACCCCATTCTTCCACCACCATCATTTTTCTACCACTTCTCCCCAATTATAAAAAAATAAATAAAATCCCCCAGAGGAGCCCAGGGCACTACACACAGAGAACAGATTTCCCTTTCTGACGCTGTCTCATTGAATCAGCATTAGCTGCTTTCCACACACTCCATGGGAATCCAGGCTTGAACAATAAAAAAAAGCCATAAAAATGGTTTATGTTCTCTTTTACCTGCTCATTTGTGAATGAAAATATCTTTGAACTGAATAAAAAGTTCAACTCCAGAACACTGGTACAACTGCCAGAGCACGCGGGGTTTGCCCTTCTCAGATGTCAGCCCAGAGGAAGCTGTCGGGGCAGCAGCAAGATCCCGCCCTCCAGGGGAAGGGGAAAGCTTTTGCAAGCATCTCGGGTACATTTATGGGATCTGTGGGATCACAAAACACTGTGTGAGGGAACAGGTAATGGCATTTCCTTCCCCACGTCTGTGGAGGAATTCCACCATCAATTACTGCAATTCCTTCTCATTACAGTGGCCACGTCCTTGCCCTCTCCAGACGGGCAAAGTCCAGCCTGCTGTTTCCCTGGGTTAATCCCTGTTTGCTGCAGAGACCAGGAATGCACTGGCCATCCCAAAATTCATTTTCTATGGACTTCCCACGAGGGGCATCTGTGGCAGATTCTCTGGTGAGCACAGCAGACACGATGGGGCCAAGCTCCAGGAGCAGCACAATCCCCTCTTGGTCCATATTCCGGTGACATTTTTCCTGCTCTCCCAGCTCCCCAGCTCATTGCCCACCAAGGACAATTAAATGCATTTATTGTGCACTTTTCTGGATGACACTTCTCACTCACTGCTGTTGTGATCTGACCTTTCATTCCCCTCCTCTGGTGAGGGATGAGGCAACGAGGCTCCAGGAACTCGCTCCTCCACGTGGGAGGCAGCAGTGCTGCTCCTCCCGGGTGCTGGGGTGGGCATTCCTGCTTCACTGGAGCTGTTCACATTTGGCAGGCAATGCTGCTGAGGCTTTTATCCTACTTGCAAAGCTGTATTTTTGCTAAGTCAAGGACAGCACAGCCACTGCCAGCAGCTTTGCCTCGCTTGTGTTCACCCACTGCACAAATAAACTTTCCCCTCTGATGAAGGAATCCCAGCGGGCTGTGGAGCAGAGCAGGAGGATTGGAAGCACTATCTCCATTTAAGCTGTTCCTAATCCCAGCTGCCAGCACAGGCTGCTGCCCAATTCCAGCTCCATAAGAAAAGCAGCAGCTGAGTGTCCCAGTCTGACTGCCCCGTGGCAGTGGTGCTGGCCATGAAGGTCACTTGGTGGCAATGCAGAAGGTGAGGGAAGGAAGCTGCTGTCCTGGACAGTGGGGTTTGTGCTCGAGAGTGGCAGAACAACAGGGAAAGCCTCTTTGCCATGCCCATAAACAAGGTGTGGCTACTGTAGGCAACCTGAAGGGAGTAGAAGAATTTCTGCAGACACAGAGATGTGGCCCAATATGCAGATGTGGGAAGAAAACTCAGTGTTTTGTAAAGCTAAGCTACCCTAAATCCATCTTTTATCACCCTTTTCTTCCCTCAATCAAGCCAGAAGATTACACAATCCAAGATCTGTGCAGACCTTGGTCCCTTCCCAGGAACACGTACGCTCCAATGTCACGTCACATCCATGTCCCAATAATCCTGCTGACTTGTGCCAGTGATACCCACCCCGAGAGCAGCCAATGCTTCATCAAGATCAACTTTGTCCCAGATGCAGAGCTGGAATTCCCAGGAGCAGAGAGGAGGCTCCAGAGCACCTTTCCCTTCCACAGCACAGCCTGTGAGCCACTCATGGATCCCACTGTCACCTGCAGGAGCCGTGGGTCACCCGAGCCCCTCTCAGCTGTTGGTCAGCAGATCCCAAGAGGAGCAGGACCCTCATCCCCTCCCTGCTGCCCACTCCAGCTGCAGCCTGTCCAGTGAGGCCGGCACGTGGCTGGAGCACAGCTAATCCCCTAATCCCCAGTTCCTGGAGTTCTGAAAATAACGGAATTATTATTTTTGGAAACAACACATGTTTCTGCCTTCCTATATTAACATCTAATTAAGAAGCCAAATATATTTACAGAGCACTTTTCAAACTCCCTTTACACACAGTGTGCTCATGAATCATTTCCCTACCTGGGGGTAAAAGCTCTTGTGACATGGGGCATAGATTAACACAGGAGCCAGCTGAAAATACCCAGGGAATCAAAAATTCCTGAAATCAGACCCGGCTGCAGTACAGGCCACCAAAACACCAGCAAGACCAGCACCCCTTGTTTGTGTCTCTTACAAAAGAGACACACAGGGGGCAAAGAGTAAACTTTAAACCCTGGTTCTCCAGTGAAGAACAGCACCAAGCACTCCAGTGCCTGCACACACCAGCTCTGACAGGTCCCTGCTGCAGGGACAGGATACACTCCTTCTTAGACTGTTCTTAACCTTCCTCTGAGTTGCTATTTACTACAGGCTGAGTATCTTCCTCAGTAATTAATGGTTCTTTTAGGACACTGCCCTGCTCTGTAGCTGCACAATTTCTGCACACTGAACACTCTTCTCCTGCAAAGCTCCTGGGTTTCCCCCTCAAAAGGCACCTGGTGACCCTGGAGCAAAGGGACCATCCTGGCACCCTGCAGGTGTCTGAGCAGGGAGCAATGCAATCCACAACCCTGCACAGAAAAAATGTGTTTTCATATCAAAGGACTCCAATTTCCTAGTTTGGGCTACTAAAACTTAATTAACCTCATAACCCACCTGGCGATTTGCAAACCATTACCCGGCGTTCTTTGGACCTTGAAATATTGAACACAGTGAGGCCCTAAGAGGGACTAAGCCTTTCATAGAAACTGTTTAATTTCAGGAAAGTAGCACTTTTAGCTTGGAATATTCTCTGTTAGAAACTGGAAGGGGCAGCCAATAAAGCAATGGTTGTGCAAAGAAGAGGACTGGGCAGCCCAACACTCAGAGCTCAGTGTCCTGAGCCTCTGCTCTGCCCAGCTTCAGTGTTCACAACAGTTTTAATAATTCATCCAAGAACATCAAAAACACCACTAGATCCAAATTAACTACTTGTTCCTCACTTGTGCTCTATCTGAAGGTTTTGCTCCCCCAACACCAGAAGCTGAAGGCAAGGAACACCACAGAAGGAAAGATTCTAAATAATTCAACTTTCCTGCTGAGCTGATGTATTAGCTTGGAGTTCTCAGGGCTGGGATGAATGGATTTAAAGCCAGGGTTGGCACGGGTGCCAGGGTCAACTTCCTAGGAAAGGAGATAAGCAGCAAAATGGAAATCAGCTGGGGTTTGCAGGAAATCTTAGTGAAATTATTTGACCTTTTAAATTTAAGAGGAATGAGAAAATGACTGTCCCATCCCCTGGATCCAGCAGCAGCCAACTGCTGCAATGGGAGCAGCCACCCAGCACTGGACACGGAAGAAAATCGTCCAGCCATGAAGACAGCAAAGCCTACCATGTACCAAACCACCACACACACTGAGGGACACACACAGGAACCTTTGCTACTGGAGTTCTGAGCTGAGTGAGGTCCATCACACCTGGCCAGGCAAGGGAAAGGTGTTTTATCTGTAACTGCTGGGTGAGAGCAGCCACTGACACCACAATGATCACAGATCCATCAGCAGGGGATCCCAAGAGGATCTACAAGGTTATTTCATTTAAATTTGTTGTACCATCTCCAAACAGCTCCAGCACACACAGGGATGCTGAACCCTCACACATCCCTGGCCAAGAGTCCACTGGGTTTTGGGACTGGGCAGGTGGGACACGGGGTGAAACCCACAGCAAACCCCAGCTCTGGAGGGGAGTGTTGGCCCTGCCAGGGGAAGGGAAAGCAAACGGCCTGGCTGCTTGCTGTGGAGACCAGGAGGCACAGCTGGATAGATCCCACAACATTTATCCTCCTGGTCAGGTAATTTTTTAAAGGCAGGGTGTAATTATGCTTTAAGTAGCCCAGCAGATGCTGCTCAGGTGTGTGCTTCCTTGAGCCTCCATCCTCGCCCTTCCCTGGCTTCCTGTCTCTCTCCAGCTGCCCCTCACACCCTCCCCACCAGTGATGGCCACTGTGTGCTCCCAAAACCCCTCACCCAGCTCACATCCTCCTGGTGTCACCTCTCTGCACTGTCCTCAGCACCAGAGATGTCACCACTCCCGTTCCAAGGCAGGATGCTGCATTAGCCAAAATGACTTTTCCAAAGGTTTACGTCCATTTTTTTGTTATTTGCCAAACTTGGAGCCCACGTTCAAAAGCATTTCTTTAAGCCATGCAGGGAAAACCTCTCCTGCAGCACCACAATTTTCCCTCTTTGCAGTTCATCCATCATTCCCCGCAAATTCTCAGATTTTTACACCATGCTGCTTTAAGTTTCTAGACACTGGTTATTAAAACCCCTCAACCCTGAGCATTACCGTGTCACCATCATTAGGTTTCAGAGCCAACAGTGTCAGTGCAATTAGGTACAGCTCATTAGCATACTGCCTGCATGCTCTGAGCAAGTACAGTTCCAACAAGAGGTCTGCTGCCTCCTTCACAGCCCAGAGCACAGACAGCTCAGGGGCTTCATCAAAACACCAGCGAATTTCAGTTCCTGTTTCTGGAGTAAATTGGATAATAAAGATTTAGAGGGCAGATAAAATAAAATTTTCTACCAAAATTTTAGCGAGAAAACCAATAACCCTCATCTATTCCTTCTGCCCAACCAAGACCGTCGTGCCGGGCGGGAGAACCCGGCTGTGCCCGGCGCCCACACAGGGCATTGGTAACATGGGAACCTTTGGCCAACCCATTCCCTGGAGCCCAGGATCCCTGCCAGGCACTCACCAGGAAGCGAACATCGTCGAAGCCGTTCAGGAGCAGCTTGCTCTCGTACTGCTGCAGGCCGATGGACTCCAGCCACTCCCCAACGCTCTGCTCCAGCATCCGCGAACCTGACGAGAGAGGAATCGGCAGCCGCTTGAACAGGGAGAAACCGTTCAGGCGGTAGCAGCGGCACTCTGAGGAGGACAGATGGCATTGCCACATCATAGTCATTACCATAAGGAAACTCAAAAAATTATGCTCAGAGTACAACAAATCAGCGGGCAGACAATTCCTCTTGTGTGCACAGAGCATGGACAACAAGCTCGCAGTGCCTCCGTGGGCTCCGGGTGCAAATCTGTACAGCAGTTCACACTCAGAAAAGAAACTCCTCTCCCGGGCAAAGATTCAGAGGCGCTGCCGGGGCGCTGAGATCACAGGCACTGCTGTCAGGGCTCGCGAGTTCCTCGCCAGGCAAGCACATGAAGCCCAACCCCACGGGGATGCGGATCCACTCCTTGGCTCAGCGGAAGGGGGCGGGAGGAGAGCAGCAAACTTCCATCCGAGGCATTCCCAGGCAGTCACAGGTGTGAGGGAAGGGAGCAGAGCTGTGCCAGTCCTCTCATCCACGCACCTCTGGACACAGCCCTGGCTCAGCGGGGAGCACGGAGCAGCCTGAGAGAAAACAGCTTCATGCAGCCGAGCCAGGTCGGACACGGCGGATGCTCGGGAAAGCAGCAGGAGCCCAGGCAGAGCTGCTGTCCGCGGGAAGACACGCAAGACAAAGGAAGCACAGACTGCAGCAGCGGAGAGGAAGGGCTTGTGCTCTTCGTCCCCAGCAGTCCTGAGAGAAGCAAACCATGGCAGGGGTTTCTTCTCGCCGTTACTGTGTTATGGGCACCCCAGGCACACGTCCGGCAGCCCTGGCTGGCTCTGTCATTCTACAGGCGATCCGGTCACTTGGCATTCCAGCACACTCCCTGGACCTCTTGGCATTCCAGCACGCTGGCCACAGAGAGCCCAGCCCCACCGCTGCACTGTGTGACAGCACAGCCAGGACAGTTCTCACCCAACACTGCTGGTCCTGCCAGGTGTTGGGCACGCACCTGGATTTGCCCTTCCTTCATTTTCTTCAGCCGAGCACAGCCGCTGGATCGAGCCCCTCACTCAGCCAGGGAGCAGCTCTGCAGGAAGGAGGCATTTCGGTTCCCTGCTTCCCAACCACGGCAAAAGAAAAAAAGCAAATGCAAGCACACTCTCTCCTCTTCCTGCAGCAGCTCAAGTCCGAGCCATGCCCTGGCACCTCCCCTTCAGCCTCTGATAAAGGAGATTCCTCCCAACACCTACGGAAGCTCTGGCAGATGAGCTCTCCCTTCCCTCACATCTGGGATGAATCCAATGACTTGTTACTCTCCTCTAGTAAAGCTCAAAACCTTAAGTACGACCAAAAAAAAGTTCAGAGATCTCCTTCTCATCAGGGAATTTGCTATGCAAGACAGGCAGATTTTCAGGCTTCCTGGCATGCCTGTTTCCAGCACGGATGCAAAGAAAAGGATGATCGGGAGACCCCCGTTTGCTTCCTTTGAACCTCCAGGTCAGCTGAAGCAGTTTGGTACCTTCCAGCCATCCCTCCCCACTGTGCTGCAATGGCTGCACACACAGAGCTCACGGTGTTATCTGCAGATTCCTGGGGTAATTCCTGCTGTCTGCTCCCGGGGGTTGCTCCTGTGCCGGTATTTGGGAGCGCCGGCCGGTCCTTCCAGCGCACGCGGCAACGCCGAGATCACAAAAGGCTTCTGCCTCCCTTCCCTGAGCCAGCCCATGCTCCGGGGCAGCAGCTAAGCCCGGACTGTGAGCCAGGAGCTCCCGCTCGCCAGCTCTCCATCCTCTCCATCCTCCCCTGCATCCTTTCCCCCGCCGGTCCCTGCGCTCCGCCGGCGGCTGCGGCGGCTTTGTCTGAGCCGCGAGCCCCACGCTCCACGCTGTCCCTCCCTTCTCCTCATCCTCTCCCCCCTCCCAGTGCTCCCACCCGCCCGGGAGGGAGGCAGCAGCTCCGTAACTCTCCAGTGGAAATCACTGACTCCTCAATATTTACTCGATGATGGACAACATGGCTTGGGGGTTTTAAAAAATGATGTCACAGGTCTGCTTCGACAGATCCAAGTGATTTGTGGCTGGCTCAGAATTAATTTATCAAGAGAGAGGTGAGGAAGTGCCTGCTGCCTACCACAGTATTCCTGGGAGCTGTCGGGGTATTGGGAGGGGGAATGAAACCACAGCTGGGCTCCTGAATTTAATTTTTGAAATTACTTACTCTCTTCAGCCCTGCATGCACTTCTAAATTCATTTCTGCTTTTAAAAGGGAAACCTACAGCGATACCAACTGCAGGCTTTCTGTTTACAAAACCCTTTCAAGTCATGACAAAATGAAGAGAGTGAAGTATTTGGATGGAGGGAATGGAGGAGTTTCCTTTAAAAAGAGAAGAACCCACACCTAAAACATCCCAGGCTGAAATCTAAGATGCCTAAAACTAAAGTACACCTGATATCTCTGTGTTACAAGGATGGTACAAGAACAGAATAGAATAATCACAGTACTTGTGCCCCTGGCAAGATCTTGATCACAACTTCTGACTGAAACAAATTCATATTTCTCAGCTCTATCCTTCTCTTTATGCTCCACATTCTGGGAATGCTGCCTTTGAGAGGCCTGCAGCTGGCAGAGCTGGAATGATGAGTGTATTCCCAAAGCTGTGGTGCTTCCTGTAAGGCTCTTCTCAAGTCCCTCAGCACAGAGAAGAAGAGGCTGCCAGGGTTCAGGAGGGGCTTTCAGGTCTTATTGTTTCAGTAACAATCTTTAGTGTGACGTTTGCATTTGTCTGGAGGATGAAATCGTGCGTGAGCTATGCTGGACCAACATCACCCCACTTGCTCATGGAAATTTGGTGCAGAGAGACACAAATGTCTGTTCCAAGGCCAAAGTCCCTTAAGAAAGAGGGCAGGTGGAGTTTGGTATCCCTGAAATGATGGTGTTCCTTGACTGCCCAAGTTCCAAGAAGGCCTAGGCAGCTCTTATCCAGACACAAGGCAGTGGTACAGAGTAACTGCTCATACAGCCAGCTCCAAACACACTTATCCCTACAGGAACTGCCAACAAGGCATTTCACCTTTCCAGACCCCAAGCTAGTCACAAGCCTCAATATCATCAAACCTCACTCATTTTAAGGATGAGAGAGCATTTGGGGAGCTCCCTGCAGTTCCCATGCACATTCACCATGACCTGAAGCATAACAACAGTCCCACAAAGCCCTGTGGAGGAAAAGCCAAATGTGTGAGAGCTCCCAGCCAGAGGCTGGCAGAGCTCTGCCTGCTCCAGGGAAAGGAGGCACAAACAGGGAATGTGCCCAGCAGAAGATCTGCACAAGAGGGATCCCAAACTGAGAGTGACAGAGCACAGCCTGTGGGAAAAGCCCCAGCTCCAGGACACAGCAGCTCCTGTGTCCACCTGCTCCAGGGTTTCCATCTTGCTGAGAGCTCCCTGCACAGCTGCAGGTCTGCAGGAGCACTGGCTCTTGCTCTCTCCTCCATGTCCGACCTTTCCCTGGTGCTATCAATCCATCACATCCCAGAGCTGTCGAGGGCTGTCAGAGCAGGGAACACAAACCCACCCAGAGCTTCACCTCCTCTGCAAAGCCACCCTGGAAAGCAGAGCCTGAATCAGGCTAAACTCCCACTGGGAACAGTGGGTTCCTCCTCACCTAAGCAAAAACCTGAGTGACAAATGGATATGAGGTGAGCTCTGTCACAGCCCCTGTGAGCTGCATGTGTGGATCTGCATTAGCATCTCATCAGGAGGAGCTCCTGCCCATCCTGAGTCAGAGCTGTTCTGCTGCAGCAGCCTGGAGGTGAAGGATTTAAAAGGACAGAATCCCTCATGGTGGCAGCTCTCCAGCAAGCTTCAGTTCTGCTTTTGCTCACAATTCAAAGGCAGAGAAGGGAATTCACATTTTAAGTGCCCTCCAGAAGCCTTGTTCAGTGGATATCAACACACGCAGGTGCACTTAGAAATGCCCAGGATCACCCTCTGGCAGATTAACCACATGCAAAGGGCACAGCGAGCATGGCACCCACACTGACCCACCCGTGGCACCATCCAGCCCTGCTCAGCACAGCTGCTGCCCTCATGGAAAGAGCTGGGAGGAAAATCCTGCAGCTGCATTCTTCAAATTTAAAGCAATCTTCCCAAGGAGGGTAGAATTAAAATTGCTGGCAGCAGCATTGAGCATCGTGTGGGAACCCAGGTCTGCTCTCCTGTGCCACAGCATTCCTCTCCCTCCCAGAGTCAAAGCAGGTGAAAGACATCCACACACAGGAGCCAGCACCTTGTTTGTGTGCAGAGCACAGCCAGGACAGATGGACACATGCTGGGTACTCTACCTGAGATCCTGTGCTGCTCCTGGGAAAAGTCAATGCCTTCACCGATGGAACTCATGATCTTTTCAATCTGGAAATAAAAAAAAGAGCATGTCTTGCATTATTCATAAAGCCTCAGGAAAAAGTAAAAGCAGCCCAGGATTTCACCTCCCACGTGACAGCTGAAGAAATCCAGCAAAGGATGTTAAGGTATCTCTGAACCAGAGGAGGTATCCTGAACACCTTGACAGGTCTTTGCTGGGATGGATGGCTCAGAAAGGACATGTAGAGGTTGAGACTCTGCAGAGCCATCCCTTCCACAACTTGCTAGTGCCTGGAAATAAAAAGCTTCAACAAAACCATCCCTCTGGAGCACAGTCTGAGGGTAAGAAAGGAGCCCCAACCTCCTCACTCACCCTGCAGAGCACACAGCCCCCTTACACCAGCAGTGAAGCTGCAGCAATGCTGTCACCCACTCTTCCCCAGCAAGCAGACTGGGAGCTCAGCTTCCCCACACTCTGTTTTGTTGGGCACTTTTGTTTTGGCTTGATTTCTTTTTTAAACCACCACATTTCCCAGTCCTTTGCACGGAGCTCTGCTCCCACCAGACCAAGTGCTTCCAAAGGGTTTGAAAACAGATTGTTTGGAATAGCAGCATCATGGGGAAAACTCCTGAAAGACCCCAGGAGAGGGGACAGGAGACAGCTCCATCTCTGACCAAGCAATTCACAGGCTACAGCTCCAGGTAAACCTCAGGCAATGAGGGAGAAAAGGTACAAGCTCTGCTGGAATGGATCCGAGTCCACTAAAGAGCTGCATAGAAATGGCTGCATTTGCGACACACACAAAAGAATAAATTTATGCAGGTTGCAATTCCCAGTGAACCTTCAGGAGACTTCCTTAAATGAGAAGAGAAACTTTTCATGCAATTCTTGAGCAGAATTCGTAAATCGAGGTTTCCAGTGCAGTGGTGCAGAGGGAGAACTGACAATTCCCAGGTTAGTTTGTAAGAGGAAAGACCTGACAAATTGCAGCTCAATTGGTCAGTTCAGACACTTCAATGGTCTCAGCACTGAACCCCACTGTTTCTCAAAGAGCAACACATTCAAGAGGCTCAGGGCTGGTTGCTTAGCCCAGTCTTCATTCTATAACAGAGCAGAAATTTAAAAATTAAAAGAAAAAAAAAAAAGAAAGAAGAAAGTGCCTCCAGTAAGACTCCCAAAAGGGAATCTCCCAAGCAAACATTCCTGTGAGGCACTTCTGAATGGCTGCTGCTGAATGCAAAGTGACTGGCTACAGAGTGGGGGAAGAAACCTCAACTCTTATTCAACTTTTTTTCTCCTGGTCATTTAAGGACATATTTGGGGAAGGAGTCCAAGTTTCCCTGGACTTCACCCCTGGCTGCCTCTGTCCTGCTTGGCTCCCAGTGTGATGCTGTGTTTGGTGAGTCCCCAACCACCCCAGTGGTGTGAGGAGCTCCTGGGGATGCTGAGAGAAGCTGGATCTGACTGCCATGCACACTCAGGGGCAGTTTGGAGCTGAGCTCCACCACAGAGGAGTTCTGGTGAAACAAAAAAAATCTCCTACAAGGCTCCAGCCAAGGCAGATGTCCAGGAATCCCCTCCTGCAGGGGTACTGCATTTGCAGTGTTCAATGTCCCCAGGGACCAGGCAGTCCTGTGAGCTGGAACAGAGCTATTAAGGATGTAGGTCCTCTGCACCTGGAAAACCACGAGGATGAGCACCTCTACTGGGCTTGAAATACAGTTAATGACCATTTACTGGGAGATTTGAAAATCAGCCTGGGAAAACCATCAGAATCCCAGCACATATAGTAGAAAAGGGAAGTATCATCTAGAAAGAAACTCCAGGAGGGGTTTGGAGTCAGTGGACACATGGATCCTGTCCTAAGGCAAAAGCATTCTTTGCTCCTCAGCCCTTGGATGGAGCCAGGACCGATGCTGGAACTGCTGGATTCATTCCAACAAGAACCACCACAGCAGATGGTTTTGACCCCAAATGCAGCAAATACTCTCCAGCAAAACCTCCACATTTCAGAGTGCCCTCAAGCACCCTCAGGACATCATGGCCATGCAGGACTGGAGGGAAATACAGGGATGGTGCAGAACCAGCCCCATTCCCAGGTAACACCAAGGGCCCTGGCTGTTCTACTCCCTTCCATGGACAGGCACCGAGCCCGAGCTGCAGAGGATTTCTGGGACACTGCTTCAACCCTGAGCAATTTGGGTCTTGAGGTCAATTCAGTTCAAACTCCAAAAGTTTAAGAACAGTAAACTTTGCAGATTGGTGTCCATCAGCTTCGGGACAAGGTACATCTCTGAGCTGGAGCTGCTCTTGTACTTTGGGAATCTCTAGCTGGATTCAAATTGCAAATTAACTCTGAGGCCAAGTTCCTTTGTTTCCATTGTGCTGCTCTCTCCTAATCTGAGAGAGAGTTGATGCTGTCCATGCTCAGCCCCCAGCACTGCCAGCTCTGCAGTCCCAACACTGCCTTGAGGACTTGCAGGTGCCTCTGAAGCACTGAAACACCCACGACCTTTTCCTCAAAAGCAGGGAATTGCCTTGTGCTATATAAAACTGAATGGAAATTAAACAATCACGTGGCAGAGGATTACCTTTCACAGCCCTCCTCTGCCAAGTGCTGGTCACGGTTACACACAGTCCCAGCTATTACCATTAATGCAAAGGGAAATCCTGGCCTGCCCTCGGCTCTCCATGAAATGCAAACACCTCAAACAGACTCACACACCACCTCAAACACGGATTTACGGCTGACCAGCTTGATTTAACTGTTAGGAGGCTGCAAAGAGAAGAATGAGGGGAAGGACAAGCCTGGAGAGGGAATCACTGCTTTAGAGCATCCCTATCCTCTGCAGCCTTTCCTCAGCTGCACTCCAGCATGGACATGGGGCTGAAGAGAAGATACCTTGAAAATAGCCTACGCTAGAGTTTTTAGGCTGCTCTTTCCCACTGGTTAATTATTAAAATACAAAAATACCATGTTTAAATATAGCGCTGCAACTCATACTTAGTTGTAGCCTGAACACTCAGTTCTGATTTGTTTTGGCTTAACCTGTATTTTTCCACTGAAGCACCAAGTGCCCATCTCTGATTGTGCTGTGGGGTTGGTTTGGGGTGGGGATTCTATGGTTTACTTGTTTTACAGCCACAGAAATAAAACCACAAAATGCTTCCCCCTTCTAAATTAATACAACCATATCTGTTATCCCTGATGCAGAGGGGCAGCTGGCTCCACGCAGGGATAGTGAGGGTGAGCCAGTGAGCCCTCAAACCCCACCGGGGAAGGAGAAACTCCTGCACAGCTGAAGTCCTCTGGGAGAAGGAAAGGCTGCAAGGATGGGAGTGTCCCTCATTAACCCCACAGCAGGAATGTGCCTGGAAGGAGCTGTGGAGCACTCACCAGGATTGGAGCTCTCGGATCTATTTGCACATTTGCCTACATTTGGTGAAAGACAGAAATGCCCCCAAAAAAAGAGCTGGGTGTGGCCGAGAGTGCAGCCGGGCTGGGGCGAGCTCTCCAGGCAGGCAGGCGGCCATGGGAACATAGCAACTGGCCAGTGACTCCAAAACAGAACCCGACTCCAAACAAACCAGCCCGAGCAGAGTTCTGCTAACAGAGGAAGAGCCATTAGTTTGCAGAAGGCCAGCGAGGCCAAGGCAGCCTCGTGCCATGCCGAGGTCTGTCCTGCTGCAGGACAGGAGGCATTTCCACCCCGGAGTCCTGCACAGTAATTCCCCACCTCAGTGCTCATGGCAGGATGCAGGACGTCTCCTGTTCTCTGATCCCAGCCTGCAGGAGCTGCAGGGACCCACACAGGGACAGGTCCCACACCTGTGTAGAGGGCAGTGACAGCCCTGTCCCCAAGGGCACACAGAGGCTCTGCTCCACAGCCAGCCCCGTTCCACACTCTGCCCTGATGGATGCCAAGCCATGGTGTCCATACTGACCTCTCCAGCTTTTCTTCCCCAAGCCACTGCTGAAGTTTGAAGTCAATGAATCCACTGGCAGAACTGAGGGCCATTAAACCAGCCCCAGGGCTTTTGCCCCCGGAATTAAGAGCTTCACACAACACAGGCTGTCTGCCCACACACAGAGTAGGAGCCTCATTTGGACAGCACCAGATTGACCATAACTCTGTCAGGGTGACACTCACTCAGTCCTGGAGGCACCTTGATGCTCCTGGAGCTTTCTGAAAGGGGCTTCATAAGCCCTCACCTTACAGTCACCATCAATGCAAATGCAGAAGTTTGTTCTCAGTCTCTGCACGCAGCATCAGAGGCTGCCAAGGACACAGCAAGGTCACCCAGAGAGAACTAAAATCACAGAATCCTCAAACAGTCTGGGTTGGAAGGACCTTAAAGCTCATCCAGTCCCACTCACTGCCATGGCCAGGGGCACCTTTCACTATCCCAGGTTGCTCCAAGCCCTGTCCAGCCTGGCCTTGGACACTTCCAGGGATCCAGGGGCAGCCACAGCTTCTCTGTGTCAGGGCCTCCCCACCTTGTGTGGGTCGATGTCTTCTGCTTCCTCTGTGGCCCCTTACCAAACTGGCAGCTTTAAAATCACCAGTGATTCCTGAGCACCAAGAAAAGAACCTGCAGTGCACCTGCACAGGCCTCAGACTGAGCATCGAAGTTACTCAAATAAAGGTCTGTAATTAAATAAAACCACACAGAACCAAGTGCACACTATCTGCCATATGGAGGGCATTAGTGCACTATAATGACACCCTGCAGCAGGAGTATAATTAAGAATATAGCAGGATTGCCATTATAAATCCTTATTACTGAGGGTTCATAACCTATTGTACAAACCCGCCCGGGGCTCAGGCTCAGCAGACAAGAGCAGCTCCAGCAGCAGATTTCAGTCTTGAAAGCTACTTACAATGTTGGGTGGAAAGGTTATCAGGTTTTTAAATTTCTGCAATTCCAGTGTCAGGAGTTAAGACTTCATTATTTCCAACCTCTAACAGCTGGGGGATGGGGCAGATTTGGTTTTAAATTATAAAAAAACACCACCCAAACAAGCTGCATCTACAGTTTGAAACCCCTTTGAGCACAGCAAACCCCCAGTGATGATGTGAGCAGCCCCTGAGCACAGCAAACCCCCAGTGATGATGTGAGCAGCCCCATCACAGCATAGCAGGTCAGCTCTAAACTCCAGGGGAGAACTTTGGGCATGTGAGGTCGACAGATGATGCTGAGGCAGCACAGGATCACTGACACTTCCATTCTGCACCAATACCACAGCAAACCTCACATTACTGACTGATACTGCACCCCTGAAGGAGGAAGGGAGGCTGCTCAGACTCAGCTGGAATATATCCTGGAGCAGAAGAACGGCAGGACTGCAGCATCCACCAGCATGTCTGAAAGGAATGGAGCAAGAGTGGGATCTAGGATGATAGCTGCTGACTTCTTAATACAGGTACAAACCTGAAAAATTTGGATTTAGGCCATGAATCTCATTTCTAGGTTGGTGACAGCCCTAAACCACTTCTGGTTCAGTTGATGCTTCAGCTTCTGTTCTCCCATTGCCAGCCCATGGAGCACACGGCTCATATTTCACCACTCAGTATATTTCGTGTCTCCAAAAGACACCAGCCTGGATGAACTCAGCATAACAAACACCAGAGGCCTGGAAAACATAATGCTCCATTTATGAATTCAAAGCTGAACTGCACCAGCCAGTTGTTCACGGCACATTTGAGTGCTTGAATCCAGAGTTGCTGTGCTCCATCCTCCCCGAGCAGCCTTCCACAAAGCATGGAGACTTGCTGAATTTATTTCAAATCATTCTGCAACTGTTTGCCAGTGATAAAGGCAAACACATTTTCTGGCTTAATATGGTCTCTGAGAAATTCATTTGGATGGAGACCAGGGCCTGTTGCTTCATGCCACTCTCCAGCCTGTGTTTTTGTACAAATCCCAAAGTTACAAATACAAACACGTACTAAAAGGAACTTATGGTATAAACTTGAATTTCACAACAGCGTGTGATGGATCTGCAGTATCACAGCCCTCCAAATATCCACGTTGTTTAGACAAACAGTAAAATCCAACACTGACATGATAAAGAGAATGGCCAAATGCAGTAACACATCTGCCCACAGCAGGGAAACAACTGGAAAATAGCTATTCTGAGTCACCATAAAAAAGAAATTCAGAAAGCACTGAATCAATTCACTGTCTTTCCATATCCCTGCATCCTAACACAAACCCCAAAGCAACATAAGGCTCTCAAGCAAGGCTGGCTCTGGCCTATGGGACAGAGCAGTGAAGCTGCTCCAGGCTGGAGAGAGAGATTTAAAGACTTTTTTTAAAATAAAAGCTTCAGAAGTGCTGGAAGATGCGATGTAAAGCGGAAGAGAACATAATGAAGGACTGGATTTAGTAAGGACACTGCAGCCGGACATTTCTGTTCCCGAGAAACAAAAACGTCCCCAAAACTCCCATGATCACAAGGCTGTTACATAACCAAAACATCCGTCAGGAGCACGAATCAGTCACACAGGAATCAAAAGCTTCTGATTCACAAATACTGAGTTCACACACTTGAGAAGCTCCCAGAAACACACACACAGGTGGATGGAGCTGCTGTACTGGCAAATATTATCCCTATTGTGTCCAACCCTTGCTGCTGGAACAAAGCATGCCTGGTCTTTACATTTGCCTTTCAACACACCAGTTTTCCTGTAAAACCAGTAAATTGTCTTACACTGGCTTGAATTGGCTTAGTTCCACATTGGCTCACAATTCCAACAGGCTGGGCCTTTGCAGCAGATTTAAAAACGGTAGAAACACAAAAGCTTTCACTTCAGAAAGTTCATCAGGCTGGAGGAAATCTCATCAGTGGGGGCAAAGAGAAGAGATTGGACATGAGGGATGATGTAAGAATTCCTGACCTTAGCACAGGAAAAACAGGAGGAAACATTGGGATCTGGAGACAATAGAATAATCAGCCCAATAATTAAGCAGATTAAGACCTCGATGGCCATGCTTGTTTAGCAGAAATCAAGACCAAAAATACTGACCCCACTACTGCTTCTGCCCTAGACAAAAGCGAATTACAACTATTTCAGACAAAGGGGAAACTGGAATGTGAGCTGAGGGCGAGGGTCTGCTTGGGGCAGGGGACACCTGGGGACAATTCAGGGCACCCTGCCTGGTCCTACCAGCCAAACCAGGGCAAGCTGACATTTGAACACCTGAACCAAGAGAATAAATGACACATTTTGGGAAACAGAGGCTGATGCCTGAGCTTTTACACCATGCAATTTCACCAGGCACAAAACCAGCAGCTCTTCCTGAGTAACAAGGAGAATATTTGCATTTTCTTTCAACGGTGCTGGCTGGCAGCTCTGAATTTCAACTCCTGGCTGTTTTAAGGCAGTGGCAGGTTTTGCATCAAAAGCTTTCCAGAAAGTTTCACATTTCAATGCAAATGTTGTTAATCCTCCCAAGTAAGCCTGTAATTAAGACACTGATTCCACAGGGTACTGGAGCACCCAACAGTCCAGACAAGGTTTAAAGGCACCCACCCACAGCAGCCACAACCTCCATCAAGTTGCATCCCAGCTCCAAGCCTGAGGTGGAAGGCACCACAGATGTGCCATCTGCTCCTGGCATCCATCCTTAGGGGACATCAACAGCCCCAAAACAGGTCAGGAACTGGTGAAACACCACATCCATGGTTACTGCAGATGCAAAGCATTCCTTTTGAAGGAGACACGGAGCACCACTGCAGTTAGTCATCAGAGATGAATGTCCAGTGCCATAATTAGCTACAGAATATCCATTAGTTCTTCAACTTATTCACTTGGGAAAAGAAAAAAAAAAGTGGTGGACTGTGCACCTCCTTTTTTCTAAGAAAACCTAAAGTAATGTGCATGTTTTATTCAGTTCCCTAAATTGTTTTTGGAAGGATGTTTAATCTCTTCCTAGGAGGACTTAAGTCAGAACACAGAACTACAACCTCATTTAGTGAGATGGATACTGGAACGTCCAAAATTCAAATTCAGGATGGGAACAGATGACTTGATAGCAGGCAGCTGGAAGTGGAAGATATCAGGGGATGGTAAGGGATGTCAGGAGCCAGGTCTGAGGCTAATTCCCAGCAGCCTTCCCTGTCCTTTGCCCTGATCATTTAGCAGATCGTTTTTCCTACCAGCACCTAGGAGGCAGAAGAGCAGCCCCATGTCTTGACTGCAGACATCCCTGCTCGGAGCCTGGAGCATGAACCAGGCTGAAGGGCAGGTCTGGAGCTGCTCTGGAGAGCAGGAAGGCAGAGCAGAATCAGGTTAATCTGCCCAGAAAAGGGGGCTGGCAGTGGGGCTGGGGGCCAGAGCCCCCCTCCCTCAGAGGTGCAAATACAGGTTCTGAACCAAACCCCCTGTGAGCTGCTGCTGCCCCACTCATCCCTGTCTGCCCAATATTCATGAGCCAATGATGAAAACCAAATCCATCACTCCAGCCCTCAGACAGGTTTGGAAGGATTCAAATATTGATGCTGACTGAGAGCTCTACCCCCTCACATGCCTCCTTGCCCCTACCCTGCTTCCCACCAGAGCAGGACTGAGCATTTTCAGTCCTCACCTCCCTGGGCAATACATGGATGTTTGATGGAGGAGTTTCTCTGCCCTGCTCACACAGAAGTCCCACCTGACAGTAGCTGCAGGGGCACCACGGTGCACTCCCAGCAAGGAGCAGGGGTCAGGAGCAGACGGGACAAGGTCAGGAGCAGATGGGACACGGGCTGAAGGGGCTCCTGGACAGCACAGGGACAAAGCAACACTCTGGGCCAGGTCCTTGGAGCAGGGGAGCTACAACTGGGAACAGGGATGAGCTTTGCCAAGTGAATCATTGCTTCCCCATCCCACCCTTTTGGCAAAGCCAGCACCACCTTTCACTTCCAACAAAGGGCATTGGCAGCGCTCGGCCAGGGCAAGGACGTGACCCTTGGCTTACAAACAGCAGATTTTCTGCTGTCCCCAGTCAGCCACCACAGCCCAGAGCAGGGTCAGCTCAGGCTCTGCTGTGGATCTCATCTGTCCAGGGACACCACAGATGCCTCCCCGAGCCCCTGTGCCCTGCACAGACACACCTACTGCTGGCCAGGCCAGCAGGCAGAGTCCTCAGCTTGCAGGGTACAGCTGGGAGCCACAGAGAGCTGCACATGATCACTTCCCTCCTTAGTCACCTGCATAAAGGCCATTAAAATTAATAGAGTGATATAAATCTGCCATTGTTTCCCCTCAGCACAGAGGGAAAGCCAAACCATTGCTAACAGGGGTGGCTCAACAAGGTTTATACTGCCCTGGTAAATGCAGAGGCTGCAAGTTGCATCCAATTCTGAGCAGCTGCATTATCCCATCCAGGAAACTAATTCAACATACAACCACAGAATTGCATTTATGTTTAAATCTCACTGTTGCCATTATGACTAGCCAGACTTTTAAAGAAGTGAGACCTGCCCCACTGCAGACAGATGTGAATTTTTCACATTCTTTCTCTGATTTCCTCACCTAAACATGAGGGGAAGGAAAAGCAGATTCCTCTCCTGGGGCTTGTCCGGTTGCCTCAGGGGAAATGAGGGATTTGTTTACAGGCAGGAGGAAGCAGCTCCGAGGGTTCATCTGAGCAGAGGAAGCAGAGGCAGTGCAGGCAGCCCAGCACTTGACCTCTGCTACCAATGCAGTCGTGCCAAAGGCTTCTGCCCTTTGAGTGTCTGCTGCAAACAGCTCAGATAAAAGCACAGGGAATTATCCAGCCCTTCCAGAGAACCTTCTGCTGCACAGCCTTTCCCTAAGCCATGGTACAACTGACCTGGGCAATTAACAGTGAAGCCTCTCCAGCCCAAGCAGCTGCAGAGGAAAATATCTATTTGGCAACCTTGAGACCCAGCAGGGAGTGAGGGGGAGGGAGAGAACGGACTGAGGGATGGATTCTCACGTTGCTCTTAGCATCTCTAAATACCTCCCTCTTCCCCAGATGATAATTTTCTCTCCAAGTCAGGGCTGGAGAGGCAGCTGAGCATCAGCCAGTGCAGGGGCACAACCCTCCCCCGGGTTTCCACGCCCGGCACACGCGGCTCCACACCCCCAGCACCACGCCAGGGGTTTTAGTTCCTTTTCAGAGTACAAAGAGTGGTTCATCCGAGCTTATCTCTTCTGCAGCCCCGGCTCTCCCAGCACAGAATCATCCCCAAAGAATGTTTCAGTAATGTTGCGGTGCTGAATTTCAGAGGGACACTTAATCTTGCCCCAGTGGCTCTCTCCAGGGCCAACTTTCTGAGCATGAAATATTTAACTGTCCGTGGGCGTCCGATATGATAATAAAGTGACTGCTAACCAGCCGCTGAAATGAGTGTGTGAGGAGGAGAGTGGAGCTATCAAATACACAAACCAGCCTAATTACTGTCTTCCTTCCATCCCCATGAACCCCCAGGCACTGCTCACACTCCCCAGCAGCAGGGACCCAGCAACACAACACTTCTAAGATACTGGGATAGTCAACAGCAAAGAACTGGAAGGAGGAAATAATGTTGGTGAAGGGCATTGTTATCAAGTCTTTCTCATTTTGGGGATGTGAAAACATATTTGGCTTGCCTAAAAGAAACCAAGCCCTGTATTTGAACAAAAAACTTTGAAACTGCTTGCAACTCTGCTACTCCCCCACTCCAGTGAACTTTATCTTTTGGCATTTAACACCTTGCAGACTCCGAGTGAGCACGTGCCTGTTAATGCCCTGTGAGTGTTAGCAGAAGCAATGGAACCCACCCAGGACCCCTGAGGGCAGCATGGCAGAGGGGAGCTCCTGCTGCACAGTCATTCCTGGCACAGAGGATCTTCAGCAAGCTCAGCCTTACCTCATCCCACTCCGAAGCGAAGGATGGGGATTTCTCCAGCCGCTTCTTCCCGGTGCTGCAGTTGGAGAGCGATTCGCTGCGGCTCCCCATGGCATCGTCCTCCGTCGGGGAGCAGGTCAGCAGGTCAGAGTCCGACTTAGACAGGCTGCGGCTGAGTTTGAGCTCGGCTTTGGGCTTGCTGCCCGGGTGGGCTCTGCCCACAGCTCTGTCCCCCTCTGGCTCAGCACCGCCGGGGTGCTGCTGCACGTGGGGCGTGACTGCGGCGCCGGGATCCGCCCGGCTGACGTGCTGCACCGTGGCGTACACCACGGTCTGCGTGGGGTCTGGGGAGCTGCTCCCTGCTGGTCCCGACGAGGGTAACTCGGCGTCCTCCAGCTGCATAGCAGCAGGGTGGCTCGTGGCTTCTGTGTCCCCCTTGTCGGCGGAGGAAACGAGCCTGAAAGGGTCCTCGCTTATCTCACAGATTGGAGAAGAGCCGTGGAGCAAGCCTGAAAACTGCTCTGGCACCTGGATGTCCTGGCTCTCGGCAGAGTCCTGGCTGCGGCCGCCGCTGCTCCTCCTGTGGTCTTCAAGGGGATGAAAAAAGAGAGGAGGGGGGAAATTAAAAACATGGAAGAAGCAGCAGCAAAATTCCAGCTCTCTCCCTGCCCTCCCTCAGCAAGGGAGGGAGAGATAAAGAGAGAACAGTTCCGTATTGTTCCGCGTGCTCAACTTGTACCCAAAGTCATGGCATTTATGAAATTCCAAACACTGGCCCGATTTACGCAATCTGGCAGCTCTCCGTGTTTTTTATTCCTGTTAACACTAACTATCAGGCCTTGCTATATAAGGCCAAGAGAAGTGCTAACTATATCCTGCAGAGAGCAAGTGAGGTGGGAGCAGCAGAGACGGAGGCTCCTGGAACATCTGATCCGTTTCCATAAAGGCCAAAGCGTTATTTAGAGCCGTGCGCCCGGCTCTTGGCACGGGCTGCAGGGTGGGAAAACGCCTGGACTGCAATCGACCTGCGAGTTCCAAAATCCGCTCCCAAAAAAACCCACTGCTTCCCTCCCTAGTGGCTTCCGAGTTTAACCTCTCCTCCCTGCTCAGGGGAGAGAAATAAACAGTTTATGCAAGAAAAAAAAAAAAAGCTTGAGCAAAAAGTCTCTTTTACAATGAACTGAGCACAGAGTGGTCAGAGCTGGTGGAGCACTGGCTGCCCCAGAAACGTGACACTGGTCCCCAGCTATTCCTGCCCCAGCAACCTTAATATCAGGTACCAGGGTCCTGCATAAACCATGAAGAATTGACTGATCCCAAGTGCTGACACACACACACACACACACACACACACACTCACCTTCGTCACAGCTGAATGAACATTTCAACTGCAAAAGCAAAACTTTGTCAAGCCAACAAGTCTAACTTTGGTTTCCTAGGATTCCTTCACCCTCCCAGCATTGCTTGTGAATTTTAACTGCTTCCATTTAGTGCTGAAGAAACTCTTCAGTCTGAGGACTAAAAATTGATGCTGCAAAGGAACAATAAAGCAAAAGGCTCCGATAATGAGGCTCTGAAGTGCAGAGAGGATGTTTGGATGTGAAGAGGAAATCACTTGCTTTGCAGACAGCAGCTCTGGGAAGCCAAGGCAGAGGAACCCTCCTTTCCGTGAGCAAAATAATGAGTTCTACTCTAACTAAAAGCAGCCTGTTAGCAGCAGCAGAGAGTCCAACTCAGCTCCGAGCACCTTTCCAGCACCAAGCCTGACCAGGGGATTTTCAAACACCAATACCCATCGGGCTTTGTGGTCTGTGCTCACACCAGAAATGGGCAGGAAAAGGCTGAATTAGTAATTTCCCTTTGTGTGGGGGTGCCAGGTACCCCATGCCTGATGAGCATGGTGAGTCCCTCTCAAAGGCACAGGAGCAGCTACAGCCCTCACTGGGATCAAGTGATGCGAGGGATTATCTCATCCTGGATCCTATGAGTTAGAGATTCCAGGACAGTGAAGTAGTTGTTGACTCTCTTGCACAGGCACATAAACCACCAATTCTGTGACTGGAGCTGCCAAGGGGAAGGCAGGTCCCAGTGCTGGCTGAGAGGGACCAGCAGCAGCACCCCAGATTACAAGGCCAGACTAAACCCAGTTACTTTGCATAAAGCTCTGAAGCTCCAATGCTGGAGAGAAACCTCAGAGGACAAACCTCAGAGGAGATCAGATGTGCTGCATTCACACAGGACAGACTGGTACTAATGCAAAGCCACAGAGAGGTTAGCGAGACAGCAGTGATGGGACAGTCACATAAACCTGTGGGGAAAGAAAAACTTTTTTCTTCCCAATCTCTTCTCCTCCTTGGAAACCATTTCTTCCATGCCCTAGCTGATCCTTTACTGACATTTCTGCTGAAGGCAGAGGCGGCTGGCCAAAGCTGGTGCCACGTGCTCTAACACTTGAGTCCAGCCAGAACAAAGTGCTCCAAATCCAGCTCCAGCACCTCACAAAAGGGCTCCTGTTGGACAGGAATCCCAGTCACCCACTCATCTGCGAGCTGAAGAGGGACTCTGAAACACAGGGCAGCTGCCAGGGAAGGAATGGAGTGAGGGCAACAGCACTTGCTCAGAAGTTGTGAGAAATATCTTGAAGGAGACATTTCAGAGCCTGCTCTGAAAGCTGCAGACAGAAGAACTAATGTAGAAAGTAATCTCAGTCTTTTTGTCATCGAGGTGCACGCAGCAGGAACATGCAGGGCTCTCCAGGCCTCTCCTTTTAGGGGATCTGAAAGATTCCTCCTCCTCCAGTTACACCTGAGTTACACTCAGAAAGGGTCCTTGGCACAGGGACTTCTGCCCAGCTCCCTTCATGGATTTCACTCCCTTCACTGATTTCACACCCCAGCAGAGATCATTTGACAGATCCTGCCTTTTTCAGCCACAGCCTGATGCAGGTCTCACCCACAGGAGAGGTTGTTCCCAACCTTTCCTGGGATCAGGAGCCCTTCCTGGGTACAGACTGTCTGCATCCCAGGGAGGATTCCAATAAGAACTTCTCTGCCAGCAGCCTGAGGACTCCAGATAGGAAGCACTTCCCTAAACACTCCACCCTAAGCTGTAACCGCCCTGCCTCCACTGGATTTCGTTCCCTGTGTATCAACAGCAGGATTTGTCTCACAACCCTGGATTAGGAGAATGAATCTGTTCCTGCAGCTGCTGCCTGCTCAAGCTCCCCAACCTTAAAATTAGAGAGGGCATACAGCAGCCTGATTTGCACGTGGAAAAGGCTGCCCATGTTACACTACGCCAGAATTTGTCAAGTGAGGAGCAGGCAAATCTCCCTCCTGTAAAACAGAAGGACAGAGGAAGAAGCTGGCCTTGAGGGGTACATAAATATCCTTCACCTACAACAGAACTAAAACACAGCCCCACTCCACAGCCAGCTACTCTGTGTGGAACCCAGCTGAGGATGGCACACCCCTGTGTTAACCTCACCAAGCTCAGTCATTCCAGGCAGAGTTTATCCACCTGAATTGTGCTCTTTTGTATTCCCTCTTCAGAACGGGCAATGAGGCACTGCCCTGCTTAGAGAGATCATTAATGTGACTCTGCACAACACCATGACAGCAGAAACACAAGCTTGGGCCTGGGATATGGGACAGGAGTCTGTCCTCTGTCTGTGATAACACCATGTGAGGACACGTAGACTGTTTGAACTGTCCTTCATCTTCAGCAAACCAAGAGCTGTCCCTAAACCTTTGCCTGCAATAACCAAGTGTCCCCACAGAACTCCCACAGAGATGTCCACCCTGCAGTTTCAGCAGACACGTTCTGGCTCTCAGAAAAGGGCTTCTTTCAATCTCTCTGCAGTGTGTTATGATTTCACTGCTGGCTCATCCCAGCTCTCTGGTTAGCAGCACAGTCACACTGTGCTGGTTGAACCAGTACAACCACAAAGAAAATCTCTAACAGGAGGAAAGACAAAGTGGGGACTTCAAGCTGGACCTCCTACGGAAGCAGCACAGAACAACCTCAACAAGTACCAGTTTGTAAGAACTACCAGAAGGCACCAAGTCAGTCCTACCTGCAACAGGTCACTGCTGACAACACCTGGGTGTGACTGTTGAGAAGCCAAACAGGCCAAAACTCAAGGCTTTTCACCCTCCATTAGGTCCTCTCTGGAGGCAGCAGGAGCTGGAAAGTTTCCTCCTGGTCACACCACACACACTCCTCCTCTTTTGCCTTATTTTAACACCCTGTTACAGGGCCTGAGTGCCCTGACTTCACACATGTGACTGCACACCAAAGTGGATGGGAGAGCATTTGGCTTAAACCACTTCAGATCTCTGCCCAAAACATGAGGCCAACTTCTCCCAGTGCTCCAGCATGTGACAGCGAGCTGCTCTAACACACACAAAGGCCACCAAAGCCAGAGGATAATGCCACATTCATCTGCTGGCTGGACACAGGACAACTGGCAGCCAGAGGAACAAAGGCAGCTATCACACATGAAAGGCACCATTAAACCCGCGTGCCTGAAATTCAGCTTTCCACTGCCCTGAAACGCCCTTTCAACAGCCACAGGAACCCAGGCCCTCCTCTCCTGACCAAAGGCTGCTCCAGGACTAATCCAGAAGGCCAGACCCTCAGATTGAGAGCCAAGAAGCAGTTCAAAGCCATGCTTCAGCCTGTTCCATGTCTTGGGATTGAGCTGCTGCTTTTGATGCTCCAGGATCCTTCTGACCCCGAGGTGGGAAAATTCTCCAACACCTCAAGCAAGGCTTCGATCTCTCCCTTGACTCTTGCTTAATTCTGCCACTCCTTAAATTTATCTTCTTCCCCCATCATCAGTGCTGACTGCATTTAAAGAATGGGAAAGTCAGGGAAGAAGAGGAAAAAGTCAACTGCATCCTTGGATTTCTCCCACTGTAACAGTGGGAAGGGCTCCGGGCTTGTTACCAACACTTTCCATGGAGTGCAAACTGTAAAGTCACAGCTTTGATCTTTCCAACTGTACATTAAAAGATAGGACTCTGCTCTGGATCCATAAAAGGATCCATAAAGGTCTTCCTGCAGCCTCCTCTGTCTTCAGGTGCTCAGGGGAAGAGATCTGCATCAAGAACAGGCAGCTACATTAGTCTGAGATTTTATTTTGAGCTGACACATAATTAGGACACACCTCCACTCTTACCAATCAAGCCTGGACACAGCAGCCAGGGGAAGGAGTGGAGCAGCTGGAATAGCTTGTGCCTGAGTAACCAGCAATAGCTGCCCATGATGAAAGCCTGAAAGCCCTGGCTCAGGCTGTTGCCCAAGGACTGTTCCTGGCTCAGGCTGTTGCCCAAGGACTGTTCCTGGCCCAGACTGTAAAACACCAACCTAAAAAGCTCCCAAAATTTGCCTCTGGCAGTGAGGGGCTTTGGCAAGTGCTGGTGGGAACACAATGACCTCTTGTGCCACCCTGGAGCAGCCAGGAGAGCAGCAGGATCAATGATAGGAGGGGAGAAAAGCTGCAGGTCTGACAAAGCAGTCAATGAGGCACCACCTCAAGTCCTTGTTAGCCCTGTCCATCCTCAGAGGGAGGGGGATTCCAGTGTGAGAATCCAAACTAAATCCACCCAAATTCCTGCTCAGGACTTCTGAAAAAAGCGGAAATCTTTTCCCTCTAAACAAATCTTTTGTTGTTATTGTTGAAGGAAGGCCAAAAACAGCCTAACACAAGAGATAAGGTGTTCCCAGATGCTTTGTAAAGCTCTAAGGTCCTTCCAGAGGAGGAGAAACTGCCTCAGTATCAACCTGTGTACCCTGTGGTCTCACACAGTTCTTGTTCTTGCTCTACACATTTTTGTTTTCCTCCTCTGTTAGTTTCCATCTCAAATTAGCTCTAACACAGAGCAGGATGTTGATTTTACAGCAGGATAGCAGAAACCTGCAGCGCCAGCTGGATGGAGAGCACGGCTCACTGGAACGCTCGTGTTGCTCATCTTCCCTGGCAGAGGCACAGCCTCCAGCCTCTCACCCTCTGCCTTTGCTTGGCCAGGCATGAGATTTGGGCATTTCTGAGGTCACAGAGCAGATCCTTGCAATCTCTGAACTGTCCCACAGTGGAGCTGCCCTTCCTCCATGTACACTCTGTACAGGAACGCTCAGAGCTCTCCTTTACAGAGAGATTACCAGGAAACACAACAATCACCCTCCAGCCCCCACCCAGCAGAGACTTTCATTGTTCCACTTGCCCTCTGCCCCCGTGTTTTCCTGAAGCACATGCAAGCAAACAGCTCTGCTTTTTGGATGGTCACTCACCTTTTGTTTTCCTGTCCACTGCAACCGGCTTTTTAGTTTCTGCTGTAAGCAACAGCTCGTAGGGGTGTTCCTCTTCCTCAGCTCCACTTCCCCTGCTTTTCCCCCGGGCAGCAGAGGCCTAATGAAGAACAGCACAATGTGGTGGTGCTCTGCAAAGCAATGCTTTGTCCCAGCATAAACCCCACAGTCTCTATACCATGGGTTAAGCAAAGAATTGGCAGAGGTAACACCTCCACTGCGGAGCCTGAGCCAAAATGTAATACTCCCCTTTGGGTTTTTTGAACCCCCTCAAGAAAACCCCACCTAAACCCCTTTAATTTTTAGTATTTCAGGCTGCTGACAGCTTTCCAGCACTGACCAACTGTGCAAGGGCTGCAGACAGCCTGGAGGGGGAAAAGAGCTGAGACCGTTATTCCTGTTCATCCCATCTCAGGCTCGTTGTTGCTATTGGAATTTGCATCGTCATTCACTTTTTAGCTGCCGGCCCTATTAGGACAGGGCTGAAAAGAACAAAAGCCCAAATCCTGCCACCTTCTCAGGCATCTCAGATCTGCATTTCTGACCTCAGGATGTATGGCATATTCAGAACTAAAGTGTCCTCAGGCAGCACTGTATGAACTCAGTTTAACTTCAGGACGTGCAGAAATGATTGTGCTCATTTAAATCCTCCAAAGCCTCTACTTAGAGCTGGTTTGTAACCCTGGCAGATTCTCCTCGAGCTGTTCTGGAAAGCCACCAGCCATGTGCAGGATGAGGTTTTGGTGCAGGATCCAGACCAGTCTTGCTGCACACTCACACATGTTGGTCTGTATCAATGCCGAGGATGACAGGCACTGCTTAACCTCGTGTGCCAGCCCAGTGCTGAAGGGGCTAAAGTGGCCACCAGGGCACCCTGCCGGCACAGCCAGCTGCCTTTCAGCACCATCTCCTGGCCAGATCCTGGCAGGTTGATGCAGTCCTGTCCCAGGAGCTCAACATGACCCAGGAATGCACCCTAAGAGGCTCCAAGGGAGCTGGGGAGGGGCATGGAGTGAGAGAAAATTGTGAATGCCCTGGAAGTGTTCAAGGTCAGGTTGGATGGGGCTGGTTGAGAGGAAGGTGTCCCAGCCCATGACGAGGGCTTAGGACTGGATGATCTTTAAGGTTCCTTCCAGCCCAAACCACTCTGGGACCCCATGTGTGACTATACCCAACTACAGTGGGACAAACTCAAACCAAAAAGCAACAATTCCTGCCTGCTGCCAGGACAGGGAACAACAGGTCTGAACAAAACATGCCCCCAGAGAGGGCTTCTACTGCTCAGACTGCTGGACCTGCCACTGCCTTGCCAGCAGAGCACAGAGCACCTCCTGCTTTTCCCCAAAGTGAAAGCACCAGAGCTGCTCCAAGGGCAAACTGGTGCCTACCTGACTGCAACCCAGCCAGGAGCTCTGGAAGCTTAAAAGAGTCTTGGAGAGGCAACCAAGAGTCGGCAGCATAGACAGGATTCTGACATCCATGTGCTGTTCTGCACAAACCCAGCTGGCTTTTAAAGTGACTTTCCCAATGGGAGGAAATGGGCCCTGCCCGGCATGGGAAATATTTATTTATTCTACCTGCTTTGAGCAGGAGCTGCCAGGCAGACCTGCTCCTTTCCAGGTGAAGGAGCTCATAATGAGCAAATTAGAGAAAAATTCTGACCAGATGGTGGCACAAAACCATCAGACCAGAACAGCAGGTAAGAGGTTCTTGCCAGGGATCTTGGAAAAATCCTGCCCAGCAGCAGCCTGTTAGCACAGCAGCAGCCTGGAGCTTCAGCCAGGCTCTGGTGGTCTCCTGACACTCCTGTGGATGATGATTCCTGTGCTGTCCTCTTTAAATGCACCAAAGGCAGAAACTCTCCAGCAGCACACAGTTCCCAGTTTCTACTCTGTGAACTTTCACAGGCCTGGTGACACTTGATTTTCTCCATCTCTCATCCTTCCAAGCTCTAAATAGTGTTCCAGGTTCTAATTAATTCAAAATGAAGACCATTGCTGGAGAACACTGCTTGCTCTGTGGGCTTTATGACCAGGAGCAACACCACCAAGTAAAGTTTTCTTTCAATGCAGTTTTTAGTTCTTCAGCCATGTTGTTTGCATGCATAAATGTTCATTGCTAGCAAAGCCCAAAAATAAAATGCTGTGAACAGTGAGGATGTAAGGTGTACTTAATCCACAGTAGAGGACTTTGAAATATTTTTTCAAGGGTAACTCATCTCTTCCTCTTTTCTCCCTCCCCAGAGCTGCAGACCAAACTCCTGGAGCCAATGTGGCGCCTTGTCCTTGATCTGCACTTCCCTTCCAGAGACAAGCAGTAAACAACTGGAACTGAAGTTTAATTTGACAGTGCAGTCTCTTACTCAGCTCCAAACCCAGAAGGTTTCTGTAGATAGTGAAAGGCACCACTCAAGCACCTCCAAACAATCAGCTCCTTTGCCTGTTTGTACCAACGCTTTTCCGTGATGAAAGTGAAGTTTCTTGTTTATGCTCATCTGTTTTGACTGATAGCCCCAGCTTGGCAAGGAATAAAAAGACTACTTTGGAAAACTAGAGTTTGGCCCAACCCCAGAATACTCAATGACTAAGTGTCCTGGCTCCAATGGGAGAGCAGGGCTGGAGGGTGGCAGATTGGGATGCTGCAGCAGAATGTTTACAGCATTCCCAGAGCATGTGCACACCTGCCCGGCCCAGGGAGAGCATGCTCTGAGGTGATAAAAAATGGGCAAGAGTCAGAAAAGCAGAGCAGGCCAGGAGGAACAAGCAAAGTAAAAGGATCAGGCCCAAACTCCTCATCAGTGTGTCCAAAAGGTCATTTCAAGGCAGCCACATGCTGCCTGTAAGTTTCGTCACTGAAGTTGGTCACAAATCAAAGTCTCCCAGCGAGTCACTCTGCCATTTGCCAGCAAGATTCCCTTTAATGGATTGTGCTTCCAAAGCCATTAAAGGCAGGACAACACAGCGGGTGTTTGGTAATTAAACATGGCAAGAAGACTCAGCAGGAATGATCAGGGCACGTTTCCCTCCCTCGTGTTTATTGTCATAAACAAGTTCTGCTTCCCAATTACTCCATGACCTGCTGCCCAGCTCTGCTCTGCCACAGCCAGGCACAGGACTGGTCACCATCCCCTGCATTTGAACAGCAGGGCAGGGATCAGTCCACAGTGTCACATCCCAGTTTCCCTGTTCATACACAGCTCAGAGTTTACTCCCTCTCTGCAGCCGTTCTCTTACAGCAGGCCATGTTCACCTGTGCCTCGTGTGGAATTGACACTCTCCAGAAAACAGATCTCATTTGTGCCTTGCAGAACTCCAGCAGATCAGCACATTCAAAGAAAGCACTTTCAGAACCAGAGCCTGCTCTGACAGCAGAGGTGGCACACGCTCCACGAGCTTCACACACAACCCACTGCCTTTGGGAGAACACAGAAATCCACAGCATTTGGATTTGCTTTGAAGGTTTTCCTGGGTGTCAGCAGAAGTTGCCAAGGCACATTTGTGGTTTCCCACAGCCATGTCTCCCACAGAGTCCTTACATCTGAGGTTCACAGGCAGGTGAATAAGACAAGCAACAGGAAGTCCTAGCAGCAACAATATGAAATGGGAGAGCTTGAGTTCCATCAGAAAGCAGCTCACATGCACTACTGGGCCAGATCCTCAGATGAATTCAAGTCCCTGATCCCTGCTCATGTCAGTGGGACACACAAGCCCATGCAGCTCCTCCACAGCTGGGAGCTCAGAGGAAGCAGGAACTCACAGCCCCTCTGTGTTTCAGTCCAACTGAAGATGCCTGTGGTGGGATCATTACTAGTGGGCAATGGTCCACATCACAACGTGGGTCAGAAAAATCTCTTCCTAAGGGAATTCTCAGCCAAGAATAGGAAAGTAAGGCTGAAGGTCAACTCTGAGGTGCCCTGGAAGAACCGGACAAAGGAAGTTCCCATGGTAAGGGACAGCAGCAATGCTGAATTCTTCACATTCACAGCCCAACGAGCATAGGAGGTAACAGCATCCTTGGCTCCTCCCAAACTATTAAAACTGATGTTTAAACCACTCTCCCATGAAACACCCCAGAGCCAGCCCCATGTACCTCACAGGGAGCACTGTGGCCTGTCTTCTTCTCCACATTCTGCTCCTCCTCTTCATCAGGCGGGGGCTTGGCTGGTGGGGGAGGACGTTCCCTCTGCAGGTGAGACAGACACTGTCAGCTCATCCCTTCTGCCCCCACCAGCTCCATGTCCCCACTGCTGTGGATGCAGCAAGGACCTCTTCAAATTCATCTGGGTGGAGGAGAATTTCAGCCCTAACAGCACAGAGCTGGGCAATGGCTGCTGCCTTTCCTCCTCTTTCTCAGGACACTGGTCTCACTCAGATCCAAACCAGCATCTCCACAGCATGACACAGGGAAGTGAGCAATGAGCTGATCAGAAGAAAGGGCTTGTGGCTTAATGAAACTGATGCCAGAGGCACCTTTTATAGTGGAATACTCTAGGGATCAAGAAACTATGCTGCACTGCTCTCCTCCCATATCCCAGGATTGCAACTGAGCAGCTGGAGCTGCTGCCTGGTCCCGAGGCTGAGAATAAGCCAGAGCCACCTCCTGCCTGGCCACAGCTCCATCTAATGGCAAAGGGAGCAGCAGAGCTGCACTGCTCCAACTCCAGCAAGCTACTGCAGCACGTCCCTCTTCCCGCTCTCTTTTCACTGCAGTTCAGCTCTTGTCTTTCCTTAGTTGTGACAGAACTGAGCTTATTTCACACCAGACACCATCAGCACAGGACAATGACAAGATCTGATCAGTAACACGACTGCCTGGTACTGGACACCAGAGAGATCTGGCCAAAACGTCCATTATCCAAAGCTTTTGTCTCATTTCTATTCTGCTTGCTCTCAGCACAAGCCAAAGGCTGCACCTCCTCTTTGCACAGAAGGGAACCAAGGTTACTGTGCCCCCAGCAGTTTAATTGTTCACTGCTGCTCTGCCTTTTGTCCAAAAATGCCTCAACAGAGCAGGCTTTGGAAAACCAGCCAGAACACAGAGCCTGAAGCTGACCCAGCACTGCAGGGCCCGTGTCCCATCTACCCCACAGCAGCTTTCCTGCCGATCGCTACCGGGGCAGCAGATGCAGCTGACAGAAGGTGAGGAAGACTTCTCTGGGGACAGTTCCAGGAGCTCTGCACTGCCTTGTAAAGCCTGGAGTACCCTCTGCAGAGCTCTGCAAGTAATACACAAAAAAAACCCCCCTTCCATTGCCAACTAGACTCCAACAGGTTATTACAGGTAATTTCCTGAGAGCCTTAGCTTTGGTAAAGCAGTGAGACATGAGAAAATGCTCCATACAAGTTTCCAGAACTATTTTCAGGACAAGAAGCCAGCCCTTCTGCAAAATGTAATCTCCTGACAGACAAAGATTCACTAGCACCAGTGCACTGCCAGAAGACAGAAGGATACAACACGAGGTGAAATGAAGAAGTGGCTGCTTTTAGGCAATCCCTGTGAACAGGGCTGGGAAGGAGAGGCACCTGCCTGCTCTCATCAACGACAGGGAAGGATTTAAAGATTTCCTCAAGCTTGGGCAGCCTGCTGCAAAACCGGACCCTGCAGGTCAGCCCCCTGTGGCTCTAGGGCAGGCAGGGGTGAGCTACATACAGGCCTGACTCCAGCTGCTTTGAGGCCACTCGGCTCAGCCTCCTTATTCACAGATTCCCGGTCAGATGATCTCCCGCTGGCCAGGCTGTCCAGAGAGTGGCAGGACGTGGCATTGCACAGAGCTTCATATGGGCTCTCCTCTTCAGGGTTCACATCAAAATCGATGATCAGCTCTGTGACAGCTTTGTCCACATCACCTGTGGGAGGAAGAGAGAGATGGGATTGTCACTGGATCTCCTGACCTCGGTGCTGCCAGGGAGAGGAATGCTGGTGATGCCCACCCTGAGATGTCCGGCCCGAGGGATCGGTGGCTGGAGCGAGCGGGGCTGGAGCAGATTTCTCCACAGCTTTGGCACTTTTCTTCCCAACGGTGTAATCTGCAAGGGGGGTGGGGGACAGGGTCAGCTCATGTCACTCTGGCTTTCTGTCCCCTTCAGCGCATGGCACTTCCTCCCTCGTGGGTGGAAGGCCAACTGTCAGCTTATTAAGTGTCCAAAAAAAAATAACATTATTAAAACTTGCAGCTCAGATCCCAAAATAGAAGCATGCTGCCTCTTTAATCACAGGCACAAGGGTAGGGATGGTCCTTTGAACTTTCAGAGTCTTTAATCAGAAAGCTGCAAAGCTGCTGCATGGACACAGAGCCATGCAGCAAATTCGTGTTGTAGATACAAACTCCATCACTGAACAGAGTAATAACAAGAGAAATCAATTCCAGCTGCAGCCCCCTACTACAGGCAAAGCCAGAAACATTCAGCTGATGTAACATCCAATAGCAGCTCCCTCCTGGGGAAAACAGCCTTTATCTGCAACACCTTCGGATTTAAAGCCCACCTTTGTCTTCGGTTTCAGAATGAAGCTCAAACATTCCAGCCTCACAGGCACAGCTTAGTTAAAAGTCTGAGAAGTGCTTTGAACCTGCAAAGCTCCCAAATGCTCAGCATGAGTAACACACCCCAGCTCCAAATGCTTCTGATCCTCCCCACAGCTGAGAGGAAATGCAGACAGTGTAATTACAAGGTATGAATTTAGCCAAGATGTCACATTTCATTCCCGAATTTGGACAGACACAATGGACCAAGCTCCTTTATAAAATACAAGTAATCAAGGCCTTTTCTGTAAATCTCATCTGCAAATTCCATGCCCAAGCCTCACAACGAGGCGAGGAGCAGGATGTGAGATCTGTGGACAACGATTTGCCTACACAGACACGTAAAGGGGAGTTACACAGAACCATTTCTAAAGCTGTTACTTTGCATTCTGCAAGCAGATTTAGGCTATCCTTAATTTTAATTAACTCCTAAATCGAGCTAAACAAAGCTCAATTAAGCCCATTTAAACTGTAAAAGTCACGCCACACTCCCTCAGCAAAGGGCTAATCCTCCTAAATTCCCCCAAGTTCTCCTCCAAACATTTGGTCTGGAGAAGCTCACCCCAGCGTTTCAGCACTAGTTCTTCCAGCACAGCCTGAAGCTGCTTTGCTTTCAGCACTTTCCAGGTCTAGAAAAGCACATCCTGTATCTGCTCCAGCACAATCATCACCTCAAATTTTCCCCTCCTCCCCAGAGGCAGAGCTGCATTACCCACCTTCAATAAGAGCTGCTATGTGCTGGCTTTTCTGGGAAGGAAGCTCCCTCACAATGTCCAGAGCAGTCAGGCCTCTGTTATCCTTTATGTTCACATCAATACCTGTGGCCACAGGGGTACAGAGGGTAAAAGCAAGAATATTGTCTGACTATGTGCAGGTTGGTGTATTTCAAGTCACATGAGTGATCATCACTGAGGGGAGCTAAAAGGCACTCTAGAGACAAATCTAAAGCCAAACTCCAAGAGCCAATCTCTCCTACATCCTGCTCTGAGGAGCTCTGACAGCTGGATGGAGAAACCTGCTGCACTAGAAAGGGATTTCCTCAAGCTCTGGGTGAAGGGATCACCACATTAGTGCTTCAAAGGGGGAACATTCTCTCACCTGCAGCCAGCAATATTTGTACCACATCTGTCTTGCCAAACAAAGCAGCTTCGTGCAAAGCACTGCCTTTCTCAGTCTGCAAATTAAATGGAAACATAGCATGAAGCCAGACAGCAGGGAATGGTGAGGGAGGCATGGCTTAGAGGGTTACAGAAGCAATAAATACACGGCTGTACACGAGGTGTGGGCAGCACTACCTACAGCTCAGGATGGACTGTCAGTGTTATTACAATGCTGAGGATGTGGGATGGAAAAATGGGGACGGTTCCATCAGAGACACCAACCAAGGGCCTTCTGCAGCTTGGCAAGAGGTCATGTCCTGACAAGGAAAAACAAGACCCACATACAAGCCATTGCTGTGAAAACAGCACATTCACAAGTGGCTTGATAGGAAGAGACATGTTTGCCTATCAAGAGCTCAGAGCGCTGCAGGGCAGAACAGCTTCAGCTACAGAGTGTTTCTGTCCCTCACTCCGTGTCTGGGGCTTTGCCCAGCCCCTGCACAGGCGTGAGCCATGCACAGCACCCAAATCCCTCCGGGCAGCCTCCCCCAGCAACCCCGAGCTGCACACACAGCCCAGCAGAACACACAGCTCTCCTCAGCTTCTGTGAGTGCTCCCTCTGCGAGGAGTCTATGTGGAGCTCTCCAATCCCAGCCCAGCCCCACTACACCGGATACCTGGTAGTTGCTGTCCATGCCAGCATCCAGGAGGACGTGGACCACTGCCTTGTGACCGTTCCTGGCTGCCAGATGCAGCGGAGTGTGTTTCTTAGTGTTGCAGCTGAGCAGGTTGGGGTGGGCGTTCAAGAGCATCTTGACCACTTCCAGCCTCCCGTAGAGAGCAGCCAGGTCCAGGGGTGTCTCGAACTTGTTGTTTCGCATGGTGGGGTCGGTGAGCTCCTCCAGCAGCACCTTCACCACCTCGGTGTGGCCGTGCTGGGCCGCGCAGTGCAGCGCTGTCTCGTTGTCGTTGTTCTGCGGGGCACAAGCGGCACCGGGTCAGCCTCGCTCCAGCATTCAAGTTTCAATGCAAAAACAAGACCAAAAAAAAAAAAAAAAAAAAGAAAGCAGTGGGGAAGCAGAGAGCCCAGTCTGAACCAGCCTGAGCAATGTTTCACCGTCTCCCTGGGTGTTTAGCATCCCCTCACAAGCTCATTGATTGGCCCAGACACAGCTTCGGGGATGTCCAGAATAACACACTTCAGCTGTGGGAAAGAGGGACTTTCCAAGCACTAGGGTCAGAATCCAGGGGCTATGCTAAAGTTTAAGGGATGTAGAGCTGTATCCAGATTCCCACCTGCAGAAGGCAGTCTGGTATCTTGGCAGCATCCCAGACTTCAGGGTGCCACAAAAATAAAAGGCTGGCAACCTGTTGTGTGAATTCTATTTGCTGGAGCTTCATCGTCATCATTTCAGATTTAAACTTCAATTGTTTCAAATCCTACTTATCCTGGTTATAACAGTCATTCCACCTCTGCAATTCTGGCTGCTTAGAGAAAGGGAGCACCCAGTCCATGCAGTTTGTGAACCAGAGAGCTGTGCAATTCCACCACCACAGGAACAAGCCAGGGCTCAGGTCAGCTGAGGGAAGCAATGTCTCAGTGACAGCTGGAAGCCAGACCCAAACCAGAGCATGCAGCAGCAGCCAGGCTAAGAACCAGCAATGCAAAGCCCAAAGACGAGCAGTACAACGCCCCACATGTGTAGGTGCAAAATAGGAACATGGTCTAATCTAATAGAGTCTTTTCTCAAATTAAGGTCCTCTCAAGTTTCTAGTTTTACTACTGTGTGTCACCCACAGAGGGATTCTGGTTTAAGCACTTTAAAAACAACTACCTGACAATATAACCCCAAAAACATTTAATATAAACAGTTACACTCTTCAACTGAAAGCATCGTGGTTCAATTTGTCAATTTAACAACATTTCCAATAAAATAAACAGAATGTTCTTGTCCTGCTGGAGGCAGCAGCACCACTGCAGAAGGGAATTTGATCCCTGCCTGCCTGCTGTGAGAGCACAGGCACGCCTTGGGACACTGCTCAGGATTTTGCACCATATCACAAATATGCAGGGCTGTACGAGCACTCAGATCCAGCTGAGGTGTTTAGTCAGTCCTGTCAGGTGTTCAGAAGTCCTGTCAATCCCCCAGTTGTTTGTATCTGGCTTTTGCATCACTTCTCAGCCACAGGCAAAGCAGGAGAGGAGCAGGAGCTGGGGGAGGCTCCCCAGGTGCAGTTTGTGCAGCAGTGAAGGGAAGGAGGCAGAATCAGGCACATGCAGGGAGAGGAGGCAAACGGGGGCAAAGCATCAGAAGGTCCAAGGCAAACAGGCTCTATCCCGAGGGAGGCACATACATGTGGACAGAGGGTACTGCAGGATACAGAAGTCTGCACAAAAAATATACAAACGGAGTGAGAGGGGACAGAGTAGAGAACATCAGAGCTTGCACCTGCCTGTCAGCTCACACTGCTGCTCTCGGGCATTTACAGGGCTGGCAAATCCCAGTATTCCCATTTGCCAGGGTTGGGAGTGCAGGATCAGGGAGCCCACCTCGGCCCAGGCTCTCAGCCTGCCCTGTGGCATGAGGAATCCTTGCTGCCAGGCTTTGTGGAAAGACTGGATGACCCCAGCCCCTCTGAGCAGCAGCTCCCTGCCCCAGAGCTGTGGGGGCACACGCTGCCATGCCAGCCCTGGCCACTGAGGAGTTCCTTGGCTAGGACTGTCCCCCTCTCCTTTCTCCCTAACATAGGGTAAGTAACCCTGTGGGGGCTTTAAAGCATGCAGCAGCTCCAAGCACCTGCCTGAGGGCTCAAAAACGGGAACACAACATTGTTTAAAAATCTAATTGTTAGAGACTTCCCTCATCTTCCCGGCAATTCAGTCCAATTTTCCCTAAGTAGATTGGGGCTCCAATGCTCGAGGCAAAATCCCCAGACTTTCCTCCTGCAGCAGAGATCACCAGGCAGTAAAACTCCCCTGAATCATCACAGCAAGTCTCTTCCAATTCCAGATCGTGCAGTGGTAACTCCCACTACTGCCTGAGTCTTTATTGCCTCCATTTTGGGAGAGTTTTGAGGAGCCAAAAATACTACAGCTCTTCCAGGCAAGAGTTTGCTCCCTTCCTGCGTCACCTCTCCAGGCACAAACCAGAGCAGTGAGCAGGAGTGCTCAGACCTACAGATGTATCAGAGATGGAAAAGGAAAATTCCATTTCAGCAGCCAGAAGGCACATGGCTTCAAATTTCAGAACTACTTAGAAAAATAGAGCACTCAAGAGGGCCTAGGGGCTGCATTCTTGCAGAAATCCTTACATCCCCCCAGCTCTCAGCTGGAATAGAGGGTCTGGGAGCAATATCTGTTGGCAGAGCACAAACAGGACATGAGCAGGGATGGCTCTGCTTTCTTTAGGGCTCCAGCACAGGTTTCAAGCCCTGATAACGTGAAATCACTCACCACACACAGCCCTGCTGTTCCTCATCCCATGCTCAATTGGAGAATCCACAGCCCCTTCAAGTGCTGTGTCCATTCTGCAACCCCTGCTCCCAACACAGTGACACGGCCCTGACTGAGCAGAGGGAGACTGGGTTTAAATAAGGGAAGGTTTTCTGACCTGCAAAGAGCTCAAGGGTTGAATAAACTGCCAAAGAAAGGCCACAGAGCTGTGCCTCTCTGCGGTTTTTGAGAAATTGGTGGGCAAACCCTGGTCAGGAATGGTGTAAGGAGACTTGATCCTGCTCCAAGTGGCTGCACAGCCTTTCAGTCCCACCCACCCTACTTCTGAGATTCCTTGGCAGGATTTTTGTTGGTGTCTGAATGTCCAGAGTCCTGCCCTACTGACAACCTGCTCTTTGGCTGCTGCTGAGAAAACACCAGAGTCTGTGTGAGAGGTACAGCTCCACATGCTCTTCATCAAACCTGGCCAGGAACTGGAGCAAACCTGCTCAGAACTTGTGATGAATCCAACAACTGTGTACAAATCATCTCCCTCTCTTTAAAACCAAAGCAAAGATTCCCAAAATCTTGTCTTGCTCTACAGAGCACCTCAACCATTATGAACACTGAACTGAGGCTTTAAATGCATTCTCCACAGTATAAAACCCAAATTAGCAGACTGTGTAAACAAAAATTCACAAAAAAAGGAACTCCCTGGATATTCCCTCTTTACATTCCTTCTTCATTCAACATCCCAATACTGGGGTGTGTCATATTTTACTTGGTTATTGATAATGTTTTAGGAAGCTTGTTTCAGGCAACTGAACTGCTCAACTATGATGTTTTCACAGGAGACAAAGGCATCAAATTTCCAACTGAGTTTTTGCAAAAATCCCTGATTTGGATGAGCTTCATGGGAACGCATTTGTGCTCAGAGGGTGGGCACTGGTGACCCTGAAACAGGCCTCTGCAAAACCACACCTAACTCCCAGCAAGCACAGGAGCTCTGGATGTGTGTTTCTAAGGTCCTGCAGACCAAGCAGAGGAAAACTCTACAGATAAAAATCTGCCATGGATGGCCGGATCCAAAATAACTGGCTGGAAGCAGCTGTGGCATGGTGGCTCATGGCAGAGGTGTCTCAGGACAGAGCCATAGATTGTTTGCCACCCCTGGCTTGCAGATTGACTAGAAATAAAACTGAAAAATGGTGTCTGAGAAACCACCACCAGGAATTTGATCTACTTCTTCAACAGCTCAGTCTCAGCACATTGCACAATCTGATGTTGTGTCCTTTGTAGCTCAAAACAACTAAAAACAAGAGAGGAGCAAAACAGGCCAGAAAACAGGAACAGGAGACCAGGGCTAAAGGGTCAAATGACACCACAGACTGAACATCAAAAGAGAGACTGATGTAATAAGCAGGACATAGTAGACTGGGGAAGGGAGGCAGGAACATCTCTGCCATCCCTTCTCCCCACCACCACCACCACAGGAATTAACTGTCCATTCAAACAACACACACAGCATTATGCATTTGGTAGGAGAAAAGGCATCAAAATTCACTCCAAACAGCCCACAGAGAAAATGCAACCATGGTTAAGCAGGGAAAAAAAATTCCTTCTCTTTGCATTTATCAGCAACATCAGCACATGAAACAAAACCTAGAACATTTAATTGAAGTAACTTTACCTTTGGGAAGTCATCCAGCCCAATCAAGCAAACTGACCATCACTGCGAGTCCTACAAGGCTAAGCAAGGAAGGAGCCCCCAGGGAAGTAAGGAAAAGCTTTCCTTTAATTATGTTTCTATAACTGCTTTGAAGAGAGAAACCCACAGTAAATCAATGGTCCCATTTTCCTTTCCCCCAAGCAGCTGCAAAGTGAACAGGTATTATTGCACCTGGAAGCACGCGAGTGCAGCTTGGAGTGATGATGCAGTGAAATGCTGACAGCAAAGTACACACCTTGGCATTGATATATGGGTCAAAGGGGCCGTACTTTTTGAGTTCTTTGATCTCAAGAGCATTCTACAAAAAGGAAGAGGAAAAAGAAAAAAAATGTGATAATGAAATGGGTGAGATACAGCAACAAAGCAATGGGTGACTCCAAGGGGTGGAAGGCCAGGACACAGCATCTTGTTCCAGTCAGAGCCATGGCCAGCAAAAGCCATTCCAGCTGGGATTGCTGTAACCTGGACCAGGCTCCAAGCACAGGCTCCTCACTCCTTTCATTTAACAGGGTTCCTACTAAACAGACATTAATGAAACATTATCTGCAAGCATCATACTAAACTCTGGATCTTTTGTAAAGATCGCCCCTCTAGCTGCCCTACCCAGAGCAGAACATTTACACTACAGGCTCTCACTCCATTCTTGTCAGATGGACTGAAAAGGGTTACCTGCACTCAAGCCTCAGACTGAGTGCCTGCAGCTGTGCCTGGAGACATGATTAACCACAGCCCCAAACTGGAAAACTGTCACCAGAGACATCAGAACACACATTCCTCATTATTCCTGCTCACTGGAGGAATGACAGAGAGTTGCACTACAACCAGATTTTTCATTCCATGCTGTTTTAGCAGCATTTATCCCTGGGGCAGCCTGGTGCATTGAGTAACCCGTCCTGGGAAACCTCAGTGTGGCACTTGGGTCCCTACAAAGAAGGACTGGGACTCCTAAACCTGCCTCTGAAAGGAGTTTGCTCCCCAGCTTCTGAAAAGCTACCATGGAGCAAATCAACAGCAGGGACTCCCCAGCTGCTCACCCTGACTGTGAGCTGAACTCAGGCCAGGAGTGTCTGACCTACCTGGGAATTACCTCTGGAATGAATGTCCAGGTTCAGCCCACTGGCACCAAGGTAGGCAAAGCTATTTTGGCTTATTCCTTTCCTCCTGAGACAACACCTGAGTGGTTTGGGAATTCATTCACAGGGACAACAGATGTTCCTGCCTTAGGGACAGGACAACCACAGCCCACTGCAGCTATACCTGATTTGGGCCTGTCTCTCTTTGTCTGCTAGACTCACCCAGGGAGGGGCAGTTAGTGCCAGCACTCAGCTGGCCTCACTCCTGAAACCAGCTCCTGTAAACAAAATTCTGCAACAACAGGAATATTTGGGCCTTCCAGCAGTAGCATTTCAGAAGTTCCCTGGAATTTAAGATATCTCTAATGCCCACGGGGCAGTTCCACAGGACCCAGCCCTCTGCAGTGGACACAGCTGTCTTGTACTCCTCTGCACTCCAGACCAAAACCATCAGCTTGACAAAAGGAACAAATCCAAGAGGCTTTTTTTCCTTGCCTGATTGCAAAAATAATTCTTTAAGATTAAGCTAGGGATTTATCTGGGGGCAAGTAGTGTTACAATTGTCTTAGAATTTACGAATTAGTGAACTGGAGTAAGTGCCAGAGACAAGCCAGGAGAGCAGCTAAGAGAGCACGGCCAAAGAGACTGAACAAAGCTGCTTGGATTAGTTCCCAAAGGAGGGAGCCAATGGATCCTTTGCAAAACTAGAAACCTGCTCAGCTATCCAGCAGCTGAAAGGAAAACTGTGGGTTAGTTTTAGAAGCCCAGAAGCAGGAGATCACTTCCTAAGAATTGAGCAATTCTCATATTTATGTGTCTCTCTATAAAACTTAAATACCTTTTCATCCTACCACTAACTCAGAACTGAATGTTTTGCTTTAGGCAGTGCCCCTCTTATCCCACCAGCGAGTAGAACCTTACAACCATTGCTACTGGTTTGGGAAGGGTCAGGAGTCAGCTGAAGGAGTCTCTCTCCATGCCAGGGAAGTGATTCAATGACACATTAGAGAAAATCAGGCAGACCTGCTCATTCACTTTGGTGTGTGAAGGGCCTTGGTGGATGAGGAGCTTCACTATGTCAGCATCTCCCTTCCAGGCTGCCAAGTGCAGGGGGTAACAGCCCTTACAATCTGCCACGTTGGTGAGCGCGTCGTTCCTCAGCAGAACTTCCACAACATCCCTGCAAGAGACAGGAACTTCAGTGAGACATTCAGTCCTTCCTCCACAGCTCACATTCTGCAGCAAGTACTGAACAAGAAGTTAATCTGAACAGGAGTGTTTCAGAGAGACACTTGAAATGTGGTTTTCAAGTGTTCCTATTAAATGCTGCCAAAGGAAATGAAAAAAAAAAAAAAGAAATTAATATTGCTGAGATGAGCTCAGGGAAGATGCACATTATCTCCATGAACAAGGGCTGAAGGCAGCCACAAGCCTCTGCTGCAAAGTGAATTGCACCAGCACAACGAGGGTGAATAAAGATTTTAATTCTATTTGATTTCTCAGTATCTCAGACAGCAATGAGCAACACAAGATCTATCACACTAAAGTTATTTAAAAATGTGATATGCACACAAGACAACTGGAAAGTGGTGCAGGCCCAGATCACCCGACACCAGAAAGATTGTAGGGCTTGTCACCAGGGGAGCCCCTTTCACTCGGTGCTCATCCAAATTGCATAGAAATAAAAAGGTGGTTGAAAACCTCAGCGTTTGGAGATGTAAGATCACGTATCACAAAGCAGTGACATTCTCCACTTCCCCTGAAGATGGAGTAGTGCTGCACCAGTGCCTCAGCTGGTGAGTGAACCACACATCGGTGGCCAGGGAAGCACAAAGCATCCACCCCCTGCGACCCCAGGCATGGGAGCAGGACTCACTTGTGGCCATTCAAAGCAGCGTGGTGCAGCGGGGTGTATCCAGTGCTGTCAACGCAGTTCACGTTTGGCCCCCTCCAGATGCTGCAAGACAAAAACCAGACAGGGAACACTTAGGCAAAACCAAACAGGGACAGAGGGCAGGGCCACACAGCTCTCACACCAAGGTGGGTGTCTGACAGCTGTGGTCAGGGGCAGGCACACAGAGCAGAGGGGTCAGTGTGCCAGCACATGGAATCATTCCCCTGCTTCACCTCAGCCTCCTGCTTTCCAGTCAGAGCTCCCACTGCCACACATCCTTCAGCCATACACAGGCTTGCCAAAAAGCATCTTCAGAGGAACATGTGTCTATTAGACTGAACCACAAGAGACAGCAAACCACTGACCCACTGCTAATTCACACCCCACAGAAGAATTCTGATGGCTCTGGGAAATTGTCCTTCCCCACAGCAAGAGTCACAAGGGGTGGGTGTAAGTCAAAGACTGTGGGATACAGAGTCTGCTCTTGGTCACCCCTGTGATTCCACACGAACTTCTCACTGTCCTAAAATCACTTCCATCTGTCAGCTGTTGGCAGTCTGTACCAAAGAGTAGGTGGTCTCCCAGCACTTCTGAGAGCATTAACTTCCCTCCCTTGCTCAAAAGTCAAGCAGCACAGATTTAAGTATTAACCCTGGCAAGGATTACCCTTCCCCAGCCCCTGCAGGGTGTCCTGCTCACATCAGCACAGAATGGCACAAGTAAGAGGCCAGTGCTACTCCCGAGCTCGCTGTGAAAGGAGTGTGGTGTCTGCTGTCCCGCACCAGGGCCACCACCCTCTCCCAGAAACAGGCATGAAACTCAAACCAGTACATCCTTATAAGCAAACTGGAATTATTCAACGTTCCTGACAATGGCCCTCTCCAGTACAACCCATCATCTGTGTGCTGGCCTGTTCTATACACCATCCTTTTAGCAATTACACGGGGCTTATTAGCCCTGACAATCTCACTTGTGCCAACATGGTGCATTCTCCTGCTTTATTTTCTTTGGGGGTAAAACTTGACAGCACCCTCTGATTCCCAGCTGAAATGGTTTAAAATCAGCCAGCTGTGGCTCTGTTTGAAGCTGGCCTTCTCTGAGCAATCCATTTCCTCCCCAGCATGAAATCACAACGACTCATGTGGCTCAGAGGCTTTCTAAAACAGCAGCCATCACTGGGGGGCTGCTAGCCAGGAGCACCTCAGTGCCACACAGCAGGAAAGGACCAAACCCAACCAACAGCAATCTTGTGAATCTGAGTGGAACTCCAGAAGGGAATGAAGCAGCAGCAGGCTCACTCTGGAGCATGTTTCAGTGGGAAATGGAAAGTCTGTCCCTGTCCTTTCCAAGTACTCCTGATCTGCAGAGCATTATAAAAGGCTTTGCAGTCCTGAGACAGACCCGAGCTCTGCTAGAGGACAGGCAGCTAAGGGGAAACTTTATCCAAGAGGACAGGCAAGTGAGCCACAAAATCCAATTTGCAAAGGATCAGAGGCTTATCCTGAGGCATCCTGCACGCCACACACCATCCTGTGCACCAGGAGGATACACACATGCAGTGCACCTCCAGCTCTGACAACATTGTTCACAGGATGATGGCTTAAACTACATCCAGAAGGTCAGAGAGACACCAAAAACCCCCACTCAGAGCGTGTGGGAGTGCCTTGCCTGATCCAGCTCTGCAGTCCTGAAGCATGAAGGGGACTGAGTAGCACTCAGCTCTGGTTTGTTCCTGGCAGTGGGCTCTTGCAGTGTGGTTGCCCAAATAATTTATTGCTGGATTTAACACGGCAATTAATGGTTAGAACAAGTGCCAGAAAGCCTTGTGTGCAGTCTAGAGCAGTTGTAACATTGCACCTGTGCTGCCTTTGCTTGGGCTGTAACCTGGGCAGTGCCAGCGTCCCGTGGTTTTACACATTAAACTGAGCCGTGTTTGGAAGCTGAGCTCAAAGTGCTTGAGGGTGAATACATGAAACACCAGCAGCAATTAACACAAATGTTTCTTTCAGCTGAAGTTATGAAACAAGGAAAACCAGGGTCAGTGGTACAGTGGGCAGGGCTGGAGACTGGAGCCTGGGGCATCTGTCCCCACTGGAGCGTGGTGTCCCCATGATAAAACACTTCCCTGGAAATCTTCAGGTCAGTGCTTTAGAGTAAAATGCAAAGTTTGTTCAAGAACTTCAAAGGAGGGGAAAAGCTGGAGCTCAGGAAGGAGCTGGCCCAGCAATGAGCACTGGATGCTGCAGAAACCAACTGCCAGGATCTAAAGATATTTTTTAAAAAACATCTGCTGTGTCCTCTCTTCCCCTTTGACTTTTTATTCCTGCAAATAAAGAAAGCTTTTATCAAAGAAAGGTCAAATCACCCCATAAGATCAGACTGAAAGGATCCAAGAGGAGAAGTATTTATATTTAGACGTGGGGACTGCAGCAGAGTACATCACTCCCTTTCCTCCTCTTCCTCTTCAGCTCTGCCAAAAAGGCCATACAATTCTCCTGAGGTATGGAAACAGGGTGCTGAGAAAAGCAAAGCACAAAGCCCAGAACTCTCTGTGACTTTGGGCTGTTTCTGATTAAAAGAGAAATCCCAATTCCAGCACAGACAGGAGAATGCTGTAAATACAAGTCCCCAGTAAAGGTCTGGAGCCAATTTGACCACTGCTGCTTTTTGATTTCTTTTCTCCCCCAATGCCCCAAAAGCCCTTCACATCAAAGAGGGGGGTTGCTTTTACTCTGTAGTCTCTGTACTTAAAAGGATTACCCAGGTCTCACCTGCCTTTGCTGCACCAGGGCAGCATCTGAAGATGCTCCTGATGGCATCTGCTAAAGACATCTAAGACTGAATGCTGAGGACATCAGGAAAACTCCGAAAACAGCAAAATCTGCTTCTTTTAAACTGATTCTTGTGCTCAGTTTTCTCTTGCTCCGTGATTCAGCAAGTGCTGTAGGCCTTAAATAAAGCTTCCTGCTTGTGAAAACTGCTGAATAAACCACATGGTTTAGGTCACAGTAAAACCCCAAACTACCTTTAAAACAGGACCATATTTGTCCTCTTGCTTTTCCATTTCTTTCTTCCCATCTGCAGTAGTAACTGTGCCCACAAAACCACCCCAGGCAAGAAGCTAAGGCAGGGCCAAGCCTAGAGAACAACGTGGTGTTTTCAGCTCAAATGGTGAACTTTTGGGGCTGATTTCTGGTCTCACTGATATGGGTTAAGGAAGCACCAGGAGAGCTCAGGCCCATGGACGCCCTGTATTTACACACCCTACACCAAAGACAAAAAGCACAATGAAACACCAGCAAACAGGAGTGGCTTAGCCCAAAGGCACCAGGAAGTTTAAAGCAGCTGAGCACTGGCCCCAGATGTTTGTGTACTTCACTCAAAGCCTTAGAGACAAAGTGTCAGGAGGGCAAGTGAGGGGCTGGAGGCAGATTCCCTCGAGTCCATTGCCCAGAGGCCACCACAGCAGGTCAGTCACACACCCCAGCTATGCACATCCCTACAACCACTGGATTCCTGCAACCAAACTCGACCCTCGCTTGGTATTTCCTGCTTACAGAGGGAACACAAACAACCCAAAGGCTTTGGGCAAGGCCTCAGGGTTAGGAAGCTGCTCATGTTTTTCTGAAGTGTAAGGGAGGCACTGCTGCAGCTAGCAGGCAGGGATTGGCATGATGGGACTCCCAACAGAGCAGGGACCCTGCTTCTTATGCACCCCAACCACCAGATACTACAACAGCTTTTATAAACAAAAGGCTGATGCAAGGCTGGAGAAGATTAGAGTAGAGTATTGCTGGGGAAAGGGACTGTCAGCCCCTCCTGGCAGGTTTTGCCAAGGGGAACACCTGGTCAGACTCCAGCTGTCAGAGTGGCTGCAGAGGAAGCCAAAGCCATGAGCTTCCACTTCTTCACTCCTCAACTTGTGGCACAGATTTTAACTTGCTGTAAGAAAATTGGGTAGATTTACCTCAAAGGGTCATGAGCTCGAATACAAGATGCCAGAATGGATAGGGAGAAAGCAAGGACCATAATAAAGGCAGGACACACAGAAGTGACCCAGGTGACATCACACAACACCACAGCCAGAATGAGAACTGCTGAGCCCGGGCTCTGTAATCAGACCCACTGACCAGGGATTCCAGTGAAAATCCTCAGGTTCAGTCCACTTTGACTGACACACTGCAGCAGTCAGAGCCACGCCTGGCCCTCTGCACAGAGCCAGACCTCCAGCTCCCACTTCACCAGCTCAATTCTGAGTGAAGCAACAGCTCTCAACAATTGCCAACAGCTCCAGCTCATTGCCCAACACCTGCAGACAGTTCAGCTAGTGTAAGGTCAACAGGGAGCTGTGAGAAACCAGCATTTCCACCAGTGGAGCAACACTGTGCAGCAACCAATTCTCTGATGGCCAAATGATTCCTTCTCCCACGGAAAAGAGCAGAGCCTTTCGTTCCTCGGGTGCAGTGGGTGGCCAGGAGCAGGAAACCTGCGTGGGTCTGCAAAGTGACAGCAGCCTGCAAAGGATCAGTTCAGGAGCTGGGAGGCAGAAGGTGAGCTCATCTGCTTCCCTCAGAACCAGTTACCATCTCCCACTCCTCATTTCCAGGGGAAGCTGTTTTGGGTTGGCATAGATTTTTGGGTTGGTGTAGCCGTGGAAAGGAGTTTTAACCCTTTAAGTGCGGCAGAAATAAGATGCACAGCTACATGGTCGTCTTTCATGACAGGAAGAAAGAGCCAAGTTTATTCAGAAACACACTTGGTTTTATAGCATGACTGCAACTCCCAGAGTAGAGAAAAGGTGATTGGTTCAGAGAGAAGACACCCCATGGCCAGGGCCTGGGCACACACCACAACAGGTGTTCTATCTTGTTATTAATTCCTTTTTATTTTGACCAAATTATCACCCTGGGAGAAATTCTCCCTAGCCTTGAGCTGGACCAGCTTATCGGCTGGGAGCAGAGCTGAGAAGCTCCAGCCTGGAATATTTTTCAGGCTGTAATTTACTTACTTTCTCAATATGTGTTCCACAGGTTGGCACACATTTAATTCCTGGGCTTGCAATTCACATTAGAAAGGAACCAGACAGGGTTGGCATCACTAATAGAAATGTGTCCACCCAAGCTAAAATCCCCCATTAGGAAGAGGCCAGCCCCTAGCCTTATGGATGGCTCCTGGCAGTGAAAATGCATTTATTTAAACTTAATGTATGGTGGGGGGTGGCAGTGGGGACAGAAAGGCTGGGTCAGGCATGCAGCATGTGCTACATCAGAGAATCCCTCCGAGCAGGGGCAAATAAAGAGCTGCAGGACAGGAAAAATATAGGTCTGGTTTGAGTGCATATGCTGCTCTTTATTCTTAAAAGCATTACAGGCACTCTGCAACCTGCTCCCATCCCATTAAGGAGCATTCCCAGCTGATGGCAGGCCATGGAGCAGGAGCAGCCCCACAACACAGGCTCCAACACTGGCTCTGATCTCAGGGCCAGAGCCAAACAAGCTTTGCTGGGAGAAGTACAAAAAGGGTCAGCAATCGAGTCAGAGAAAGCCAAGCAGTGTCCCTAGGAGGGGTCCAGGAGCTCTGGGGTCTGATTTGTGTGGCAGTAGGAGCATCCCCCTGTCCACACCCTGGCCAGAGGCAGCATGATGGCAGGGGAAGAGCAGGGAAAATGGGAAGGCAGCCACCCAGCATGGAGATGGGAGGGTTTGACATGAAGTCTGGGCTCATGCAAGGTGGGAAAGTGACCCCTAAAAGAGGATAGAGATTTGACAATATTTGCCAAATGCCGACAAACCTCTCGCTGAGGTTTACTGAACACTGATTTTGTGTCCCATTCTCTTCTTCTGCATCTGACTAGACGGGATTTTGAGGAATAGGAGCAAAAGGAATCAAAACACTCCTGCAGAAATTCAGTGCACTGAGCAGCATTATCAATGTCATAAACCAATATCCCGGAACTGCAAACAGGAACCAGAGCACTGCTCAGGTAAACATTCCCTGCTCTCCATTTGCAGCTCAGCTCTGCTCCCACAGCACTGGTGAAAATGCACTAAGTGGAAGAAAAGACAACATTAAAAAAATAATTAAATAAGATGCAGGGAAAATTAGCAAGATATGTAGATGGTGCAGGCTGCAGGGTTCCACTGAAGCACAACTCCTTAGAAAGGTGCCACACTTTTCCACTTCCCTTCATTGAACACTTCCAGAGAAATAGAAGGAAACTCTGGGCAGCCACAAATTCCTGATCAAAACCACCAAGCAGTTGATGCTGCAGCACTGAGCTGGCTACAGCTGGCAACCTTGCACCGGGCTTTCCCTCCCCCTTCTCCTTTGTGAGATGATTTAACAAGCTGCAGAATCCCACGGGACATGTCAGCCAGCCAACAGCAATGGAGCATCATGTCTGGAGCCCAACATGTCCATCTGCACTGCTCCCTTCCCTTTCAGGCACAAAGCTCCGAGCTCGGAGTAAAAATGTCATCAAAAGGAACTTGTACAGAAAAAGTGGTGGTAGAGGACATGCCCTCCCCCGCCTGCCAGAGCCCCTGCACGGGATGGATGTGTCAATTAAGTGTTTTGGGATGGCAAAAAACGTGTCACCCTCTGCTCACTGTCAGACAACGTCAACAGGATCAGAACACCTCGAAATTAATGTTTGTTTCCATCACACACAGAGATCTGATCCAATACACATCTTAGTGGGAATTTGGGATTTCTAGCACTTAGAAGGGTATGGGGAACGGTGATACTTTATTTAAATCTTCATTTAAATATGGACACCCTCCTCCTGGTGAAGTCTCAGACCTCTGTACAGAGAGACAAAAACCACCCCATGTTCTCCCCATCTCAGCACTAAAAGACTTCTCAAGGTCTGCCTGCTCAGCCCAGCCAGCCATGCTCCAATGCTCCTCTGGGCCACCACGGCTTCTTCCTGGGCACTGGCCTGTCACTTTGTGCCATGTCACCCACACTCATGTGCCCCTCAGCCTGGCTGCTGCCCACCCCTTCCCAAACCCTGCTCACACCCCTCTCAGCCTGGCTGCTGCCCAGCCCTGACGCCTGAACGCTGAGCCGGTGTCTGACCCGGGGCAGATGAAAAGCAGGTAAATAGGCCAAGTCAAGCAGAGACAAAGATTCAGGAACCGAATTACCCCTTCCCTACAGCAATTAAAAAAGCAAACGCAATTATTTTGTACCAACAACTGCACACAGAGTGCACTTTTGCCTTAGGGAGACTGGAATCAGTGAGACAGAGATTCGCACGACATCTCCCTTCCCCGGTGACATTGCCCAGATCAGTGACATGAGGATTCTGGATTGGTGCTGGCACTGCAGTGCTCAGTTCTGTGCACGTGGGGAGACCCCAGGACGCTGGGAGGGACCCCTGGACTGCAGCCCAGGACATCAGGACAGGCAGGAGAAACACGGAGCTGGAGTGAAAAGGAAATGAGTCGCTCTGATAGCAAACAGCAGAATGACAGGATGAGAGGCAAGGCCCTCGAGGAAGGGGACACGGGACTGGAGAATTCAGAGCCACAACAAAGCTTCCACTGAAGCGTTTGGAGCACACTTTACCCTTGAACACAGCCCACACCAGCTCACCCACATGGCTCCATTTAAGCCTGTATCAATCCCAGCTCCAGCTTAACCAGGAGTCCCTGAGGGCTAAAGAAAGACACAGCGAGGAGAGATTAACTGGCAACAGTTCGGGACACAAACAAGGCACCGACATACCACTGACTCCAGAGACATTCCTTCTTGATGAGCTTTTTAATTGGGTGCCCAAAGAGCAAGTGACAGGGAAAGGAGAGAGCAAACACAGCGAGAGGAGGAGGGCAAACAGAGAAAAAGACCCCATGGTGGCTCAGATGGGGACATGGGGGACACACCTGAGCAGCCACAGAGCTCTGTGATCAGCTCTGCTTGCTCCTGGTGGATGCTACACAAGCACAGAGAGCACTGACTTAGACAACAGTTCCTAAGGAAAAGCTCAGGAAAAGAAGGATGGAAATCAGAAAGGACATCCTTTTACTCCAGAGGCATCCTTGAAATCCAGTCTGTTAGCAGGAACAGGAGTGAATGGCCAAGGCAGGAAATTATTCCCAAATCCCGAGATAGCTCCTAGAAGTTGTCATTACTTGTCTGCGCTATCTGTACAGAGATAAGGTTAGAGCTGAAAAACACGGAGTGCTGAGAGCTGAGGGCATGAGCCAGGCAGTCAAACACAGGGATGGAGCTCTGGGAACCCTGGGGAAGGGCAGGGAGCGCTCCCCAGGAGCTGCCAGGGGCAGCTGCACCCACCCCTAATGCTGGAAAACTGAACCAATAATGGAACAAGCAGCAGAGAGAGATGTTCCCACATATTTCACGGCGGATCTGCAGCTTCCAGTCCCGGTTTCACCCAAATGTCAGCTCTGACTCTCCTTACAATGACAGCCTCAAACAGCTTTTTTCCTCACCAGGAAAAAAAAACTCGGTTCTTTGGGGAACATTTACAACATAAGATATTCCAAACCCCTTGAAATATTTCTGCCCACTTCTCTGCAAGAATAACAGACTCAGCTCTGAGCCTTTTCTCTGTTCAATAGAGCTCTCCCAGCCAGAAGCTGCTTTCAGCAGCAGAGCCTTTCCCAGCCTGACATTTTTAATGTACAGAAGGAATGTACATATGCCATTCAGACTCCTAAATATATGCAGGATAAAACTCTCCATTACTTCAAACAATTTCAGGGTTACTGTGATTGTCCCAGCAAATAATTATATCCCAGCTGTAACAACTCACACCCATATAACAACCAGGATTCTCAGAGCTTTTAAGCCAGTTCTCTTTAGTCTTTATTTTCAGTAAAAAGAAATGTCAAGGTCACATCCTGTTTCACTCCTTCTGTGAAATAATTTCTGTTGAGATTAGAGGAAATATTTCCAAAATGCCAAATTCAGCACAAATTCCACACGTCCTCCAAGTCCCATTTTCAGCTGTTGTGACCCAGAGCAGATGAGCCACAGTAGCTCAGACACATCTTCACAGCCTGCACCACGCTGAAAGGAGCTGTGAAGGGGGCACAGGGGCAATGTAGTAACTGAAAATGATGCAAAGGTGGCTACTAACAACACTCCAGGACAGCCACAAGTCATCCATGGGGATCATGGGATGAATTGAGGTCAAACATCCCTTACAGGGCAGTCAACTCTATCAGAGTCCCCACCGTGAGAGAAACCATGGCTTCAGAAATCACTGGAAAGAAGCACTAGGAAAAAACCAACTCAAGTCCGCAGGACAGAGTCTCTTATTTAAATCATATGATGGATTTCACTGTCCTTGTAACAGAACCAAGATAACGACTGAAGGCTTTGAAGTCTTCAGAGCTTAAGGCTTTATCCTAATCCTGTTCCTGATTCCTAAAAAAAAAAAAAAAAAATTGTGCTGATTCCTGAAACTGAAAGCAGTGAGGAAGAGCCTATGGAGCCCACCTGGGTCCCTGCATGGGGGTGCTTCAAACCTCAGCAGGCACCCAGCCTCTGGAATCGGATTCTGTTCTAAAATCAGGCACTTTGTAATGCCAAACTTGAGCGGATTTCTCAGTGTCTAATTAGGATGAGGCAGAAGTCGATTCACCTAATTTCTAACCCACTTCAATATTAGATTTGAAAGACCACCTATGACATCTTCAGCCTTGCTCGCCTCAGGAGTCTGCACAACAGCAGGCAACGGGATTAGATAAAAATCTAATGAGATAATGTATTTACATAATATTTATGGCACTCACTCTCAGACAGGGTTTTGTTCTTGGGTCCTCAGTACGTGGCACTACAGACACTTCCTTTGAACTGGAAAAAGCTTGAAGTTTATTTTTAAATCTAATTTCCCTTTAAAAGAAACCATGTATTTAAGTATCAAGGGAGGAGTTCGAATGTACCTGGGCTTACCAAACCTAAACACTAACTCCAGCTCAACTTTCCTTCAGCTGAGTAACTCGGGCTCCTGCAGAGTGTCCAGTAAAGCCATGCACACACTCCTCCTGTAATTCTCTCAGCACCCTATGTCAGATACATCCCCTGAAACCCTCAATAGCCATACATCAGCAAGCCAAGCATGTACACACAGTCCCAGCACTTTGCATCCTGCAGCCTCCAAACATTTCAACAGCTCACCCTCACTAATCCTGGGGAAATAGCCACCTTAACATCCTGCGTGTGCCAGAGCCAGCTAAAATCCTTGGCTTAGGAAAAAATAAAAACCACACAAATCTACACACTGCTGAGATAGAAATAGTTCCAAACTTAAGCCCCTTATCCAGCAGTCTGGAGGCCCAACTGGATTTTCTTCCAGGATACAAACATCTGCAGGAATCCCTGCCAAGCATCCAGCACCACATTCAGTTAGAATTAAAGAGCAATCAAAAAGTTGAACTCCAATCTGATTCATCCAAACTTCTCAAAGCCGAGTATTTCTCATTGAGTTATGGCACCAGGACAAAATAATTTTGGATTCAGGTCGAGAAAAGTGTACGTGATGTGACAGATACCCAGGTACCAGGTGGCATTAATGCCCTGCCTGACCCAGGGCAGGGCATTTCCCCACCCATGAGGGGGCAGGAGCACAACCTTTTGGAAGCAGGACATAAAGAGCTCTGAGGCTCTCCAGGTTTTGTGAAGAAGGCACATCCACACACTCCAGCTCAAATTTCATTCCAAAGGCAGCTCGCACCTTCCTGCCCTGTCTTTATTTGAGCCCTTGCCCCCTCCCCAGCCCCCAGGCTCTCACTGCCGACAGCCAGCCCAGGTGCACCGACATTTCCAGCTCTGTTTTCCTCCCTCCTGCAGACAGCAGCTGTGTTCACTTTGCCAGTCGGTTGCTATAGAAACAAATCAATCCTCAATAGTTTTATTTTTACCAGTTTCTGTGAAATAGGATTTATCTCATTTCCATGACTAAGCTGTGCTCTGGAGCGAGCTCTTTGGGACAGTGACAGTGCCAGCTCAGCACTGGGCAGAGCTCGTGCTGCAGTGACAAGAGGAAACGGCCATCACCCGTGCTCAGAGGCACCTTCTCATCTGGAGGACACTTCACCTTGAAAGGATTCCACAGGCAGAGCACTCCAGCACCCCGCAGCTGCATCTCAGGAGCAGAACAGAGCAGGAGTGGATGGCACAGCCCGGAAAGGTGATGGGCTCACATGGAGTGGGGGTGTCAGCACATGTTCTCTGCTGAGAGCCAGCCTGGCAGTCCCCTGGGCACTGCCACAGGGGTGGCTCAGCCTGCAGGAACTGCCTGTCCTTTGTCCCAGGGCAGCTGAGAGGGGCTTTCCTTCTGCTCTGGCATGACACGGATGCATTTCCTCCATTCTGTATTACCTGTACTCTGTGTCACACCTTTCACCTATATCTTTTCCATCCTGTTTGTTTGTCTTTCAGTCTCACTGAAATGATGTGTTACCTCACAGAAATCCAGCTGGATGAACGCTGTTTCTTGGCTCAGCTGCTCCCAATACACCAAATACTGTTCCAACCATTCATCTCCAGAAAATTCTGCTCCCTGCCAAACAGCTGCAGGGGACCTGTGGCACCGAGTGGAGCAGCTCCACTTCACCAATACTCATTGCTGGGGCATGACCTGCTGCACACAGGGAGCAGAAAGGAAAGGGAGACTCTGCTCCTCTGCCTTTCCCTCCTGCTGGATCCAGGAACAGTGCAGCCTCGGGAGACAGGAGTTTGTTAGACCTGCCAGCTGCAGTGTTTCCCCTGGCACAGCCAAACCTTGAGAAGAGGAGCTGGGGATGGCTGGGCCCCCTCATTCCAGCCAGGCCAAGCTGGAATCTTTGCACTGGAAAGTGCACAAACCCATCCGTCAAACACTGAGCATCCAGCTGAGCTCTGCATCACTCCTGCTTTCAGAACACACAGTGCCCTGGCTGTGCTCAGATCTGCAGTGATATTTCTTCAGTTTCAGGACCGATGACACGAGTGGAGGCCACAAGGCTGTGGACACATCAGGATGTCATCACTCAAACACCCCAGGTTTGGTGACAGGCATAGCTGTGTTTTGTTCCCAAAATTCCTCACACAGCTCAATGGCAGGATAAGAACTCGGGGTATACAAACCAAAAAGCCATCAGGGAACCTCACAAACATCCCCTCAGGGATGTCTCACAAGCACCTGAGCACAAACAGCCCAGGCTTTGTACAGCTGTTCAGGATCCTCCAGCCAGCGCTGGAGCCAGGCCCAGGCATGGTATGGGAAATAAGAAAATGCATGTAGTGGATGTGTTTTGCTGCTCCTTCCATGAGAAGACAAAGCACAAACCTTAGGTGAGCCCTGCAAATACTCCTGGGAAGGTGTGTAACCTGGCAACTGGAAAAACACCTGGGAGCCTTGTGCCTGAGCTCTGCTCCAGCCCCTGCCACCATGGGACACTGGGACTGTTCACAGCCTGCACCAACAGCAGCAGCAGCTGCCTCGGTTCCAACATCCTCAACACAATGGAGCCCACCTGATGCTCCTCACCTGACACCAGGACCCCCATGACACTCCTCACACCACATTTTAGCTCACAGCAGCTCCCTGATAGAGGATTTAAGGTAACCTGCATGAGCATATGGGTATTTCCAAAAGTCACCTGGCCCTTCAAAACACTCTCAAAGCAAGGCAAAAACTGGGCTTGTGTTCTCACCCTTTGACACAAACATGATGACACACTGACATTCCCAAGACAGCGAGTCCCAGAGCACCAGAGGACTCAGCACATGGGTAAAGACTGATGGGAAGAATGTTCAGCCCCTCAACACCCACCCGTGCAGAGCCTTCCACTTCCAATCCCCCTTTCTGCCAACCAAGCCCTGGAAACCTGGAGCTGCCCACAGCCCCTTGGGAAGGGAGCAAGGCAGGGCTCTCTCAAGGGGGTTTCACAGGAAGGAACCCACCCACCCATCAATTCCTGAGCGTCCAAGAAAGCCCCAGGTGCTGTGAAACGACAAGTCCTGCTTTGCCCACTGGCTTGGGCAAGTGGAGCAGGACAGGGCTAATGCCACTGCTCTGGGGTCCCTGAGGGAGGAGAGCTCAGTGTTCCTGACCCAGCCCTCAACATGGAACTGCACTGAGCAAAGCACGCAAACAAAAACTTTCCAAAACTGCATCACAGAATCACACAGAAACAAAACACCGCAGAGTCACAGCCAGAAACTGCAGCCTTTGAATTCTCAAGAAAGTACTTAGGAAACAATTCCCAGGCGAGCGCTGGTTCACACCTGTGCCTGTGGCACAAGCACCTTCAGCAATGCCTGTGCTCGGGTGTGTAATTAAAGAGGGATCCATCCCACTGCGCCGTGTGCACGGGAGGGTGTGGAAAGGAGGTTTAAAGTGAGTGAGGTGATTAATCACAGCAGCAGGACGAGGGGAAGACCCAGCGTTGCCCTGTTCTGTGGGAATGCAGCAGGAGCAGCTCCCTTGTGATGGGAAAGGGGAAGAGAGGGAAGCACCTTGTTTGCACAACCCTGGAAGCTGCACCTTGGAGCCTCCCTGCTGCTGTCTCTGCCGGACACTGCAGGACTCTGTGCCCACCCACAAGGCTGGGGACACATGGAGGGACAGACATCCCGACTCTGACAGGGCAATCCCTCCTTCCCTGGCAATGGCACCGTGTCCCTTCCCCAGGGAATGGCAGCACAGGCACAGTCAGAGCCTCACCCCCAGGAGCACACCGGGCACTATTAGATCCCTGCTGTAAACCATCAGCCACACCAGAACAAATATCAAACCCCACTCTTCGAAAAAAGAACTCATTTTTCTGACTCCTAACCACCCTTGGACTGCTGGAAGCCTCCTCAAGTGTTCTGCCATCCCACCACATCATTCTCTAATCCAGCCTGACCCCTCACCAGACGAAACGGTTGAAACTGGGCTGGAACAAGGCTTGTGGCTTCTGTGGAGCAGCACTTGGCCCTTCCCACAACAGATGTGCACCCAAACTCCTCATTCCCAGCAGAAGCCTCTCCTGCTACACTCCCTGGGGACTGCATATCCCATCTGGGGCTCGGCAGCAGCCTCAGTTTCCCCCTCTGGCAACACAGATCCAGACTTTTCACAGCAATAGATGAAAATAAAAAGCTGCTTCTGCAGATTTGGCTTTAACACAACCCATCCCTCATTGCTCCTGGCAAAACCTCCTGAATGCAGCCTGATAGCTCAGCCACAGATTGTTCTGTTGTTTCCCGCCTTTAACTTCACAGTGAACCACTAAAAAAAAAAAAAATACAATACATCAAATTCTGCAGCCTCGATGCAGAAGTGGCTCATAACCCCAGGAAACCTCAAGGATTCACAGACCATCTCTGATTTCTGGGCTTGCTGTTGCTCACAAGCCTTAAGCTGTGCATGCACGGAGTGGGTTTTCTCTCTGGCTGCTGCTGCTCCTCACACGGTCCTCCTGCCTGTGCTGTGATCCATGGCTGGATCTGAGAAAGCTGGGCCTGGCCGAGGAGCCAGGATCTGCTCCTGACTGCTGGGCCAGGCCTCCAGCAGCTCCCCAGGCCCTGGCAGATCCCAGGGGCTGCGTGGATGCCAGCAGGGAGCCAAGCCTCCCAAACCCTGGCAGCCATCACCTCTTTGTGAGCCCACCATCTGCTCTGGCAAATCCACACTCCCATTTTCCCCCTCCTGCATCCTTCTCATTCCCCCAGCCTGCTGTCAGCATTCCTGATTCCCATCAGCATCCCACTGGGATTTATTCTCCTGCCCAATGCCCTCAGTGTTACACCCTGGCACATTCACCCCTCGAGAGAGACTTAAATTGTCTCTGAAGTTCCTCCTCCTGAGGCTTCTCCCACTCCATCCCATCCTGCTTCCTGCTCACCTGCAGCCATAGGTGATTGGAGTGTGTGCTGCCTCCACACCCAGCAGGCCCTGATCGGCCTGGGAAGGAGCAAGGCAGCCCAGACTGTGACAAAGTTCACATTTAACTGATAACAGACTGATGGCAATTCAGATTACCTGATAAAACACCACATTCCAAGGAATTTACTGCCAGGGGCATTTTCTACGCTTCATGGAGCAGCTTTTGCTCTCTTTGGAAGAGAAATGGCCCAAACCAATGAGTGCCAGCTCAGAGCAGGTGCCAGCTCAGCACACACCAGGTGTAATGTGGGAATTCCAGGGAATGCCTGGTTTGTACCCCATTCAAAACTGTATCTTTGAGACAACTGAAAAGCAGAACTGACAGAAAAAGCTGCACCTCAGGAGAGAAGGGCTTTGGGAACAGGTTATCCAAACAGTGGGACTTGAAAAATAAATAAAATAGGGACCTGAAATTGGGTGGAGAAAAGAACAAAGGCGATGGCCCAGCAAAGTGTTTATGATCCTGTTTTAGGAATGAACTCCGGGGGTGGAGAGCAGCTCACAGTTCCCGTGTCAGGAGAGATCCTTACAGACATGAGGGGCCTCGGCAGGACCAGGGGCTGCCCGAGGAAGGGAAAATATGAAGCACACAGCCCTGACTGAGGGCAGGCTTCTCCCCACAACCAAGGAGAGCAAAATCCTGCATTAGAAAAGTTCCCATGTTCTAGCATTGGAAAAGGTGAGGCTTTCTCCACCCTAAAGTTCACCTGTCTGGTCCCTACAGCCTGTCCCAGCCTGTCTCCTGCACCCTCTGGCCTCTCCCTGCAGGGACACTCAGCTGCTTCTCATCTAAACCTCATCACAAGCTTCTCACCTGGAGGAGTCTCCTTACACAGAGCCAAAGCCCAACAAGTGGTCAGGAGGTGGGAAACAGTCACAAAGCCCCTAAATGGCAGCAGGTGGCACACAGGAGGCGTTGCCATGCCCCACAGCCTGCAGCCAGACCAGGAACTTGTGTCACAAGCACAAATCCCAGCTGTACAGGGAGGAACAGGTTCAGGGGCTGGGACCTGGGCAGGGGAAAGGGGCAGTTCCAGCGTCACCAGCAGGTACATCCAACAGGAAGTGAACACAGAATATGAGTGACAGCTGTGACAGTCACCCTGTCTGTGCAGGGAGCCAAGCTCACATGTGAGAAACACAGTAACAGGTCAGAGCCAAAGGCATGGCCTCTCATTCTGGCACCATGGGGCTGATCCAGGACCATGGCACCGTGGGCACAGTCCCAGGGAAAGGCAGGGAAAAGGCACCATCGTGCCCAGCTGCCGTCAGAGGCAGTGGTGGATCTGGTTCAGCTCACAGGGTGTTTAACTGCACCGACCCTCTGCATTGATCTGACCGCCCTATGGGCACATCCATCCCTTTCAAACAAGGACTCAGACTGTTTAATATATCAAAAGAGGAGAACAAAGCTCGACCCAAGGGTAGATTTACTTTTCAGAAAGGCAAACGTGTGCTCCAGGGCAGGGTGAGCTCTCATGTCTGCAGGCCTCTGCCACCAGCACAACCTGCAGATATCCAACGGGGTTATGTGAATGTTAAAACTGATCGAATTCGGCCAAAAAGGAAAAAGTTATACCCCTCTGAACAGTCAGACAGTCTATCAACAGAGTCACTTGGCACTGGACACAAATCTCCTCCACACATCCCAATACAAACCAATTGCTCAGGGACCAGGAGCATTCCCAGCAGACGCCGAGGTGGCCCAAAGCTGCAGCTCCAGGAGTGCAGCAACAAGAGGTGATGCCAAAAAATAGGGAGGAGAAAAAAAAAACTAACAAAGGTCCAAGAGCTTCAACCAGCAAATTCCACAGCACGGGGCTGGGGACGAGCCGACCCCAGACCCAGCAAAGTGCCACCGCCAGCCGCGACAATACCAGCGCAGGGCCCGGACACCTGCCCCAGGAAAGCGATCTCGCAGCTCTCCCACCGCAGGAACCTGCCCCGGCCACGGAGCCCTCCAGACACACCACAGCCTGCCAGTGACGGCAGGCAGCATCTGCACAGCAGCGCTTTGATGCCAGGGGGACAGGCCACCAGCCGGCAGCACCCAGCCCTGTGCTGGCTCCAGCCAGAAAGTCACTGCCCTCCCCTCTCCCAGCCCACCGGCCCCTGGCTGCTGGCCGAGGGCACAGCAGCCCGACGAGCTCCGCCGCAGCTCCCTCTGGCACGGCCCCCTCGCACCTCTGGTCCCACCGAACTCTCAGGGGTGCCCAGGTCACACGTCCCTCCCAGCCCGCTGCGATGTCTCATCCCACTCCCTCGATTCCTACCCGGGGAACCTCCGGCTCCAGCCCACCCCCCTGCGGGACACACCGGGGACAGACCGCTGGGCTCTCTCGCAGCGCTGCAGCCCCGGGAACCCCGGCAGCCCTTTGTCCCACAGCCCTCTCGCTGCGCTCCATGAGCGCATCCAACCCCTGCAGCGTCCTCCAGCCCCGCTCCCCTGCAGCCCCCAGCCCCACGTACGCGAGCCACAGCTCCCGCTCCCTTCCTGTCCCGCAGCCCTACAACCAACTCCCGGTCTGCGGAGAGCCCTCACCTCATCTCAAATCCCTCGGTCCCCGCCACCGGGGCCGCACTCACCTGAGCAAGCTGGACAGCGGGTGCCCCACACCGACGCTCCCGCCGCTACCGCCACCGCCTCCCCCCGCGGAGCCGCCGCCGCTGCCACCGCCACCACCGGAGCTGCCGAAGCCGGAGCTGAGGCGCTTCCCCGAGAGCAGCTTCTCCACGGCCGGGAGGTTCCCGGTACGCGCGGCCTCCAGCAGCTCCTGCTCCTTCCCCATGGCCGGCGCGGCCCGGGCGCCCGCGCTACTTCCGGGGCGGGGCCTCGCCGGGCTGGGGGCGGGACATGGGGGGGTGTGGCGCGGGGGCGTGACATGATGGGAAGGATGGAGGAAGTGGCGGGATTTCGTGTAGGCCCCGCCCCCTGAGTGCTGCCCGTGGTCCCTCAGCCGCGCTCGTTTTGGGCGGGTCTAGGGAGGTTTCCCGTGCGGGATCTCGGCAGCGGGGCCGCTCTAACCCCGTGTCCCGGCAGGGTCCGGGTGAGGGGAGGGCGGCTCAGACCGGGGCCGGTCGGTCCGGGCGTGCAGGGCCCAGGGCTGAGCCCGCAGAGCCCCGCATCCCACAGCTCTGCTGCCATGGCGACAAGCCCGGCCCCCTGCATCCCCTCGCGGCTCCCGTAGTTGTGCGTCATCAGGAGGCGCCGTTGGCATGGCGATACGCTCCGTCCCCATAGTGGCACCCGTGGATTGCGTCATTAGGATGCGCTGCCGAGTCGCTGTTGTCATGGCAACAGGTACCGCCCACCGGAGCGGTGCTCGCCATCATTCGTCATCAGAAGGCGCCGCCGCATCTCTATTGCCATGACTACAGACTCCACCGCCCACAGCGTCGCCGGTAAATGTGCGTCATCACGAGACGCCACACATCACCGTCCCCGTGGCGATAGGCTCCGCCCCCTCGCGGCGCCCGTAGTGTTTCGTCATCAGGAGACGCCGCGGGCGCGGCCATGGCGGACCCGGCCCGGGAGGCGCTCGGTGCCGCTGCTGCCCCGGAGCCGCCGCCCGCAGGCTCATCCCCATCTGCCGCCGGCGATGGGGGGGCGGCCCTGGGGGAAGCGGCAGCCACAGAGGGAGCAGGAGAAGGCGAGGTGGGGGAGGCTGGCGGTGGCAGCGAGCTCAAGGCGGAGGTGGCGGACGGGGAGGTGAGGCGGGAGCGAGAGCGAGGCCGGACCGGGCCGTGGGGCCGCAGAGCGAGCGCTGCCCTCTCGCCCAGGTGAGGAGCGCGGAGGGAGAGGCGGCGGACGCGGAGGACCTGGGACTGCAGGCATGTGCGGCCAGGAAGGTGAAGCTGGAGCTGAAGGAGCGGAAGGAGAAGAAGCAGAAAGTGGACGAGGACGAGATCCAGAAGATGCAGTGAGTGGCGGCGCGGCGGTGCCTGGGAGTTCGGGAATCGTGTCCCCGCTCCCGAGCTCACCGTTCCCGGTGCCGCAGCCCGTCCCAGATTCCCCCTCGCACCCTGCGTTGCAGCCCAGCGCTCCCCTCTCCTGCCGGCTCTGGTTGGTACCGCGGGAGGGCCTTCACGTGGCTGTCAATGATCGCTCTCTCCCGCAGGATCCTGGTCTCCTCCTTTTCCGAGGAGCAGCTGAACCGGTACGAGATGTATCGCCGCTCTGCCTTCCCCAAGGCCGCCATCAAACGGGTACGAGAGGGAGGAACAAACGCGCGAGCAGGGTGGGCTGGACGCTCCCCAGAACCCTTCTGGCGCTGTGCCACCCCCATGGCTCAGCCTGTTCTGGGATAGCTGAACCCGATGGATTCCAGCTCAAACCCCCACACCAGAGCCTGGTGCTGCAGCTCAGGCTCTGCCCCAAGCACCCCCGAGGGGCTGGGTGGGGCTGAGGGGTCAGAGCGTGCAGGGCTCTGACTGTCCTTGCCTGTCCCTGTCCCAGCTCATCCAGTCCATCACTGGCACCTCCGTGTCCCAGAACGTCGTTATCGCCATGTCGGGCATCTCCAAGGTGTTTGTTGGGGAAGTGGTGGAGGAAGGTGAGTGACACCTGCTGAGTGACAAGGGAAGAACCCGGGGTAAATTCCCTGCTTGGAGCAGGATGTAGAACAGGACCAGGTTTTCCATGGTTCTCCCTTCCAGCAGCAGCTCTGGCTCAGAGCAGGGCCCTGTGAAGCTGCCACAGCCCCTCTGCTTTCACCAGTGTTGCTGCTTCTCAGGCAGAGAACCTGGGGTAGCAGCTCTGTCCCTCAGCCCCAGAGCAGCTGCATAATGAGGTTAGTGCTACAGGGACAGAGGAGTTCCTTAAGCCTCTAAACCTGCCCCAGTCTTCCTTCATGGGAGAAATTTGGATCACTTTAGGACAAGGGCTGGGAGTTCAGCCATCTGTTCTTACTCAGCTGTCTGGGGATCCAACACATCCAGCCCCCAGGGCTCCAGAGCAGAGGCTTTGAGCTCATCCATTCCCTAGCTCCAGCATCTCCACAGTGGTTTAGAAGTTTTTTGTCCTGGTTGCTGCCCTGAGACTCCTGTGAGGGAGGAGCAGGCTCATTCCTGGCTCATTCCAGCCCCAAATATAAACGTTACCTGTTCCTTTCAAAGTGCACAGAAGCAGTAGCAGGGGATGGGCAGAGCTCAGCTGCCCCTGCCATGACCTCTCTCTGTTTGTCCAGCTCTGGATGTGTGTGAGAAGTGGGGGGAGCTGCCCCCCCTGCAGCCCAAACACATGAGGGAGGCTGTCCGGAGGCTCAAGGCACGTGGGCAAATCCCCAACTCCAAGTACAAGAAGATCATCTTCCACTGAGAGAGGCTGAAATGAGCTTCTTGTAGGACCTTCCATATGTGGCCTCTTCCATAAGGCCCCTTTGGGGTGGCCTGTGGGACCTCAAGGATGTTCCTGCTATCCCTGCCAACAATGGCAGAGCCTGGATGCACCCTTGACCTGGACTGGGTCTCAACACAGCAGGGTGAGGAACATCCAGGGGCTGCAGAGTATTTCCTGCTGACCCAGATGTGCCATCTGTACCCACATGTGTGGCTTTTTTTATACATTAAACTTATTCTTGTGTTCATAACGTGACTGGGGTCTGCTCACTGTGTGACCCAAGGTGCTCCGAGAGCTGCTCCCAGCCTGGGGCAGGGCTGGGAACACGTGCTGGGAGCTGGGACATCTGAAGTCATGGCTCAGCTGTGCTTCCAAATCCAGTGTTCCAAATCCAGGAGCTGCTCATGAAACAGCAGCATTGGGAAGGGGAAGGAAAAGCAGGAAAAGAGGCCTGAGCCTGGAAGGAGGTTAATGAGTTTAATTCTGCTCGTGGTTCATAGAACCAATAAATGCATCAGTGGAAACAAACTGCAGCAAAGTTCCAATACTGCCTAAAACTGAAATTCAAGTTCAGACTTGCACATTGCCCCTGTCCCCTTCCAGGGACCCTATGAGAGGTGCTGAAGCCACTTGGTCTCCCACAGCACTTGTGCTGGCCAGGACTCCCTGGGCTCTCACTGGAACAGTGGAAGAATCCTTAAATAAGAGGCTCCATAAAGTAAACTTTGATATTTACAATCTGTGGGGATCCAAGAGGTTTTGTCCTCCCACGTGTGTGGGTTTTGGGTTACAGTCCTTTTTACTGAGTTTTCATGGCAAAAGAAATGCTTGAATTCGTCAACAAAACCCATTGACTGAAGTTGCTGGAGCAAGGAATTTGCTGTAAACAACCTGGCCCTAGCTGTGCTCAGCCTGCACACGTGGGAGGAGCTGTGGGGACCCTGCAGGTGGGCACCAGGGCTGGGCAAACCCTTGGCATACCCTTCCCATACTCACACAAAATGTTATGAAAATCTGAAAAAGCAGAAGAGAGAAACCTCTCATTTTCAAGCAATTAATGAAGAAAAAGCAGGAATACCATGGCATTCCACCTCAGGCAAGCAGTTCTCTTGCTCCCCACAGGGAGAGGGAGCAGCACAAAGGTTTGGTGAAACAAAATCCGGCTCTGCTTGTGGGCGCTGGGCAGTTCCCAGCGGTGCTCACAGGGAGCTGCTCCACACGGGTGTGTTCCAGTGTTTTCCTTTTGGGATCAGGGCTGGCAGGTGGTTCTGGTGTCCCATCCCAGGCAGCCCCTCAGCCCTGCTGAAAGATTCCACCCAGTGCTAAAACCCCCACAGCTCCTTCCTCAGCGGCCACAGCTTCTCCCCCTCCCCATGGGGGAACTCGGGCACACAAAGCTCTGAGGACAAGGTGCATCCCAAAAAACACTCAGGTCATCTCCTTCTGAGACTGAAACAACCCTCCTCCCATTCTTTCATAGTAAACCTAACGTTTAAACAGTGCTTTGTAAGGAATTAACTCCTGCATCAATAAAGCCAAACGTGGGATTAAGTGGAAATGAAGTGGACTAAGTCTCCTACACTGCATCCATCTCCACACAAGGAATTACTGGAATCTGAAGGAATTTCTGTACTATCTTGACCCTGTTCTTGTGGGAATAGTGAGCTGCGTGCCCTCACTCCACAGTGGGAAATCCCATCTCTGTTTCCAGGTGATAGCAGTCCTGCTCTCCCAGCAGAGCCCTGACCCTTCTGCCACCCCTGTTCTGTCACTGCCCAGGTGCTGGCAGCACCTGGCGAGCACAGCTGGGCAGGAACACAAGGAAGGGTGAAAGAAGCAGAAACTCCAACATGGACCATTTCCAGATGTCAGCACAAAAGCAGGAGGCTGAAAGCCACCCACAGATGAGGAGACACGGGGTATCCCCTGGCATTTGACCTGATGTTTGTGGGCTGACCATGCCCTGGCTCAGTGCAGCACTCCCAGGCCAGAACAGAGCAAACTCCTTCTCACTCCTCCCATTTGTCTCAGCCAGGCCCCCTCCCTCCCTCTCCCAGTCTCTGCAGTCACAGCTGGTTTCAGTCCTGGAGTTGGACCCGTTTGGCAGCGAAATGACCAAACCTGCCCTGCTGGTGCTGGTCCCCTGTCCCTGGCAATGCTGGCACCATCAGAGCTGGAACAGGGGGTTGTACTTCCTGATCTCCTGCAGAAGGCGAGCCTTGTCCATGTTGGCTTCTGCCAGGGCCAGTTTCATGGTCTGGAGCTCCCTTTGCAACTCTGGCACTTGCTTGAGCTACAAGAGACAAGCAGAGAACAAGGCAGGAGTCTTCAAGGTACACAGGGAGCTGCTCCAAGGAAAACCAAAGCAGGAGCTTTTGGGATGAATTGCACAGTGAGACACAACCACAACGACAGAACTTCTCTTTCGGGGAACCTCTTGATTCCTGTTTATCTGACAAGGAACTGGAGACAGTGTGGAAGATGGAGCTAATCAGAAAACAAACCCCAACCAGATTCTGAAATGGAACAAGTGAGGTCATGCTGGGCAAGGTGCCCTCACTCCTCAAAAACACTCATAGTAGGAGGCACAGGCTGCTCCTCGGGGAACTCCCTTCCTGCAGCTCACCACACTTGCTCAGGACTGCAAACACACAAAGGCACAAGACAATTTCCAGCTCTCTGTTGTCCAGACAGCAACAGGCAGCAGTGACTCACCTGCAGCCCGCGTGCTCCTGCTGCTGGGGCTGGTGAGACAGACTCTGATGGGGCCTTCTGCTCCTCAGAGACTGACACAGGTTTTTCCTGTTTCACTGAGTCCTTCCCCTGGGAAGCTGGAAAGCAACAGAACCCACTCAGGTGTGAACATTTACACAACAGGGCTCTCAGAACAAAAAAAAAATTCTTTCCTTCTTTTTCCCCCCCCCTCCTCTTTTTACACAGGGAAATAAAATTCTCTTTCCTCTTTTAAAATGGAGAAACTAAAAGGTAATAACAGATCCTATCTGTGTGTGTCTAAGGAAACACTAGACACAAATTCTCACTAAGGAACAGAGGCAGGGACTGCTCCCACAGCAGGAAACACACCCAGGGACTGCTCCCACCTCAGAGCCCATCCTTCCCTGCAGCAACCACCCCATCCAGCACATCCTGGGGGTGCAGAGGGACAATAAAACCAGGGTGTTACTGACCTGTGAGATAGAAGACGCCGTCATCCCTGCGCCTCACCACGACATGATCCATTGCCAAGGTGATGGGGACAGGGCCAGGGGAGGTGGGGTACACTGGGGGGCTGTCATCCTGGAGAAACATGAAGCACAGAAGGGATGAGCAGCTGTGACAGCTCTTGAAAGGACTTCCCTTGCCTGCAGCCTCCTCAGGAGCAGCGTTCCTGACCAACAGCACTGCCAGACTCACAAGAGTGAGTCCACCCTAGGGAAAGGCCTGGCTTTTTGTACAGGCTCTACAGGTACACACTTCCTCATTCATCTCTAGGGCAGCTTTTAGAAGCAAAACCAAACAGTCTCAAGAAACGAAAAGCTCTGCAGAGACCCCCAGCAATCCCAAGCATCCTTTCCCAAGTGAAATCCTGAAGTGAGCTCTGCCCTGGGAGGAATCTCTCACCTTCAACGTGATTTTGGCATCCACCACCTCTATCTCCATGGGGATCACCTCCGGGATGATTTCATCCTCGAGGAAGGGTCCCAGGCTGGTGAGGCAGGACGTGCAGAGCTCTGTGGAGGAGCTGTGGAGCAGCACTCTGAGGAAGCCGTTGCGCTCGGCCAGCGGCGAGTGAGCGGCCGCGCACGGACCCGACTCCAGGCGCAGGCACACCTCGGGATGGGGCTGCCTGGCCTCGGGGCTCGCGGGCTTCTCCACACCTGGGTCTCCTAGAGCTGGGGCAGAGAGATCTCGCTGCACAATGGGAAGCCAGTGATCAGACATCAGCTCAGAAATGGCATCATGGAAAGCCCATTTCAGTCAAGCAGCCAAAGTGATCTTGGTCTGACATCATCCCTCACATGAGAGAAATCCAAATTTCCAAGAACTAAGAGCCCACATCACTGAACTGGCACTGGAGCTGGACCATTTAAAGTCCCAGGCACATCCCTCTCTCACCACACATTAAAACTGACCCCGTTTTGCACGTTCAGGACCTGGCTCAGTGCCCCATTCACTCTCCAGAGCTGCCCCAGTTCTTCCCCCCAGAACTGTCCCAGCTGCCCTCCACAGTGCCTCCATAGCTGCCCCAGTGCCCTGGTTCACTCTCCAGAGTCATCCCTTCGCTCCATCGTGGCCACTGGCAGGACTGGGAAAGACAGGATCAACGGCCTGGGAACTGCTCACACTTTCACTTCAGGTTTGGGGTTGTAGCTGCTTTTGGTTTTGTTTGGGGTGTTGGGGGGGATAGCTGATTGTTTTTAGGTTTGGTTTGGTTTGTTTTTTTTAAATTCAAATTTAGGGGAAGTACTGTAGACTGAAAGCATTTTTCTCAGAGCAGGAATAACTTCACAACTTCCCTAGATACTTTATTCACTCTTTTAATTCATTTCATGCATCCTAGCATTTTAAAATTTGGGATTTTAAAAATCCCAACCAATGATTACTAGGCACCACAGAGCCTGACTGTGGCAGGCACTTGGCCTGACTGTAGGCACTTGGGAAACATCTTTTAAATGCCAGATCTGAACCCTCACACATGAGTTGTGTTCAATCCTAACCACCCCAAACACTGAGGCCCCAGTTAATGGAATATTCCCTGAGGGAGGCTGGTATAAAAGCCTGTTCTAACAGTGCAGCATCTTACCCACGTAGCCACGCAGGAACTGCCACATGCCAACGTTGTTCAGCTGCTCTGGAACCACGTTCATCACTTGTAAAGCCACAGACAAATCATCTCCTTGTACCTCTACTGCACAGTTCACATCATTCATCTTCAGCACGAGGACAGACACCTGGAACAGCCACCAAGAGCTCATTGGTTACAGCAAACACCTCACTTCCAGAGCCCCTCAGGGACAGAATCCCAGTGCCAGGCACTGACCAGCTGCAGACTGGGGTCTTCACTCTGGGACGTGGAGCTGTTCACCTCAGGGGACACTCCACTCTCGTCCTCTGCCACCAGGCTGCCTCTGCTGCCTGTGTCATTGTGGGCCTGAGGAAGCTGCCCTGAAGGAAGAGGGTCCAGGCTGGGTTCTGAAATGGAAGTAACAACAACTCAATTCAATTTCTTTTTCTAGAAGTCCTGATGTCAGCATCTGCCTGAATTTGTGGCCTCTCTGGAGGTGCCATCCTCTGGAAAGGTCCCTCCAGCTCCTCAGAAAAGTTTAAGCAAGACAGGGTTGAAGTGAAAGATGTCCAGAGTACCCAGTATCCAACCAGCCCTTCCTAAATGCTCTGTACCACCCACCACCAGCACATCTCAGCCCCCACAGCCCTCAGGACACCCCTGAGATGTGCAGAGTCACCCCACACTGATTTACCCTCCTCATCTCAGAGAAAAGGCACCTACAAAAGCAGAAAGAGCCACTGTGAGGCAACTCCTTAAGATCTTCAGAAACAAGGAGCAGCAAAAGTGATTCCATAGGAACACAGCATGGACGAGCTGCCTGTGGCACAAAGCTATCACCCCTGTGAGATGAGGGTGAGGAGAGGAAAAGCCAAGGGCTTTACCAGAATCTGTGAGCATCACGAAGCCATCACTGCCATCACTGTCCACTGAGAGACCATCCTCGGGGCCACTCCCATCCACGGATGTGGTGTCAAAGGAATGCTGGGATGAGGTCCTCTTCATGGAGAAGAAACGCATCCGGCTGGTGCCCACCCCGCCCGGGGTCACTGCTCCCTCCTCTGCCTTGGGCACAGAATCCCTACAGAAAAACCCAACAAAAAACAGTGATAAAGGCAGGCAGCTGAGCCTGCAGATTATCTGAGCGTTGGTCTCTGACCACTTGCAAGTCACACTTCAGTATCTTCAGAACAGCCCCAAGAGACACTTAACCCATCTCCAATGCAAATACAATGGGAAGAAAGGGAGTAGCTGCCTCTGTGTCCCTCTGCTGCAGCCAGGGAGCCTGGCCTGCTCACCTGGCCGGGGGCAGGGACAGCATCCTCTGCATGGTGGAGGTCATCTTGTCCCGGCTCAGGCTCAGGGCGTCCTTGGTGAGGGACATGGCCTCCTTGGTGAGGTCCATGGTGGCGTGCAGAGCTTCCTTGGTGGCGTCCTTGGTGATGTGCAGTGCACTGGAGAGCTCCACCTCGATGTTCCGCAGCGGGATGAGCTCTGCCTGGCCATTGAGGGCGACGCCTCCTCTGCCCGAGGGCTGCGTGTCCGAGGCTGGGCTGGAAGGGAGAGCAGGGGGGCTCTGAGGGTGGCTGCTGGTCTCTGCTGATTTTTCTGCAACCAGGGCTTCCACAGCTTCGTGTGCTTCCTCTATCAAGCCTTTCTCCTCTGCGCCCTTACCACGGGGAGCTGCACTCAGGGCTCCGTCGCTCGCGGATCTTGGGAGCGTCTCCAGCGGGGCACTGGCACCAGCGTCCTGGATCCCACTGTCCTCTGGGAGCTCTGAGGTGCTGCCTAAGCCCTTCTCCGAACTGCTCTCTGATTTCAGCTCCTTCTCATCACCTGCCAGCCCCTCCTTGCTGTCTGAGGGTGAGAGCTCCGACTCGATCAGGCTGGTTGTGTCCGAGTCCAGGGATGTGGGCTCCACGACAGAGCCTGGAGCAGGGGTCATGAGCAGGGCCACCTCAGCACTGTGGAACATAACTCCCACACAAGCAGACATGGGATCTAAAGGAGACCCGGTCATTTCCTGGGTATCTTTGGCCAGCTGCTCCTGTAATGTTTGCAGAACTTCCTTCATCCTGAGCAGCACCAAGTACTGGTAATGGTTGAGCCGAATTTTGACGTGGACAGAGGAGGACATGAGCACGTGGATATCAGCAGAGGCTTCCAGCTCTTTGCTGTCTACCCCATCATCGACTTCGCAGTCAGATTCTCCCAAGACATCCATCGTGTCTGGAGCCTTATAGATGTTCTTCAGATCTTGGTCAGTCTTTGATCTTTGACAAACACCATGTTCCCTGGAGAGGTTCTCATTCTTGGAGTGGTTGCTAAAGCTAGCAGAAGGTTTGATTTTCACCTCAGAGGTGGCCAGTTCCTGTCGTTTAGATATCTGAGCTTGCCCCCACCTCTTGGGCAGGCAAGCCCATATGGAAAGGGGAAAAGGGTCAATAAAGCTAAGGGCTCTGCCCTTGGAGCTTTCAGCCCCCTCAAAGCCCAGGGAGAGCTCACTGAAATTCACAGACCACAGATCCTCAGAGGCAGAGGTTTTGTGAGGCAGCGGGGGAAAGCCTGGGTGTTTCTGTGGCCTGTCATCCACCTGGTAGGCGTGGCGCAGGAACAGGGTGTGCAGGAGGCTGAACCTGTCCCGCCCCCGGGGGAACGCGGCGTAGCTGGAGTGGAAGAACTCTGACCCTGCGAACTGACGGAAGAGGCTCTGCAGGTCCTGGCAGCTGCAGGAGGGAGCGTGGCGGGTGTTGGTGGCTGTCACCTCTGACATGCAAACACACAGGGCCTGTGGGCGGTCCCGGTGATCCGTGACTTTCTTATCCACGGGGATGCTGAGCTGCAGGGGGAAAAGAGGCACGACAAGGCACGAGTGAGAAAGGATGTTGGGAAAGATAAAGATTCGACAGGAATATGTATGTATAGCAGAAAGATCTTTGAATGTAGAATCTAAAGAAGGACTAGAAATGATAGCAAGTTTTGATATAGAATAAAAGAATTGCTGAGCCAGTCTTACTAGCTAACTAAGAAGCCAAAGGGTAAAATGAGTTGGAAGGGGTTTTTATGACTCAGAGCAAAGGATAAATCCACCTCAAACAAAAGATGTTTCTACCAAGCAAAAAGATTTTCACAGGCAAGCAAGAAAGCCAATGTTTCAAGTAGAAAAAAGATCTCAAAATTTTCCATTGCAAGAAAACTGAAAAACAACTTCTAGCTTAAACTGTAACATACTAACTTTTTGTGACTGGAATTTAGTACCATGAATATGGTAATGTTAGTAGTTACAATAGGCTATAGGTAATAGTAAAAGTATCGATTGGTTGTCATGTTTTAAGATGCTCTGCAACGAAAAATATATAATGCATTGTAAGCAGAACTAGAGTTGGCTTCAGACAAGCCTACAGCTGCTGCTGACTGCTGTGGGCTTGGCTCTTGTTACCCACCACCCATGAATTGTTGTATCATCTGGATATAATAAACAGCATTTTAAAGAGTCACCTGGAGCCCCACGTCCCTCGTTTTGGCTTTTACAAAAAGAATAGCTGAGGTTTATTCTGGATGAAAACTCCAGCTTTACTGCTCACAGACCAAACAAAACCAACACAAGTGGCAGACAGAGCAAAGCCAGAGGAAGGCAGCAGGTTTGTCTCCTCAGTATGGACTCCAGCTATGTCCTGGTCTCGTGTTCCTTTCACTGAGAGAACACTGAAGACTGGAAAAGGAAGGAAAAGAATGGCACCTTCAGCCTGAAGCCATCCAGCCGCACATCCACGTGCTCATCCCGCTTGCCCGAGTCCTCCAGCTTGTAGATGGCTTTGAACTGCTCCAGGCTGCGACACAGATCCAGGCAGAAGAGGTTTATCCAGAGCACACTTGGTGTGTCCAGGGTGAGCATCAGGCCATTCAGCTGCATGTACAGGTTTGGGCATGGAACTAGGAGGAAACATTAATGATAGCAGGAAAGGCCCCTCGGGTACTCTGCAGCTCAGTGCAGAACCTGCACTGACAGCACCAAGGCAGTGGCTTCACCACCCCTAGAGACCCATCGTGGAAGGGGAGCAGCTGTGTGCACCCAGAGGAATAAGGTGACCCATTGGGACAGCACCCAGAGCACCCCATGGCCCTGCTCCAGGGCTCTCAGTAAAGCTGAACCCCGGGAACTGGGCAAACAGCAGCTGCTGCAATTCCTTCCTGCAAGCACAGCTCTGCTTCCACATTGTGCACAAACTCCATCCCACCTTCCCACAGGAATAAAAAAATCCATCAGAAAACTAAACAACAATGGACAGAGAATATCTAACAGGGTTAAAACATCTAGACCATTGATGACACTTTAAGAAATTTCTGAAAGAAGGTGCTAACCTTGATGTATTACCTGGAAAATCCTGATTGTCTGGGAAGTAATATTCTGTGAATTCAATATGGATTGCAGAGACCTGGTCAGGGAGTTTGAAGATTTTTCTACTACAGGAAAGTAAGGTGGAGGGTTTCTTACTTTGCTGCCCAGCTGTAGAGACCTGAAAACAGAATGAAATGCAGTTGTGCAGAACTCAGACTTGGCAAACCGAAGTGTCCCAGTGACCCCACAGTTGCCTATATTCAATCTGCCTCATTTACACATCAAACATACAACTGCTTTCAAGCAAAAATATAATTTTCTTCTATCTGCTGATATTGCCAACTCCTCTCCTTTGAGGGAATTTAGTTCTTTGTGTCTTCTGTCACTGCTAGTAAGAGCTGTGACAAGCAGAATTAGGTGACATGAACAAACAGAACAGAAATCTGGTACAGCTGTCTGCAAGATCAGCAGCATGTTGGCAAGTCCATCATAGTATTTGGTGCTACAAAGAGCAAAACCAGCTCTTGGATGGATACAGAGCACATGGATGCAGGGCCTGATCCAGGACAGAAAGCCTGAGGTGAGATTTAAGCCTCCTCTGTCAATCCACATCCTCAATGACTTCTCAAAGGCATGGAATATTTTACACTGGGCTTGCCTAATGCTTGGTTTAAGCTTAGATAGGAACAGAGGGCAGAAACCTGTGGTTATGCAGTTCCCTCTGAACATGAAAACTATCAGCAGTTCACTCTTGGGCTAAAAGTTTTACAGGCAACATCATAACAGCATTTAGGTTCTCCAGGCAGCGTTTTGGATGTTGTAGGATATTCATGATTCTTTCAATCATATCTTGAATCACACTATTTCCTTTTCAGACGTGCCACTACCATCTGCAGATAGTGCTGAGCTCCCTACCTGGTGCACATCCAGGTCATCCACCCTCACCAGCACGCAGCTGGAGCGCAGGCGGTGCCAGGGCGGGTGCCGGAGCCGCGGCAGACTCGTGGGAGGAGCCCGGCCCTTCTCTGGGGGGCTCTTCTGGGGACTCTGGGGAGGGTCTGTGGGGACACACAGGCAGAACCAGCGGGGTTTTAGTCACCTTCTTTGCACCATCAAATCTCTGTGCTTACTGAGCACAACTAACAGCCCCAAAATTAGAAATGGATGAACGCAGATGGGCAGGAGAAACACTCAGGACTTTTGAAGGAAGAACACTGTGAAAGGTGAGTCTGTTCTGTGGCAAGAGAACACATTCCTAAGCCAGGTCTTAAGTATGTAATTTCATCCTTGTATCTCATGGAGAAACTCAACAATAATCCACTGCAGCCTGTCCATCCTTGCTGCAGTGCTCTCCCAGCCACTTTCCTCTGCCATTGTATTGATGACTTTTAGAATGCTATGCATTCCTGCACCAAAAAATCAGCCTGCTCAGCTGGGGACAGGCAACTAAAGATTTTGCTGAATGGAGCAAAATTGGTACCATCTCCTGCTTTTTTCCTGTTTTATCAAATAGCATTACCTGGTTTCCTTTTGAAAGGAGAAAATGGAGTCCTGGAAAACACAGGATCTGTTTCTTCATAAAGCTTCTCCATTTTACTTTGAAATTCACTGACCAATTTCTTTGCCCACTGTCCCCGAGTCTCCATTGCTTCACTGTACCTCACCCAATGCTTGCAGGCATCTCCTGCAGAAAAGCAAACATCCCAGCTTTAAAAATGTGGTTTCTTTCTTCCAGTCCACCCTGCAATCATAGAACAGTTCTTTAAACGCCTTTTTTATCCCCCTCCTCAGGTTGTGAGGCCCCATGCTCCCTACCTGCCCTGTGGAAAGGATAATAATCAAAAGCCATCCTCCTGAAGGTCAGCTGGATGGCACCACCCAACATCCCATGCTTCAAAGCACCTGTGAGGAACAGAGCAGAGAAACCATGGTCAGCTCTGCAAACTGAGCCCTGATCTAGGAAAATTCAGAACCACGTTGCTCTGGTTGCCACTGTGAAAAACGAAGTTTATTTTTTTGGTAGATTTTAAAAGGTTTAATAAAAGACAGTAAGAGACAAACAATAAAGTAAAAGGCTATAATGGCTGGGTCTTTGGTATTTAGTTAAGAGTACATTTGTTGTTTTAGAGACACTCTTTAAATTTATTAGTTTGTTGTATATTTATAGACTTATTATATATTTTCAAACTTTTCTATAAACTATTTTTTATATTCTAAGAATTGTTTTACACGGCTACTTTTTGAGTCTGCCTTTTTAGAGCATGCGTGTTTTTTGATTGTGGCGTTAATTTCTTTTTTTTATTAGTCTTAATTTGGGTTGTGGTCTTTAATTTTTACAGATGGACGGTGTTGGTAAATGGTATATTAGTAGTAGGTATCTTTACTGGGTGTTATTTAATTAAGTAGGTTGTTCACTTTTTATAAAGACACTTTATCAGTTTATGTTACTTTTAAAGAAAACTGTATTTTAAAAACTATTTTAACACTATACATATAGTATTTACCTTAATATTTGCAAGAAGCTAATACCATAATATGTATTTATAACACCATCACTGATTAACTGACACCACAGCCAGGATTAGGAATCTGCATTACCATCTTTAGGAATCTGCACCAAAATCTTATCCTAGGCAAGGAGAAGGACACCTGAATCAACTGTTTATGTGGTAAGAATCAAGCCTGGAAACTCAAATCCCAAACTGCAAAACCCCAGTGCTTCCCAACCTTCCTTCAGACACAAAAATCACTGCCTTGGTTGTTGTTTTCCCTCTGCTGCCGTTTTCCCTCCTCCTGACCTGGCTCCCGGGCGTGGCTGTCGTCGCAGATGTGCAGGTCCAGGCGGGAGATGAGCAGGTGGTAGGAGGATTCCTTCATGTCGTGCTTGTCAAAGTATTGCCCAATGCTGGTGGCATTGGGGCTGGCTCCAAAGGGCTGAGCCCAGGACTGCTGGGCACTGGGAGCAGGGGGGGTGATCTGTGCGAGAGGGATAAGCTCAGTGAGAACTTGAAGAGAGGGGAAACACAGAGGTTATAATGCAATTAATCAACTCATGCAAATCTTTCAGCCTGTAAGGCATTGGTTTATAGGATTGAATTGGGATCCCCAGGATCTGGAACCTTTCCTGTGCTCTCATGAGCAAAATCCTTTGTGGCTCTGCCAGCTGCATGCACTTCTCTTGGAAGATGTTTTAAGATTCCTGGGCTAAAAAGGCCAAGTATTCCCCATCCCTCCTGTGCAACCTCACTATGTGTGCACCCCTGCTTCCCTGGAGCTTCCAGCTGCGGCAGAAAATATTCCTCTTCCCTCACCCTTAACTTGGAAAATGTATTTTATTGGCAATGAATCCCACTCATTTGGTCACCTCTCTACCCCATAGCAGCCCACAGTCCACATGATACTGACCTGACCTGAGTTCCCATCAAGGAAAATGCTGTGAATATGGGCCAGATGCCACACAAACAGAAACTGTCCTTTTGCCTGGCAGACCAACATCCAAACTCACTCACCTGTACAGACTCTGGTGCCAGGCTTTTCCTCTGCTGAGCGGATTTCTCCATGGCTTCACTCAGAGACTCAGCATATTTCATCATTGCTTTCAGCTGAGAGTCTGTCAGCACCCAGAGCAGGTCATCCAGCAGAAACATCAGCTTGGAGGCCACCACATTACAATCTTTGGTCTGAAACAGCAAGGAAGGAGTTAGGACTTCAAAAATTGCCTCCACAGACATAGAGTCTTCATAAAACACAGAAGCAGAAAGAAGGGAGGCTGCTGTGAAACTCCTCTGAGAGATGGTATCTGTTGCATGTTCACAGCACCTCCTCTCAGATGGAAAGTAGTCAAAGCCACCTCCTCTTTAGGAGACAAATTGCTCACTGTGGAATTTTTATTTTTTTTTAAATCACCACATTTTCACTGACAGCTACAAATCAGGCTGCCAGGCTTTCAGCTCCTAGTAAGGAGATGATAGCTCTCCTTGGGATATTCGAAGGGATTGAAAAACTCACTCCATCCACGAGATCCTCCCCTGGGAAAGAAACTGCTTTGACATTTGGTAAGAACACAGCTGTCTCTGACAGAAAACACGGAGACATACATTTTTGAAGGGAGAGAAGGGCTGTTGAGGACTGTGGGAGGAAATATGCATCATCTCTGCACCAGGCAGTGAGACCACATCCTGCAAAGCATGGAGAAAACTCTCACCCTTCTCTTGAGAGAGATCTGGATTCTCCCCTGGTTGGTGATGAGTCTCAGAGGAGTAGTGATAGGATCCTGATCACCATTGTCTGTGGCATCTGCCTCTATCCGCAGGGTCTGCCAGGTGAGCTCCTTGAACGTCAGAACCTGCCCATGAGGAGAAAAACAGGAAAATGCTGAGATTTTCACAACTTCAAGGATTAAAAAAAACCCCACCAAAACACTCAGAAGACATGAAGTGAAACAAGGAAAAGTCATCCATCACACTTTTCTTCTGTGACCCCAGCACTAAACCAAGGGCTCACCTCTCCCCTCTGTGGGTCCGTGATGCGGGTGAGGCGCAGGTCACTCTGCTGCCAGTTGGGGTTCACACTGTAGCCCTGGAGCTGCCACAGCTCAAAAGAAGCGTGAAAGGCCTTGGAGTGAATCTTGATGGTGATGGAATTGACAACGATAAACATCCCCTCCACGACCTTCTCAGCAAAGCCATATTCACTGCAAAGAGAAGATCCCCTCATGTCATGATGGGAGGCATGGCAGAGGTAAGGCTCAGACAGGGAGGCTTTTAAGCAACACCAAAGGCACTTAAACCCGAGAGCAGGGAGGCCAGTGGTGAATGAAGGAGAAGAGCAGCCCCCACACCCCAGCAGGATGTCAGGGAGAAGCTGCAGGGCTCGGGGTCTGACCTCTGTCCAGCAGCAAGAGCGATGGGGGACTGTCCATTGGGCGGCCGAGGCTCCTCACACGTCCTCATCTCCACCTCCACCTTGTCCAGGTACTGCAGACACACAACGTGGGAGCCATGAACACCACACCAAGCCTCAAGCTCAGCCCACCAGCCCTGGGGTGAGATTCCAGGGCAGGGACAACCAACTCTAGAGTCTCAATGCTCATGTGTAAAAGTTCTCACACCATCAGTGCCAGTGGGTAACCTGAAACCCAGGGAGTGGGGAAAACAAACAACAAAAAACAGGCACAGGGCTGCCCTGGACTTCCCTGAGAGCTCATGTGGCTCCATCCTGCAGTGAAATGAGGGACTCATGGGAGGGCACTCGTGGCCCTATGTGCTAAGGGCTGGAGGATTCAGGTCCAAAGAAAATCTGAGCACTTGATGGTTTCCCTCTCCAGAATTTTTCTCAAGTAGAAGAGATTGTAAAAAGTGAGGAAGAGAAAGAAGAAAAGAAGAAGGAGGGAAAGAAGACGAGAGCAAGAGAGGCAACATTACCAGGCAGATTGGGTGTGTTTTCAGCTTTGTCCACTGGATCTGAAATTATAAAGTTGAGGTTATCAGAATGATCTTTGTATTGGAAAGTTTCAGAAACTGCAGGAAACCTCCTCAGCCCAAACTTTGAGCCCCATTTCTCTGAGAAATATCTGCAACGTCTCACTGTATCCAGGTCAAACAGAGACACAGACAAGGGAAAAGACATTCCAGACACCAGATCTACAAACCCAGCTGAGCTTTTGGATCTCATATATCATTAGGAGTAACAGATATTCTGCAGGTCAAATTCGGCTATGGGGAACATTCCTGGCCTTTAAGAGTTTACAACCAACTGCTGCTGCTACTGGAAGTCACACAACTCTTTTAAAGACTGTGCACAAATCAAAAAGCTCCATTTTATTTTCATACAGGAACATTCACTCTGCAGTTCTTGTAGGAGGAAGAACAAATGTTTGTTACTAAACTGAGCAGATCTGACTCTAAAAACAGAGCACATCAGATGAGTAAGACAAGCTCATTTTTACTGTCACTTGGCAGAGTAGAATCATATTTCTTTTATAGAAAGTCTCTTTGATGTCCTTAAAACTTTTGAGTTCATGTAATGCAACAGTGCTTAATACCATGTACAATGAAATAATCTGGCAGTTTATAACAACTAAATAACCACAATTTTTTGCTCTAAAAAGCACAAGGAGGAAGAACTTGTAAGAGTTCAGTGTGCAAAGTGCAAGTCCATGCACAATCTCAGCGATTCTGCCTGTAAATGGATAACTTCATCCATTTAAAGTTGCCTCTGCTCACCCTGATGGAGGCCTTGTTGCAGTAGACCCGGGTGATGGCGAGCCAGGTGGGCAGCTCCAGCACATTCTGCAGCACCTCCTCATCCAGCTCCAGGTTGGTCAGCTGCCCCTGACCCTTCAGCGTGCTCAGGTTGATTTTGTCTGGAGAGAGATTCTTGGTAAACCTACAAGGGAAGAAAGAGGAAACTAGAAAACAGATACCAGCAAAGCTGCTGAGACTGCAGGAGCATTTCAGAGCTATTTTAGTACCAGAGTTTGTTTGCTGTTTTGTTAAACCCTTTCTGACATTGTTAAGCCCAAGGCAAGTTGGTCGTACCAGAAAAAAAAAACATCTCTACACTTTGACATTTGGAGGATTTTTTTTGTTTTAAACTAAATTCAGATTTGAAAAACTGAAAATTTCCTTCTAAAGCTCTGGATCCTGGAAACCAGCAAAACTGCCCTAGGATAAAACCAAAGCAAACCAAAGCCAAACTCCAAAAGCTCAGCAGTTTTACACCCCCAGAATTGCCGTGTCAGCGGGGGAAAGTTTAATTCTCTAGATTCTTTTCACCCAGGAAAGCAAAAGATCATTAATGAACAACTTCTGTGGCTGTCTCTTTTTAACACCACCACTGCAGCCCAGACTGCTCTCTGGTCAGCAGGGCCAAACAGCATCTCTCCTGCCAAGACTGCCCCAGCTCCCTCCTCTGTTTTCTGTGCTAGAAATTTCTCCTCCCCAGGGCTGCCAGTGTTTCACCTCCCCTGTGTGCAGCCCTTCACATCCCTCATGTGCCCGAGATTTCAGTGGCATGGATGAAACACTTGCAGCAGGACTGCTCAAGAGCAGAGGATCCTGGTGTGAAAGTCTCTGACTTCATTAAAATCAGAGTGGCTCTTGAGGAAGCAGAGGAGCCAGTTCAGAGGGCAGCAGTTCACAGAGGCTGTACAAGTGTTAGCAACACTTCTCCATGTCAGAGAACCCCTCTGTGGCAGCAGAACCCCTCCTGTCTCCATCAAACCTCGCTCCTGTGCAGGAGCTGCCACCACGGGAGCAGGGGGCTGCACTCCCACGTCACCAGATTCCAACTTGAAGAGTTCCTGCCAGACAACTTTCCCACCACTGAATCCAGGGCTTATTTCACACATTCCTCCATGCCAATGCTAATTCTCATTCTGTACAGTGGTCCAGAGAGCGGGATGGAAAGAAAGCCCCTATTGTCAGTGTAAGGAGCAGGCTCCCAGTCACACACTGCCCTGCTCGCTCTGCCCCTGCACCCACAGTGTGGGAATTGCTCTGGGAGAGCCATGAGGAGCTTCTGGAACAGCCACAGCTCAAGAAGGAGACGAGGAACCAGAGCCACGCTGCCAGGATGCAGGTGCTGCAGCCACTGCAGGAGCTCGGGGTGCAGCACAAACCTGGCTGAGGCACTGGAGCAGCAGCTGAGCATCAGCCCAGGGCTTCCAGGGGCAAAAGGGCCTTTCCAAAGCAAACATTTTGTTGGAAGAGAAAGTCTGACAGATATGTTGAGATGCTGGTGTCAACCCTGTGCTGTTGATGTAGCACTGCTGGAAGGGGAGGGCAGCACACAGCTGTGAGTTTGCTCACTGCTGCTCTTCCATTCCCCTGCAGACAGCTCCTGGGCCCTGCTGTCCCCTCCTCCCCAGCCAAAGGGACACGATGACAGCTCAGACCAAGCTTACAACACCTGCCAGGCTGCACATTCCCTTCAAACCCGTCATCCCTTTAACCAAAGGCTTCTTGTTTGAACACGCCCAGGGAGGTGGCTGAGGTTAACCTGGCTTCTCGGCATCCACACCAAGAAATTGAAAATTCCAGAGTGTGTTCCAACAGCTGCTCCACTAGCAGGGAGCACTGAGACTCTGTATGATTTGGGCCTGGAGTCCTGTTGTGAGCACCCACAAACCCAGACACGGCTGAAAGTAAGAGCAAACAGCTCCAGAGGCAATCCAGGGGCACTCGTGTGCTGTGTCAGAGAACCAGCTCTGCTGAAAGCTGATGTCACTGTGTCCACTTAGGATCGGATGCTAAGAATAAACCAAACACAACAGGGACAGGTGGGTAATACCCAGCACTTAAGCTGGAAAGCTGGCGTGGACAGTGATCAGCTCCCACTGGCTGAGCTTTCTCACACCTGCACTGAAGGATCATCCCTGGGCTGGGAGCCTCATCCCAGGATAAGAGTGCTCAGAGGGGAAGCTGCTTTCAACTGCTAATGCAGAAGAAAAGCACAAGTGTTGCCAATAACTCTCTATTGTCAAGTCTCTAGAGGGGGGGAAGGATGCTTAAGCTTTCTATATAGATTTCATATATTTGTAGCTTTGTAGATTGCTAATCGTGGCTGTAGTTCCAGTAGTTTTCGTACCCTTTTCCCCTACATTTTAGAACAGTAAGCTGACCTCCTAAACACATTCCTGAAATACTGTTTAGTGTTATTCCAAGGAGGAGATCTACAACAAGGCATAATAAGAACAGGGGCAGAGAACCCCTTGGATCAGCTCCAAGGGGCTGACCCAGGGGTGGGTTATTGGGGCAACTCAATTTCCTATCGGATGTACCTGTTAGATATCCTAATTAATTAACATTATAGAATTGTAGAAATTCAATTCCGGGTGTTCCCATCACCACCAGGACACCTGGAAGCTTCCAAATAAAGGTCTGCTTTTTACTTTACTATTCTAACACGAGGGGTTTTTTTCTTTTGATTACAGGCAACAAAAGCACATGTCTGAACCAGGCATTGCTTTCCTTCAGTGTGTAGGTGTATCAAAAATACCAGCACACCGTGGAGGAACCAAAGCTATGAAACAAGACACAGTGTAGAGTGAGGTATGAAACTTGATCCAGCCAAACCAAGCAACTCTTTATCACCATCTCCAGGGAAAGGCTGCAGAGATCCTGCTGGGCAGGTACCAAACCCAACTCCAGTGCTACCAGACTCCATTAAAGAATCCTTTCATGAGGCATTCCAGATGCACCAAAATGTGCCATTCCACCCCCAAAACAGAGCTGACAGACCCCACCCATGATGGGGCAACAGAAGCTGGAGGTTTCGGAAAAAAAAATTAAATCTCAAATGGAAACAGATTCTTTCTTTTAAACCACGGCCCAAATTTCTCGGGGTATGTTGTCCATTATCTAACCCTGCTTTCAGCTGCTGCCCTGTACAGGGATCCCAGACCTTCCACTGGAATAACCTCCACATTTGAGCCATTTCATCACCTTCGTGTCAGACATGAGGCAGACAGGAGGCCTCAGGTGAGAGTTCCTGAGAACTCAATTCACAGGTGCCAGGTCTCTGCTGTTACCTGCTTTGGTCAGTGCCAGGGGAGAGGAAAAGCAGCGAGAGCAGAAGGTGTCAGATGTTCGCTGGCAGGCTCTCTCCATTCACACTCACCCACAGCAACGCCCTTGGCAGCACAGGCTGCTGGCTTAGGGAAAACTGAATGAAAATGGTGGCTATTGGGAAAACTGACACCAGAGGATATTTGCACTTTTTTTTTTTCTTTTTTTTGCAGCTCCATCAGAAGTCAAGCAGAGCTGAGCCAGTAAACTCACAGGGCAGCACTCCTTTTGAGCCTGATGGGATTACTGTGACAAAAGTCAACCCTGAAAATCTATTTGCTCAATCATCAACTTGAATATATATCAAAACATGATGTCACTACTAAAAACAACTGCCCAATTCCTCAGCCTGCATATCCAGAAGCCACAAACTCACTGATTGCAAGAGGAATTTGGGTAAATCTGACCGCTGGCCCAAAGCCAGGCTAGAATCATAAATAAATTTATGTTCACATTTGTAGCTGTCTCGCCACACTGTCTCCAACTGAGCAAATGCATGTACAGATAATGTCAGAAGACATCTGAAATCATAAAACTTCTCCTGAGATCCCTGTCTCATTACCCTGCTGCCACACGGATCAGGAACCTTCTTCTCAAATACTCAATTTCTGCCTCAGCCTCCTCCCTGCAGTCCTGCAGCCATCACTGGCTCTTGTACACAGCCACCACCCCCAGCTCCACATGAGCATTTCTATTAATACCTTTGTCACTATGGCTATTATATGGGAGAGCTAATTAGCTGTGCACCAGTGACCTTGATTTTGCTTAATGACAAGCAAAATCTCTTGGCAGAAGGAAGTGCATGGCTTGTGACACCGGCCACAGCTGCAGGGAGCAGCTGGAAAGTCCGTCCAAACACAGGTAAGGCAGAAAGGAGGAACTGATCAGCTCAGTGGGAAACCAGCCCAGGAACCATGGGCGTTTTTGCCTCCACAAGGGTCACAGCAAGGGAAGAGATGAGGATTTTCTGCTTTGATTTGGAATATAAATATGTAATTTCAGCAACTATGACAGGAATTGGACATGGGGAAAAAAACCACCCAACAACTGCATTCTGACCAACAGAGATTTGCTCCTTCCCAAAAATCTTTTCAAGTCTTGCCTGGTTTGGTTTTGGATGGGGCACTTAGTGAGATTTCCATCTTCCTTGGGAAGATCTTCTGCAACCCAAAAATCTCTGTGATGTGACATTTCACCTCAAATTAAAACCTCTTATCTCAGAAGCCAAAGAGTATGTTCACTAGAACTAAAGGTTCACGACTGCTAAAAGGAAAGGTCGGTGACTTTCCAAATCAGGGCTGCTCTCAAGGCAGGTAGGAGCAGAAGCTTTAAGTGCAGCACACATGACTGAGGATGAACTAAGAAATAATTTTGGAGGAAATAAAACTGGGCAAGTGACCAAAACTTCTGTAAAAAGGGAAAAAATAGCTGCCTCGAAGACGCACAGGAAGAACTAAAAGCTTTTTCAGGAAGAAAAGCCATTTTACCTCCTCGAACTTTGAGTGTTAGCATTCTGTCTGAGAGTGGGCAGACAGCTGCTCTGCAGAGTTGCACAGGAGGAAGAGAAACTCACTGAATTAGCAGAGGATGGGACTAATTATTGCACAGTATGAAATGGAGTTGGTATCACACCCTCTTGGCACAAAGCCATTTAGAGTTTAAGGGAATCCAATCAACACCAAACTTCCCAATTGTTAAGATAACAGAAAGCACCACATTTATAATCATCTCATCACTTGTCACAGCTCTGGGCACCCCAGATATCCTGGGAGGCAGCAACACTTTCCCAAGTGGACAATCAGCCTGAGAAATTCACCCTGCTTGGGTTACAGGGCAGTTTCCACTTAAGGAGGTACCAGCCTGTCCCACACTCCTTATCAGGATGGATTTAGGCACATCTGGTGTCCCTGTACACACATGCCACTGCTGGTGCCTTTCCATTATCAGCTTTCTGTTTTTCCAGGCTTCAACTGCATTGAATGAAAGGCTGGGCCTCTCAGCCATCCCAGGGCAAACACAAAACATCCTGATAAGTAATTGGGTTGTCTTGGCTCTGTGTTACCTCCTGCAACACAACCAGGCTAAGCGAAGGCTTAGGAATTCACTTCAGAGTTAAACTCGCAGGGAGAAAATCAGCATTTCCAAGCAAATCAGACAAAACCATTACACAGAGAAGAATTCCAGCTCATTCCTTCCCGAAGGTTGCAGCCTCCCTTGGCACCAAGGACACTTTCTTGTCTCAACAAATATTTCTCTAGAGCATTCTGAACACAGAGAGGCTCCTTGCTTCACAGCCACCAGCACCTTACTGGGTACTGGGAGCCCTGGAAAGCAAAGTAGGAACTCATCTGAGAGGAGAAGATCCAGCTCTCTACCAGGGGCTGAACTCCACCTTCACTGAAGAGCTGCTTTGCTATTTCCAGCTCCTTGCCTGGACACTCAGTAACGTTTAAATGCCAGCTGCACCATGCTCTCAACAAATCTGGAATGCAAAACCTCAGCACTTGCCAGGGAATTTCCCAAATCTAATCCTCAAGCAAATAACAGATGAAAGAATAATAGAAAGAAACCTAATAAATACAAGCACTAGTCCAAAGATCCACTTCTTTGTCCTGCAATCACTTTTGTTTCCAGTGTGCAGAAACAAACAGGTTATTACCTAATTCCAACTCAACTGAGCAGCTGCAGGGGAGGCAAGGGCTCAGGGAGTCCAGGAGAAATAAGAAGAGCCCTTTTAACTGCCTCTTTCCATCAGTGAGGCTGAAGGGCTCTAGAGAGGTTCCACAGGCTCAGCACAGGGCTCTGCAAGCCCAGAGCTGCAGGGAAGGAGCTCTGGACACATTTTCCTCCTGAGCTACTCAAGTGTAATGTACCTCTGCTGCAACAAGAGGCTATTTAGCATTCCAGAAACGGCACACACGTGTCTGGAGCTCAGGAGAAGAGGTTGGAAACACACTGCACCCAGCAGCTCCATAAAACTGATCACTTGGTTCTCCCAGCAAAGCGCAGCACAGCAACCATGACTTTACAAGGGAAGACTTAAGACTTTGTGAAGGGAAAATGCCACGTCCTGTCTGTGTCCACTCCTTTTTCCCACCCTCTCCTGAGTAAAGAAGAGGCAGATGTGTTGTTACTTCATCCATAATAGCTTGGGGTCCTGCCTTGCCATCAAGAATTCCTCTATATTAAAATTTTTAAGAGCAAAAGAAGTCATCAAAATGTACTGGGAAAACAAGGTATTTCCAAACTAAAACTGAGCAAAGAGTTTACATCCAGCCTTACATGCTTTGCTGGGCACGGCATGTAAGAATTTAGAGACAAGCTCATCACCAGGGGTTTGGTGCTATACCAGCAGCAGCTGCTGAGACTTGACAGAACTCCTTCCTCATAAACTGCCTCATAAAGTCCTGCCACAATCTGCTTCATGCTCTGGACCCACCCTGGGCTCTGGGGCACCAAAGGAACCATTACCTGGCTGAACAGCACATGCTGAACCGCGGGAGCAGGACGCTGTGCAGACAGAAAAGAAACGGTTTTTATCAGCATTTAACAGCTGGCAGCTCTGTGGTTTCATGTACTTCCCATTGCTGCAACAGCTATTTTAGGCAAATGATCATCTTAGAGATCGTCACAGAAATTTCCCTGATCACTGAAGGGGGATATTAAAGCAGCTGAAGCCAAAACTGCAAAGCTGGTCAGAGGTTTTGCTGCCTAAATCACTTGAGATTTTGTAGCTTCCTCAGGCCATTTCCAGATGTAATTTCTTTGCTTTCCTCCTTACCCACCATGATTGCTAAATTGCTTCCAGGCAATTTATAATCAAGGTCAGGAAACTGGGAGAAGCCTGAAGGGTTGGTAGTAAGCAAATCTCTCTTATTGGCAATAGCTTTTTGTGACTCTAAGGGTGTCCCACAGCCCTCACGAGCTGCATGTGCCATCCTGTGACTGCAGCAAGGACACAGCTGCAGCACAGTGCTCGAGCACGCAGCGATGCTGCAAAACACTTCAGGACAAGGCAGAGGCAAACAGAGCAGGAATTCAGGGTCTGTTCTCTGACAGCAGCGCCCAGACTGCAGCATTTGGACAAAAAATCCAAGCTGAGGGGGAAAAGTGCTATTTAGCTTCAGGGAATTCCCCACACTCCCGGGCAAAGGTAGAGCTGGTGACATGGCCTGACTTGCCTGGTGCAAGCCACAGAGCCCATTCCAATGATTCCTGAGTGGCACAGAACAAATCCCATCTTCTTGGTGGAAGAATGGCTCTTTCTCATCTGCCCACCTTTTCTGAGGAGAGGGATGGGTCCTCCTGAGATAGCACATCCAATTTCTGCCATCCTGATCCCAGGGAGTCTCTCATCCCCTGGCAGAATGACCACAAATACAAAGGCCTTTCTCTGCTCTGCCTCAGCCTGAGTGCAGTTCCTGATGGTGGGGATGGACAGTGAGGAGACCCAGCCCTGAGCAAGGGGTCCCAGACAGCCCCAAGGCCAAGTGCAGAACAGGCAGGAGTCACACACAGTGCAGTGCTGGGTCTGGGAGCCAGCTCTCAGCTCTTTGTGCTGGCACAGAGGCAGCACAACTGCATGGAAAGGGTAATGCCAAAGGCACCTTCAGGGACAGGAAGGGATTCCGAGATCCTCACATCCAAGCTAGGAAAACAACAGCCCCCAGGAGCCCACGCTGCCACGGGTCCCTGTTGCCAAACGGGTCCAGAACAAACTAAAACTACACCAAGAGCCTGCCTGGTCTCTTCACTTACCCATCAGCTGCAAATGACAGAGGGCAGGAGTCAAGGCAACCTTGCCTGGAAAAAGGGATAAAAGCCCTAATCCCTAGAATAGAGAGGCACTCCTCCATTTTTCCTCCACTGAGGTGCAGCACCATTTATGAGGAGCTCCATGACATTATTTCCCCTGGCTGAGTAGCTGACCTGCCCTGATAAGAACCTCAGGGTTACACCCTGCACATGCTGCTCCCCTGCTCTGCACTCTAACAGTATTTGTAATTCCGTTTCTGAAGCCTATCTCACTTACCTGAAAAGGTGGCTCCATCCTGTGCTGAGGACAGTTTGTCAGATCCACAATCTGCTATCCGTTCATTTCTGTGCTGCACATCTGTTACACATCTGCCTGCACCGGCGACACATGCTCTGCACTCTCCTCTGCAAACAGGTCTCGTTTTCCACACAGGTTTTCCTCTCTGGTAACACCTCTGCTATTGTTAATGCCTCTCTCATTTCCCCTCTGCTCCCTTTTCACTCTCCTTTCAGAGGTTCCCAAAGTTACTCCTCAGCTGCAGTTCTCTGAGGTCCCTGTCACAGTGAGACATATTTATGGTCTCCTTCCCCAGTGTTCAGACCTATCCCCAAACCCCAGTCCAGCTGCTCCTCTGCTGACACCAGCTTTTATTTCTTCCCAGCAGGACTGCACGTTGCATTTCCTCTGGAAGCCATGTCCCTTGTGCCTGTTACTCCACAAGCTCACAAGCTTCAACACGTGTCCCAAAAGAAAACGTCACAAAGCAGCTGTTATAGGCAGCAAGGGATAAACCTCTCCAACGAAATTAAATAAAAGCCATTTTGGCACAGATTTCCACTGCAGTGCTGAGAACTCAAATCCCAAAGTGGCACATGAAGTCGAGGCAGTTGGGCTTGTGGATAAACAGGGCCTTTGTCACACCCTGGGAACACAGATCTGCTGTGGCTACACCAACACTGTTTAAAACAAAACCAAGACAACGAGAAGCTACTTTCAAATAAGGCCAGGAAGAGGTAAAGGCAGCTCACTGATTTTATTTTAAAGCATTACACGTGCTTCCATGAATAATTACAGGATGGGGAACACAACCTTGCTCAGAGCCAGCAGCCAATGCCCAGGCAGCTCTCAGGGAGCCCCTGATGTTGGGCTCCAAACACTCCCCAGCACTGCAGCCCTGTGCCTGCCTGGAAGCAGCAAGAACTGAAACCACCTCATCCTGTTTGCTTTTCCAAGCTAAATATAGGACAAAGGAGTGAAAGGCACAGATGGCGAAAGCTCTGCAAGTTTTTAGGTTCTCCTGCTCTAGGAATTTAAGCTGCTGAAGCACTCCACAAGGCTGAGCCTTGTCAAATACCTTCCCAACTGGGCAAAGCCCAGCTATACTGATCCCTGCCGTGACCACCACGGCCATCCGGTCACACATGTGACATGGGATTACAGGAACAGTCAGGTGAAACACTTCATTCACATTTCCCTGATCCAGCTGCCTCTCCTGGCAGCTTTCCTGCAAATTTCCACATAGAAGAGGGACAAAAACACACCCCCGTGCAGAAAGGACTCCGAGTGGAGACACAACAAAGAGAACAAGGAATTATTTCATATGCAAATGTGAGAAGAAAATAAAGGCAGATTAATGATTCAGTAGCAAAATTCTTCCAGGCAAACCAGCGTGGCTGAAAGAAAACCCAAAGGGAGGGTGAAGATGAGGCATTTAGAAGAAACAAAACTGGAACCAAAAAACTTAATCTTCTTTATACACCATTAAACTGGGTTTAAATTGCATTTCTGCAAAGATCCACAATTCTCAGACAAGTGAAGGGTGGGATCAGATCAATCCCCCAAACAAAAAAGTCTAGCTAGTAGGAAAGCAGGCAGAAATGCTGACTGTTTTGGGACTCCTTGTTCTTGGAACTGCCCAAATGATACACAGGTGAACACTAAGAAGAGGCCTAATCAGAGGGAAAAAGAGGCACTTTGGGTAAGAATATGCTGTAACAGTGGTAAGGAGAGACTGAAACGCAAAATTAAGTGGAAACGCCAGCTAAATTGTATTTATGTGAAGAAAGAGAATTGTCCATGAGAACATCACCCACAGGAGGAGCACCCAGCTCTGTTTCATCCCCTGTCAAGAACTGCTCTCACTCACCTCTCCGTGCTACAAAATATTTCAATGCCTCCTTACCAGGAGGCTGAATACGGACTGATCACAACACCCCTACGTGAGGTGAATGAGACAGAAAGCTCGGAGGCTTGGGATGTCAGGCATGGCAGAAACCCATTTAAACCAGCACCCACAGCAGCTCCACCATCAGCTCCAACAGTCCTCCTTTGGGACAATCCCAAGCGAGCTGGAGCATGGAGCAATTGGTGACTCCAAGACAGACCCTGCACTGCCCACAGGGTGTGTGGGGATGCTCTGGGGCTCCAGACTGCCAGGATCCACCTCAGAGGGCTGGGATTCAAGGATCACACCAGCACTGACCCCACACGGGTCACTTCAGGCCCCTCACTCTGCACCTGAGCGTACCCAGCAGCAGGGATGGGAAGGAGCTGCTCAGAAAGCACAGAGGACAAAGCGCTGTGCCCTCACCTGCACCCTCACAGCCACGGCGCCTTTCTATTCACGCTCCTCCGACACCGCAGCGGTTCACAGCGAGGTCGTGCCCACAGCCATGAGATAACGCAGGCAGCTCTTTCCTCGTGAAGGGAAACCGAGGCACCGCTATGTGCCCAAGGCCCGCCCCGAGCAGTGGCAGAGCCGCGGCCGCAGCTGCGTTTCCCCGGCAGAGCCTCACACAGGGAGCACCCCCTTTTCCTCAACGCCCCTCGCAGCGCCTCGGATGAACTTCACTGAAAATGACGGAATACAACGCCAACACCCCCCTAGAGCCGGTGTCAGCCCGGGGCTGTTCGTGTTCCCCCCTCACCTCGCGAACTCTCGCTGCCCGTGCCTCAGGGCCGGCCCCGCCGGGCCGCGACACCGGGGCACCGGCTGGGCTCGGAGAGCTCTGACTCTGCCACTCCGGGCAGGCTGGGCCCGCTGCCCGCGGACACCACAGTCCCCACGGCCCTCGGATACCCCCTGACCCTCGGACACCCCCCGGCCCCGCGGCTCCACAGCCCGAACAGGCCCTCAGCCCCCGCCGGGCCCGGCAGTTCCCCACAGGCGCTGCCCGGCGGTCCCCAAACCCCCAGGCCCGGAGCCTCGTCTCCTGCAGCCCCCCGGCAGGAGGAGGATGAGCAGGATGAGGAGTAGGAAGAGGAGCAAGCGCCTCACCGGGAGAGGTGCTTCAGGATCTGCTTCTTGATGATGCCTGCCATGCCGGGCCGGCGGGTCAGGCCCGCGGGCGGCGGGACCCCATCGCGTACCGCCCGCTCCGCACCGCCCCCTGTTCGCTCCGCACCGCCCAGCCCTGCCCGCACCGCCTCCTGCCCGTTCTGCACCGCCCAGCCCTGCCTACACCACTCCCTGCCCGCACCGCCTCCTGCCCGTTCTGCACCGCCTGCCCCATTCCCGCACCGCCCAGCCCTGCCCACACCACTCCCTGCCCGCTCCGCACCGCCCAGCCTCTTCCCGCACCGCCCAGTCCTGTCCGCAGTGCCTGCCTCCTTCCCGCACCGCCCCCTGCCCGTCCCCTTCCCGCAGGCACCGCAGAAACCTGTGCACAGAGGGGGCAGCTCACAGTGGGCCCCCAGATCTCCAGGGATACGCTCTGGGACCCCCACCTAGAACCCAGTCCAGGACCAACCCAGGAGCCCCAGGAACCACCCCGGGATCCTCCAGGACTCCCCACCCAGAGCCCACTCCAGGACCAATCCAGACCCCCATCCCGGGATCCTCCAGGGACCACCCTGGAACTCCCCTCTGGGCCCCACTCCAGGACCAACCTGGGATCACCTCCCCAGACCACCCTGGAGCCACCTCAGGATCCTCTAGACCTCCTTCCCAGGGATTCCCCTAGGCCCTCCATCAGCTCTGAACTTCCCTCACAGCCCAGCACTGCTCCCCACTCTTATTTTCTTCCCAAGGAGAGAGTTCAGGACAAGGCTCCGAGTCTATATGGAAACAACATCAAGGCTTTATTCTTGTTTCTATCATTCAATAGGGGGAAAAAAAAATAATAATACAGTTGAAGAGACACTCAAAAAGCCAGACCTCCTCGTACAAGTCAGTGCAGGAAGTGTCCATCCACACCCTGAGGTGACAGCAGAGTCCCTCCACACACCAAGTACAAAGCCCCAGGGACACAGGTCTGTGGTGTTCATCATAGGGAAGGTCCTAATATGAAAAGGCAGCTCCATCTCTATCTGTCTGGACGGGTCATTCCTGGCCTGGTTGGCACCATCATGGGTCTGGAGGGGGGTCTCATCATTGGGGGCCCTGGCATCATTGGCATGTGTCCTCCCATGGGTGGCCTCATCCCAGGAGCTGCCAGAGGAAATACAGGTTAGACAACAGCTCTTGGGAGCACCACCTGCCCAGTCATGGTACAACATGGATAGCTTGTATTGGGATGGACCTTCAAGATTTATTTTCACTCCCCTGCCACAGGCAGGGACACCTTCCACTATTCCAGATTGTTCCAAGCCCCATCCAATCTCGCCTTGAGCACTTCCAGGAATTCAGAGACAGCCACAGCTTCTCTTCACAGCAACATCTGCCTCGCCACCCTCAGAGGGGGGAAATTTCACACTGTACAGTGGGCAGGTTCTCTACCCTGCTCCAGAGAACTCCCATTTTTCAAGATCTGGCAGCTGCCGAGCTGGATTCTGTTCCCTGAAGGAGCTCAGCCACCAGCAGAGGAGGAACCAAGCTCCTGGGTTATACACCCATTCTGACAATATTCACTCACAACTTATTTCCAGCCACTCAAGAAACACCCGAGCTTAATTACTGGTCTGGGAAAGTGTTCATTTGGAGAAAAATGCTGGTCACAAACAAGCACTGAGCACCTCTGCCAGGAAAAAGCAGGGGCTCTACTGCACAGCCCTGAAACAATGCTTTCCATCCCACTTCGCCATTTCTTTTCACCAGGCTGCTGAATATCACAGATTGTGCATTTATCTTGTGCCTTTAAAAACACTTAAAGAACACTTTCAGGCACAAAACAATAATTGCAAAGACACTTCACTACTTCCAGTGCACGTGTGTGTGTGTTCCCATAGATTTGTTCTGGGAACTGCTCCAATAAGGTATCCCTTGAGAATTCTTCAAATGCCAGGAAGCTCAGGAGTAAAATGGATCAAAGACATTTTAGTTTACAGTTCTGCTAAAGCCTTTTCCAGGCCCATTGTTTCTCTGGAACACATTCCTCTGAGAGGGTTTAAAGAGTAAAATTCATGTAGTGCAAAAAAATGCACCTCTTGTGCAAAACCTGAGAGCTGGAGCAATCAAACTTGTAAACAATTACTGCTCAGAGCACAAGGAGAACAGCTACAACTTCCCAGAGCCATAATTCCAGCTGTGCAGGGGGTTGATGACTCTCAGGGAGAAGCAAAGGGGCTTTAACTAGTGGTTGTAAAATTGTTGTAGTCTCCCCATGCAGGGGAAACAGTGACACAGGTGTGACCAGCCCAGCACTGAGCTCCCAACAGACGGTGGGACAGAAAACATCAGCCAGACCCTCCCCAGCCAACCTCACCATGGCAGAGTTACCCCATCCCAGACTTACCAGGTCCAACTGGCATCATTCCCGGTGGGGGTGGGCCCATCATTGGCATCATCGGGGGCCCCCCCATGTGTGGGGCTGGCATCATGCCGGGCCGGGGGGGGCCAGCTGGACAGACACAACAGTTACACACTGGCACTCTCAGGGCACTGCAGTTATTCACAGCACATGGCAGTAACTAATGCCTCAGTGGCTTTACATCTACCTCCATTCCAGCCCTGATTGCAGGTGTTAGGAAGTGACCAGAGGAGGAATACTCTGGGTACCAACTCCAGCTGTGCACACCCAGCACAGGGAGCTGCATTCCCAACAGCAGGACTTGAGGCTGGGAGGACTCTGGGCCCTTCACCAGCTCAAGAGCAAAAGGTTATCAAAGTGATTCTATTTAGAAAAACCAACCCAAACCAACCCACTGTGCAGTTCTAACAAAGCCACCTGCACAGGAGCCCCATGGAATGAGCGATTGTCACTGCTTCTGGTGCACTCAGCATCCCAGAAATCAGACACAGTAAGGACTGAACTGCTCTTACACAGAGCACAAGCTCAAGATGGCTTGGCTTCAAGCTAAAAGGCCTTTTCTTTCCAAGCTGAAGACACAAGCAGTAGAGCCCCAGAGGGCCATGACCCCAGTCCCAAACTGTCCCAAACTTACGGATGCTGGGAGGAGGTGGAATCATGGCTCCAGCCGGAGGTGGTGCCGAGAACGGGGTCGGTGGAATTTTCCCTTGCTGGAATGCAGCCGCTACATTGGGGGGGAAAAGAAAAAAAAAAAAAGGAAAGAAAGAATCCCAGGGAAAAAAAAACCAGTTACTAGGCCGAGGAAGCGCCGGGTCACTCGTCTGTGTCATGCCCCGCGGTCACGTCATGCTGCGTGTGCTGCTGTCCCCACGCTGGACACATCCCTGGCACCTGGGGAGCACCTGAGACTCCTGGAGACAATTATTGTTACAGCTGGGACTAGAGAGCTCCTGTGTGGATGTCATACCCCTGGGCAGGGCAGGAGGGTGGGTGGGAGAGAAAAAAAAAAAAATCAACCACGTCGCGGGATCCGCAGCGTTCCACCGGGACATGCTGTGCTGGAATGGCAACAGGGTGAGGGCTGGGCAGGGGGCAAGGAGCAGTAAATGGGGGGCAAGGAAGGGGAGAAATTCCACTGGTATTGACTGGAAGGAAGGCAAAAGATGGGGAAGTTGGAAGCATCACAAGGAAAACAAAGGGAAATAGAGTGAGGATGAGTTAGGTGATGTCTGGACCAGACATTTTAGGAAAATCACAGTTGGTTGGGTACTGAACACTCCCCAGGGAAGTGGGCATGGCTCTGAGTCTGTCAGAGCTCAGGGAGCAGCTGGATGATGCTACTGGTCACATGGTTTAGTCTTAGGCAGTCCTGCATGGGGCTGGGAGAGGGATCAATGATCCTTAGGGGTCCTGTCCAACCTGACAGATCCTACGAGCCAAGGAGTGCTGCCATAAAGGTAATCTGGTGCTTGTATTCCTTTCACAGAGGAAAGAGATATTCCTCAGAGCAAAGAGGAAAAGGACCTCTTCAAGTGACAGAAGAAACAATGCCACACTTCAGTCAAGCCTCTAAGTGCCAGAAAAAAACACCACTTGGGAGCCGAGGGCAAGCAACTCCAGCATGTGAAAAATGAAACAATCAACATGTTTTAATTTCCATTTCCCTATTTTTGGAATTCTTATCCGTGCTCCTAGCATAAATCTGCCACTGCCAAGCAGTACAAATTTGTTATGTGGCCCTGCAGGATATCACTGAGAGCAGTGGCATGGAGCCACTGCCACCAGGCCTGGGAGGAAACCTTAGCTCTTGTATGGTAGGCAGAGCTCTCAGGCTCCCCTAGGACAGCCCAAAATCTGAGGAACTCAAGACTCACACTCCAAGTTTTCACTCATGGCTTGCTAAGCAAACACTTTCCAGGGAAGTGAGGAAAAGTCAAGGTGGAAGCAGGGAAGAGCAGCTGGAGGAAGGCAGGGGAAGGAACGGGGAGGCAGCCAGGGTCACAGAAAGATTGGCCTTACTTGTTTTATCAATCAGGCTCTGGGCTTGCTCCTCCATCCATTTCTGGTAATAGTCCTTCACGTTCTCCTTGTGCTTCCGGCCACTGCAGTGGGTTTTTCTCACGGAGGGCTGGGAAAGGTCACAGAAACCCTAAGGTTATGTTCGTTATGATTTTAACCACGTCTAATTTAGCAACATAAAGTAGGTTTGTTTCTGTACCCAAGCAAAGGAAGGGTGATATGCAAAACCTTTATGTGAAGTTTTATCAGCACGATAAGTGTTGACTCTCCAAAGGCCGCTCTGAGGCCCCTCAGCTACCTTCTCTGACCGTGCCACTGCCCCGCTGGAGAACACCAGGGACATGGAACGTTCTCCCTCTTTCTTGCACAGAAGGAGAAAACACTAAGGAACACCGCTGTATCTCACGGGACCTGCTTTTAGCCGGGGTAAATTTTATTTTAATGCTCTTGACGCATGAAAGAATTAAAGCCGAGGCTTTGGTACTCACCGAGTCATGGGTAAGGTACGTGTCACAGTAATCACAGTAAAACCTGCCGGGGAAAAGCCGGGTTATTCAGAGCCCCCTTTGCACTGTGAGCGGCAACGGAGCCCCGGTAACGACCCCGCAGGGTGCCGGGGCTCGGCCTGCCCCGTCATCCCGCTCCTCACGGCCCTGGGCTCGCGGGGAGCACCGGGACCCTGGAGAAGCACCGAGCCCCGCCCAGAGACCCCCGCCCGGGCCCCTCGGGGAGCCCCGGCCCGGCCTCCCGCACTCACTTGGGCATGGTGCTCCCGCCGCCGCCAGCCGGAGGTGACGCACACGCGCAGCGACGCGCTCACACGGCGCCGCCGGCCGCCGCTTGACCCCCGCCGGCTGCCGTAGGATCCGGAAGTGACTGCGAGTGGGCTCCGCTCTGTCATTCTCCCCGCCCGGCAGGTGGAGCCGTCCCGCGCCCGCCCGTCCCTGTCTGGTCACGCCACCATGGCCCGCCCACAGACCCGGCAGCGCTGACATCACCGCCCAGCGCACGGCGCGCAGGTTTCGGTGGGGCCCCCGGCGCTGCCAGAGCGTATTCTCCTTGTTCTCTGTGTTCTTCTCACGGAACACACCTGGTGGTTCCGATCACGAGCCGCGCACGGAGTAGCCTCGCGCGGTGGACAACTGCATGAAAAACATCATTTTTAGGCAGAAAAAAAACACCGAAAGGGCTCCCGTCGAGCCTTGCGCCTTTCGTTTGCATGGCGCCGCATGACGTCACAGCAGGTTATTTGCATACACAAACAGACGCACTCGCCGCCATATATGGATGGCAGCGCGCGGGTGTGGGCGGAGACGAGCGGTCGCCCCGCCCCCGGTGACGCAGAGGAGCCCGCGCGGAGCCCTCGCGTCACGAGCGGCGCTCATTTGCATGCGCGGCCCCGCCCCCTCGCCCTTGCCGCGCTCCCTCCCTACCCCCCGCGGGCACGCGGCCCCGCCCGACACCTCGCGTGGGGTGACGCCGGCCGGGGGTGACGTCACGTGCCGCGCGCCGCGGGGCGGAGCGGCGCAGGCGCAGTGCCGGCGGCGGCGGCGCGCGCGCACCCACTGCCCCCCCCCCCCCCCGCCTGCCCGCCCGCCCCCGCGCGCCCCCCCCCCGCGCGCGCGGCGCTGAGGCGGCCCCGGCCCGGCCGCGGTGCCCCCGGGACCCCCGGCCATGGAGGGCATGGACGTGGACCTGGACGCGGAGCTCATGCAGAAGTTCAGCTGCCTCGGCACCACCGACAAGGACGTGCTGATCGGCGAGTTCCAGCGCCTGCTCGGCTTCCAGCTCAGCCCCGCCGGCTGCGCCTTCTTCCTCGACATGACCAACTGGTGCGGGCCCGGGGCCGGGGGGGGGGGCGGGTGGGACGGCCTGAGGGGAGTCGCGGGGCCGAGGGACGAGGGCCCGGTCCCCCCCCCCCCTCGGCCCGGTCGCCTCAGGGCCCCGGCGGGGCGGGGGGGAACTGGCGGTGTTTGTGCTGGGCCCTCTGCCCCCTTCCCGGGCCGGGCGGGCGGCGCGGGACCGGAGGCCGCTGCCATGGCCGTGTGGGAGCGGGACGGGGCCGGGGCGGACGGGGCTGATTCTCGGCCCCAGCCCGGGGTGCGGGTTTGCCGGTTCGCCGGTCCAAGGGCCGCGGAGCTGTTGGAGTGGCGAACAGGTACATGGGGCGTGTGAGCCGCGGGCAGGGACTGCGTTCGGGGACGGGCTGTGGCGCCCCGACTTTGAGGCAGCTTCAGAGGAAGGGAAATTGTGGCAGAAAGGCGCTGTAGGACCCTGGAAGCGGCCACCGTGCACGTGTAAGAGTTACCAGGGTGTTTGGGAAAAACTCAGCGTCAGCCTGTGGACTAAGGGTCTCTGTAAATCCTCTGACTCTCGGGTGTGTGTTTGTCTTGATAAAGGCTGTGTGTCACTGCCCAAGGAAAAAGTAGGCACGGGTTATCAGGGAAGCTGTAGCTCGAGAAAAACAGAGGAGATATTCAGTACAAGGGTGAAAACCAGCAACTAGGAGTGCTCTGGTGCAGTGAGCCCAGGAACTGTAAAAAGGATGTTGTTCAGCAGCTGCTCTGTGAGTCGGGGAATTTGGCTCGTTTTAAGCCCTTGCACCTCTCAGCCCATATCCAAAATGTGTTGACCTAAAAGCTCTGCAGGGTGGGAGCTGCAGGAGAGCAAACGAATGCTGTGTGTTTCAGACACGGGGAACAGAGGTCACTTAGCTAAGCTGTGCTTAGAGGTAGAACATCAAACCCAGAAACCTCGGCTTTGGAAACTGAAATCCAAGGGGAGGTCAGGGTATCAACAGTTGGGAGAAAACTTGTGTGGAATTGTTCAGCTTACAAATAGGGATAAGACAACTTAGTCGGCTTTTTGGTTTTGCTTTTCCTTCCTCCTACAGTTCTGTATCAAACTCTAGTGGCAAATAAGCATCTGCAGAAGGAGTAGGGGAATAGCACGTAATTCTCTGTGTTTTGTAAGCTGACACACTGTGGAAGAAAGTCTCGAGGAGTTCAGGAGTTTCCTTCTAAGCAACGGTTGATTCCCGGAAGATGCTTTCCCACCTCATCCATGTGTCGGTGACATGACTAAAACTGACACTGCACTGTAATCCTGGGGGTTCTGTGAGGTTCCTGGGGAGAGCAGGGAACAGAGCTGGACCTGAAAGTTACTCCTGACGATTCTCTGTGTAGCCACAGTGTTCCTGGTTTGTGCTGAAGCAGCTCTTTTTCATTGAGGAATATTGAATTCTTGTTTGAAATAACAGCATTTCAAATCCAGTCTCAGAACCAAGGGCTTTTTCAAATGTTAGTTTCAACTGAAGAAGGTCTGAAGTGGTTAAAATAGCCTTAATTTCCCAACTTCAGTAGTTTTGGTTCTGAAAACATCGGTTTTCACGTTTTTTCTGAAGTACTAATTGATAAGTCTTGTGGCTGGATGGGCATGTTGGGGTGGTGAGATGTGTGTGCAAACAAACACGGGCTGGGACTGCTCTGAGGGGGCTCAGAGCCTGTGTGAGTGCCCGTTCTCAGCCTGGCAGAGACTGCTCCTTCTCCCCCAGCTTGGTGCAATTCCTCGTGCTGGAGTGCCCTGTGCCTGTCCCACTGCCCAGCTCCCACCCCTTCCTGGATGGCCACAGGGTCGTTGGCCCTGCTGGGCTGACCCTGCGCTGACCCTGCTGTCCCTCAGCAGGGACAATCAGGACACGTGTTCTTGTTCTGGAAGCGCCTTTCCCATGTCATTGAGGGGCCCCTTGCAGTCCACACTGCCCAGGTGATTCAGGTGCCCTACCAGGTTTGCCTTGTGTGGCCTGGGATTAGGGTCAGAACCTTCTGGCACCAGCATGTCCTGCAAATAATTTGTCTTGATGAGACTATCAGATCACTTTTCCAAGTGTTAAAGGCATGGCATGTTCTTTCAGGAGTGATCCCTTCCTTCTGCATCAGGATTGATGTTCACCTGCAGGAAATGATGAGGGAGCTCATGGTAGGGGACAGAAGTGCACACGTTGGTGTTCCAGGTTCTCTGTAGCAATGCCCCATGTGTGAGCTAATTAACAAAGACATAAATAGTTTCACTAGAACTTGTTTCCAGGTGTGAAAGCTGCTCTTTGGCAATAGCTGTCGTCTCCAGACCCACAGTTCCTTCCCATTTTGTGTCTTTCATATACTGTAGGGAATACTCAGAGCTTAATGTGCTTTGAAGGACCATTTCCAAGATCATCATTAGTAATTGTGGTCAGAGGATTTATAGTAAAGTAGCAGTTCTGCTGGAATGAAGGAATTACTTTTAAATAGCTTGTTTGGCCAATCTGGGGGGAGAAATTAGTGGCTGACTGGGGAGAAATACCTGCAAGTAGCCTCTAAAAGTCTATGTCCACTTCTCCAGTTCCCAGGAATGCCCAGTGCCCCTTCAGACCTCTGTCAGGCTTGGGCAGTGCTAAGGAAGTGCCAGCTGGCTTTATTAAGTGCTGCAAAAATGCTTTGGGTTGAACATAGGCATCCAAAGTTTTGGAGGCTGTTCCTTGATCTGCAGGAAATACAGGTTAAACCCTTTGTCTTTCCCTGGTATTTATTAAACACTTTCCTAGAGGTCTGTCTGTTTTCTGTGCTGACTTCTTGCCTTCCTGCTGTATAAATCCCATTCCCGAGGTCCTAGCTGTCCATTCCCCAGCAGCAGCACACACCATCCTGCTTTACTATTTAGTTATTTGTTTTCCATTCAGAGAGGCTGAGCTTTCGCTTTTGGCCTAAAACCAAAAGTGAACTTCTTTGTTCAAAAAGCAGAACCAAAAATGAACTGTTTTGAATGAACGTTTCTTCCTTGGGAGGAAACCCTGGGCAGTGGAGTGGGGAGGGCATTTTGCTGCCGTTGCATCCAGGATCAAATTCCCCTCGGTTACCTTGGCTCTGCTCCCTCCCCTCCAGATGTTGGGCCCCACTACAGGTGGGAGGTGGGGAGCTCGTGGGAGAGATTCTTGTGGTGTAGTGAAGTCCCACGTGTTGCCTGCAGCTCCACAGTGATCTGTGAGATGGTCAGAAGTGAGTCTGAACCCTTTTGGCCTTGGCTTGCCTTCACAGGGAGCTCCTGGAACTCCATAAAAGTCATTGGATTCCTCTAGAGCTGGTGTGGAAATCGTATTGGGACAAGAAAAATGAATGATTTTCTTTTAATTGGAGTGCATGCCAGCTTTGTGGGTGAGAGGCTTGGAGATGCTTTAATTCTGTGAGAAAGTGGATTAGTTTGAAGTAGCTAATGGTGGTGGATTTAAAAATCCATATTTTAGTGTAGCTGGCTCAGAGATTGCCAGTTTGGAAGAACTAATGTATATTTCAATAATTTACATGTAATATTTCTTTACATTCTCTTTTTAGCTCTTGTTTAGAAAGCTGAATTTTTATTAGAGCAGTAGGTGTGATATTTAATTGAAATGTGTCAGGTAATGATGGTTTCCATTGTGTGGGGGGAAAAAAAGCATTATTGTAACAAAGCTTTTTGGATCCAGCTTTAGGTGAAAAAGGACATTATTTGTAAGGTTGTCAGATCTCTTCTGGAGATCCTCGTGGTTTTTTCATCTGCTTAGGAGAACTTGTAGCTGTGTCATGATTTAACTAGTACTCCCAATGTGATGTTTTGCATGAAGTTTATCTCTGAAAATACTGCAGAAATCTGCAGTAAAACCTTATTCTCTCTCATATCAAGTGTAGGGCAGTTCTGTGCTATAATTGCCTTATAGATTCACGTTTCCATCCCTGTGGGTGGGCTGTTCAAATTCTTTATATCCAGTGAAACACCTGTATTGCCCAGAAGTGGATGTACTTAACTGAGGGTCTAAAGACATGGTTTAGCTAATAGGGGTTTAATTGCTTTTCCCATGACTTACACAAAGTGTAGGTGCTACTCAGAAAAACACTTCAGGTATATTTGTGTAAGAAGTCAGGACACTCAGAATTTGACAGAACAGACCCGTCAAGGGGATTCACTCACACAAGATGTGTTTCCCACAGTGGCTCACACCAGCATTGCTCCTAATTTTTAACCTCAGGTGTTTGCAGACACCTGCAGCATGCAGATGTCCTCTGAGAACCGATGTTTGGGCTGCTCTTCAAACTGAATCCAGGTTCTGACAAATGTGAGGAAAACTTCCCCACTGACCTTGAGCTCAATTTTGACACCCCTTCCCTTTGGTGGGGAATCCTCCATCATGGAGGAGGCAGGAAACTGAGAACCTGATTCTGCAAATAAATCATTCTTCCCTGGGAATGCCTGTGGGTTTTCACTCCTCACCCAGCATCCATGGGGCAGTGACAGCAGTGGGTGGGATTTCTTGTTGCTTTGCTTCCCGTTGTTGTTATCAGGTGACAGAGACCAGAGTCCCGTGTTCTGTGACTCAGTACACATTTGTCAAGCAATCTGTGTCTTGGTGTGACTCTGGTTGGGTTAATATTTGTTTATGGGGACCAGCTGGGGAGAAGGGTTGCCTCAAAACATTGATGGGGTGTTGATAAGCTTTAGTAGGGAAGAAGGAAGCTGAGGCTTTGGACTTGATGGCCATCTTACTCTAACCCAGTTGGTGACACATTGTCCTCACAGGCAGAAGTGGCCCCCCAGAAGCAGATCTGGTGGTTGCTGATGTGCTGTCACCAGGATGTCAGGACACTCTGGGGAGCTCTGCGGATTGCAGGGGGTGCAGAGTCATTTACTCCCTTGGGTTGGGGAGGAAAAAGAGGTTTTAAACTGTTTGGTTCTCTTGTGGCTCACTTGAAACAGAGTGAATGTCTCAGTGCCATCCCAGACTGCTGCCTCTCTGTGTCCACAGCTGTCTCCTAATGCTGCTAAAAATAGCAACATTACAGAATTAAACAATTTAAAAATACTTTCTTAGAAGCTTTTATCTAGTGTGTAAAAAAAAAAAAACCCACACCTCTTCTCCAAAACGACTCAAATGTTTGACCTGATTATTTTGAATGAAATCTAGACTCTACAGAAATTGTATTTATAACTGTGGAACATACTATAATTGTGCTCCAAGGTACAAAGCATTGAAAAATTTGGTGCCTGTGGCGTGAAAGCATAAGCAGGTAACTGTAGCAGAATTGGGAATTGGATACAATATAATTTTGGTCCAGCTGGACTCTGCCTTAACATGCCCCAACTTGTTCTCAGACAGTTTCTGTAGCTTAATCCCCCTTCACTTTCCTGCAGACAATTATAGATTGGTAACATAGTTTGTACTGAGGAATTGGCAGTTACAGAATCTCCTGTGTACTGGCAGCTCTCAATGACTTTCCACTGGGAAGAGCTGTTGCCTGTTTTCGGTGGCAGCTCCTGCTGCGACATTCTTGGGATATTTTACCCCCCACTTAAAGCTGCTGGGACCAACTGCTTTGGGAGGGCTCAGCTGCTGAGGATGGTGCTGGGGGCTCCTGCTTGCAGCACCATTATTGTGCTGCTGCTGTTGGGCAAGGGGTTGTGCTCGGGTGTTTCATTGTGCTCAGGTGTTTCATTGTGCTCAGGTGTTTTACTGTGCTCAGCCCTGTGCGGGTATCTCGGGAAGGTTTCAGCAGCTGCTGTTGGTGTTTGTGTGCACATTAAAGCTGCTCATGGAAAGTGAGTTCTTTTGATGGTTTGGTGCTCTGAGGACGCTGTGCCTCTCCTGTGGGCTCTCAGTTTCTCTCCTCGTGCTGCCCCTGCAGACACAGGACTGCTTCTGTCACCACAGGTTTCTGTATTCTTCTTAGAACACCCTACTTGTATGTGGAACAGCTGCCTTCAGATAAGAACAATGAAATGTTTTTCTGTGCCTTCATGTGAAAAAAAATACGTAAATTAAATTAGTCAGATCTTTCCCCCCCTTCAGCTGTGTAAATTCAACTTAAAGCTTTCATCTTCCCTCAGTGGTCCTTTTCCATCATGGGCATCTTCTAAGGTAGTTTCCCAACTTCCTACATAGTAATATTTATATACATTTAGTATAAGAGTGGTCAAGAACGAAGAAAACTGACACAGAAATTTTGCTTTCTGATATTCTGTCTGCTGAAGGATATTAGCTGATTAAAATTTCAGCCTTTCAAAACATCTTGAGACTTTGCACTTAATTGCCATGTGTCATCCCTATTGAACGTTTGAATTGAAAGCTCCAGGCAGAAGTGCTTCCCTACAGCATGATGTGCATGTCTCTTCCCCCACCCTCTTTGGCCTTCTTCAAGGCTTGGAATGAAGCATCTCCTGCTTCAGGAGTGATGGAAGCTGTTGGAGATGTCCCAGCCTGGAGTATCAGCAATCCAGGTCCCCAGGAGCTGAGGTGAGGAACATCCAACTAAGAGACAAAAGGGGTTGCCTCACTTGCATGTCTCCCATATGTATTTTTAGTCTTTCTCCCCTGTATCATGTAGAGAAGTTCCATTATTTGGGAGTCAGAAACTGTCCATCTGCTGCACTATTTCTTTTTGTTTTTTAACAATAGACACCTTATGGGGTGCTGTGGTGCCTGGTTACAGACCGCATTTGGAGAGCGAGAGGAGGTCTGTGAAGGTGGAGACTTGAGTTACAGAAGGAGTCTGAGGTGTCCTGCATCATGTGTTCTGTGCTGGAGATTTTATTGTGCTGTTTAGCACTGCCCAGCGTCTACATTGCATATTTCCAGGAAATGTCACCCGGGTTGCTTGGCTCATGACAAAACACTGCACCCTGTGACTGCTGAGGGCACCTGCCTGGCTCCTCCCTCCCTCCACGGGACAGACCTTGGCACCTTCCTTCCAGTGACCAACTCCGTTTGTTACCTAAGAAATATTGCTGGCTGTTTCTGCACGACCTGAGGGCTGCATCCCATCTGAAATTCCAAATGGAAGGTGCCATTGCAGGCAGCATTCTGTCTGTTGTGTTCTCCAGCAGCTCAGGAGAAGCAGAGCCCTGCAGTGTTCCCCAGGAGCAGGCCATGGTGGGTGCTGTGCTGTGGCCATGGGCAGGAGCCAGAGAGAGGAAAATTTGCAGGCTGGATTTTGAGCCTAAGCTGTGGTTTGATTTGAATTTTTACTCTCCAAAAATCTGTTCTTTAAAAAAATTACATATTTTTCTTTCTCTCTCATCATGTAATTTGACAATATATGAAAGCTTACAGATTCCTATAACGTTTATAGTTTAAATTCTAATGTCCCTCATCCTGTATGTTCAAAGCACCTGCTTGTACTGCTTTTCTTCCAAGAAACTGCACTTCTCTATGCTGAAAGAATTCTCCATATTCTGGGGAGCAGAAGAGTCTTGGGCCCATGCCCTGCTTTGCTCTCTGAGGCCTCATCACTCTCAGTGCTTCGGTGTCTTCAGTCTCCTAAAAAAGTCTGATACAATTAACTAAAAGATAATTTCCATTTACCTGTATACTCTTGGTTGTTTGCAGGACAGGGAGGTTGTGCAAGGAGGCCTCGAGTTTGTTAACTGATTTGGAAGAGTTTCTTCTAATTATGAACACTGATTTACTTAATTAATTAATGGCTAAGTTTAACATAACAAAAAGCTGTCTGGAAAAAACAGGGAAGGGAAAGAAAGGCTCAAGATGAGCCACCTCTTTGCTATCACTTAAGAGTTTATAAGGGATGCCACCAGAACTATTAGCAGAGAAGATTTTAACTTGACTACTGTAATTTAGCTCCTGAGGCTTGAAATGAAGCAGCAGAGCAGAAGGATTGATGTGAAATGGAGCATTTTGGTGTTGTGTGGGAAAAGCACTCGACACCCAGGAGTTATGGGATGCCCTTGGAGAGGAAGGAGTGGGATACCCAGAATTAGAGCGGATTTGGTTGATGATGTGGAGCTACAACCTGTATTTGCTTCCTGCTCCCCTCTGTCTTTCTGGAATCTTGCTCTAAGGGCTAAAATTGAGCTCTGTGCTGAGTCCTGGGTTCACCTCATCACTGGGGTGACTTGTGACTGCAGACTTTTCCCAGGATCCTGTCAGACCTACTCTGTAAGTGTGGCAGGGCTACACACTGCTGCGGTCCAGGACTGCTCTAAAAATGGAAAAATTGCTTAATTTGGGGAATGTAAGGAGGACCTGAGACCTGGAGGGCCCTGTGAAGACAGAGCTGCGTGGCCACCTCTGTAATTAGGAGAGCTCAATCATGTCAATTACACTGGCTGGATTTGCAGAGTTATTTGGTTTATAATAGTAATTTGTCTCCTGTGGCAGAGAGCAGAGGGTGGTAAGTAGTGTGGTGTAAGTCACACTGAGGAGTGAAATCAAACAGGCAGGAATGTGTGAGCAGAAACCTTTAGATGATAACTGGACCCTCTGGGAGCTGACTCTTGTGTCTGTCCCTGCAGTGTCTGCAGCTGGGGCTATGCAGTTACAGCTGGGCACAAGGGTAAAGACCTAAAAAAACCCCAAATGTTTATTTAAAGATATACTAATCACGGCCTTGAGTGTGTTTGCCCTAATGCATCTCTGTCATTAGGGTCACATTTGTTTGTGAGCTGCACTGATGCTGTGCCTGTGGCAGAAGAGCCAGTGCAGGGGGTGCTGCTTGTGCTCAGCTGCCTGCACGTCACCAGACTGCAGAGTTCACCTCTGCAAGTGGCATTTTCTCTGGAGTGCTGCCCTCCAACTGATGTTGGGGGTTTTGGGGCAAGGGAGGGGTGGGACAGAGCCAGTGGTGGTGCGAGCTGAGAACAGGAGCGAGGTGTGAGCTGGGGGTGCCTCTGGTGCACAGAGCGCAGCCGCTGCCACTCCATCCCTATCTCCTGGGCTTGTCTGTGTCAAAGAACATGAACTCAAGGCAGATTTGCTTTGTCATCCTGACTTTGGCTTTTGCCACTGTGAATTTCTCCTCAGTTTCTGGAAGCTTCTTTTAGTTTTCTACTGGAAAGTCCAAGAGGCATTGAAACACATAGAAGGGCTCACCTCAAACATCCCCCATCGCACAGATCATACGGTGGGAGTGGAGAGGTGGGTTTGGGAATATTTGACCACAAATGGAACTAATCTGTTTCCAGCATGCCTTGTTCTTTAGTTAGTTTTTAACTCGATGCTGCAGAGGAGTGTTGTTGTTTCCCAATGGCAAAGCGCACTGAAATATGACCCCGGGATGGGAGTGCTGGCCCCAGGCCTATGTGCACAAATAGCCCACTACCTTCTGAGGCCTGTTTGCAGCCCAGCAAACAAACACAGCCAGGCTGCCTCACAAAGAGTTGCAGTAGAAATCTGCCCCTCAGAACCTTTATTTTTTTGCTCTCAGTGTCAATAAAACGTCAGTGCCACTGATTCCAGAACCATCACTCACAAGATGTTGTCGTCCATCTGAAAATGTAGTTATGTAGTGGTGGATTAGGAAGAGAAAGAGCTGCATTGCTGTCCTTTGTATCTCCTACAATACCTTTTGCCTTGGATTGCTGTACTACAGGAAGAAATCCTAGTGCAAACTAAGCTACAGCTCATGGTGTTAGCTGGGTGAGCGAGCAGGAGTCTCTTGGCACAGCCCTGGTGTGAGTTATGTAAATCTTGTGCAGTGTATAAGCAACAGGCGGTTGGTGACGTAAAACTGAGCATTTGTCTCTGTTTACTGGCTAATGTGACATGGCCCCTTCCTGCAGCATTTGACTGAGCTGGCGGGATTAAATAGAGCCCTGACACTCCTAAGCAGAAAACGCCTCAGGCTGAATAATGGTTTCTGCTCTGGAATTCAGTGTTCTGGCCACGACACGGGACCCGGTGCCTCCTGTGTTGGACCAAAGTCCGCTCGGCACGGATGGCAAAGGTCTGGCTGTGAGGCTGGGGTTGCTGAATTGCTGATCGATCCCCGTGGCCATGTTGTGCAGGACATTCCTCCCGTGCCTCCTTAGCAGAATATCAGGAACTCCTGTGACTCACACAGCGATTATCTGCTGGCTGCTGGTGCTGTGATGGATGGATTGATTGCAAAACTGATGGGGCTCTTCGGGTCCTCTCCCAGTGCCCCCAGTGCGGCTCTATTCCCTGCTGTCACCCCCATTCTGCTGCTGCAATTTGAGTCCCCTGAGTTTTCTGTGAGGTGAAAGTGACACTGCTCCCATGCAGTTCAGATTTTATCCAGAATGTCTGATTTGAATGTTTTTTGCCACGATCACTGTAGGAATTGAACAGGAGGCAGTTTCTTTACTCACTGCTTCAAGCTTCTTTCCAGCTGGCAAGCAGCCCCACAAAGCCCTGTGTTTGCTCTTGCTCAGGGTCATGCTGCAAATGTTTCTCTTGCTTTCACCTTGGCTCTCTGACTCGGACACATGACACCCCACCACTATCCAGCCCCTCAATATGTCACTGTGCCCACACAGAGCAGCTTCTGCAGGGCTTTGGTTTTAGGTGGTGGTTCCCAGTTCCTGAAGTCTTGATTTTGTTGGTTTTGGTTTTTTTTCCTATCCTACTCAAAAAAGCAGCACAGATTTCTGCAATCCTGAATAAAAAAAAGCAGTTGTTATGCCCGTTGCGTTTGGGGAGATTTTACTCATCTCCATTCTCACAGCACCCACTCACAACATGTAAATCAGGGCCATAACCTCTCAGACATGTATAAACAGAGGAATTACATGACTTGCAAACACTTACGTAATGACTTAATAGTATATCGTGGAACTGAGCTAAGGCTCATGAATCCTCTTCCTGCCTGACTGTTCCTCTTCTCACATTAATTATCGTGAGTTGTAGCTACACCGTGCCTCAGGAATCAATAGCTTTGTGGCTTCCTGAATGTCCTTAATATATCACAGACTTGCACTGTCATTTATCTTTATTCAGTGAAAACTTTTAACTCAGGTGGTTTGTAAGTTCCTGCGAGTTGTGACTACCCAGAGCTGAACAGGCACTTTATAGATGAATAAACAGTTTGTGCCTGATGGTATGTTTCAAAAACAGCAAGGCTGGAGTTATCTGTAGCTACTGGTGCCCTTTGACCCTGAGAGTTATCAGAAGAGCATTCTCTGTGTTTTGTTCCTCTTGTGCTCCTTTTGGATCTTGTATGCCAAAATAAAATGGAGAGGTTTGGTTGGTCCTTTAGAAATTAGCTGAAGTAACAAGGCTGGTGTGAAGAAACTGCCCAGTGCTTGCCTCCTGTGGCATAGCTCTTCTCTGGGTGTCTCCTGAACTGTTCAGCAAGTTTCATAAAGAACTGCTGGAGAAGATGCCTCCAAGACTTGTAAATTCCAAGATTTCCAGGGAAAATAGAAGCAGAGTAGAAAAGTAATCTAAACCAGTGTCCCTGGCAAGAAAAAGTGCTGTATTTTGAGCTCTGTTATCTTGGAAAATCCACATGCAATAGAGATAAAAGCTTTTACAAAACACATGAGCAGCAGAGTTATTACAGTCTGGATATTTTTGCTGAACTGTTTAGGATGACATGACCTGTGAAAAGGGCCTGACCTACCTGTACTTCATGCTGTAATGTGCTTTTTTCCTTTTCAGGAATCTACAAGCTGCCATTGGAGCCTACTATGATTTTGAGAGTCCAAATATCAATGTCCCCTCCATGTCATTTGTGGAAGATGTCACCATAGGTGAAGGAGAGTCCATCCCTCCTGATACCCAGTTTACGAAAACATGGAGGATACAGAATACAGGTGAGGCCTTTGGACTGCAGCAAACCCCACACAGCAGGTGCTGGGATCCAAGGGGAGGGATGCTGACTTGAGGCAGGAAGCTCCTGTGCACTCACGTGGGCTGGAGCCACCCTCAAGTGCTGCCAGCCCATGCAAGTTCCCCTTCTTGGGTTGGTACAAACATTTTGTGGTGGGATGTGCAGCTCAGTCAGGTCACCAGTCTTGTTCCTCATGCCACCACATAAACAAACTCTAGGAAACTTGTAGACAAACGGGGCAGTGACAGAAGGATCATGTGGCAGGTCCACTTCAGGCAGAATTGCCTTTTCACATTCTGAGAGGATGCAGGGCTGGAGAGACCACATTCCAGTTTGAAATAAGTCAAAGCAGTGACTGGGATCCAGGAAGTGAGGCTGGGCTAAGTGCATTCCCAGTGCTTGATCTGGTGGGATGCAGTCAGAGAGGAAAATGAGATCCATGGATATGAAGGAATCCCATGTCCTCAAGCAGTGCAGTGATGGAACGTTGCATGAACATTTAAACAGTGTGTCTGAATTTAACTGACCTGCTTGTACTTGTGTGAGGGAGAGCAATCCCACACTGAGATGTGATGTTGGGAGTCATCACAAGTCAGGTTCAGCTCTCTCAGTATTTCGGCTTGTGAATAGCTGCAGTACTTGGACTGAATATCCACACTAAAACCACACTAAAAATCTAAGAGTATTTAATTAGAGGAGGATGTTTAAAAACACTGATTTATAGAGAATGTTTTCTAGAGGAAAGATTTAATATTTCAGTGTCCTTTTTCTGCCTCCTTTTGTTTGAAAGTACAGAGGAAGGGTTACACATGGAACTTGCTTGACCTCCAGTACTGTGAAAAGTTGATTGGCAATTTTTTTATAACTGTCCCAAATACAGCTCTTACAAATCCAGTAAGTGTGATAGGTCTTGTTACTCTGCTCTTAGTATCTCAATCTGTGTGTGTTATGACTACACCTCTATCTTGGGTCCTTCGACTCCTCCCTTCCTTGTTCCTCTGATGTGCCATTTCCTGGATGCAAATTCAGCCTTAATTTAGCATCCTAGTTCAGGGGATGTTTCATTGTTCTTGGAATGTTTCACTTTCTAAAATCCCGGGCCTTCTGAAATGAAGGACAGGAGCTCATCTTGACTTAGGATTTCCTGTCGAGGCTAACTTGTTTTGGCTTCTGTGTGGTTTGAACCTGGTTTGTCAGACATTCACCTGTGCCCTAACAGTGATGCTGGAGGCCAGAGCTTGGTACAACCACGTTGCTGAGGGTTAGTGAAGTGCAGCTTCACATGCTGGCTATGACTGTGCAGTGTGAGGAGGACTGCAGCATTTGAAAACCATTCTTTGGTTTAATTAAGGTATAGTATCAAAGGGCTGTAGTGTTTCCAGATAATATCTACTTGTTAGGCAGATAACTGAAGCAGTGCCAAGGTTTTTAACAGCTCTACAGGAGTCCTTGATTACATGACTTCAGTTCTGGAACATAAAATACCTGAGGCGTGTGTCACTGGAGCGTTGCAGGTCTGATGAGTGTGACAGGCAGAGCTGAGAGATTGTCAGTTTGAGTCATGTGAGCTGTGAGCTCAGTTCAGTCAGGTTCTCATATGTGTCAGTAAAAAACAATGCCCTGCTCTGGTACCTGCAGGACGGTGCTGCCTTGTCTGCCAAAAGAGCAGTTTGTGTAGTAGAACCATTGCTGAAAGGGCAGCAGGATTTAACAGCCTGGCTTCCTCTCCCCACTCTGCCCCCAGCTGCTGCTGGCTCTGCAGGACACTCTCTGCAATTTATCATCTCCTGAGAGATGAGTGTACTGAAATAGAATGACATAATCATAATTTCATTTTATGAGGCTTATCAGTTGCAGCGTTCTAGGCACCTTGCAAGCCTAAAGCCATTAAACCTGATAAAAATCACATAAATAATTTAAACTAAACCATGTTGCTGGGCTGCCAACCTCTGCAGATGAGGCTTCATGCTCAAGTGCCCCACGCCCCAGGCTGAGGTCAGCCAGACACCCAGCTCCTCTTTCAGAGCCCTGCTCTCTCAGCACCTTTCCAGCTGTACTGGTACATCCCCCACACTGAACATCAGCTGCACTCGTGCACATCCTGCTCTCCCTGCAAGGTTTTGAATTCCACAAATAAGGACTTGACAAGAAAACCAGCCGTGTCTTCACTGGAGTATCCACAGGGATTAAATTAGCAGGCAAGCTGTTGCAAAGGATGCTCCTTGAGGTAACGTGAGGTCAGAGCAGCCTCCAGCACGCTCGCCTTGGACCAGACGGAGCAGTTCCAAGCTTCATGGTGGTTCAGCTTTCTGTAGCCATTTCCATCAGCCTCAGCTGAGCAGGAGGTGTTCTCAGTCCTTGGCTTAGTCATGTGACATGACTGGGGAAGGAGCAAAAGAAAATTGTGCTAAACTGATTTTTCCTGAGTCTCAGAAGCACTTTTTCTTTCTGTCTGCCCCAGCACTTGTTATCTTTGGCAGCAGTGCCTGCGTGCAGGAGCTGTTTTGTGTCTCTTTGATTGCCAGGTCATGCTGTCAGTCCCAGTGTCTGCAGTCTAAACATGGATCTCCACAGATAAATCGTGTGTTCACAACCCTTCCCACCTTTGCACAAGCCTGAGAAAAGGGTTGGTGAAAGGAGAGAAATCCGTTTAGGAAATAGTGCTGCCACTTACAGTTACACCTCAAACTATGAGTTCCTCTTGAGACGCCTAACAGGCTTAGAAAGAAATGAATCCCTGAAAGGACATGTTGCCAATGCTTTGTATAAATAACAGGTATTTGATGTGACGTGGTTCAGGAGCTTCATGGAGGGAGGTAGAAATGGGGGCACACAATACAGCTCTGCCCTTGTCTCTGCCTCTGGGGAAGGGGAGGTGTGTGCAGGTTAAGTTTTTTGTTTGGTTTTTTGTTTTTTTTTTTTTTAAGCTGTTACACTGTGACTTTGAGAATTTTTTTGTGTAACAAAGACATAGAGATTACTCAGATAGGAATTATTCTGCTGGTCCCTAAATGCACCAGTTAAGCCTGCTCTGAAAACCAGGCTTCCTGAGCATCCACTGCTGCTGTGTCCTGTGTATCTTGGTTTCCTTTGACCATCCAACAATTGCCCAACTGTTTTAACAAGCGTGTTTCATCCAGTCTTACACAAACAGACAAAGCTTTTCCTGGTGTACTGTCAGTAATTCCCTCTCCTGTCTAATCCCAGGGACGGAGGCGTGGCCCCCAGGGGTTTGCCTGAAGTATGTCGGTGGAGACCAGTTTGGCCACGTGAACATGGTGATGGTGAGGTCCCTGGAGCCGCAGGAGATGGCTGATGTCAGCGTGCAGATGTGCAGCCCCAGCACCGCCGGAATGTATCAGGGACAGTGGCGGATGTGCACTGCCACGGGACTCTACTACGGAGGTGAGCAGCCCCTTCCCAGCCCATGTCCTCACTGGGGGACAGCAGGGACACCGCGGGCCCAAAACAGAGCAGGAGGGCACAGGTCTGCCAGCCCCAGGGCTAAATATAGAACACAGAGCGGGGGGAAACATCAAGGGAGCTGATTTGTTGTCTTGGTCAGTGTTTTCTAAGCACTGGAACAAATTACAGATTGCATAAAACTCTGGAAAACAAAGGGATGTGCACAACTCTTGCAGAGACTCTTCCCCTGTCGGTCCTTGTTGAGATTCTTTCCCAGTTTTCCATTGCTTAACGTTGTGAACTGCACATGAGCATAAACTAGTAGTGAAAACCTCATGTGAGAAGTTTATGCCCACTGTTTAATGCAGTGATTTAGTGCATCCCCTGTGAACTATTTCTCTGATTAAAACACACATTTGGCTATTTTGCCTGGTGCTTCAGCCTGGGCCTCAAACATCTGCCTTCAGTGCAGCCTTCCCTCTGTTTTCTGCCAGCTTTAGTTTACACTGAGAACATCTTTGTGTCTCTGTTGGAAGCTGGGAGTATCCCAAGTTTCAGAGTTTGAGTGAGAGGTGTTGGCTCATGGAGTCAAAAATACCAGTGCCCAGAAGGAGGGGGCTGCTGGCCCTGCCACACAGCTTCCCAGTCTCTGGAGGGTACACAGTGTGTCCCTGAGGGATGGGCAGGGATATCCCCGTGCAAGTGGAACAGCCTGTCCAGTTCGTGTTGCTGGTCCCGTGTGCTCACAAAGCCGAGGGTTTCCCAGGGTTTCTAGAGGGTTCCCATCCCCTGACAATGGGAGATGTCCCTGCATTGCCAGAAGTTGTCACTTTTACAAGCACACGACCTGAAGATTGAATCCCTTTGGCCGCCAAGCTCTGAGTCCAAGGGACTTTTGCCCTGCAGCCGAGCTGGTGGCTTTGCTGGCGGCTGCCCCCAGGTCTGGCCCGGCGTTCCCGGGGCCCGGACGTTCGTCCCGTTTTGGGGCGGGGGCCCAGTGGTGCCAGCCCGGGGCTGCACCGGGGCCGCAAGGCCGTGAGAGAGCGGCAGAGGGCGCTGCGGGGCCGCTCCAGAGCCGCCTAAAGGGGGATGGGGGTGGGTGTGTGTACAGGGGGGTCAGTGGGGTGTGTGTGTGTGTACAGGGGGGTCAGTGGGGTGTGTGTGTGTGTACAGGGGGGTCAGTGGGGTGGGGTGTGTGTGTGTTCAGGGGGGTCAGTGGGGTGTGTGTGTGTACAGGGGGGTCAGTGGTGGCTGTGCAGTGCGGTCAGTGGGGGTGTGTGTGTACAAGGATCAGTGGTGTATGAATGCAGGGGTCAGTGGGGGTGTGTGTACAGTTTTCAGTGAGGGGGGTTAGTCGTGTGTATTGGGGGTCCTGGCCCTGGTAGCGTGTGGAGTTCTCTAAGCAAGTCGTATGCCCCTAAGGTCAAATCCCACTGTCCTCAATGGGCTCCTAAAATTCAAACTGCTGGTCCCAGCCCAGTTAAACTGGGGGCACTGGAACCAGTACTGCTGAAGCTTTCTAAAAATGTGCTTTAAGCAGCAAGTCTTTTTCTTGATAGTGTAAAGGACGGAATTCTTTTGCTCCTTCTGACCCTTCTTCATAAACTCCCATCTAGTGAGAACCCAAATGTGTATCTTTCCACAGATGTCATCTGGGTGATCCTCAGCGTGGAAGTTGGAGGACTTCTGGGTGTCACACAGCAGCTGTCATCCTTTGAAACAGAGTTCAACACGCAGCCGCATCGCAAGGTAGAAGGAAACTTTAACCCATTCGCCTCTCCACAGAAGAACAGGCAACCAGATGAAAACAACCTAAAAGACCCTGGGGGTTCCGAGCTAGGCACAATCAGCAAAAACACATGGGGGCCTGCTCCTGACCAAATCGAACAAGATCAGAATGGACTGTCACAAAACTCTGTAAATCTCTCCCCCAGCAGTCACTCGAACAACTTGTCGGTAGTGACGTACAGTAAGGTAGGTGCCCTGGGCGAGCAGGAGAACGGGTAGGGGAGGAGCCTGGCAGGTGTGTAATTGCTCTTCCTTCCAAACTGCAAAGCCCTTTCCTTCTGCTTCTGCCAGACCTGCTAAGGAAGGTTCTGAATTTGACTGTCTGACTCTGCCAACTCCTCATGTTATATTAAAATATTTTTTGCCTCTGATAGACTCTACCAGATCCACCTTTTTGTTTTTGCTTCAAGTCCTTCTTAAAATTTATATAACCTTGTTTGGGTGCTGTAACTGCAAGTGGCTGGAGCCTGCTCCGGTTGCGTGTGCAAATAAGTCAAAATATCTCTCTAGATGTGTCCTGAGTTTGACATAATTTTGAACAGAGAACAAATAACCACACCCTCAAACTTCAGATTAGCCAGATAACTTCTTTTTAGCTGGTGTGGGGAGACTACAGTGCTCACCATTTGATCCCAGAAGCTGCCTGCAGGAACAGTCAATCAAAGGACTGCTCCTGTCTGTGTCCTTGTCTTGTTCATAATTGTAGGTGACTTTTAAATTATCTTTACTTTAAATCTCTCTCAAAAGCTTGCTTGGTGGATGCTATATGAGTCTGAGTGATATTTTGACTGTTTTTATTTGCTTGTGTGTGAAAAATGAATTGCAGGATTATTTACAATTCAGAATCCACCTGTTAATGCAGCAGTATGTGTAGGTGTGTACTGTCGTATGTCAAACTACTTTGATTTTTTAAATCCTTTAAAAATGCTTTACTGTACTTTGAGCAGGCTGTGTAGGACAATAACACTTGGTTGCTGAATGACTTAATAAAGCCCTACTGTTAGTTCACCTACAACACTTTAGTTCCTCCCTGGGTGACCTGTCCTGTGCCAGTGGATCTCGTTTTAGTGACCTTCAGCCCAGGGCTGTGCATTTTTTATGGCCAGCACGTATGGGGTGAGCCTGACTGCCCCCCCTTAGTGCTCCCAAACATCATCTCTGGGCTGGCTGCTGCTGCCAGGCTCTGCTCGTAACAGTGGAGTGGATGGCTTGGGGAATGATGACCTGTCAGTGAAACAGCACTGAAGTGGCAGTGCTGAAAGTCACTGCTTTGGTGGCTGCGTGGTGGGGTCGTGCTGCTCCCCCAGGGACTGGGCTGGGGATGGCTTCAAAGAACACGGGTATGAGGAACCAGAGCCCGTGGCAAGGAGCAGCTGCTGTGGGAGAGAAGCCAACGGGAGAGTGAAGCATCACCTGAGAGGTGTCACTAGGTTGAAGTGAGCTGGTTTAGCTGGGAACCCAGAGCTCCATGCTCTGAGGAAACGGGGGTGGTTTTAATCTAACTCCAAACGTAGGGCAGGTGATCTTTCCTCCCCTTTTTCCTGGTTGTCTTGTTATGGGATTGTTTGTTTATTTTTGTATTTACAGAATATTCTTGTGTGGATTTGAGGTGGATTATCTGAGATTAAAGCAGACATTTTGTTTGCTGGCTTCAGAGGGGACAACTTTATGGTCCTTTTTTTGGTTTGAGGTGAGGGATATGGAAAAGCTACTTGATTTTTGGGTGGTTTCTCTCTACTGCAGTTCTTTCTGTTTGTGACGTACTAAGACAAATTATTTTGTCCTTTGGAGGCTGTTCTGGTAGGTCTGAAGATCTGAGTGCTGTTCCAGCCTTGCCTGTCCTGCCAGGGCAGGAAGTTTTCTGCCACAGATCCAGTATTCATATTGGTACAATACTGGTTCTGTAGTAAACAAGTTTGAGGGAGTTGGACATCCCAGACACCTGGTCTGGTTTGAAGTGACCAGGTGAACATTCCCTTTATTCCCTGGCCAGGCCTCAGGGAAAAAAAGATGCAGTTTTGTTTGGCTTTTTTCCTTTGTGTGCATGGTGTCCCCAGTTGGAGATGCTGCTGGAGCAGAAAAGGGGTTATTAGAGGTGATGTCAAGAGTGTTGAATTTCCTGAGGAACAGATGGAGCTCCAGTACCTGTTGGGAAAAGCTGTACCTGGCCCATCTTCTCCACATCCCCAGGGGCTCTGACCTGTACTCTGCTGCTGCAGAGGAGAAGGAGAACTACTGCATTGGGAGTTGCTGCCCTGTGATTGAATATTGATGTGAAAGGCTTTATTTCAGGTTCTAGAGCAGACAAAAGAGCACTGAGGGTTGGTTAGGTACAGACTCCCGAGATTCCTGGATTTTATTTATCCTGGGCAGGATGTCCTCTGACATTTTCATCTCCTTGGGAGAGGGAGGAAATCCCCAGTTGTGTTTGACAGGGCATTTGGTGAGCAAAGGAGATGGTTCGGGTTTAGTTAAAGTGTTGAGAAGAGCCTGTGTCCTGTATTTAGAAATAAGCCCTTAACTATTTCTCAGACCACTGTGGAGGCTTCCTCTGCTGACAGACACTGGGGACACCCAGTCAGGCAGTGCATGAGACCATGAAATCTTTGAGATAAAACGAGCAGTTTCTGGCATCTGCAGGTGTAAAACATCCTCGAAGCTGCCAGACCTTGTCGGAATTAGTTCTCCCTCTGGTGCACTGAGCAGGTGTGACTTGTCCTCTGGAACTCCCCACTGGAGTCAGGATTGTGGTGATGCTGATGTGCCATCTGCTGCTGGGTTAGACAAGTACAGCAGCATTTCACACCTGGAAACGTTAAAAATGCTTTTATACAGCAGCAGAGTGGGTGTCCTAGGGAAAAATAAACAAAACCAGACACCGAATTCCCTGTAAGTGGGTAAGATGCAACCTGTGGCATGGTTGGAATAAACTGTGTGCCCTTTATTCCTGCTATGGCACCCACCTCCCTGGGGCCCCCTGCCCACCTTCCACACACACTGCAGGAAGGCTGCAGGCCAGGGCCTGTCAGGGCTTTGCTTGAAGCATGTTGTTGTTAAATCTGTTCCCAGTGGAGTTTTTGCACGTTCTTAGATGTAAAGATGTGCCTAAGTGCAGAATAGGATGCCCTGAAATCCCCATGCACAGATACTTTATTCTCTGGCAGTCGCTTTCTCTGGATTCTCCAGAGATGTGAGGTTGACACAGCTTCCTCCTATTTACTCCTGTCTCATAGCAACCCTGCACAGTCGCTGCTGCTCTCTTGTGACTGGCTTTTCCATTAAAACCTCAAGATCCAGTCTTACAGTGCCTGGGAATTAGAGTTTAATTGCTTCACTGAGGAAAGAAATGTACAGTTTTCATGTCTGGGAAGATCAGGAATGAATAGCCATATCCTGACACTTAGATTGTACTTAACATCTCTATATAAAATCAATAAATCTGTATCTAAACCTGCTGCCCAGATGAATTGAAGAATCACTTCTCTCTATGTCATGCAGAAAACTGTGATTCTGCAAAGAGTTGCCCAGACAGGACACTGGGCATCATCCCTGACAAAGCAAATGGTGCCTGGCTGTCCTGGTCGTTGCTTGTGCTGCTCTTCAAAGCCCAGTGAAATAGAAATATATTTGGAGTTCACAGCTTTAAAATCTGCACTTTTTTTCCTGCTGTGTTTATGCTGCCCATCTCCCTCTGTTCTGTGTGGAGCTGAGCTACTTGGCAGCTTTCTGTACATAAGGGTAAACCACCCCTGTGTCCTTGGAGCCTTTAACTGGCTCCCCCTCTCTGAGCTTAAATGTCGCTGCTTCTAGAGCCACGCTTCTCCCAAAGCAGGGCTTTCAATTTGCAGATTTTTGGAGTACCCCTGTAAACTTTAGACAGAAATACTTCTACTGGAAACTTGGCATCAAACTGTCTTTATGCATGAGGATGATGCCTCAAAAATGTTTGCATCCATGAAGGAGGAGAGAAGCTCCTTCCATCCTGGTGTCTGGGCTTCACACCAGGCTGGTCACTGTGTGATTACATCCATTTAGACACAGTGGGAGAAGGTTGGACTTGGAGCTCCCAGGGCACTGCAGCCTGGGCTGGGCTAGCATGAGCTGCTTTGCCTCTCTAGTGAGAGATCGATGGTTTGGATGCTGCATGTCAGCTCATCCATGAAATCCATGTCCTTGCAGACTGTGGGAAGTGCCAGATAATCTGATTTTAGCCCAGTTTAGCTCCATTGCAGCCCAGCAGAGTTGCCTGTTGTTTGTCCTGGTCCCACAGCACATCAGGGAGTTGTGCATGGGAGCTCAGGTACCTGAGCCCTGCCACCTCCTCACCCACAGGCACCTGAACCAGCCCTGCCAGTGCCTGCTCCCAGAAGGTCCTAAACTTCCTGGTGGTCTCCCAGCCACGCCATGTTTGCACAGCATGCATGGAATAAAACACAAGTGCTGGATGCTTTGTTCTCTGTTTGTGCTCAGTTTACGTAAGCGAGGTTGGAGCAGCGCGGGGTAGGAGCGGCCTGAGAGGATGGGGACCGGCAGCCTGGGCTGGGGCCACTGTCAGTGTCCACTGGGAGACTCCTGTATTGCTGTGCAGCTGTGCATCCACCTCCTGTCCCTGGAAGTGTACCTGCATTGATGGTGACTCAGTCACAGAGGTGAAATAAAGAGCTGTCTGAAAGCCTGTGTGTGATGGTTTATGAAAGATTCACTTAATCCTCACTTTGTTCCCAGCACAGGTGCCTCAGTTTACAGAGCTCAGTATTCACAAAGGGTTTTCACTTCACAAAACATCTCACTTCCCTTCTAGAGGCACGAGTCAAATGATAATTTATACCAGTAGTTGTCATGCAGAGTCTTGGCTTGGTAAATCACAGTCCTGTGTTGTCACACGCTGGTCTGTGTGAAGAGCCAGTGCTCCCACCAGCAAGTGAGCAGTTACTTCTGGGGAACATTCTGGAAGAACTGCAAGTGAATTTGCAAAGCTGCAGCTGAGCTTTTTATACAGACAGTGATCCCACTTGGAGGATAGATGGGAATGCACCAAAAATAGTGGGAATAATCCTTCCCTTGAAACAACTTGGGAAAACTGCAATTGTCTGCAGAATTATTTTTGCATGTTTGTGATGTAAAATGTTGCACAGAGGGGATAATTAGGCTTGAAAATGTCATACAGGGGTTTGGTATTTGCATTGCAGCAGTAACTGAAGTTTTCTGGTATCAAGCCCTTAACACTGTGCTTGGTGACATAAATATCATGGGACGGGGGGGTGGAATCACCTGCACAGGATCTGCACTAAAGCAGCTCTCATTCGGCTTAAAGATACAAGTGGGGTTCAATTTTGCCAAGTTCTCATGTCCAGTAATGAATCTCAGGTAGGTGAAATGCAGTGAAGAGTGGCAATTCCAAAAGGAAAGATTCGGGGCTTTTCCATGGTGAAATTCCCTGCGTCAGGAGGAGCTGACTATGGTCATGGATTGTGGGACTGCTCTGGCATTGCCAGGGGAACTTATTCCAGGGTGTCAGGTGTTCAGTGCAGGGTGGCAGGTGGTGCAGAGCTGTACATGCTGAGGAATCTCTTGTGCTGAGCTAAATTCTGGTCTAAGTTTGCATAATTGCATAGCTTTAAATTAGGTGCTCCAGAAACCAGTATGTGAAGGTCCAGAGGGTTTCCCTGCAAACCAGCTCACGGTGACTTCACAGGGTCTCTCCAAAAGCACAAATGAGCTGCTCTGATGTCAGCCAGGGTGACTGACTGTTCCTTACACCACAGGGGGATATTTGTGGAACCTCCAAATTAAAGCAAGCAAGGTGGTTTTGCCTCTGGTGTCCCCTGTGAGGTGACACAGGGTAAGGGACCCACAGGGTCCTCCCAGCAAAGGAGCAGGGGATGGTTAAACCCCTCCTGAGCTCACCAGGCAGTGCCTCAAAAAAAGCCTTGTGTGCAGGGAGCTCAAAGATGAAGCAAATTCTGGCAAATGTGTCTGTACAGGTAATCAGCAGCAAATCCTGTTTTCCCTCTGCAGAATGCTAAGTACAATAGCTTAATCCCTGTGAGGTGAGACTGCTTGGGATCCTGTTTATACATTGCTTTTCCTCTGTGTTCTTTTTCTGTGCACCTGCTCACACCATCTTAATGTTTCTCCCCTGCTTCTCCCCTTCCCCCTGTTTCAGTGAGTATATTTTTGGAAATGTTGGATTTCTCAGTCTCTGGATTTTGATGGGGGCATCTCCTTCCTCAGGTGAACTGTCATGTTGGAATCTGCTGGCTGTTCTCTTTTGAAAAGCTTTACAAACTGGCATTGCAGCATATTCCTGGGGTAGAAGCGTGTTTGTTTTTCCATCACTTGCCTATATTTCTGTCTGCAAACAGCAATTTCCACGTTCCCAGTCTTTCATACTTCCCACACAGTTCAGGAGATGTCCTGGTTAATTGTCTGCTGATCCTCCTCTTGGTTGGATTCTGAGAGTTGCTGAGAGCTGCTTCATTTTGCCATTTGCTTGTGTTTACCACCTGATTATATCCCCAAGAATGAACTTTTTCTCTCCAGCTGTAGCAAGATTATAGACTGTTCATGGCACTTCCTCCCTAGTCAGATCTGCAGCAGAGCTCTCCAGCCTGGGGTTTGCCAGTGACGTTATTCTTTACACAGTCTGTGTTCCTCCTTGTGGCTCCACAGCCCTGGCTCCTGCAGTGAGGGGATTTTGAAGGTGTAGAACACACAGGAAATGGTATTTCCTAGGAAATTTGCCTTGTTAAGGGCAGAGTAGTGAAAACTGAGGCCAGAGCTTCCCTTTCAGCCAAAACAGGAATGATTTGAGCTCTCACTGCCTTACCCAGGGTGTGCTGGGAAGAGCTGGACTGTGTTTAGAAGCATTTGCATAATGTTCTTCCAACTCTGCCATGAGATACAAGAAGTTTTTCTCCCTCATCTCCCTCCTGACCTCAGTGTGTGTCTCGGTTTGTGTGGGGGTTGTGTCTGCATCACTGACAAACTTCATCTCCCTGTGAGCTGGGGCATCCCTTGCTGCCTTTGGTCTTTCTTCTGCTTCCTGATGAAACCCTGGATAACTGATCTGGACAATAGAAGTTACAAAAGGACTTCCTGCTAATTTGAGACCTGTGACTAGATCTGACATTTAGGTGACTCACTTCAGGATGTACAGGAGGGAAATGGATTCTGTAGGAAGCATTTTGGGGGTTTTGGTAAAAGGTCTGGTTGATTTCACTGGAAGCAAATGTGTTGTCACCTTGAGAAGGTACACATGGCACTTGTGGGAACACGGAATTTTTTTTTTTTCTTGGGTTTTTTTTCTGGCATAGCCTCTTACCCAGTTCCAGCCCCATGTCTCTGGGAAATACTGTAGTGGTTGCAGGGGCTGGGCCTGCAGGTGTTGTAGCACCTATGGGGAATTCTGGTGTAGAAAACACAAGTTATTTTGTGGCCTTGGCCTAAAAAACATCTGACAGAGGTAAGTGCCCTTTTTCAGGAAACCACCCCTGGAATGTGTGGTTTAGGAGTGTCCTTGGAGCCACAGTGGGGTTGGTGGGAAGCCCTGGGCTGGGCTGGGCATTCTTTGGAGCTGAGCACTGAGTGTTTTGTTTCTTGCCTGTTGAAAATTGATTATGTCTCCAACTTTCTTTCAGGGTTTCCACGGTCCTTATCACTTCGGACAGTCTTAAAACACAAAAACACAAAACGGGTATCGACAAGAGGAGAGTTTAAGAAAAAGCTGACTTTTGGGGGAAGGGAGGGGGATTCATGTGGCAGACAGACACAGCGTGGACCCCCCTTCTCTGCCTCCGTGTTCTGGAAAAGAAGAAAAAACAAAAGCCCAGTAACTTAAGACTAGCTGTTTCCAGATGAAAATCCAAAACCTGAGTATGCATGTGTGACTGCTGGATTTCAGAGTGGTGTAAATGCTATGAGGAAGAAGAGACACCAACACTATGGGTTTTTAGAAATCATCTTCACACGTAATTAGGTAGCTTAAAAAGTTTAAAAATGAAAATTTAAAAGCCATCTTTAAAAAAGAATATTTTGCCTACAGAGCGGTTGTAGTTTGAGCAAATGTTTAATTTCTGTTTGTTTCTTGTTCTTTTATTTTTTTGTTTTTTCCTAAGGGACAGCGTGCATTTTCCCAGAATGTCCTGGTTTGCTGCCGAACGGGACTGGCTCAGCACCTGCTGGGGTTTGTGCAGGGACTGCTTCTGTCAGGCTTTTTTTAATGCCAGGTTGGGTCTGCACCCAGCACTGCGTTTTTAACAGCATCTGCTGGTTTTAGTTACCGACTTTTTAATCTTTTATTTCTTCTTTTCCTTTTGGTTTGGGTGTTACTGTTAAGTTGTCCGGCGTGTCCTTGGGAACCACGCTATGGACAAGTATCAGAGTTGGAGAGGGAGACTCTGGCACTTCTGGGATAACATGGAGGGCTCATCTCCCTTCCCCCTTGTACAAGAAGTACACAAGTACACACCCATGTTAATAAGAAACTGATTTATTCAAGTTCCTGAGCTGTCCTGTGTGGTTAGCAGTTTAAAATCCCTTTTTGTTCACTCTCGTGTGCAGTAGCTGTGCCTGGAGCTGTGTGCCAAGGGGAATCTTTGTAGCTGTAATTCACCTGCTGGTAGTTGCAAAGCTTCACAGACATCCTGTCCTTTTCATTTGGAGTGTCCCCTCTCTCTTTCAGAGCATAAGTTTGCATTTGTTTTTCCTGTGCTGAGGTGTAGCTTAGAGGCTGATCCATGTGTTCTGGAGCACAGAGCAGGAGTTGGCACCACCAGCTGGGAACCACTGTCACCTCTTCTTCTGCCTTTGTCCTCTGGGCTCGGGGCTGCTCTGAGGCTCTGAGTGGGCTCTCAGGGCTCATGTTAGGGGAGGGTTTGCAAAAGATTTGGGTGACTCTGCTGTTCCTCCAGCCTGTTTTCCTCCTGTTCTGGACTGGGAAGTGCAGTGTGAGGGATGCAGCTTGGTCTCAGGCACTGTGCTGAATTTATTCTGAAGTGCTGTCCCCACAAGCAGAGGGGAGTGAGCCCAGCCAGCACCGTCCTGCCCAAATGAACCAGGCTGGAACAGCCATCTGCCAAAGATACAGGAATATGCAAAGCTCTCTTTACCTTCTTCCAGATCTTCCCAGTGAAGGCTTTTCCCTGTGTCACAGCTGCACACTGCATGGCTTTGCCCTCGCTGCTCTTGGCGACTTTCGTTTTTGTGGCTGGTTTTGAATGGGGGACTCTTTTGTTGCAGTTACCAAGGAGTGGTACCTGGGTGCATATGGATGGACCTCGTGGGGCCAGTGGGAGTTCCTTGTGTCCAACAGAGGAAGGATTGGGCAATGGATTTTGTTTACATTTCAGAGGTTCAGTTCTTACACATCACCATGAGCTGAAATCTCCCTTCAGAAATCTCTTAGCTGGGACAAACAAGTACAGGATCAGAAACTGCCTGCATAGAAGTGGCACCACAGGATTTGAACTGCCTGACACTTGCACTTGCAGTCTGGTGGGCACCTGGCTGTGCCCTGGGTCTGGGGGAGTGTTGGGATTGAAATGAACCTGCTGAAAGTGCTTCTTCTTGGAAGGTTTGGTTCTTGTGCTGTAACATTTTGCCTTGGATTAGTTCTGAGCATTAGATCTGAACATTGATCTGGGGGGTGATTTGCAGCTCCACACTGTGGTGTGGGCAGGTGGAATCTTTGCTCACTCCCTCCTTTCCTCACAGGTGGCTCACGAGCCCCTCTGAGGAAATGAGCATCACACCTGCAGCACTGCTGCTCCCCTTCCGAGGGCACTGAACCCCTGGAGACAGCTCTTGGTCCAAGTGACGAGGTGATTCCTTATCTTTATTAGCTCCTTGTGTCAGCTGCATAGTGGAAGGGAGGGGAAATCAAGGTTTGAGTCTGAGAGTTAGATCTGGTGCTGTGACCTTTGCCTGGTGTCAGCAGAGGCACCTGGGACACCCTTGCACTCAGATACCCCCACGTTGACTTTCTGCTCCCAGGCACGTGTGCTCCTCCCGTGTCCCCTGGCTGCCACAGTCGTGTTCCTGTGCTCCTCCTAAAGCTGAATTTATTTCCCTTGTCTTGAAAAATCAAAACCTGCATGCACCCCAAGTAGCCATGTGCTTTCCCACTCTGAAGGCACACACACGCATTTGCAGTCTGTGGTGTCCTGGTGACAAGGGTCACACGTTCCAGGCTGTGAGGAAAGGCAAGGCTCTGACATCTGCAGCTCTTGCTGCTCACATCCTGCCCTGCCCAGGCAGCTGAGGATCCATGGAGTGCTGGCTTTTTGGGGCCAGGGTTGTGGCACTGGAAGGATGTTTAAAACGGGTTGCTCTATCTCTGTGTTTTTCCTTGAGTAAAAACTGCTTCTCTAAGGCCAAAGGTGGTTTTATATCCTGACTTATTGGAGTTTTGTGGTGTAACCAGCCCTCAGATTGCTCATGTTTCAGGTGTCCAGCTCTTAATGGGGAGATTGAGATGAATTTGGCAAAGTTCTGCCCAAGTGACTTCGTGACACTGCAGATTGTATCAGCTCCCATAAGGAAAAGGGTAATGTAGGACATCTCTGATGGCTTTTAAGTGGGTCCCAGTGGTAAGCAAGAGCCACTTGGACCCTGTCACTACCACAGCCCAAGCAGTGTCACCTCCCAGCCTTGGCATACTGGAGCAGGATATCCCTGGGACTGGCCCCAAAGTGTCAGTGCCACGGGAGGGGGTGAAAGAGTGAGAATCTTCTGCCCACACCTCAGGAGTGCTGGATTGAATCCTTCCAAGGCTTGGGAGCTGGGGCAGAGCTGTGCAGTCGGAGAGCAGTGGTGTGGGTGGGAAATGCACGCTGTCCCACGTCTGGGTTTCTGTTGTGTTTAATTTTTTCCGTGTGTGAGTGCGTGGGTGGTTCCCAGCCTGTCTGTGCTCGCCGGGGCAGTGCATGTGTAGCACGGGATGGTGTGTTGCCTCTCTGAGTCTGGGAGAAGTCATATGATAGCACATTGGGGGTGAAAATAAAGGAAGCTTTTTCCTTAATGTATAAATGAATATTTGTATGATTAAATTAACACAGAAAAAAAAAAAAAAAAAAAGCTCTATAGCTGTTGAGAGTTTTATTGAAGCTGCAAAACTTCTGAGTCTTTCACCTTGTAGTTAAATGTATCTGGTTTGCTCCATCCCCAGAGTGTTTCCAGACACTTAGGCACAACACCCTTAAACCCAGCTCCAGCCCTAATTTAGTCCAAATTGCTGTGAAACCAGACCCAATTCGCTGCATACTGAGGTTATCAAAACGCCTATCAAGCCCCTGGGTGAGGGTGGGGAGAGGCCATGGGGGTGGCTGTGAGGAAGGGGACTCCAGATTCCCTCCTGACAAGGTCAGGTCACTTCTCCACGACAACCCCTGAGGAGGAGTGGGATGATCTCAGCAATCTCCAAACGAGGGGCACAGCACACAGCGATGCCACAGCTGCGTCCCCAGGTGCTCCTTGTGGGGCTGATCCACATCCCAGCCCTTCCCTCAGAGCCTGGTGCAGGGTGGGCTGATGCCTCACACTTCAAACAGCCCAGTCCTGAGGGATCAGACCTTCCATCTCCTGAGTGGCACAGGAAGGCAGGAGTGGGAATTTGAAGGGAGGAGGATTGGTTTGGGTTTTATTTTCTCACAGTCCTTGAGGAAATAGCTGGTGCTGTGTATTGGGATGGGGGCACAGGAAGGTCTCACTTTGCTCGGCACCTGCACAGTTGTCCCAGGTGGATCTGAGTTCCCAGTTGAGGCCTTGCTGCTCAGGACACCCAGCCCAAGCATTACTTGGATAAACTGCACCGTGGAGCAGCTCAGCTGAGGCCGTTCCTTTGCTTACCTGGGAGCTTGTTACTAATCCCCACGAGAAACCTCACTCTGTGTGTGCTGGCTTTGCTTTTATCATTTGAATAAATGCCTGGAGCTTTCATGTGCCGGTTAAGCTTGACTGAAAGCCTGACTGGGAACAGACATCCTGCTACCTGTGCCTGGGGGTGTTTGTTTTGTGCCCTGAGCAGAACGCGCCCCTCGAGCTCGGGGTGCTCACGGGTGTCCCGAGGCCGCTGTGTTTGGGCAGGGGAGGATCGCCCGCCCTGCGCACTGCCCAGCTTTGCATTTACTCCTTATTTGCTCCAAAGAATCTGTTTATCTTTAGGGTTGCAACCTGTCAGAGGTTGCCAGCACAGGACAATCCCATCACACCTTTAATGGTATCTCCTGAGCGGGCAAATACCCGGCGGGATTGCCGTGGTGGAGGTCATCCCGCGATCCCGGCAGCTGAGCTGGGCAGGCGGGCAGGATGCCAAGGCAAACGGGCACTGCAGGCACCTGGGAGCTGCTTGGGTGCTGCTTTTGCTGCTTTTTTATTTTTTTAGGGGAACCAGATCGTCGTCCATTAAAAGTTGCAAAATTAATTCTGGTTTTATGCAGGTTTTTTTTTATTCCCAAAGCAATGGCAGTCAGAGGGAGGGTGTTGTGATGGATTACAGGGATGAGGATGTGCTCAGCACCCAGGACTGCTCGGGCCCATGCCCTGTGCCTTGTTGGGTACTCATGCCCCTCGGGCTGGAGGGAAGAGCCAGGATCTGCTCCAAAACCTCCCCAGCACCACTGCATGTCCTCACATCTGCAGGCGTGACCTCGAGAGCTCCAATGGACACCTGCCCATCCAGGAGCAGCACCTGGAACAGTGGCAGAGAGGATTTTTGTGATTTTTGTTTATTTTTCCTCCTCCACCTGCTACATCCTGCAGCAGCAGCCTGCAGCGTGCAGCACTCTGCTCGTGCATCTCTGCAGATCCCTTGGGAGGCACAGGGGAATGTTAATGAGCCAAGGGGGAAATGAGGCCAGGCCAGTGGTGGGACGCTACCAGAGGTCTATGGGGAAGGAGCAGGATCAGGGGGAACTTGGGATCTTTCTGGAAGCTCTCCACAACCTGCTCTCTCTGCCTGTATAATTCCCAGGAATGCGCTGGAAAATTCCCAGTTTCACAGGAATTACTTAAGGGAATCTAATCTCAAACATTTCCTACCCCGTTGATAAAACAGCCGAGCAGTAAAAGCTCGCAGGTCCCAGCGGGGAGGCAGATGGCACGCGTGGGCACGGACCAGCCCTGTTTGTCCCATGGAACGCTGAGGGCTCGGCTCTGAGCAGCAGCTGCAGCTGGGCTGGCTCCAGAGCTGCTTCTTCGCTCGTCATATTCCCGTCTTTTTGTTATCTCTTCCCTCAGCAGGAGTGACGCCTTCATAGAAACTTTGTGTGGGGGGAGGAAAGTTTGGTTTTCACCACTTCACACTGCGGGTGAGCGATGCAGTGTCCTGTGAGGTGGGTCAGCCGTGCCCAGGAGTGGGGACACCGCAGGAATCACAGCTCCATGTGCTCCAGGGGAAGGTGTTGGGGCTGGGGGGAGACTTGGACCTGGGGGCTCCCAGCCGAGGTGTTCGACCAAGGTTTGCTGGCAACAGGCCCAGCCTGGGGCAGGTGCCAGCAGAGGGAGCTGAGGTTGTTCCTCGTCCACTTTGGAGCTGCTGGATGTGGCTTTTCCAGGCTTCGAGTCCTGCTGGTGACAGTGGCTGGGCAGGCAGGAGCCGTGGGTGTCCCCCCACCTCCCAGAGCAGCTGCTGTTCTGGCCAGGCTTGGCAGGGCAGTGGGGTGGCACATGTCACCTGGCCTGTCACCACCACTGTGGGACTGGGGCAGTGCTGCAGAGCCAGTCAGGGGCTGCTGGGCAGGGACTGCATGGGCACAACCCTCTGGGACACAGCAGGAGGGCCACGTTGTGTCTCATTTTGAAGGGTGACATGTGTTGGGGACAAAAGGGGGTCTGGCTGCTCTGCTGTCGCCCCAGGGTTGTGCACAGCTCTGTGTGAGGGAGGGAGGGATCCCAAACCTTGGGGTTGGGATAAGGCCCTTTTTCCAGGCTCTTTTCTAGGAAAACCATGCCACAGGATGGGGCTTTCAGCCTCTCCTGGGTCTATTTGCACCTCTGGTGTGGAGCAGCTGGCTCAGCAAGCTCTGTGCAGCATTGGCATCCAGGGGAACAGCAAGAACTCACGTTCCTTATCTAATCTGCAGCATTTTCCCTCCTTGCTGTTTGCTGTGGCTGTGTTTCCTCAATTAATTGACAGCTGCAGGCTGGGCTGTGACGTCAGCCTGTGGCACTGAAGCCCCAGGGTGGCATTGGAGGGACCCTGGGATGAGCCCCTCAAACCCTTGTGAGCCCAGCAGGGCCATGAAAAACCTCTGGTGAGAGACACTTGAGGACTAACACTGCTGCACTGGGCAGGAGAGAGGGTCCCTGTCCCCAGCCAGGCCACAGGGACATCCTGGCTGAGTTTGAGGGACACTTAAACCCATCCTGTGCTGCCTCCAGCCCAGCAGTCACTGGGCTGCCCTAACTGGGGCTGCTCTTGGCCAGAGCTGAATTCTGCACAGAGGGGGTTGGGCCATCGTGGCCACTGTGCACTTGGGGGTGTCCCTGCCGAGTCACCCGGGCCTGGCAGAGCATGGCAGCAGTCCCAAAGCCCCCATGTCTGCTCTGCAGTGGGATGGGGAGAGGACAAATTCCCAAACGACAGCTTTGTAGCAGCCTGGTTTGTCCATCTTGGGAAGGAGGGGGTGAGTGGGGCTCAGCGCCCTGCAGGTGCCTCCCCAAGCAGGGAACTCTCCTTAGGATGAGCCTGGCTGCTCTGCCTTGCCCGTGGGGAGCAGGCTGGGAGGAAGCAGCTGAGGGTGCCTGAGAAGCAGGTTTGTCAGAATTTTAAAGGGATCTAAATCAATAGCGATAAGGAAACAATTATTTAAAGAGCAAACAAATGGAAACTGCTAAATGTACCTTCTTTTTTCCTTTTTTTTTTTTCCTTGTGGGTGAAGGGTGCAGGGCTGATGCCTCTGGGTGCTGGGAGTGGGTCCCTGCTGGGACCACCCTGGGGTGGGCAATGGGGCAGCTCTGCTTGCTCAGCCCAGCCCCAGCCAGGCTGGAAACGGGCCTTGCAGGACAAAGTGTTGTTACATCCCACAAGGAAAAAGGTTTTATGGGTCATCTGGAAACGCTAATCCCCAGGTGAGCCCATTTGTGACGTTCGTGAGCCTGTTGGTGGTGTCACAGCAGGGACAGAGGCAGTCCTAGGCTGATTTGGGGACACTGATGTGTGCTGCCTGCACCTGCTGGCTGCGTTTTGAGGGGGAAAGGAGCCAGGAGTGGTCACCGAGGCTGGGCAATCCCTGCAGAGCAAGGATATTTCTGCAACTCCTCCGTGGAGCTCAGGGTTCTTCGTGGGATCCTGCAGCTGGAAACCATCCCTGCCCCATGGAGAGCATTTCCCTGCCCTGCCTGGTCCAGGACCAGGGAGCCAGTGGAGGATCCCAGTTCCCCCAGTGGAGGATCCCAGTTCCCTCCAGTGGAGGATCCCAGTTCCCCCCAGTGGAGGATCCCAGTTCCCCCCAGTGGAGGATCCCAGTTCTCCCCAGTGGGGCTGTGGCTGTCACCACCGGGGCTTTGTCTCAAAGGGCAGCTCATTCCCATCCTTCCCCCCCCATGGTGTTTTCATCGGCTTTTGGTTGGGGATTAGGCACATGTTGACAGAACAAACATTTTGCTGCACTCAAAATCCACTGCTGAGGAGAGAAGTGATGTCCTTGCTCTGCTGGTGCCTGAGCCAGCACCGGGATGGGGAGAGCTGGGCTTGGGGCAGGGATAGCCCTTTGGGGGGAACATGGAGCCATTTCAGGTCACATCCCACACCAGGGCCAGAGCTCTGTCTGCTCCTTCACAAAGCATTAATCGCTTTCTGCTTTAATATCCTGCCCTGTGAAACCAGGGATGCCACAAGGAATGCTGCCTCTGTCCAGCAAGGCTTTGACAGGTTCTGGGGCCCCCCTGCCCAGCTCCCGGTGCCCATCACAGCTCCCCCTGCCCAGCCCTGGCTCCGGGAACTGCGGCTCCGCACTGTGTTGGTGTCAGGAAGGCTGACAGGGCTGGGGATACCCAGGAGCTGTCTCAGGAGCGTTTCCCTATTTGCCAGGGAAAAGTAAATTCCTTCAAGCTCTGTGGCCAACCCAGTGCCTGCACAGTGGGGGAAGATAGGACATGGGACTTGTTTTGGGGTCCTGCCCCACCCCATTTTTCCTACATCATCCCCCAGATCCTGGCTCCTTGCTGAGCCCCCAGAAGGTGCTGGAGCCGGGCGATGCTCACGGGAGTGACACGTTCCCTTCGGCTCTCGGTGAGTCACCGCTGAGTCACGGCTGGCTCTGCGGGCAGCTCCGTGTCCCCGGCCCGGTCCTGCACCCCGGACCCACGGCCCCATGGGAGGCTGCGGGATGTGGGGTCCCTGCCCTCTGTGCACAGGGAATCCCTCCTCTCCCTGCTCCCCCGGCCTTGCAAACCTGGCTCAGTGGCTCAGGAGCGATGGGAGAGGGGTGGCTGCTCCCTGCTGACCCCCTCCTGCCCCTCACCACGCAGCCACTCACCCTCCAGCCCCACCAGCTCTTTGCTGAGACCGGCCAGACTGTGGGGTTTGGGGTTACTTTTAGGGGTTTTCCCCCTGGGGCAGAACCTTCTGCAGTTCTCCTGGGATGGACAGTGCAGAACCCAAGGGGAAATCACCACCAAGAGCGTCCCCTGCTCCGGGGACACCGTGTGCTGCCCTGGCCCTCAGAGCTGCCCCTTCCACCCTCTCCCACTCCGGGTGTTTCCCTGCCCAGCGGCTCCCACGCTCCTCGGGCTGTCGCTCCGTGGGGCCGTTCTGCCCGAAGATCGTTTTGCATGTGGGGAGAACCGGCAGCAGAAGAATGAATTTGCATTTCTCAATGGCACCCAGTGTGGGAACCAAAGCCGCGGAGGGTTCCGCTGCCACTCGGCCCCGCACCGGGGCTGTGTGAAAAGACAACATCCCGTCTGCTGGCACCGGGCCCAGCCCGTCTCACCTGGCTGCCCGTGTGTGCCTGGGAACTGCTGCTGCCGAGCGGCCCCGGCCCCCGGCACGGGCAGGGGGTGCTGCCCCCGCTGCCCCCTGTGCCGGTGGGATGAGCAGGTGACAGTGACAAAACAAGAGTGCGGTGCCTGTGTGGGTTATTTGGGGGAGTTCTCTCCTGCCGGATGGGATTTGGGGTTCGTGTGCTGATGCAGCACATGGAGAGCCCAGACCAGGATCCTTCCCCTCCTCTGCACCCCAAATCTCCGGTGGCGGTGCAGGGGGAGCCGTGACCTTTCCTCACCCTGCGGCGAGTGGGGTGTGCCCACGCCGCCCTGAGCCCTCTCTTCCTGGCACCTCGGGGCGACCCGCAACCATTTCCAGGCTTTTAATCCCAAGAGACAAAAGCAGGAGTTTAATGCCACCGGAGGAAGAAAAGAACAGAGCTTTGGGAAGGGAACAGCAAACACGGCGGTGGATCCGCTGCTCCCTGCCTGGCTGGGTGTCCCACGAGTTCCCCTGCGTCACCTGGGGTGGCACTGGGAGTGCTGGCCGGGAACCAGAGTGGGAATGGTGGAGAGCTGGTGGCCCAGGGGCTGGCTCACCCTGGTGTCTTCGTCCGCCTCCCCCAGCTCGTCCTTCCCCAGCTGCCCTCCCAGGCATGGCCAGGCTGCAGAAGAGGGACTGTGGCACCCTAGAGCCAGACCGTGTCACCTCCTGCCACCACAGGTGCTAAGCAGCCTTTGAAAGGTGCCAGGTGACCACCAAAGTCTCTGTGTTCAGCAAAGGGATGGTACCTGGACACCCCCGTGCCATCAGCGCGGAGCAGACACCAACACCTGCCCTGCTGGACGGAGCCGACTTCTCCAAAACTCCCTTTGCACCCTTGAGGGCTGCCCTGGAATGCAGATGACACCACGGTCCCCTCGCAGCGGCACGGGAGACACCGGGAACCACCTGATTCAGTGCGGATGGAGTGTGGGAGCAGCGACCAGGAGCTGGAGCTGGCTCCGAGCAGGGATCGAGCGCCGGAACAGGGACCGAGTGTCAAAGCGGGAGCAGGGACCGAGTGTCAGAGCGGGGACCGAGTGTGAGAGCGGGGACCGAGTGTCAAAACAAGACGAGTGTGAGAGCGGGGACCGAGTGTGAGAGCGGGGATAATGTCGGAGCGGGGACAGTGTCAGAGCAGGGACCAAGTGTTAGAGCAGGGACCGAGTGTCAGAACAAGACGAGTGTGAGAGCGGGGACCGAGTGTGAGAGCGGGGACAATGTTGGAGTGGGGACAGTGTCAGAGCAGGGCCGGGAGCCCCGGCTCCTCTATCAGGGTGGGCCGCGGGCGGGTACCACAGCAATTACGCGGCTGTTTGTCCCGAGCACACACGCAGCCCCGTAAACGGCGATTATGACAGCAGCTGGGAGATGGGGGAGCCAGGGGGGTAATAAAGAGAATAAAGAGGAGCGGCCCCGCTTGCCCTGGGGCTGCACGGGAAGTGGGTAGGTCTGGCTGGGATAAGGAGTCGGAGGGGATTCCGACTGGGCTCTGGAGCCATCCCAGCAGTTCGGGAGTTCTGGACACTCTCCCAGGTAAATCAGCACCGGGACGTTGCATCATCAAAAAGCACCATGTCCTCCGTGCACACCTGCGGGTTCCTGCACTTGTGCTCCCTGACCTTCTGGGTAATTTTGGGCTCTACTGGAGAGACCTTCTCCCCTCCCAGGACCCCTCCAAGGCGTGGGGAGAATGCATTAAAGGTACTTCAACCATTTCAACCATTTCCAGTCTCCTTGGGCTGCTAAAAAGCCTCAGAGTGCCCACCCTGCAGCCTGGGACTGAGGATTCATCCTGTCCCATTGTCACCCTGTGGCACAGGCATGGGGTGCAGGATGCAGCCTCCCAGAGGGTCTCTAGCTCTGCTCAGGGGCCACCACTGTCCCAAAAGTTGTGCAGGAGCTGGAGCAGAGGAAGATCCACCACTGCAGGGGATCAGGAAACACAGTTGCGTGTGGGGACAGGTCGGGCTCCATGCTCTCTGTGGTTTGTGCAGTGACATCAAGGGCCTTCAATAGTTTTATTATATGTGACATGGCTGCTTATGTATTATTCTTGTGATGCAGCCAGAGATTAGCTGCAGGCAGGTGGGCAGAGATTCCTCCAGGCTGATTCATGAGTCGTTTCTCCATCTCTCCCCTCCGGCCGCGTTCCCAAGCATTGAAGTTTCAGCGGTGGCAAAAGACACCGGAATCGGAGCTGACGGGTTGACACGGAGGACAAGGAAAAAGTGCTGAAAACTGCGCACACGGGGCAGAAAAGCCAGACTTCATTTCCCTCTTTTGTTATTCCTCAGGTGTTGCAATCTCCCCTTTTCCTGGTTTGCATGTGCAAGCAGATCTGTGTGGAGCTGCGATTGCGAAAGGTGTCGGGGAGAGCCCGGCACGGCCGGAGCCCGGCGTGGCCAGAGCCTGGCGTGGCCAAAGCCCGGCACAGCTGGAGCCCATAGAAACTGGTGACACTGGGTGGCTCCAGCCCCCGAGCGCTCAGGGAGGTAAGCAGAGGTCTCATTTTGGGGCCTTTCACCCAGTTTTGCAGCGCTGTGCTGCACTGCCCAGCTCTCCCTGAGCCCAGAAAAGCAAATGTTTTTTCCTTTAATCTCTTTCCATTATCGAGATCCCGCTGCTACTGATAAGCAAAGTAGGTAAAGTTCTTTCAGACCGAGGTGTGAGTTTGGCAACAGGTTCCCAGACAGGCCAGGATGACCCGGGTCTGGGATGCTCTGGATCTGGGACTGGGAACTCCCCACTGCTTGGTGACATCTGACACTGTCCAGTGTCCCCAGTCGTGCTCTCTTCCGCTTTGCTTCTGACTCCTTCTGGTGCTCTGGTCTGGTGTTTGCTCTGGAGAAAAGTTGTAAAGAAACCAAATAAACACGGGTGACCTGGAGGTGGTGTCACAGCAGATCCAGCTTGCACAGCCTGTGCAAACCAAACCCTGTTCACCAGACATCCCCCGAGCCACAGCCCGGCCGTGGGGCAGGAGCGGCCACAGGAAGGGCGGGATGGCCGTGGTGCTTTCCCAGCGTGGCTGGGGCCGGGCTGGTGTCGAGTTTACACGTGACTCCTCTCTGCATCTTCAGTTTCCGCAGTCGAGACACTCGTGTTTCTGTGCTCTGGGGAAGGGGTCCATGCTTAGAGGGCCGTGGCCCCAGGGCTGTGCTGGATGCTCCTGCTGCAGGTGCCCTCCGGGGATCCTGAGGTGTGACACAGGAGCAGCTTTGGGTGCCTGTGGGCCTTGCCCGAAGCAGTGGATGCTCTGAGTGGGCTGAGAGCTCTGCTGTGGCTGCCAGAAGCACTGGGAGAGCACTGAGTGGCCTGGACCCCCCCTCCTGGCTGTGCCACATCCCAATCAAACATGCCCAACCCCTGGCAAATCCCAGGCAAGGGCTGGTGACTTCCCAATACAGCTGCTTGTCCTGGGATCCCCCCACAGCCGCTGCCACGTGTCCCAGGCCCAGCCGTGTTTACCAAAACAGGGATAAAGAACTCCCCTGGGACACGGGAGCCCTGATCCAGGGGGAGCTTTCCCCACGATAAGATAACATTGAGGCATTTCAAAGGGAAGCAGAAACTCCTGGTGCTGCCGATAGCAGCGAAGCCCTTTCCCAGTGCTCGCTCCGGGGTCTCCTTCCTCCAGGGTTTTCATTTCCTCACAGTAAACATTTCTGATGGATGCTTATCAGCCGTGCCTGCCCCGGGTCAGGGCAACGAGGGATGCCAGCCCTGCCACCGCTGTGTGGGCTGGGGACAAGCCACGTGCCTGTGGGGACGTGGTGACGTGGGGCCAACCCGTGGGTGTTTGTGGTGGGGTTTGCTCTGACGTGGGTTTTTAGGGCACGGGGGAGTTTGGTTTTGGCAGCGCTACGTGCACAGGAGAACTGCCTGAACTGCCCTGCCTGCTTCATGTGCTAAAAAAAAAGACAATAAATACCAGCTCGGTGTCTGTCTTGCTCAGAACTGCTTTTTCCTGCTCATGCCGGTGGGGACAACCCGGGCCTGGAGTGCAGCACGTTCTGGCTGTGCCCCCGTGCCCCATGCTGCAGTCACGGACTCCTGGGCAGGAGACAGTGCTGTGTCCCTGAGGCGGGAGGGTTTGGGGGCTGTCAGGGGCTCCCTTCACTCCCAGCAGTGCACCCTCACTCCCAGGCTCCATCCCTGGAGCATTTGGGCAGGGGATGGTTCTGGGGTTCAGGCCAGGGATGCTCCCGTGGTATCCCTCAGGGATGCTCCAGGTCCCAGCACGGCCCAGCCTGCTCTGGGAGTGATGTCATGCCATGGCCACTCACACATCTGACTGCAGGTCTCTGTGCTGCAGGTCTGGCTCCAGGAGGGCCCAGGTATCTGTCCCTGTCCCTGTCTCATCCCATGTGAGGCTGGGAAGGGGTTAACGGTGCCCGGGTTTGCCCCTCTCCCCTCCCAATGCCCGTTCTGGTCTGAGCCCGCCCTGGACGCACCTGCCAAGGGTTAACCCGGCCCGGGCTGTTCAAACACCTCGGCTGAGGTAAGCACTGCTTGTTTGTTCAGGTAAATAAGGAAGGAATTGGATATAATGGGCAAAGGAGGCTCTGGCTGAGCCCTGACACTCACTGCCGGCGTTCCCCTCACACAGCCGCCGCTGGCTTCGTCCCTCTGCTGTCCCCGGAGCCACGCGGGGTGCCCCGTTCCCATCCCTGTCCCCACCCCGCCGGTGCCCACCGGGGGCCGATGCGGCTCAGCCCGGCCGTGCTGCCGCGGAGCCGGCGCTGAGCGGGGCGCGGTGCTGCCGGCCGCGCTCCCCGCCGGGGCTGGGACACCTCACCTGGGGCCATGGTCCCCGCAGACACCGCGCCGAGCGCCACCGGGACGGCTCTTCCCACCCTGCGCTGGCATCCATGTGGATTCTGAGCTCGCACACCCTCCAGGTAAGGCGTCCCCGCTGCCACGACCCCCGGCTCCCCAGCACCCCCCAGCCCACCTTCCCTCTCTCCAGGGGCTCCTGCTCTTGGCAGCAGTTTGGGATGGACACGGTGCTGTCTCACGTCTGAATCCCATCCCACAGCTCCTTGCACCTTCAGGTGTCGGTTTGTCCTTAAACAGGGACAGGTTGTCCCTCGGTGCGAGGTTCCTGGCATTTCTCTGGATGGTGTCACCCAAAATGAAATGCGATTTGCTATTTGTTATTTCTGTGTCTTTGCAATCTCCTCCTGCTCCTCCTGGATGGAGCCAGGACTCCTGGGGCTGGCTCCTCCTGAGGCCACCTGGTAACAGCTGGGACCCACCAGCCCCTGTGCCAGGCAGGGGACAATCAGCTTTGGGGCACTGTGTGACAAACCAGCAGCAGGGACCCTTTATGGAGCATCCTGGGTGGCTGTTGAGGAGATGTCAGCTCTGGGGTGTCTCCGTGAAGTTGAACCCCTTTTCCAGACCTGCACTGTCCCAGCTGCTTTCCTGCTGGGATTTTTTTTTTTTGTCAGCCCTAAAGTCACTTTGGCTGTGGGTTTGGTTTTTGTGGTTCTGCTCGGTTAGTGAAACACAAACGCTGTGAGGGTGCCAAATCCCCACAATACCGGTGTTCTCTGGGGCTGGGAGCACGGGGGGGAAGGTGCTGCTATAAATAGGGGCTCCCTGGCCCCAAATGGGGAACACCAAGCTCTGCTGCTCACCGGGGGGACACCGAGCACCAGGCTGTGCTCAGGTCACTGGCAGGTTGTGCCTGTCCCCTGGCACTGCTGTTTGCCTCCCTGCGCTGATGGAGAGGGCAGCCTGACCCGGGGCGTGGGGACTCGTGGGGACACCTGGTCCCTGTGCCAGCAGCCATGCAGGTAACGGCAGGAGGAGCCAGGGCACCTCGGTGGTGTTGGAGGAGGCTGGTGGGGAGCCGAGGGTCCAGGGCCTCCAGGGAGGGCTGCGTCCCCTGGGGGTACATCAGCGTGGGCTTACCCTGTCCCCAACCCTGTCCCCATGCAGACACCAGAACCAGCTTCCCGGACTGTCACCTCCCCAGCCCCCCAGCGCCGTCCCCAGTCCCTGCCCTGGCTGTGGGGAGGTTTTGGCCAATCCTCCTTCCTCCACCCAGAGATAAGAAGGGTGCGTGGCACAGGGTTTGGCAGCAGGACGTGGCACAGCTGTCACTGGGGCTTGCAGGGTGCGTGGGACATTGCTGGCAGGATCTCAAATTGCCAGCAGCCTCTGAACACCCACTTGGGTGCCTGCTGCAGCCCTGGGCTCTGCAGGCACCCCAGGTCTCATTTCCTGCTTAATTCAGGCTGTTCTGGGGAGTCTGGAACAGCTCTGGGTCCCACACATCCCCAGTTCCTCCTGGGACAGCATAGCACATCCCTGTCCCCAGCCTGAGGCTGGAGGTGACCCTGGAGCCTGCCTGGCCCTGGCCCCCCACCCCGGCTGCTGGGAAGGGTTTCGGAAGTGCCCGGGGACTTGGGAGACATCCCGGGCTCTGTGGGCAGCTCCCCTCCCTCCCTCCCGGTCCCACGGGGCTTCCCGAGCGGCGCTCTGGCACAACCTGTTCCACCACAGATTTGATTTTAATTAACGGACCCATTGTTCGTGGGTGAGGGGTGGGTGAATTTGTTTTTTCTTTTCTTTTTTTTTTTTTTTCCCCACTCTCAAGGGCTGATCCCAGCGTTCCACCCTTGCTGGTGCCCGTGTCCCACCCTCAGCCGTGGTGGGTTGCACTTTCCAGGAGAGCTCGGGGTGGCACGGGGGTCCTTGGCTCCATCGTTTTCCCCCTCGGCTGCAGGGTCTGTGTGGGGCTGGGTCCTGTGGAGCTGAGCCGTGACCCAGCACCACCCACAGCCCCGGGCTCCTGCTGGCTGCGTGCCCTGAGAAGTGCAGGAGCCCCACCCCAGCCCCATCACCCCATTCCCGTCCCACTGCCCCATCTCAGCCCCGTGGGGCCAGGACTGCCCGTGCAGCAGCAGCGGCCAGGGAGCGTCTGCCAAGGCTGATGCAATGACCAGCTCAGCCTGCCTCAGCTCGGCCAGCGAAGGGGAAGGGTTTGGGTGCCGTGTGGGCCACTGCACCTGGGGCTGCACCTCCAGCTCTCCTTTTCCAAGGAAATGCAAAAAGGGGTAGGGAAAGGGGGGAAAAGGCCACCTGAAGTGGCTTCTCAGTGCAAACAGGTCCCACCCAGCCGGGCCGCCAGCGTGCCAGAGCGGGAGAAAGTCAAACAGCGGCCCCCGCCCTGAGAGTACAGTGCCCTTGGTGGGGCACAGCTCAGGCTTTTGGGGACACTTCCCGAGGGACTGGGTCCCTCTGGTCCCAGCTGGGAGGAGGGGAACAGGATGAGGGGGAAGATGGGGTTGAGGCTGTCCATCCTGTGGTGTTCCCGAGGTTGGATCACAGCCGTGCTCCTCCATGTGTGAGGATGAACCATGACCTCAGAGCATCCCAGAGGCCTTGGGAACGAGGGGCCCGTCCCCTCCCCAGAGATCCCCATGGATCTGTGCAGCAGCAGGAGCTGCACAAGCTGTTGCCACTTCCCTTTTGTGCCAGGAGCAGCGTGAGGCTGGATTTAGGACTGATCTCCCAAAGCTCTTCTTTTAATCCTGAGCAAATCAAGGAGAGGTTTGGAAGCAGGCACCATCTCTCAGGGAGACTGTTTGGATGGTGGAGGCAGTCCCAGACCAGGAGAGGGTTTGAGTAGCCTCTTCTCTCTCCTCCTCCTTGCTGCAGTGCCACCAAAACCACCCAGGGATGTGGGCTCCATCTCCGGAACCCACAGTCCCTCCCCAGGTGCCCACAGGCTCAGGCTGCTATGGTGCTGTTTAGGTGTCCCTGGCTCTTCCACAGGTTTTTCTGAGCTCTTTGGGCTATTCCAAGGATGAAGTGACTAGCCTCCCGCAGGTGCAGGCAATGCAGAACTTCAAAACCCATATTCCTGGGAGCACTGACTCCTCAGGAGCTGCATTAACTCCCTTCTGAGTATGGGACAGGGGGCTGGGTCCCCAGTGTCCCTCCTTCTCTGACCACCCCCGTGCTTGGGGGCTGTGCTCTGCCTGGAGGAACCTTGTGGGATCTTTTCCTTTTATGTCTTTTAAATCTTTTACCCTCAGCTGGGGTTTGGAACAACAGGGCACCCCCTTTCCCTGGCCACTGCCCCCTGTTCCCCTTCGGGGCTGCCTGGTGTCCTGAGGGGTTTCAAGCTTTGCACGCTCCTTTCTCATTGCTAAAGCTCTTTTTTCTGCTTTTAAACCACCAATTTGGGATGGTTCTTCTTCTTGTAAAATACAATGCTGAAGGTGAAGGAGCTGGGCAGTGCCCTGGCCATGCCCTTCAACAGCTTCTCCCTGGCGGGGCTTCCCTTTCCCGAAGTCTCAGGATGGTTTTTAGGGAGGTTTGTCCACGGATGGAGCCATTCCCTGGTGTTGCCATGGAAATTCAATAGGTTCATCCTCTTCTCCATGGCCTCTGGGACTCCCTGCATACAGAGACAGATGGGGACAGGTTGATTTTGGGTAGTTTCTCTTGCAAGACAGTGAAGGTAATTGCAATTATCCTGTCTTGCAAGGAAAGTTCTCATGTAGGGCTGGCAGCAGTGACCAAGGGCTGGGTGCTGTGGTGCTGGGCCTGGTCCCTCCTGGGAGATTTGGGTCTGGGGGCTGTTTTGCCTCAGGTGGAAGCAGCAGAGAGTATTTTCCATGCTCAGAAATGTGTCCCTGTGGCTGAGGCATCCATTGCCACCCCAGGGCTGTCCTGTACACGAGCTGAGGAGCCCCCCCGTGTCCCCCACTCCTCCTGCCGAGGCCTCAGCTCCACCTGGGACTGAGCTGCTGCCAGCCTGGGGTGTAACCCTGGGGAGACCCCAAACACCCAGACCCTGAACAGGGGCCAGGTCCTGCTCATCCCCTGAGCTCCTTCTCCCTGCTGGCTGCTGCTGCAGCTGTTGATCCTCCCAAACCGGGGACAGCCCCCCCCAGCCATGGCTGACCCCACACTCATCTGCAGGCTCCGGGGCACAGTGGGGCTCTTTGGAGGGTTTTTCCCCTCTAACAGGCTTAGTTCCTCCCTTTGTGCCTGGCTGCTGGGCGGGAAGGCAGGAGCGGTGCCGGGCTGAGCTCTGCTCCTCTCTCTCCCCCTGGCAGGTTTGGAGCCGGCGCTGAGCGGAGGGATGGGCAGTGCCAGCCCCGGGCTGACCACTCTGCCCCCCGGCCGCCTCGCCTGGCCGGACCCCGCGCTGCTGCCACCCCCGCGGGACCCCGACCCCCGCAGCTGGGGCTGCCCGGAGAGCCCCAGCCCCCCCAGCACCCCCGAGCAGCCCCTGCCAGCCTTCTGCCTGCACTACTTCGACATGCTCTACCCCGAGGACACGGCCTGGGCCACCAAGGGCGCCGGGGAAGCGTCCCACAGCAGCCAGGGAGGGCGGGAGGAGGCGCGGAAGGAGCCGGAGCAATGTCCCATCATCGACAGCCAGGGGCTGGGGCTGGGGCCCGAGGGGGACCTGCAGGACAGCCTGCACCTGGAGGAGCACTCGCTGGAGCAGGTGCAGAGCATGGTGGTGGGCGAGGTGCTGAAGGACATCGAGACAGCCTGCAAACTCCTCAACATCGCCGCAGGTGGGTGCGGCCAGGGAGGGATGTGCTGGCGTGGGAGCCAAAGCCACGCTGCATTTGAAGGTCTGGGGGAGCGTGGCTGTTCCCCCACGGGAGGAGGGGAAGGTTCCAGGAGGGCTACAGCCCTGTGTGAGGGTCTGGGGGTGCGTGGCTGCTCCCTGTGCAGGGAGGAGATGGCTCCTGGGGGGCTGCAGCTGCATGTAGGGGTCTGGAGGAGCGTGGCTGTTCCCCCACAGGAGAAGGGGATGGTTCCAGGGGGCTGCAGCCGCGTGTGAGGGTCTGGGGAGAGCAGATGGGAGGAGGGGACGGCTCCTGGCCACACTCACCCCCCTCGCCCCCAGACCCCACGGACTGGAGCCCCGGGAATGTGCAGAAGTGGATCCTGTGGACGGAGCACCAGTACCGGCTGCCGCAGATCGGGAAGTCCTTCCAGGAGCTGTCGGGAAAGGACCTGTGTGCCATGTCCGAGGAGCAGTTCTGCCAGCGCTCGCCCGCCTGCGGCGACATCCTGCACGCCCACCTCGACATCTGGAAGTCTGGTGGGTGCCAGGGAGCAGGAGGGAGCTGGGGAGGGTGGGCGATGCTGTGCAGCAGGAGATGCCCCCCTGATACCCCGCTCCTCCCTTCCAGCCGCCTGGATGAAGGAGAAGGCTGCTCCTGGAGATGTGAGATACTGCGGTGAGTTCTGTATGGGCTCAGCTCCGCTGGCCCCACTCGTGCTTCGGGCAGGTCCGGAGGACTTGAGGGGTCCCTCCCTGTGTAATTGCAATTATCCGGAGCACTGGAGCAGCTGCTGCTGTGGGATCTGTGTGGTTACATTGTCCCTGCCCCAGAGCAGCCCCACGGCGCTCTGCAAAATCCTGCCAAGGGGAAATGGCTCCAACCCCTCACTGGCCCTGTCCCACACCCCCTGCACCTCTGCGGGCTGCACAAGGGCAGGATTGAGGTGTCCTCCCTGCTCCAAGACAGGGAGCAGAAAGCAAAGCTTGCAGACCCAGTGCCTGGGCTGAGCCCGGGGGACCCTCTGGCGTCGGGCGGGGTTCCCTGAGGACTCTGCAGCTCCCTGGGATGGGGCACAGCAGCGAGGTCTGTCCCTTCCCTCCTCTCATACGTCCTTTCCCGTGGCAGGAGGTGACACCAGCTGGGCAGACAGCGAGGTGGACTCGTCCTGCGCCGGCCAGCCCATCCACCTCTGGCAGTTCCTCAAGGAGCTGCTGCTGAAACCGCACAACTACGGGCGCTTCATCCGCTGGCTCAACAAGGACAAAGGTGGGCAGGGATGCTCCAGAGGCCCCGGGGCGGGCGCTGGGGGGCTGAGGTGGGGCAGGGGATGCTGTAACCCTCCGTGCCCCGCTCCCCTGCCAGGCATCTTCAAGATCGAGGACTCGGCGCAGGTGGCCCGGCTATGGGGCATCCGCAAGAACCGCCCGGCCATGAACTACGACAAGCTGAGCCGCTCCATCCGGCAGTACTACAAGAAAGGAATCATCCGCAAGCCCGACATCTCCCAGCGCCTCGTCTACCAGTTCGTCCACCCGGTGTGAGCGGCGGCGGGACCGGCTGAGCTCCGGGAGAGACGGGGGAACTTGGCTGCCTCCCTCTGCTCCAGCCTCTGCCAGCAGCAAGGACCTCGGCTGCGGGGCGAGGCTTCCCCTGCCAGGACCTGCTGGCAACGGACACAGGGACCCCCTCACCTCCAGCAGGCCCTGCAAGGACTGTGCAGAGCCCTCGCCTCGCGTGGGAAGGGTGGGCACGGTGCCTGAGCTTGTCCTCCCTCCTCTCTTCCCTCCCGGGTTCTGGCTGTAGGTGGTTTCACCCCAGCCATTGTTCAGGGAGGAAAAAGCCTGGGGCATGAGCTGAGACAATGGAACCCACAGGGACAGGGACACCCACTGCTGCTCATGGTGGGGTCCTGTCCCAATCCCTGTGGGAGAAGCCTAGCACCAACCGAGGGTGCTGCCTGCCGTGGGAGCTGTGCCACTGGGGACTGTGGGCACCCCCTTGGGCCAGGTGCATCCCCCCTTTGGTTTTCACTCCAGGACATGCTCAACTTCTCCCCTTCACAGGGATTCAGGGCTGCAAATGGGAGTTCTGCAAAGGGGGCAGCTGTAAATGTGGGTGTGGGGCTGTGCACACATCCCCAAGCTGGGTCCCTCATCCTTGTGCACAGGACCACCAGAGTCCTCCTAAGACCCCAGGTTCTGTGCCCTGGCACAAAGCTCTTCCCTTAATTCAGATTTTACTTGGACTGCCTGATTCCGGAGTTTGGGGGAATGAAGATGGCAGCTTTGCCATTTCCCTCTGCCCAATAAATCCAGAGTGTGATCCGCCGAGGCTGGACTGGGGCAGAGAGCTGGGGATTGCTTCACCTGCTCATTGCACCAGAGTCAGAGTTACCTGGCAATGTTGATCTTTTATATTATAGGTTTTTCTGTTTATTTGCTTTTCGGTTTTGGCTGGTGATGAGTTGCGGCTGAGGTTCAAATGCCGAGGGGTGGCCCGGGCTTCCAGGGATATTCTGTGGGAGCTTAAAAGGAAAAACACCTGGTTCTTGGTCTTTTGATTTTTTTTTTTGTTTCCCTTAAAAAATCTACCAGTGCCAGCTACTGCCTTTCCCTTCTGTTCTTGCTCCGTGCTGCTCCCAGAGCAGCAGATCCAGACAGCCCTGCTCACATCCTGGCAGGAGGGATGGAGGGCAACGAGAAGCAGGGGAAGGAGGAAAACTGCCCTGGCCTTTGGAAAAGGGGGTGGAAAAACGAAAAAATGGGGGGAAAGAAAAAAAAGCAGTGTGTTTTGTGATCTGCTGTGTGTGGCTGACGCAGCCAGTGCGGGGGCACTGTGAGGATGGGTCCGTGGTGCCCCAGATCCTGTGTCCCACTCACAGGTCCTCTGGCAGGGTGAGGGAGGGAAGGAGGTGACACCAACCTGCTGTGCCAGTATTTTCACAGGCTCAGGAGAACGCTGGGTCAGGGCTGGTGCTTGGAATGGCCCCAAAACCTGCATAACTCGAGCCCTCCGTGGGTTTCCCAAGGCTTTGTCCAGCAGTGGCACAGGAGTCCCCAAAGGCAGTGTCTATTCCCCTTGTCCCCCCAACCCCCAGCAATGCATCTGAACTCCCCATCCTGCTGCTCCCCAAAACCTTGGGGTGGGGGTGCCATACCTGGGGGTGCCTTGGGGGTCCAAAGCCACCCCAGCTGCCCCCCCGGGGGTGAGACAGACGCACAGCAAAGGAGACCCCAGAGCCAAGGACGCTGACAGAGCTCGGTTATTTTCTCTTGCTGCTTTTTGTTGTTGTATCCACGGAAATACAATCACGAGAGATATATATATTATATATATACTTCTTAAATTACACAATCAATGTACAAAAACCAGGGTGCATTGCTGAGACAGGTGGTTGGTTGGGTCTTTTCTGACTTTGTGGTTTTTTTTCCGGTACCTGGCAGGGGCCGGATGGCTCCCGCCCACCGTGCCCAGCACACGGTGCTTCCCCTGCATCCACGAGAACACTGGATCCCTGGGGCCAAAAAATTCACGAACCAACGGAGGGGGCAGGATAGGAGCAGGAGGAGCGTGCGGGAAGCCGATGGCATTGATGCTGCTAAGGGTGATGGTATGGAAAGAAATGAAAGATGATCCAAAGGGAAGAGCTCGGGATGGCAAACACACCCGAGGCAGGGGGTGGCCGTGCTGGGTGGCAGCAGCCGGGGGAGCTGCGGGACGGGGGCAGAGCCCAGGGGAGGAGCAGGAGAGCTCCGTGGGGACAAGCAAAGGGCAAAGCCTGCGGCCACTCTCCTGCCTTGGCGTGTTTGTTTTCGGCCGTCTTTGCCAGGCAGCTGCTCTGCCTGGGCTGGGTTTCCTGAGCCATCCTCCCCCGGCTGCAGCTCCTGCCGGCACCCGGCAAGGCTGGGCCATGCACATCCCCCGTCCCTGCTCTGCTCCAGCCTCTCTTCAGGAAGGGGTGGATGGGCACCGTGCCCAGCAGTGCCCAAGGCAGTCCTCGCTATGCCAGGCTGGGCACGAAGGTGCTTCCAGCAGCCCTGGGCCCTGCTGGGTCCTGCTCCGGATTTTAGGGCCATCTCACCTGGATCTGGTGTGCGTTGGATACCTGCCCACCCGCAGGGCGATGCTGCTCCCTGCAGTACAGACCGGGCATCGGCTCGGGAGCCTCCGCCCGCTCCAGGTGTGCTGAGAGCCCAGCCGGGAGGAGGAGGAAGCTGAGGAGATGCCAGCAAGCTCCATGGCGGGGCTGGTCCCACCTCACCTGGGCATCTCAAGGATGGCCGTGGGGCTGAAGGGGGCATTCACCCCCTCCCTCGGGGCGGGAGGATGAACTGGGGAGAACATGGAAACACCAAAAAAATAACCAACGGAGTCAGACTCCAATCCCTCTTGGTTTTCTGGGATGAATTTGGTTGGTCCCAGGAGCTTCGGCGCCGTGCATTTCGGAACAGTTCCAGCCAATCAGAAGGCGGCTCATGATTTCAGTATCTTTAAAAACCAACCAATCAGAAGCTCTCACTGGTTGGGCTTTAAGATCTTGAGGTATCGGCTTTTCGCTCAGAAAAAAAAAAAATTCAACTAACGTAGACGAACGGACAACGTCATCTTCCGCTTCACGTTATCTTAGAAGAAAGCGACTATGCAAAATACTCTTCGGAGACAACTCTTAAAAAAATAAAAGCTTGGTCGGAAAATATGTCTGAATCTCTAAGGGTGAGGAGTGAAGGACCAGACGGCAGAATGGCTGGTTGGCTGGTGGAGAGATGGAGACAACGGAGGGTGGATTTATCTGCTGACGGTGACGAGGAGCACACCACAAGACTTAGATTGCCTCCACGTAGTTGGCGGGGTACAGCCCCAGCTGCCCGTTGTCCAAGCGCCCTTTGCACCACCCCTGCTCGTCTTCCTCACCGAGTTTGGTTAGTTCATCACCTGGAGAGGAAGGTGGAAGGGAAGAGCTCATTGCAGGTGCTGGAAATCCTCCCACTCCCTTTTTCTCCCTGGGATGGAGCTGCTGGGGGTTTGCAGGACTCATCCTGGGCACACCAGTTTGTAGGGTAGAAAAGCAAGGGGTGACCCATGAGCCCTCACATGCCCTGTCCCACCACTGCTCCTGTCCCTTCTTTGGGCTCAGCTTCTGCCTTCCCCTTTCTGACCGTTCAACTCTGTGAAGGGCTGGGACAGCTCAGAAATTATTTGTGGGGTTTCACACCCACACCTCCAGCAGACGAGCCCCATCCTACCTGGCACCGGCAAAGCACCGTACCTGCTTTGAAGCTGAGCTCATCCTGCTCCTGCCCGTCGTAGTCGTACAGAGCCCGCACCCTCACGCCCTTCCCCGCCGACTCCTCGTCGAAGGGGTTGGCGCCGCCGTTGGCCTCGCTGGTGTTGAAGGAGTTGCTGCCCTCGTCGTCGGACCACTCGGCGCTGTAGGTCTGCCCGCGGTCGTGGCTGCTCACGCTGGGAGGGGAGGACAGGGAGGGGTGGCTGTCACCGAGGACATCTCGCATCCCCAAATGCTTGCACAGGTAAAGGCCGTGCCTGTCGCGGCACGTCCCGTTCCTGCCGGCCCTCACCTCCCGCGCTCGCCCGCCTGAGCCCCCGTGTCGCCCGCGCTACTGGCGTTGGTCAGGGCCACCCCCTCGCCCTTCTTCTGCTTCTCCTTCCGCGTTATCGTGTGCGTCAGGTCCGGGTTCCACTCCTGCAAGCACAGAGTCACCAACCCCTGAGTGCCTGGCTGCCCCACAGGGCTGCCAGCACCCAGCCAGGGCTCCCAGCCTCACCTCAAACTGGGGCCAGTTCATGGGCATCCCGGGGCCACTGGTGCTGCGGAACCACCGGAGGTCCTCCTGTGCGTCCGACATGCGGATGGTCTGCTCCAGCTCCCGGTACACATTGGCATAGCTGAGGGGAGAGACGTGGTTCGGGGGGCTGTGGGTCAGGGTGAACCCCTGGGGACAGTGTGGGACAGGGACATGCCCAGGTTGTGTCACTTGGGGCTAGGTCGTGTGTCCTCCAAGGCACCAGGGGGCGCCAGGCTCCTGCACAGCCTCCTGCCACTCTGGTACCTCTTGGTGGCCAGGACTCTCTGCCCCTACCTGCTGCTCTCGGCCAGGTTCAGGTGCCTCTTGATGTCCAGGAGCATTTCCTTGAGAAAGTTGAGCCTCTTCTCCTCAAACTGCTGGCACTGCTCGAAGACCTGCTCCATGCTCTCGATGTACTGCGGGGTGCACTTGTTCAGCTCGTCCAGCACCTTCTCGTACTTCTCCTGAGTCTGCAAAAACACAGGAGGGACCCTGGTTGTACCTCGAGCCCCTCAGAGGCCGTTTCTGGGTGCTGAGGTCTGGTTTGGGGGTCACCAGAGCTGGGGAGCCCAAACTGAGCCAGGAGCTTCAGTGGGTGAAATCAGCCCCCAAAAATGGGGCAAATCCCTGCCCAGCTCACACTCCCCTGAGCACTGCCTGCAAGTCCTCATCGTTCTCCAGGAGCACAGGGATGGGAAAATGGGAACTGATGGTGGAGAAAGGGATGTGATGGCCATCTCCACTGGTTTCCTTTGCCCTACACCCCATGTGTCCAGCACGGGGCAGTGCCTCGCACCTTTTGCACATCTTGCTTGCACTTTTCCACTTTGTCCTGGAGCTTCTTCTGCTGCTCAGGAGTGTTGGACTGATCTGCCTTGCTGTTGGCTTCACGGGTCATGGCCAGCTTCTCCTCCTTGCATGCCAGGTGATAGGCTTTCTTGGCTGTCTCCAGCTGTGGGGGGGACAGGGAAAGGACATCAGAGTAGCAGTCACAGCCCCCTGCCAATCCCTCTGCCTGTGGGGAGGTGCCACGCATCTCTCCCAGCCTGGACTGGGCACACAGAGTTGGACCTGGGCACACAGAGATGCCCCAGGACATTCTGTGCTTCTCTCACCTCCTTGAGCTTCTTGGCCCAGGGCTTCTGGGCTTTCCGGAAGCCATCCTCAGCCTCCTTGGCCTCCTTGAAGCCCCCCATGATCTGCTTGTGGTAGGCGTCCTTCTGCCAGTTCTTGACCTTCTCGAAGTCGTCGTTCAGGAGGCTGTTCTTCACGTCCTGGTGCAGCTCGCTCACCTTGTCCGCCTCCGTCATGATCGCGGCCCACGCCTTCTCCAGGCTGCCATACTGGGGACCTGGGGGCCGAGGGGACAGCTGGGGGTCACCCACTGCCCTCACCCCCTCCATTTCTGCCAGGTGAGGCTGTAATGGTACACAGGGACCCAGGTGTCCTGGGGAACCCCTCCCCCCGGGGAAGCTATGGAACCTTTCTCGATGAGCTGCCTCCACCGCTTGGACCAGTCAGTGAGCTGCTGGGCGTAGGACTTCTCGATCTTGGCCCGCTCGTGCACGCAGTTCATGAGGTCATTGCAGAGCCGGTGTCCATCATCGATCCTCTTCACTGTGCGCTTGTAGTTCCCCACCTGGGATGGGCACAGGGACAGGCAGGTGTGGGGGCTGTGACCATCCTGCCTGGCTCAGCCCCAGCTGGCCTGGGGTGGCTACAGGGGAACCATCCGGCAATTTGGGGGTGCAGAGATGGAGCTTTGGGTTGGGGCTGCTCAAGCTCAACTCCCTCCAACCCCTCTGTCACTCAGAGACAACCAAGAGACCTTGGGCAGAGCCAGCTCAGACACAGAGCCACCACAGCAGGGATGCTCTCAGGCAGAGAAGGGAGGGCAGGGGATACCCCGGGGCACAGTGTGACACGGCAGTGGGGTCTGTGGGAGGAGAGGATGGCCAGGACCAGGACTCACCTCCCAGAAGCTGTCGGTTGTTTCCTCGGCAGCTGATGCCGACTCGTCGTAGGAACCCGACATGGCTCCTGGCGCTGCCTCGGGGGTCAGAGCAGGAGCTGGGGGTTTCCTGGGCAAACACCAGCCTCATGCACTGAGGGGACAGAAGAGGGGAGTCATGGGGGCTGCACGAGACCCCCATTCCTCCTGCCAACAGCTCTGTGGGGCAAGACAAGGGGGACAGACAAGGGGACAGTGCCTGCTCCAGCTCTGGACCCACAGACCCCTGCAGTGCCCATCACACACTTGGTGCCATCCAAACATCCCCAGATCCAGCGGTGCTGGGAGGGAGTAGCAGGGAGCAGCACAGTGGGCGCTCACTGTGCCAGACCTGGCTCAGCACTGGGAGCTGCTGGGCGAGGGGCCGTGGCTGGGTCAGGGGATGCACTGCCCAAGAAATTCTCATCCTGATATTCCACCCTAATCCGTCTTGATCTTCAGAAAAACGGTATCCCCAGAGCGTCACGTGTCCCTGCTGTGAGGCTTAACCCTTTTCTGCTTTCCTGAGGGCTGGGAGGGGGTTGGTGCTGGGGGTGACATTGCACAGGGACAGAGCGAGGACTGTGGTGGCCGTTTCCAGGCATTCTCCTCATCCTGATCTGGATTTGGACGATGTTTCCACAGGAAAGCACTGGGGCTATCCTGCACGGCATCTGCCACCGGGATGGGGACAAGGTGGCCACGAGCAGCTCAAATTTCCTCCTGCCCTGTCCCCAAAAGGGCTGGGGAGAGGGATTTGGCCATGAACCTCACACATCATCCCTTCCTTGGGGAGGTGGAATGGGCAGAGGGAGGCCCGGCTGCCTGTGCCCTGCCGTGGAGTGGGAGGGCAGGGCTGGGGACACAGGGTCCTGTGGGAACACTGGAGAGTGCCCACGGTCTCCAGCTGTGCGCACAGCTGGCCCTGAGGTGTCCCCGGGCTGGGGCAGGGCATGGCCCCAGGCGAATGGGGACCTCAAACAGTTACTGGAGCGCGCGCAGGGCTCGCTGTGCTGGAACTAACAGGGCCTGGCAGGGATTTAGTGATATAACCAGGGAGGCACCAATCCCCTCCACCCTCCCCAGACGGTTAAAAATAAACGCATGACTGTCCCTCGCTCAGCCGCCGAGACGCAGATGGATGGGGGACAGCAGCGTCCCCCTGCAGCTGGCAGCACGCGGCGCCAGCGCCTGCCTGGCACCCACGGCACCACCACCACTCCTACTGGCACCCACGGCACAGCCACTGTCACTGCCTGGCACCCACGACACTGCCACTGTCCCTGCCTAGCACCCACAGCACCGCCACCACTCCTACTGGCACCCACGGCACAGCCTCTGTCACTGCCTGGCACCCACAGCACCACTGTGCCTGGCATTCATGGTACCACCACTGCCACTGCCTGTCACCCGTGGCATCATCACCAACCTTGCCTGGCAGCCATAGCACAGCCACCGCCACTGCCTGGCAGTCACGGCACCAACATCATTCCTGTCTGGCACCCACGGCACCATCACTGCCACTGCCTGGCACTCACAGCACTGCCACTGTCACTGCCTGGCACTCACAGCACCATCACTGTCACTGCCTGGCACCCAGAACACCAACACTACTCCTGCCTGGCACCCACAGCATGGCCACTGTCCTTGGCACCTACAGTGCCACCACTGCTCCTGCCTGGCACCACAGCACCGCCCTCCCCACCCCAGCCCCCGCAGGCTGCCCCGGTGCACCTGCAGTGGTGACAGAGCCCCTGGTGGCACAGCCCCAGGGGAGCCTGCAGGTGCTGAGTGCATCGTCTCCCTGAAAGCCGCGGGCACAGCGCAGTGCCCAGTCCTTGTGCCCCTGGGTTTTGCTGCAGACACTGCACTGGCACGGCAAGGGCACCCTCAGGGTGACAGCCCCAGCGTGCCAGGGCTGGAATGGGGACTGTAGGGAGGGAGCACACCCATGGCTGGGTGTACCCCAGGACCCACGGGCACAGTGCCAGCCCCAGCTTCCCTCAGCGAGCCGCTCATGCCACGGGGCACTGTGGACGTGGCTGCCGCAGCTCCCTCTCCAAGTCACTACCTGGTCCGAGCCGCAGCCCCGGGGTTATTTTTGGCTCTGCATCACTTCCCAGCTAACGCTGCCGCCTCCTTGCCACTCTCCTGCCACGCACCCCACGCGCGACCATCCTCGCACGCCCTCGTACGTGTGTGTGCCCGCACCATGCCAGGCCGCCTCGGCTGCCTGTGCCACAAGTGCCAGCCCCCTGCCAGCCCCTGCCAGCCCCCAGCCCTGCTGGCACAGCCCATCACCTCGCATCAGGGCGGCTGGCGGTGATGCCTGGCGCCTGCAGAGCCGGCGGCCGAGCCGCGGCGTGGAGAGCTGCCAGCCCCAGCCATGCGCTACTGCTTGGGTACCCTCGGCCCGGGGGGCTCCGCTTTGGCCCCTCGCTTCCATGGAGCTGCCAGGGAGAAGCCACGGAGCTTTTGGCATCAAGTGACAATGGAGTTTGTCCCAGCTCCTGCTCCACGTGCCCTTGGGCTGCTCCTGCAGAAGGGGCCCCCCTGCGCGTCTCTCCTGTCAGCCTGCTCAGCGCTGAGCACTGACACGGTTCTCCTCACCCTCCAGGCAGCTCCTGCTGCCCTGCTGCTGCAGGGGGGTCTCTGCCCTCTGTGGGGGCCAGGCCGTGGCCGTGGCCCTGCACAGGCAGGAGGCTGCTGCAATGCAGAGGCTGGTGCTGCTGACACTGCGGGCAGGGCATGGGCAGCTGCCTGCACCCCCATGGCAGAGCCCTGGCTGGCAGAGCCCCGTCCCCAGCAAGTCCTGCTGTCCCCTGTCCCCAGGTTGCTCTCTCCGGGTGTGTTTGTTGTCCCAAACCCAGCATCTCTCCTGCAGCCAAGCAGCAGGGATGGGGATGTCACACTCCTGGGCACATTGGCTGAGCCTGGTGGGGACCAAGGGTAGGAGTGGCTGCAGAGCCTCTGGTGCAGGCTCCTCTGCTGCACAGAGCTCCTGGCCAAGGCAGGACGGTGGCAGATGCACTGCAAGGAGAGGAGCAGAGCACAGAGCGAGATGGTGTCCCCATACCTGTCCCCATCCTGACCCCGGGCAGGTTCACACCAGGTGTGAGCCCCATTGCTGGGATGGCAGTGGGTGAGTGACCATTGCTGAGAGCAGCCAGAGCAGGGGGAAGCCACACTGGGAGCTGCACTGGTCTGTGGGAATCCAAGCAACTGGGCTGGGCCTTGGGATTTTGGCCACAGGAAAGGTCATTTGCTCTCCCTTAGCACAGGACTGATTGAGGGTCCATTTCAGGGTGCAGAGCCAATGCCACCGTGATGCACCACTGTGGCCACATGACAACCACTCGTGGCAAAGACAAATGGATTCAGCTGAGAAAGTCTAGAGGAGCCTGGCAACAGCATCTCCCACCATGTTCTGGGGCTGCCCTGCTGCATCCACCACAGCTACCAGGGCCCATGTGCTGCTCCCACTGCAGCCACACACAGGGCCTGAGGTGGCCACACATGGGAGGTGAAGTGGCCGCATATGGGGGATGAATTGGTCGCATATGGGGGGTGAAGTGGCCACCTGTGGGAGGTGAAGTGGCCACATATGAGGGATGAAGTGGCCACATATGGGAGGTGAAGTGGCCACATATGGGAGGTGAAGTGGCCAAGGCACAGCAGCAGGTCCCAGGGAAAACCCACGACACCGACGTGTTACAAGAGGCTTTGCAGCTGCAGGAGCTGTGCCTGGTTTGCTGCTCAACTCTGACCCAGCTGAGCTGCTGTGGGATTCCCACCCCAGGGCTGGGGCAGAAAAACGCTCCTGGGGCTGGCAAGGGTCAGAGCTCAGGGAGCCAGGGAGCATGGAGGGGTTTGGCTGTGGTGTGGCCCCCTCCAGAACCCCCATGTGGACCCTGTGAGGAAATGGTTAAGTGAGTGCTGCTGATTCACACTGGCAGCTCCACACCAGCAGCGCCCGGGGCTCGGGGCTGAGCAGCCTCAGCATCCATCCTGCCCCAAAAACAAGCCCAATGCCAGGCAGGTGGTGAGCCTGGGCCCTCCCAGGGTACTGTCTTCATGGGAGCAGGCTCATGTAGGGTCCCTCCTGCATTTCCTGGCAAAACCCCTTTGGCTGCAACATGAGCAAGGCTGGAGCCCTTGGGCTAAGAGCCAAATCCAGAACGGTGGGTGATTCTCCATGGGATTTCAGCCAGAGCAGCACCCTAGGGCTGCCTGGGACCTGGTGTTCCAGCAGTGTATGAGGTGGCTGCAAGGGCAGCAGGACCCTAGAGGGGGCACATAGGTAATGGTGGGAAACTTCTGGGAGCCACTTTTCCAACAAATCCTGGGTGGAATGTGCCTATGGAAGCCCCCTTGTTTCCATCAGGGTCATCTGCATTTATGGGGGGATCTGAGGCCTGGGGACCTGCTGGACCCTGGGGGGTCAGGGCTTGTGGGCTCCCCCAAACCAGAAAGGAGGTTCAGTGATCCAGGAGCAGTACCAGGAGCCTTGTGTCCTGTGCACAGCCGGGAGGCCACCGGGGGCCAGGTGCTGCCTGGTTGCAGTAGCCAGGGGAGATGCATTTGCTCCAAGCCCTGGCAGTGATCTGCTTCACAGCTCATGTGGGCTCTGCAGAGACCTTCCCCTTCCCCCTGTGCTCCCAAAATCCCCCTGCTCAGGGCACCCATTAATCTTCTAGGGATTTTAGGAGCCTTGTGTAAAAATTTCTGGAAGCTTGCTTGGCATTTGCGGATAACGCAAGAGTCTCTCCAGGGGAGCCTGCAGCCCAGCTCAGGGACAGCGGATGCGCCGGGAATGCGGATGGGGAATGTGGATGGGGATCCCGGGAGGGGCAGCAGCAGCAGGATCGCCAACCTGAGAATGTGCTCAGGCTGGGAAAGGGAGAGGGGGCTCATCCTCAGCTGGGGGTTCCACTGGCTGCCCAGCTTTGCAGCTCTGTCTCATCCTGCCGCCTCGGCTCGCCGCGGTAAACAAGGCTGCTCGGACACCGAGCAGGGATTTGTGCGGTCCCGGGAGCCGCGTTTAGGCAGAAATCCAAAGATGAGGTTTGCAATTAAGCCCAGAAGTGGCAAACAGGGATGGTGGAGGATACGGCGGTGCCATCACCCCGCTTCCGCATCAGGGAGGGGGGAAGCGGAGCGTCACGCGCTGGCACGGGGGTCCCGTCCCCTGAGCCTTGGTGGGATGGACCCGGAGCTGGTGGTGACAGAAGGCAAATGGGGCTGCTGGGAGCAGGAGAGGTGGAGGGACAGCGGAATTTCAGTTGTCTGTGGTGGGGAAGCAGACTTGGAGCCAGAGGGGACAGGAAAGTGGGGAGATGGGGCGAGCAGCAAGGGAGAAGCTGGGATGACACTGCTGAAAGGAGGGGGTTCAGCGATGGGGTAAGGTGTTTATTTGGGCAGGGGGACAGCCATGACAGGGACAGCACAAATTCCTCCCATTAATTGCAGATGGGGAAACTGAGGCACAAGCCCGGAGTGCGGCATTGCAGAAGGGGTGTCCCCTTCCCCAGCACCCCATTGGACACACAGAGGGGGTGAAGGTCATAGATCCCCCCCAACCTCCCTGGCTTGCAGAAGGGATCAGGGGACATTGCGTCCTGCCGAGGGGTGCAAAGCCATGCCCCACTGCCCCCTCCTTGCACAGCATCCCCCCCGCCGTGCCCCCATCCCCGCAAGGAACCAGGGCATCCTGCACCCCATCCCGCCAAGGGACCCCGGCATCCCGAACCCATTCCCGCAAGGCACCGGGTGTCCCGCACCTCCTCGCCGCAGTGGACCCGGCTGTCCCCGCGGGGGCCGCGCTCACCTGCCGGGCGCCGGGGGGGCCGGGGGGGCCGGGGGCCCGAGGCCGGGGCCGGGGCTCCGCTCGCTCCGCTCCGCTCGCTCCGCTCCCGCCGGGCAGCGGCGGCGCGCACGGCCGCGGGCACGCGCCTGCCCGAGCCGCCCGTTGCCATGGCAACCGGGATGGAGCCGCTGCTGCGAAAATCATCGGGGGGGGGCGGATGGGGGGGGGGGGAATGGACCCCCCCAATCCCCGCGTCCGCGCCCACCCCGAGGTTCCGCACTGCCGCCAGCCCCCGCAGGACCCGCCGGCCCCAGACCCTCGCCCAGGGCACCCAGCGGGGCCGGGCTGCGGCCCGGGGGTACGGCCTGGGGGGGCTGGGTGCCGGGGTCGGGCCCCGGGCTCCACTGAGGCCTAATCGGACTCGTTTCCCGGGGCGGGGGGGCTCTTTGGGACCCCCCCGGGGTTCCTGCTCCTGCTACCCCGGGGATAGTTTTCCCTCCTGCACGGGACGGGGCACAGCCGCGCACTCCCTCGGCTGCTGCCCCGACCTCTCTGTCACCCCCGCGGTTGCAGGGGGGGTTTGGGGCTGAGCCACAGCTTTTGCAGGAACAAACACCCCAAAACGCCTTCGGAGAGGCAGCCGGTGCCGCCTTCTTGCCAAATGTGCCAGCTGGGAACAGGCTGGCATGAGAATCAGGAACAGCCTTTTCCCCCCGGCAGGGCTGGGGAAGGGGGTGAGGGGGCTGCATCCCCCAAGGCTTCCCGGAGGGGAGCGGGGCAGCTCTCCCTCCCTGCCATCTGCCCATCTGCCTCCTCCCAAGCCCCGGGGCTCATGCCCGAGGTCACCGGGGCTTGTTACGGGATGGGATTCCAGGGGGCAGAGGGGGCTGGAAGCCGTCGGGAAGCAGGCAGGATGCGGGTGGGGGTGATGACAGGCTCCCCGACACTGCGCCTGCATCCCCCCGCGAGCGGGGGATGTCAGAGAAATTAAAAGCCAGCAGGAGACGAGAGCGTCCAGGCGAGTAACCGAAGCCGCTGCAGAAGCTGCAGTAATGAGGCTGCCGGGGCCGCCGCCGCCGGGATCAGGTTGCCCAGAGAATGCGACCCGGTCCCGGGGGGCTCTGCCGGCCTCCGACGCCGGCTCAGCTTTCCCCTAACAAGCGCCTTCGACTGCCTAATGAAGCTCGGTGGGGCTCTCCAGCCCGCCTGCCTTCCGGCTCCTTCCAGCCCCGTGCCACCCGAGCCAGCCCACCTCATGGCCAGACAGAATGGCCCCCGGAAGGTTTCATGCCCGGCAGCAGCTGGGGTGAGACCCCGGTGATTTAATCCCAAACAGAAGTGGGATGGATGGTGGTTCCTTCAGGAGAGGGAGATCTTAGCCTGTTGGCATTTCGGGGTGAGGAACTGGAGGGTGCTGAATAACTGGTCATGGCTCTTTCAAGCAGTGAGTTGGCAGTTCTCAGCACAGGGTCACTGCAGGCACTGCTGGGATGTCCCAGCTGCCATCTGCCCTGACAGCATCCCTGCTGCAGAGAGGAAAATGTCCTTGGCTTTAAACATTAGGTGACAAATGCTGTCCAGGATGGTGACCTCAATGACTTAGGGGGGTTCCCCAGGGCAAAGAACCATTGCCACCAGCTTTGTGGTCTATGCAGGTGGCACCAGCTCAGGTCTCCTGCCCTGCAGCTTGGGCTGTTCCATGATGGGAGCAGGTGGGAGCTCTGCCTCCTCGGTTCTTTCACCAAAAATTCGGTCACGACAAACTTTTCCCCGGCTCTCACCATCCCACCGTTTACTGTTTTCAGTGGTAAGTCACTTCTCCTCCTGTAAATGAGCTTCCTTGTGGGAAGCAGCAGACGGTATTGGCAGGAAATAAGCCCTGATTTATCGGGCCACTTGCCGCTCTGGAATTACAGCTCCATGAGCACAAACGGAGAAGTCGGAGAGCACATGAGCCCACACCGTGATCCCGGCGGCTGCTGGAGCCAGAGCGGGCAGGAATGAAGAGATGCCACTAGGGATCAGCCGCCTGCCCATCACCCAGGCAGGAGTGCCGGCCTTCGCACGAATGGGGGGGTTTCGAGCACAGCCATCTCCCGCCTGCCTCCCCAGCAAGGGATGGAAAACGTGTTTCCTAAATCCCGGCAGAGCCCCGAGTTATGGGGCTCAGCTGTTTCTGGGAGCAATGGGAGAGCCCGTGGGCGGTCCAGGGAAGACTGGTGTGGGTGGGGGCAGAGGGCATCCCAGGCATCCCGAGCCCATTCCTGTCCTCCACTGCCTCTTCCCTGGGGCTCCAGGGGCCGGATGAGGCCAGTGCCCCACGCTCGCCCCGTGCCCGGGCTGCGTCGCCGCTGCGGATGTGCCGCCGGTCCCAGGAGCCCTCCGGGGAGCTGGGAGAATGCAAGCGCTACTTTGCATCTCTAATTAGCCGCGGAGGATAATTGGCGGCTCTGCGGCAGACAGGCAGCCATTGTGGAGGGCCCCGCGCGTGGCAGGTGCTCCCAGAAACCCAAATCCCACCGAAACAATCCCCTTCTTGTCTGCCTGTGACTGGCCGGGGCATCCTCCGAGCCCTTCCGGGGAAGGGGCTGGGGCCAGGACATAAAGGCTCCATTTTTCCTGGGAAGCAGCATGAAGCTGGCTGCAGGCAGCTGCCTGAGCAGCCCATACATTTCATCCATGGCCACCACAGTGGTGCTGGGGCTCGCTGCCTCTGGCCTCCCCTGCTGTGCCATGCCGGGGGCAGCCGGACACTGGTCTGGCTACCCCTGCAAGGCTGCTGGATGTGGCCTCTCCTCCTCCAGGATCGTCCGCAGGAGCTCAGCAGGTCTGGAGTTTGCCTTCAAGGTGTTGCACAAACGCCGGCCAGGCTGGCAGCCCTGGGACAAAGTCTGTCCCTGGGCAGAGCTGTGCCAGGTGCTGTGCTGGAGGAGCCTGGCTCCATCCAGCCCTGGCAGGGAGCAGCACAGCTGGGGACAGGGCATTCCCAGCGAGGGGGATCCCACTTAGAGCCAAGCCCAGGCTTTGGGCTCAGGACGCGGCCCTGGTTGGTGCTGACGCGCTTTGCTGATGTCCCTTCTCTTCTCGCCCTGCCCTGTGCACGTCACTGTCGGTCCCTGCCAGTGCCTGGGCTCTTTTCCCTCAATCCTTTCACGGTTAAATCCCGCTCCCGTCCTGCCGCAGCCCCTCCGGCGGCCGCACACCCTGGGAGAGGAGGGAGAGGAGGGAGAGAAAGCGGCCAGGGTAGCACAGGCAGGGCAGGGCAGCACCTCCAGCATCAGCCGAGCCGCTGCCTGGTGAATTCCCCGATTTTCTCTGCGCTCATGCAAAGAGAACACAAAACCCCAGGAGGTGCATAGGACTCTCAAGGTTTCAGCGCGGGTTTCGGGGCTGGGCGCGCTGGGAGCCGCAGTGCCTGATCTCTGCTGTGCTGCGGCCACGGCCTCGACCTGGACTTTTGGCTTAGGGATGGGGTTTGCCCAGGGAAGGCGATGCGGGGGCTGCAGGATGCGGGAGCAGCCGGGGAGGCTGCCGGGAAAGCTCTAATCCGTTTAGCAAAGCACTTGCTTTGCCATTTCCGAGGCAGGAGGTGCAGGAGCTGTGAGGAGGAGATGCAGCAGAGGCAGGGACAGGGACAGCGACAGCGACAGTGTCCATGGACAGCGTGTCCGGGCCAGCAGGGACAGCTCCTGCTCCGCAGGACGAGCAGGGGTGTGCGTTTCTCCCGAGGGATGCCGCAATTGTCGCAGCATCCTGGGGGTCACCCTGTGGGAGCTTCAACCCAGCTGCCCCCGAAAGGAAGAAAGGAGGGGATGACACGGTATCAGAGCCTCAGGATGGCACCGGGCAGCTCCAGGAATGAGGCGCATCCCTCGCTCCCTCCCGTTCCCCACCCGGCACGGTCCGGCACAAGTTGGAAATCACTTAACACGGGTCGGGAGCGGGTTCGTTTCCCAGCGCAGGGCGCGGACTCGGTTCAAACACCGGAGGGGACAGCGCTGTCACAGCGCCCCGATGCCCGGCATCCCCTGTGCCCCCCGGGGACAGCCCTCCGCCCCCCGCCGTACCTCGGGGCCGCGGGGACAGCGGCGGAGCCTCTCCCGGGGCCGGCGCTGCGCATCGCGGGCAGGTCGCGGCAGATGGGGCGGAGGGAGGGGGTAAAGATCAGCTCGGAGATTAGGGCGGCATTTTTAGCCGACCAATCCCCGGCCCGGCGCGGCGGCTCCTCGGCCGCGCAAGGTGACAACGCGAGCGCGGAGGGGATGGCCATAAAGCCCGGGGGCGGCGGGGGTCCCTGCGCCTCCCCCTGCCCCCTCTTGCTGTCCCCACCCGGCGCTGCTCCGGGGGTGCCATGTGCCAAATGCCCGGTGTATTTAGCGGTACAGCGGGGCCGTGTCCCCTTCCCCGCTGTCCCCGCTCCTGTCGCTCCCGGGGGGTTCAAACCCCCGGACAGGGCGGGAGAGCCCCGGGCTGGGGGAGACACGGGGTGTGCCCAAGGGGACACAGCTCCAGTCCCATCCCGCCGGAACGAGAGCCTCCAGACGGGGTGGACGCCGGCTCCCGGGCGGGTGTTTTGGGGAGCAGAGCACTGCGGTGCCTCCGGGAGCCTCGAGCCCTTGGGCCGGGTGGGACCCACGGCTCTCCGGGACCGCTGGCAGGGCTTTACAGCCCCGCTCCCAAGGACACCGGGCACCGCGGGGAGCTGCGGGTGACACGACTGGGGACACAGGGGGATGTCACGGCTGGGGTGGCACGGGGTGGACGAGGCGGGGGTCGCCTGCTGACCCTATCAGGCACCATGGCGGGCTGCCCGCTCCCAGGCGGGAGGGGGCCTGCGCTCCGCTCAGGCAGCGCCGTGGCCACCCTCGCCGCCGGGGGGGGGCCTTTCGCACGGCGGAAGCGGCGGTCCGGCGCACGCGCAGCCCTTTCCGGTCGGGCCCCGCCGCTACCGCCACGGTGAGGCCTCGCTCGGGCCATCGGCCCCGCATCGCCGCCATCCCGCGGCCTGGAGCCTCCTGCGGGATATCTCCGCGATTGGGGCGCCAGGCCCGGCTGTGCGGGGAGGGAGGGATTGGGGGCGCCAGGCCGGGGGGTGGTACCGAAGGTCCAGCGCTGGCACCGGGGCCTGCTGGCCCAGCGCTGCCGCAGGGGTGGCCCGTGATCCTCAAGGGTTCAGTCATGCCCAAGCACGGGGAGCTCCGCGCGCCCCGGGCCCGGCGGGTCCGGGAGCGCCGCCCGTATCCGAGTTCCCGTCCTGGGGCGCTGCCGGGGCCGGCTCCGGCTCTCGGAGGGGCGAGAGGCTCCCACGGCTCCCGGTTCCCGGGTTCAGTTTGAGTTAATAGTAGCACCAATGGCGTCCGCGGCGGGCCGGGACAGGCTCCCTCCTAGGTCACAGCCCTTCCCTCCCTGTGCCCGTGTCCCGCTGTGACCGACAGTGCGGGGGATGATTAAAGGAGTAAAGGCTGAGACTGCTCCGTTTTCCCTCCCGAGGAGCAGCCCGGTGGGAAGAGCGTCCCGGGGCAACTCGGGGTGCACTGGGGTCACCCAGCAGGGTTCGCTGTCCCCGGCGCAGATGTTGGTGCCCAAATGTCACCGAGCCCCGTTTCCTGTGCCCTCTGCAGATGTTGATGCCCAAGAAGAACCGAATTGCCATCTATGAGCTGCTGTTCAAGGAGGGGGTGATGGTGGCCAAGAAAGACGTGCACATGCCCAAACACCCCGAGCTCGTGGACAAGAACGTGCCCAACCTGCACGTCATGAAAGCCATGCAGGTGCGAGGGCTTGGGGGCACACGGGGTGTTGGTTCTTGGGGTGTGCTGCATTGTGTTCTGTGCATGTGAATTGTTCCCCATTCCCACATTCCTGTTTTCCACTGCCCTGCTGAACCCCAGGGGCTGTGAGGCACTGGTGGAGGAGCTGGGAGGGGCTCAGCCCTAACTGGGAGCTCTCTCTGCAGTCCCTCAAGTCCCGGGGGTACGTGAAGGAGCAGTTTGCCTGGAGACACTTCTACTGGTACCTGACCAATGAGGGCATCCAGTACCTGCGGGATTATCTCCACCTGCCCCCCGAGATCGTCCCGGCCACGCTGCGCCGGAGCCGCCCCGAGACTGGCAGACCCCGGCCCAAAGGTCAGCTGGGGTGGGCACAGGGGTGCTGGGCAGCCAAGGGTGGGCATGTTGGGCTGTCAGGAGAGTGGGGCTGTGGGAATTGGGTGTAAAATTGTGAGCAGAGCAAGGAAACGTGGTTGAGATTTGTGGCTGTTGTACCTGGCAGTGGACTGGTGTCTCCTGAGAGGGTGGGGAGAGCTGGGACCCAGAGGGACATGCTCTGAGTGGGGATTGGGACTAGGATTGCTGGGAACATGCCTGCTGAGATTGGAATATGGTGGAGGTACTGTCCAGGGCCGGCTGAGCCCCACCTGGGGATCACCTGTGGCCAGGTTGGGTGTCCCACTCTGCCTTCCCCACGGACACTGAAGGTGCTGCTGAAACAGGGCTCATTGTTAAAGGTCAACAGCAAACTTGTGGTGGAGGAGCAGCAGAGCCAACAAAAGTGCTGAGGGGTTTAGAACGTCTCTCTATGAGGGGAGGCTGAGGGAGCTGGGCCTGGTTAGTCTGGAGGAGAGAAGACAAATACCCACAAATATCCCCGGGGATGTACCAGAGGATGCTGCCAGGCTCAGTTCAATGGTGCCCAGTGACAGGACAAGGAGCAGTGGCCAGAAACTAAAACACAGCAAGTTCCACCTCAACATGAGGAGGAACTTTGCATGTGGGTGGCAAAGCACTGGAACAACTGCCCCGGGAGGGTGTGGAGTCTCCATGTCTGGACATATTCCAAACCCACCTGGACACATGCTTGTGTCACCTGCTCCAAGTGACCCTGCCTTGAGAGGGGCTGAACTGGATGATCTCCAGATCACCGCCCATCTGCTCTGTGATTCTGTGTGTTGAAATTGCAGCTCTGATTTTTCCCTCGGTGGGTTTTCACATCCCTGAGTGCAGGGGGTGTAGCCAGATGTGCTCTGGCTCTGGGGGCTCACATGGCTTGTGCTTTTTTGGTTCTGAGCCACACTAGGAGCCATGGGGTGCTGGGAGTTCACCCCCAGCTGCTGCAGTTTGTGTCTGAGCCAAACAAAATGGGAGCATCACCTGCTTCAAAGGAAGGAATTGCAGAGAAACTGAGAATACACTGCTTTCTTTGATCTATGAGTTGCTTAGATGTTCCAAGATTTGTTCTTTACATGCTGTCTTTATGCACTGAGCTAAAGGAGCTGCATCCCAGCTGGAAGGGAGAGAGGGAGAGGTGGCAACTTCTGGCCAGGGTTTGTGCAGGAGGAGCTGTGTGTGGTGTCACAGCCTTGTCCTGGTGCTGGAACCCTCCTCAGCCCCATCTGGGCAGGGATATGTGGAAGGGCTGCACTTGTTGCTCTTTTTTGCTATGGATGACCTGCCTGAGGCAGCAGCAGCCTGGGAGCCACAGAGGTGGTGTAATAAAAGAATTATTACAAGAACTGGGTTTTGTATGGCCAAACCAGTGCCTGGGGACGTGCAGGAGGACACTGGGGTGTGCCAGCTGCCCCTCAGTGGGTCTTGCCTGGGTGGGCCCAGCCTGGGCTCCAGGAACATATCCCAATCCCTGAGAGGTGGTGGTCCCACCGTGTCTGGGTGTTCCTACAGGAGTTTTGTCTGCTGTTAATCTGAGATTCCACAGATAATCTACTTTTACTGTCATGAATGTGTTCTGTGGGGGGATTTGGGGTACTGGCACTGTGGCTGTTCCAGGTTGGGGTCAGAATTCTGTCCTGTAGTTTGTCACTCAGCTGTGCACAGGCTTGTTTGACATGGCAGATTCCCAGTATTTCTGGGATTTTTAGCAACAATAATGTTCAGCACTGGTTTGATAACCAGAAGACTGTTGAGATGATGCTGTAAGCCCACTTCTCACATTATTTAACTTCCACCCTGCCACAAGCTGGGACACCTGAGCAGATTTCACCCTTAAAGCGAAGTTTCCCTTTACTAAATCACTTTTTTCCTTAGGTTTATTCTCCCTGATGTGCCCCAGGTGCAGCACTGCTGGCACACCCGATGCTGTTCTGCACCTTGGGGTGCAGGAAGGAGCTGTTTGTGCCCTGGCTGAGCAGTGTTTGAGGCTCTGCTGTGTGTTGCAGGTCTGGAGGGCGAGCGCCCGGCGCGGCTCACGCGGGGCGAGGCTGACCGGGACACGTACCGCCGCAGCGCCGTGCCACGTGAGTGTGCCCCCCCGCCCTCCTGGGGACAATTTTCCCACCTCTAAGGCTCCTCTGAAGGAGAAAAGGGGAAGATGAGACTTTGGGCATAGCTTAAGAGTGTGTATGTGCAGGTGGATGGGAGGTTTGCTGGAGTTCAGTCCGGCTGAGCTGTGGGATTTTCTCTGGGGTTGGTTCAGTAACTCTCAGACTTGCTCAGTTAAAGCTGTTTCACTTTGCTGTGTTCAGCCCGGTTATAGTTCTGTGGGATGGTTAAAGCTTTGCTTCCAGGCGGGAGAGTGCTGTGCTGGGCAGGGGTTTCTGTGGGCACTGACTGCTTCTCTCTCTGCAGCTGGTGCTGACAAGAAGGCTGAGGCTGGTGCTGGAGCAGCCACAGAATTCCAATTCGTGAGTATTTGCATTTGAGCTTTGCTTCTTTTGTTGAAGCCTTTGATGAGAGAAGCTGGAGGGTCCTGCCTGTGGGACTCTGAGGGTGTCAGAGAGACTGGAAACTGTCACCCTTCACAGGCAGCTTACTCACTGTGGGGACAGGATGTGGTGGGACAGAGGCCAGTGACAGGTTTGAGAGCAAGCCGAGCTCTTTGGAGATCCATAATTTTATACGTCAAAAATAAAAGTATTTTAGGTGTGAGGCACAGAACTGGCTGGAATGGGTTGATGTTGGTGGCACTCACCTGGCTGACCTCTGCCATCAAAGACCTTTGATGATGTTTGTTCTTGCTGTCATTGCTTGACACAATGATTTCTAACACTCTCCTTTTGCTGTTGCAGAGAGGTGGATTCGGTCGTGGACGTGGTCAGCCTCCGCAGTAGAACTTCGTGCTCATGTTTTGTGTATAATAAAAGAGGTGAAAATGTCACTGGGTTCATGCCTGTGTCTCTCTGAAGTGCACAAACAGAGCTCACGAAGCACAGTGTGACTCAGATCTTTGGCATCTGGAGCAGCACTTTGGGAGTGATTAAATACAGGTTCTAGTGAAGGAACTCTCCAAGTTTAGGGGGTGTGGAGGTGAGTCCTGGAGGAATGTGGGAGTGTTTCCCATCTGCCCAGGGCAGTGATGATTCCCAGCAGTGCAGCAGGGCTGGGCTGTTCTGCAGATGGAGAGCTCAGCTGTGCCAGCCCATGTCCCTGTGCTCGGGACATAGCCCGCGTGGGCGGGTCCGCGTGTCCTGCACCGCTGCGCTGCCACCTGCACTGTCACCTGCACTGTCACCTGCGCTGTCCCTTACAGGGACCGAGGGCGGCGTTCGCCAACGTTGGCGAACGTTGTGGGGGGGGGAGTGGCGCAGTGGCCGCCGCCCGCCGCCAGGCGTCGCTCGGCAGCCGGTGACAGCGACCGGTAACGGGCCCGGCATGGCCGCGGTGTCACCGGCAGGAGGAGTGGACACCCTGCTGGGTGTCACCGCAGTGGCAATGGACGCGGACCCGCGGTGTCACCGGGGGTGGACACACACACACACGGAGTGTCACCGGGGCCGTGTACACGGCCCCACGGTGTCACCAGGGATATGAACACACACACGGAATGTCACCAGGGGGATGGACACGGACCTACGGTGTCACCGGGAGGTTGGACACGGACCCGCGGTGTCACCGGGGGTTGGGGCCTGGCGCGGACCCGCGGTGCCGGCGCGGCCGCAGCGCCCCCACGCGGCGCAGGGCGGGCGCTGCTGTCCCCGCGGAGCCGCTGTCACAGCGGGGCCACGTGCGCGCGGCCGGCCCGGCCCCTGCGCCGTTTGCGTAAGGCCGAGAGCCCGCCGCCGCCGCTCTACGCCGCCCGCCGTATTCCCGAACGCGGCATGCGCCAGTGGCGCAGAGCGCGCGAGCCGGGGCGGGGGCGTGGCGGCGCCGCCTGCGCGGGGGGAGCGATTCTGGAAGCCGCGCTGAGCACTTTGCGTAGCGGGCGCGCCGTGAGGGTACAGGGGCAGCACCGCCTCCCCGCCCGGCAGCGCTACGCCGTTTGCGTAGCGAGCCCCAAGATGGCGGCGCGGTCGTCGTCGGCGGTGGCCGGAGCGCGGGCGGTGGCGGCAGCGCGGCCGGGAGCGAGGGCAGGGGTGAGGCGGGCGAAGGGCGGCAGCGCGTAGCGAGACCCACGAAGCGAGACCCAGAGAGAGACTGTCGCAGGCAGGCGCTCCCCCCGCGCCCCCCCGTCCTTCGCCACCCGGCGGGTCCCGCCCGCCCCCGCCCTCCGGGTCGCGCGTCCTCCGGCCCCGCCGCCCCCGGAGCGGAGGATGATGAAGCTCAAGTCCAACCAGACGCGCACCTACGACGGGGACGGCTACAAGAAGCGGGCGGCCTGCCTGTGCTTCCGCAGCGAGAGCGAGGAGGAGGTGAGGGCCGGGCCGGGGGCGAGGCCGGGCACGGGACCCCCGAGCCAGCCGGGGTGGGGGGACTCTGTCCCAATGGGGTTTTATTTTTAATGGGCGTAATTCAGCGTGGCTGGGGGAGTTGGTGCTTCCCACTTGGTTATTGCTGTCCGCTGGAGCCGGGGAGATGCCCGGTGGGCGGCGGGACAGGCTGAGGGCAGCGCGGGAGGGGGTTTGGCAGCCGAGGGGACCGACCACGCTGGCAGAACTTCAGTCCAGCACATCACATGAGATGGGAGAGGAAACCTGACCTTGGATTTATAAAAAGAAACTGGGATAAAAGGGGACTGATGGAGTGCCAGAAGTTGCTGTCCAGAGAGCTTGGGAGGAAGTGGGAATTAAAGGTGGATTGGTTGGTTTGAGAGCGGCCGCGTTGCTAAGGGGCTGCATTGTCCGGGAAGTTACAGTGAGAAACTTCGCTCCGATGTGCGATTTTACACGAGTCTGTCTTGACACCTCCTGAAGGTGGGCTCGGGGTGCTCAGAGCAGCAAGGCTGCAGGTCTGCCTTCTGCTGCTGCTGCTGGAGTCAGGCATACACACTCCACTGCATTTGCTGTGCCCGAGTGGCTGTGCTAAAGTCTTTGTTCTCCTGATTATCATATTTGTAGCTACAGGAAATCGGAAGGGAATACAGACAGTTCACTGGAGGAAAGGCAATTAGCATACATCCAGTGAGTATTTAACGTGAAGGAGGCTGCACAAGCCCTTTGTAACTGTGCTGGCGTGATGAGGAGTGTCAGCGTTTCAGCAGAAATGGTCTGAAATGACAGCAGTGTGTTTGGTGCAGCGTTCAGTGTAGCTGGTCCTTCCCACGGACTTCCAGGACATTTATGGACTGACCGTGAAGAAGAACATCATTGTTTTGTGTGGTGATGCTGAGGATGCTCAGCACGGGTGGGTGAGGGCGTTTGAGTGCCCTGATGCCATTGTACACAATTAGTGGGGCAGTTTGCAGGCTATTCTCGAGAGGTGGAGGCTTGGCCATGTGTGACTACAGTGTGGTCGAGGGTAGAAAAGTACTTTTAACAGGTGCCTGAGGCAGCCAGCATGTGACTGGTTGTGAGTTTTATTTTAACACACCTCAGTCTGCAGTGTTGTGCAGGTTCCAGCTGATCCCTCCGGCCCGTGGGAGCTGGTGACAGAGCCCTCATGGTGCTGGGGACACCGAGGTGTGTTAATGACAGGTGTCAGAGCCCTCACTGTGCTGGGACACCAGTGGCAGTGTCACAGTGCTGACCCTGAGGTTGAAGGAGGAAAGTGAACTTGTTCCAGAGGCACGCTGCCATGGGATGGATGCTTCCAGCAGGCTCAGCTGTCAGGTTGGTGTGAGGCTGAGATTTAAAACCACTTTTGTGTCAGTTGTGTCTCTGCTGTGATCTCCACCTACAGTGGATTGAATTTAAACTCCTTCAGGCTCTAGTTTCTAGGTAAGAACTAGAGTAGAATGAACTGTTTCTGGTTTCAGGCAGGGTTTGGGGAAGCTGGCTCCCTGTGCTGGTTGTGCCAGGTCATTCCCAGGGGTCTGTAAACTCTGGGGAGGTTTTTGGGTGCAGGGCAGTGGAGGTTCTGGGTAAGCATCATGTTGTCCCTGTGGTCGCTGTTGGTGGCCTCGTCCCTGAGCTCGCAGTGACAGCTGGCAGTGGCTCTGCTGCCCTGGGACAGCTCGGGGAGGGAGCAGTGGAAGGGCTGCAGTCCAGGCTGGGGTGGGTTCCTCGGGGTGTGCCTGGGCTGGGTTCCCTGGGTGAGTTCCTCAGGGTGTGCCTGGGGTGGGTTCCCTGGGGTGGATTCCCTGGGTGGGTTCCCTGGGTGAGTTCCTCAGGGTGTGCCTGGGGTGGGTTCCCTGGGGTGGATTCCCTGGGTGGGTTCCCTGGGTGAGTTCCTCAGGGTGTGCTCTGGGTGCTGCTGGTGAGGAGGCACCTCAGGAATGAGGCAGGGAAGGACAGTTCTCATCTCAGAGCCTTTGAAGGGCTGTGTGTGGTACCTGTGAGTTGAAGCCCGAGCTGAAGCTGCATCCTCTGTTCCCACCCTGCTGTGGGAGCTGCCCAGGAAGGGGTCTTGTCACAAATACATCTGGGAAAGTTTTTACCCAATCCCGTGGAATTAACCCCACTGGGATGGACTTTGTGCCCAGATCCTGCCCTTGGCCAAAAGGTGTTGAAGTTAAACTTGTGTCAATGAGTGAAATCAGCAAGCAGGACACCTTATTAATTTTCCTTTCTAATTATTTCTTGGGCTAATTCTCATTTGCTGGCTTTTAAATAAACTTTGAGAGAAGCTGACTGGTGTCCACTCACTGCTGCTTGCACTTTTTTGATGGCAAGGAAGGTGTTACCTCTACACATTTAAGTACAGAGTTTAAAATGGTTATGAAAGATTTCTTGGTTTGCTCTTGGACAATAATACTTTTTAATGTAACTGACGTATTTTATTATTGATTGCTTCTATTTAAATGGAAATTGAGATCTCTTTAAAAGGTCTCTCTAGGGAGGGGAGAAAGAGCTAGAGCCAAAGTATGTACATTAAAGAGCTATTAAAAGCTTTGTGTTGGAAAAGAAGACAGAAGAAAAGAAGCATGTTTTGATAAATAAATTAAACTTTCTGTATTAAAGTAGGATTTTTCCTAGGACTGGCTGTTTCTCATTACTGTTTCTTTTAAGTGCTTAAGAAACAGTAGAACTTTGCTCTTGCCTTTCTTCTTCATTTCCTGCTATGGATTCAAAAAACCCATTTTTTCCTGTTTTTAACCCCTCATTAGTTCTTGAATTAAAAAAATTTGTCAATGACAAGAAGAAATAAGAGATTTCTGTTTACACTTACAGAGGAGGCTACTTTCTTCTGTTTAGGTGTTTTCTCCTGACTCTTCAGTTCGCTGATACATTTTTCTTTGAAATCTTTGCAATCCCTGGAGATTGATGAAACACCATTTAGTTTGGTGTTACATTTACAAATAAAGAGTCTTAACAGAAAAATATTTCGTTCGTTTTTAGTTTTAAAGTGGTTTATTTTTTTCCCTATGCTGCTGGAGGTCGCACATTGTCTCTGCATTGCTGCTACTCTTGGGCATGAAAAAAGCTCTGGAACGTTTTTGGAAGACCAAGCATTGGCTGAAAAGATGCCTTTGTTACTTATCCCTTTAAAAAGCAGCACAGGGAGAATTCATTTCAATGTGAATCTCAAATGGAGAAAAAAAAAAAATTACATTTTTTGGGCATTGTGGAACCCCCCCAAATCACAATCCACTTCCTTGGGCAACAGGGAGAGCTGGGGCAGCAAAGGAATTAATTCAGAGAGTGGGAACAGACTTCAAAGGACCTTCCAGCAGTCAGACACCAGGACCTAGCTATTCCCATCCTTTCCCATGGCCTGAACACCCGGGATTTTTGCAGAACTGTGGAAGGAGAGTGCGGAGGGAGAGCTCCCAGTCCTGCTCTGGAGTCACTCAGTGCATTCATTGCTTGGGGTGTCCCTGCCCCTCAGCATTGCCACCGAGGGGTTATTTTTACATAACACACGTCTTTTTTTTTTTTTTTTTTTTTTTTTTTTTTTTTTTTTTTTTGTGTGGATCATCTGTTTCCATGTGGAAACATCCCAGAAAATGCCACTCATGCCCCGGTGTGCCCCAGCAGCTGGAGCCCTGCTCCGGGTGCTGTTTGACAGCAATAAAGGGGCACCGAGGGGCCGTGGGTCCGTGCAGGGGCACCGGCAGGTTTGAACATGCCCACATTGTGTCTGTGAAAGGACAAGCTGCTCGTTAACCACGGGTTTTTTAAAGACTTTTTTTTTTTTTTTTGGAGAAAATGCCTCGGGAAGAATCTTTTCTGAGCGGTGAATGAGGCCTGAATGGAGCTGGGAGAAGAGAGGTTTCACCCAGGGGCCGGTGCCCTGGCACACGCCGAGCCCTCGGTGGTCACGGGGAGAGCGGGGCCGGGTGGCCCCTGGGAAAGCCATTGGAATGCAAACGAACCTTTTTTTCTTTTCCTTCTGGCCTCTCCTGGGCCGGTTTTTACTCCAGCTGTGATGTAACACAGCAGAGCTGGGATTGGAACCCGCCGAGTGTGGTGGGGATCACGAGGTGTTCCTGGGCTGTCCCCTGTGCCTTGGCTCCAGTGTAAACCAATAACAGCTAAAACCACTCGGAGTGCTTCACTGCTGGGATGTAAGTGAGCCCAGCATCATATGATCATCCTGCTTTCCGTGGAATACAGTCTCAGAATCCCTGTTCTGATGGCTGGGCTTGGCTGTGTGCTCCCATCTGCTGCATAAAAAGGTTGTGGTTGAACCCAAGTGAAATTCCCACATCTCCAGGGGGATAAGGGCCGGTTTGGAAGTGGATCTCTTGCTTCTCCTGTCCTTCTCAGCCCTGTAGATTGTGTAGAATCTGTAGGTTGTGTTCTCCAAAAACAGGAGCATGGATAAACCTCTGCAAAACCTGGCTTTCATCTTTTCAAAGTGTTTTGCCTTCCCACAAAAGCAGCTGTCACTAAACAGTTTTACAAGCAATTCCATGGTCTCTTGTACTTTCCCAAACAACAAAAGAATGAAAATTGTTAAATTTTCACTTCATTTACTGGAAGCTCAGCAAGCTGTTGTGAAACTGAAGAACTGAGTCAGTTTTGTTCTGCTGCGACTCAGGGAAAAGTGATGACTATGGAAAGAGGGTGTGCTCCACCCCGGGTCTGTGGAGAAGGACCCAACAGTGGTGGCTGTGTCTGTTCTCTGCAGAACACTGCTTTGGATTCTCTTCCATCTCAGATTCATTTAGTGCTTGACTAGAAGCTGGTTTTGCTACCTTTTTCTCCTCACTCTGTGTGCTCTGTGTTCCCTCTCTTTTTTTAAAAAAAACCCTTTGCCCAGTTGCCTGACTTGGTTCATCTGAGCACCCTTCAGACAAATTCCTGCAGTGTGGAGAAAGGTACCAGAATTTGGGGGTGCACCCAGCAGGGACTGCTGCCAGGGGATCTTATCTTTCCATGGATGGTCTCTTACAGTCTGGAAAAACAACTCTTTCCCTTCTTAGTAAAAAAAAACCAACCCACCATGTGCTTGGACTTCTACATTCTTTTAAAATAAGGAGAATTTGCTTGGATAGAGTAGAATTAACAAACTCAGTTCTACCTTACAAATAGCAAACCATGTGGGAATGCTGTAGGGGACATCCAGTGGTTGGGCCTCTGTTTCTTTAAACACTTGTTATTTTTCAGCCCAGCTGAAGGACTGACTGCACAGACCAGTCAAAGATCTCTCAAATTTTGTGTGTATTTGTTCCAGAATTCCTGTCTCTGCCACTGGATATTTTGCACACTGACTCTTTGTTTTCAGAAATTTCACATTAACCGGTGAAATTTGGAGGGATACAATTACCTGCTGGGTAGATTTTTGTCAGATGTTTCAGGGGTTACTTCTCCTCCTGCAAGTGACATATATTGATGCTGTGTGTAGAATTAACTACTTCTGTTTGAGCAGCTTTCCAAGAGTTTGTGTGTGCTGTATTTCCTGAGTAGGGTGGTTAGTCAGAACAGTGTGCAGCTGCTGACAAACAGAGTCATTTGGGCTCTGTAAAAAGCCCAAATACCTCTTCGTTGCATTTTTCCCTCCCTTACTAAAAAAGGCACTTTACAAGCCAGCATTTCTCCTGGAAAAGGTGCGCCTGGACAAGTTGTGTAAGCACTGAGTGGTCACCAAACTGGTTTTGACAGGCAGAAATAGGTTCTGGGGTTTGGGGTCTCTCTCTGGGAGTGCCCCTTATCAGCCCTTGGCTTCTGAAAGCAGCGGCTGCTGCTGCAGGCGGTTCAGCTGCTCCTGAAGCATGGGAAGGCATGTTGCAGATAATTTCTGTGGTTATCTAAACCATAATTTCGCTGGAGGGGGAGGACTTGGGATTGTGTTCCTCCCTGGCAGGAGCAGGCAGTGGCTCTGAAGTTGCAGGAGTGCTGCAGTAGCAGTAACAGGACCTGTGGAGTTCTGGAGCCAGAGCAGCAGCACTGTACATGGTGATTTATTATTGTTATTCTAACTAGCAGCCTAAAAACCAACAGAATCTGCTGTATTTTTTCCTCTCTGGTTATAGGACTGTAGGTGCGATCCAAGCACTTGAAATGACTTGAACTTCTTCCAGTTCACCTCTTGCTCCCGTTCCAAAACTTGTGCTTTACTTTTGTCAAGTTCTCTAGTGCGAATCCCTTCCCTTTTGCACGTCCTGCCGTGAATTTCCCACCTCCAGCTCCTGGATCCCACGTTGTTGGTTAAATCCCATTATCCCACGGATCTGGTGCAGGTGCATGTGCAAAAATAACACTTGTCTAAGGAAACATATCCTGTTGAGGAGCTGGAATGCTCCTGGCAGGACAGGCTGTTATGGGCAGGGGAGGGATTTCTGTGGCTGGTAAGAGTGTGTGTTGTGGTCCCAGCTGCTGACCCTGCCAGGTGCAGGGCTGGCTGTAGCCCTGCTGACCGCGGGCTGGACTCACTCCTACCATGTGCGAGCTCCAGAACGTGCCTGGAATAGCAAGAGGGTGGGAGAAGCCCTCCCGTAAGCCCTGGCTGTGCCCTGGGGCCGTCCTGCCTTTGCAGTTTGGCAAAACACGTGATTTGTTGGGGACTCATCAAGGCTGTGTTGCTGCCGGGGAAATGAGATTAATTTTGCACAGCTTTGGTGACAGCAGTGTCCCTCTTCTCCCCCCTGCTCCTCCAGTTCTCACCCCTCGCTGGTCATAGGGCTTAAAGGTGATTTGGTGTGGTCAAACGAGCATCTCACTTTTGTCAGGTAGAAAAACATTGCAGTACTGATATTTGGGGATTGGGAGAATGTTTGTTGATTTTGAGTGAGGCACCCAAGGTGTTTGTTATGCTGGACACAGCGGCAGCTCTGGGATCTGCCTGGCCATGGGGGACATGGGAGCACAGCTCAGCTCCTGAGAACACACTGGTTTTAAACTGAAACTTGGAGACAAAGGCAGGTGGAACAGCAAAAGCCTTGCAGTCAGCCATCTTCTCCTCCCAGCTCCTGCAGCCTCTGCCGCAGTGTTCCCTTGCAGGCTGTGCTCTGATAAATGATGCTAGAGTGGGAAATGAGGTGCAGTGCAGAGAGGTTTGTGCTTCAGTCACTGTGCAAATGATGTGATTTATGGCTTAATGTTGATAGAAAACACGACAGTATTGATATAAAGCATGTCAATATTGAGGGAAAACCTGAAAATATTGAGGGGAAGCCTGTAAGGCAGTGCAGAGGCTGTGTCAGGAGCCAGCAGCTATGGATCAGCTCCTGGCAGCAGGAGGCTGCTGGGCCAGACCCTGGATTTAACATCTTGCCTGCTGTTCCCTTTGCTGGCTGCCAGCTCTCCAAGCCCTGGCTGGCACAGGTAGGTAGCACTGGTTTTTCCTGGAAGTCTGGAAGGTTCTCAGCTCATTTTCTACTCACACTGTGGCCCAGCTTCTCTCAGTGCTGTGGCCCTTTCTGTCTGCTCTGTCTGCTGTGGAGCTTCTTTCGAGGAATCCTGTTCCTTGTGGTGTAGCTGCTCTTGTTTTATTTATGGGTGGTGGATGTTGTTTAAGTCCACCATAGCGTGGAAGAACCTGGGAATCTCTGCTCCTCTGTTCCACAAATGGCAAGTTCATTTTCTGCCTGATCCTGGCTGCCCAGTTTTTGCTTTGCAACACCCCATTATTCCTGTGAAAAAAGACAGAAACCCTCTCGATGTGAATACAGCAGGTTTGTGTAGGTTTTAAAGTCAGCCTTGTGTATCAGGGATGTCCAGATTTACCTTGGGGACCCCTTCACCCCTTTTTCCATGGAGCTCCTTTTTCCATGTGGCTGTGGGGGCAGCCTTAGATGTCTTGGTGTGTTTCCTGTCTCCTGCAGGCGGGGTTAGCACTGCTCAGGTTTGTTTGGGTTTGTTTGTTGTGTTCAGCTTTGAAAGTTCTTGCCATGAGGCTCTGCTTGGAGCCCCTGCTGCACACTTCAAACTTGGCTTATTTTTCTAAACTTTCTCTTTTGTGGAGGATTGTGTGGGAGAGTTTCAGCAGGGCCAGCACCTCAGAGAGGCTGGTGTTGCTCATTTCCCTGCTTTGAAATGACATAATTGTCTTTGAAATCCTGGAAAACACAACTTGGCTATGTGACCTGTTACCTGCAAATGCTTTTCCAAAAAGTCTGCAAGACGTGGCTCCAAAATCCAACTCCAAAATCTCTGGCAGACCAAGAGTCTCTGTAGCCATTTTAAACACAGTTGCCTGGCAAGGATAAAATGGAAATGTCTGACCTTCCTACGTGTTCTAGCCTGATTTAAAAACATAAGTAAATTTTTGTTTATTTTTTGATGTCTGTTTAGATTAAATTAACTACTTTAGAATGTATTAAAATAAAAGTTATTTATGTAATAAAGAAGTTAATGAGCTAAAAAGCCAGCTGTACCCTGGGCTGGTCTACTAGGAGGTGGTGGAATGAGATGGGCTTCAAGGTCCCTTCCAACCCAAACCTTTTTGGGATTCAGATGATGACAACTTTTTCCTTGATCCCTCTGAATGTGTTGCATGTATCAGGATCCAGGACTGATGTTGGAAGTGTGGTTTTTTTTCCAACACAGCAATGTCTCCCCCCCATTTGGAACTCAGTCCCTTTGTCTTTGGAGTGCTCATTGGTAGCAATATCCTATTTGAAGTTGTTTTAAAAGAATGACCTTGTAGGGCTTGTTTCCTGCTCTCTCTTGATGGGATTTCCTTTTTATTAAACAGGAAATAGTCTGATTACATAAAAGTGTGAGAATGACAGGTTTTTCCTTCCCAGCAAGGGTTGTTCATGTTAATTCTATTCAAAAAATGCTCAACTGCCAGAGCAGCTGAAGTTAATTTACTTTGCCTCAAACCATTGTTTACACCCAGAAGTTCCTCCTGGTGTGTTGCTGAGGCATTGTCTCAGCCTGAGCAGGTTTCCTGGAGCAGTCTGTGTCCAGGGTTCCATAGCAGATCCTTGTTCTCACGCCTGGAAGGTGGCAGGAGTTCAGGGGTATGAGGTGTGCTGTGCTGAGTTTCAAAGATCTGCTTCTGCAGCTTTTTTTGGTATTTTTCTGTTTTTTTTTCCCCTCCTTGAGCTGGAGCTCTGAATTGCAATGGGAAGTGGCAGAGCTGGCGCTTCCTTACCTGGCAGCAAAGGTGCACTTGAAATGGCTGTTCCTGCTCCTTCAGCTTGGTCCTCACAATCACCGACTGACCTGGATCAGAAATTTGAGTCCAAGCTCTTCTGGATGACCATTGAGGATGGAGTAGAAGTCAAGTACTGTGCTAGGAAGAGGCACAGTGGCAAAGTGAGGTGGCTGGGGATGGCCTGGCAGGGACTGGCTGCTGTCCCAAGGGCTCTGAGGATGAATGAAGTTTACATTCCCTATTTAGGCATGGCTCTCTGGTGGTGTTTTACGTGGACTGGATGCCTGGGGGAAAGGAATTCTGCCTTCCTCTTGGAGAGGGCCAAATACTTGCAATGTCACTGTAAAGCAAACTCCATTCTGTCACAGCCTGCCCAGAGGATGGGGCAGGCACCATCCCACTTGGAACTGTGGAAGCTTCATTTATTTCCAGTATGAGTTTGGTCAGTTGGCAGATGAGAATTTTCAAGATAAACCAACTGAAAAACCCTGGAAATATTGTGCTCGTTTTTGTTTTGAAAATTTAGTTTTGACTTCTGTAGGTAGATTCCTTTGGGTAATTAGTGCAAATCTTTTCATATCCCACTGGCAAATCAGTGTTTCCCCAGTAAAGCCTGGGATTTCAGTGTCTCCACAGTGTAACTCCCAAATGTCTGACACTGTTACAGCTGGCCTGGAACCTAATTGGACTGGTATGTTGGAAAGTTTCTGGAGCAAGTCGCTTTGGCTGCGAGCTTTGTGCCAGTGAAATGATGAAGTACAGCAGGATGACTCTAATGAACGAGCTTTGTTTAGAGAGCTGGACAACAGTATTAGTGTTGTTTTAAGTTTCCATCTCTGCTCGTGGATGTATGGCAAGTAGATTTAATGAGCACAGTGTCTCACTGTTCTTTGGGACAATCTCTAGCCAGTTGAGAGTGTTAGTTAGAGTTTGTCTTGCTGGGAGGTGGCAGATGAGAACCTGAACTTCTACAGAGCAGAATTACCCTGGAATAAAAAAGACTGTTTCGAGAAAACCTGCCACAAAGCATGTGTATGGCAAATCCCTCCTGGGAAGAGGGTTGAACCGTTTTTCTTATTCAAAAAAGTCTGTCCTTCTGTGCAACCCTTTCCTAGGGGGGTTTAAATTTAATGTGTTTAATATAGGCTTTTATTTTGCTTATACCTCACTGAACAACCTCCTCTAAACCAAAAGTAACCAAGTGCTGGCTGCAGAGCTGAACTCCTCAGTGCCTACTGCAAAAGAAGTGACAAACAGTGGGGCTGAGAATCTGTGCTCAGGCAATTGCACATAAATAGTGCAGTGGGAGTTCCTGGACATGTCCCTGTTGTTAGTGACAGAACTGCAGGGACAGGCGAGGCCAAAGGCACCAGGATAACTAAATCGAGATATTTCTGCAAAGGATGGAGGTGCTGGGCAGCATCTGTGCATTTCTGTTGTTGCCCGAGGTGCAACATGTTGTATCCCGAGCTGTGAGGACTCTGCAGTGAACTCACACTGAGAGTGATGCTGTGTCCAGTGCTAATGAGTGTTTTGATGTGCAAGGACATTTTTTTCCTACAATGCATCAGAGCAGGGAGAGGCAGTGGCTGAAGTAACTCATAGTGTGGGAGTGCCTCGGTGTCACTGCTCCTGGAATTTCCATGGCTGTGTGGATGGGGCTGAGGGAACAGCAAACACAGGCAAAGCCTTGCCTTGGCTGGGTGGTGTCTGGGGGTGCGTGAGGCACAAGGACAGTCTCTGTCCTGGAGCTGGGCTCTGAAGGGAGCGCTGGGGGTGCCCCATGAGCTGTGCTCTGCTCTCCACAGGTGCTGCTGGTGAGCAGTAGTCGCCATCCAGACCGATGGATTGTCCCCGGGGGTGGCATGGAGCCCGAGGAGGAGCCCGGCGTGGCCGCCGTGCGCGAGGTCTGTGAGGAGGTGAGTGCCTTCACCCTGCCCTGTCAGCCCGGGCTCTGTGCCTTTGTTTTCATCTCTCTTCCTTCTTCTCCTTGAGGTGGAGAGGGAGGCATGGTCACTGGTGATATCCCCATCCCACGTGGGAGAAAAACAGAGTCCTAAATAAAGAGAACATGGGAATGTAATTAAACGTCTCAGTTGGAATGAACTTGTCCTTGTCTGATACCTTTAACTGGAAATAAAGTTCAGCTCTAGTCACTTCAATGTATATATAGTCTCTGCTTCATTTTCTGTGTAGGAGAACTTCAAATTTCATGCTTTTGTGGACCTGTTTAGTAATTGGGTAGAAGGTAGAAATAAACCCTTAGGAGCCACTAAATACACTCCAAATATAGGGACCTAAGTATGTTTTGGTTTAGAATACATTGTGAGGTTTATGCGAATAAGTGAAATTGGCCATAAGTTACCAGCAGCAATTCCTAAACTGTGCATGGGTTGATTGGTTTGTTTTCTCTTTTTTGCTTGAAGCTGTTTCAGGAAGAAGATCAAACACAGATCAAACACAGATCAATGGGCTGTAGGGAGAAGGCACATTCTTCTCTTAAAGCTGGAAGAAAAATTTTTTCTTCTTAAGTGTAAAGGCAGCAAATGGCAATTGTCTGCAGTGTATGTAAAACATGTCTTTAGAATTTGCTTCTGAATATTAACCAGTTGGGGAGATGCTTAGGTTCAGAAATGATTGCATGATTATAGATGGAATGGTGAAGTAGGTTCACAGTTACATAAGGCAGGATTAAAAATGCTTTTGAGAGGGTTATAAATCTTTGGGCTCTATGCAGAACAGAAAGCAAGAGCTAATTGAGGGGACTTGGGAGGAAGCTTCTCCTCTAGCTGCTTTATTGAATTGTCTGGTATGTGCAGGTTTCTTTCTCAATTATTTGGAAGTACCTGCTGCTGTCTAACAAAACCCTGAATATTCAGACTGTTGGACTAACCAAATGTGGCAGATCTCTAGTTCTGTTTCTCTTTGAATGTTTTTATAATCTAGCAGTTTATCAGAAAGAGATTATACAGTCAAAGTTTATTTTTGTAAGCATCTTTAGGTCCCTCTAATACTGGGAATTGCTGCTTGCAAATTTTATTTCCAGCTTGTAACCCAGCTCCTTCTTTTCCAGTAACTCGGCAACCTTTCAACTACTTCACAAGCCAAAGTGAGTGTAACCAGAACAATAGAAATATTTTTAGCTGCCGACTCCTGCTTTTCAGCCCAAGCATTATTAATAATGAAGTGATTTGATACAGAAGTCCAGGGTTCATTCAGGAGGTGCAGAGCTTCGTCTCTCAACCCTTAAAATAAATGTGCAGGGGCACTCCCTGTGCGGGCAGCAGCGCCCTGGGAGAGCCGCGCTCTTTCCATGACAGCGCTGGCTGGAAGGGAGCCCTGGCAGGGCTCTGCCTGTGCAGGAACTGGTTTGGGCTGGCTGAGATAATCCTGCTCCTCGGCTGGTGTTCCCTGCTCACGTGGAGCGCTGCCCGCTGCCAGTGTAACTCAAGCCCTGGCAGCCTGGCAGGGCTGAGCTCTGCCCAGCGAGGCACCTCTGCCCGGCTGCTCCCGACATGGAACGGTGGCAGCTCGGAGCACCAGGAGCACCCAGCAATCACCTGGGCACCCCCGGCTCACCTGGGCACCCCCGGCTCACCTGGGCACTTTCGACTCACGTGGGCACTCCCAGCCTACGTGGACACTTCTTGCTCACCTGTGCACCCCAGCTCACCTGTGCACCCCAGCTCACCTGGGCACCCCCGGCCTCGAGTTCCAGGAGCTGTTTGCTTCCTGCAGGGGGATGTTGGAGCACAGCAGGAGTGTTGGGAAAGACAGGAGCAGTCACCTTCCCAGTTCTGCTGTTGGTTTGGCAGGAAGGGTTTCAGGAGCTGCTGGGTGCCCCTGCTCTCCATTCCATGTGAATCCAGGTGCTTTGGGGTCCCTTGCTGAGGCTGATTTCTGAGTAGGTCTGAGGTCTTTGCTTCTCTCCTGGGTCACAGGTTAGCTGAGCAGTTGCAGTTTGTTGCTCGAGGTTGAAGAGGGAAAATCCAGTTTCCCCCATGTCAATAAGCAATGCTGCTCAAAGTTGTGGGAGAAATGTGTGGGGTTTCTTTCCTTGACTTTGGTATGCCTTTTCCAATTTTAATAAGAGCCAGTTGGAAGAGCTGTAAGAACTTGTGACTTTTTTATTGCTTGTGGCTTTTGAGGATGACAATAGGCTGTCTCTTCTCAAGTCATTCTCTTTTGCATGGTGTGCATTTTTTTTCAAAACATGCTTCCCTCAACGAATATTTTAACTTCTGCATTCACTGTTTTAATTTTACTGTGTATGTGTTTGTGTTTATCCATGTTATTGCTGGAATAATTGTCATCTGAAGTTACCTAACTTTTCCCTCTTTCTGTTCCAAACATGAAATTATTCTCAGTGAAGGCTGTGATTCTTCTGTCCCAGTTTGAGTTCAAGTCCTTGTCCTAGTTTGGGGTAGTCCTTATCTATATTAGTCTGTATCAGCACAAATATTAAAGTAGACAGGTACCAACACTTGTCATGCTTGCTGTTGTCTGCATGAAATTGGAAGTGACTGGAGTTGTTGGGCATTGTTTGTGCAGAGTGACAGCAGACACACAGCAGCTCTGGGTCAGAGCAGCCTCTTCAGAATAAACCCTCTTATTTTCGACAGCTTGCTGAGAAGTGCTATAGTCAGTCTTACAGAGCTGGGAACTCCATGTGTGTTCCAAAGTTCACCTTGTGGAAGGTGTGTGCCCTTTTCAAACAGGTCTTGGTGCTCATGGAGTGTGTTCTTTGCTTAGGAATAAGGCGTTTTTATGGGTGTGAGCAACTGGTGAACATCATGGTTTAGAAATAGATGCTTTAAACTTATTATAGAGTGACTTTGAAAAAACCCTCCAAACTCATCTGTGAAACTCAGCACCAGTTCATTTTTCACTTAGAGCATTCTTCACATCCTGACCTTTAAATATGTAGTAAATGTCAAATTTTATAACACTGCAGGAATGTTGGTTGTGCTTTCTTCATGGGAGTCAAAAGCCAGATAATCTGTGCTTGATCTGTGATCAAACAGGAAATTGGTGCCAATATCAAGAATAGTCCATCATGGCAGTACTTTGATCTGGTTGCTAAAACGTTTTTTCCCCTCTTCTGAACATGCTTTATAGATAATCTTTCGTGTTCCATGTATTTTGTTAGTGATTTAGAACATAGATATTGATATCTTTCAGTGCTAAAATAGCAAGATTTTTTTAAAAGTACTGCAGGGCCCAGAGATGAAGGATGAGATGATGGCCTTGAACTCCTCCTAGTTGGTCATACCCAGTGCAAGTGGTGGCTCAACGTCATTGTCCCTTACCCTGTGTACTCAGACTTCACAGAAACGAGTGCAGTGTCTGAAAGTTCTTCATCTGACATGGAATTTCATTTCTATTTCACAAGTGTAGAAGCAAATAAAGGTGCCATGCAGTAGAGAATCAGATGAATGAGTCTGACCCTCTCAGGGATGGCAGAGTTTGCCCAGCTGGCCTGGAATCAGCATCTTTTAAACGTGTCCACAGCCCTCCTGGGTGGGATTTGCACCTTCAGTAGTGCAGGTCTTAGAGCAAAGATTTGGGTGTTCTACCACAGTCCTCTTGCCCAGCAGTAATCTGTAGTAGATGCAGGCTTTGAGCCTAATAGAGCAAAGTAAAATAGCTGAAATTCCAACCCACATTTTCCTTAGCTCAGATGGAAGGAAATAAAAGCTGTCCCGAGGAACAGATGGTGTTGCTGCAGGCTGCTTTTTGCATCTGACCCCAACTTATTTTCAGCTTTGAAACCTGAACCTGCTGTTCTTGGATGTCTTCAGTAATTTTTCTTTATTAAAACAAGTTGTTCCATGAACAGCAGAACTAGTAAAGCTTCATTTCCTCCGGGTTTTTGTTCCTGAGCTCCCAACCCACCCCTCTGGGTGCGGTGGGGGTTTGAAGTGTGCAGCTGGCTCTGGCAGTGTCTGTGGCTGATGTGCTCTTGCCAGAGCTGCCTTTTCCTCCTCCCTTGGATCCTGGACACTGATTTAGATCAGCAGAGCAGGGAAAAAGCTCATTTTGCCAGCTCTGTGTGTCCTCTTGTACCTGAGTGTGCCTCTCCCAGTGAATCCTGTCGTGTGATTGCCTTGCTTTGTTTCCACACCTGCAGCTGGAACAGTTGGTGTGGTGCTCTCCTACCCTTGTTGATGGGTTCAGGAGCATCCTCTGGGGATCCTCCTAGGATTCTCCATTACTTTGAGGATTGCAGCACTTGCAGTGTTTAGAGGGGCACAAAATCAATTGTGCTGCCTCTGCCTCACTCCCTGTTCTGGCCCAGGAGGGCAGAGCATTCTCAATTCATTTACAATTGAGGAGAAAATTCCTGAGTCATCTGCTGCAAATTAAGATTTAGAGCCTGCTGCAGTCCTGGGTGAGCCTGTGACTGTGCCTTAACTCTCCAAGAAATGCTTGTGGCCCATATGAAAGGAGGAGATGGGGAACTTGCCCAGAGAGGAGCCTGGCAGTTCTCTTGCTGGTTACCCAGCTTGACCTGTTAGAGGTAACAGCTGTAGGTGATTTTCTCAGGTGTCTTGGGCAACTTCTATGTTAGAAATTTGTGTGAGACTGTGAATTCCACTTGCATGCTTGTTTGTTCCATTGTACAGAGACCAACTCTCCTGCTGGTGTGAGAGTTTAGTGCTCTATCAAAAACATGTGTATGACAATCCTGTTGGTGTTGGGTGTCCTGTATGTTGACTTTAAAATCCACTGTACCTGGAAAATGGGCTGAGAGAGGCACTGGCCCACAGGAGCAATGGCTGATGTGTTTTGCAGGCTTTTGCTTTATAAAATCAGCCCAATGGGTTTTTTTGAACCAAACCATTCTTTTATGCTGCCATTTACAACTGCACATGAGAAGTTCGTGCATGAAGCAAAGCTCAGAGCTTTCTGCAGTTGTCTGATGATAATTCAATGTGATTTTTCTACAAGACATGTTTGTCTTTGCATCTTTTTTTGTGCCTTTCTGGGCAAATAAGACCAGGCAAGACAGAGCAGGAGGATCCTGGTTTGCAGACAGTGTTATTTCCACCGTCTCTCTTTACCACCACAGAAGGAAGGGCTCCTCACCTCCCTCTGCTACTTCCAGCACAGTTCTAGAGCTGGGATAAACTGCCTGGGAGGCTGCTTGAGCAGAATTCATCCTTCATCTCCAGGTTGGCCAGTTGCCTGGAGATAAATTTATTTCTAGTCAGACTTGAGAGTTCACTAAACCATCACAACAAAATCCCTGGCTTCTGATTCAGTGCCTACAGGTAGGGAGAGCAGAAATTCAACAACCTTTTCCAGGAACCAGTGAAGCATTGGCTTAAGACAGTTATTTTACAGAAATATTTGCTTATGCTTCACTTTTTACTGCATTCATGTCCGTATGTTGTGAAGGTGGAAGCCTCCAGTTCCTCCCTGTGTTTCTGCTGCCTGTTGAACACAGCTTAGCTAAAAATAAATCCCAGTGCTGAAGGAGTTCCTTGAGGGAAATGCATTTGAAGCATTTGCATTCCAGATGCCTTGAGAAGGCTGAGCCCAGGTCAGCAGGGTTGGCACAGGAGGTGGAATCGCTCGCCTGCAAAGGTCAGGAGGCTCTGCCTGGCTCGTCCTGGGCACGTGGGCACCGACCTCCATGGAATTGCTGCTCCTCCATGGAATTGCTGCTCCTTCATGGAATTGCTGCTCCTCCATGGAGCTGCTGCTCCTCCATGGAATTGCTGCTCCTTCATGGAATTGCTGCTCCTCCATGGAATTGCTGCTCCTCCATGGAATTGCTGCTCCTTCATGGAGCTGCTGCTCCTTCATGGAATTGCTGCTCCTCCATGGAATTGCTGCTCCTTCATGGAGCTGCTGCTCCTTCATGGAATTGCTGCTCCTCCATGGAATTGCTGCTCCTTCATGGAGTTGCTGCTCACTCCAGAAATAGCCCCCAGAGTCACAGTCAGTGAGGCACCTCTGGGCTGAGCAGGATGTCACAAGTACTGGTGAGACAATAAAGCTTGTGTCCAGAAGTGAAATACAAGATTCAGTTGATTCACTTCCTGGAAGTGGAGCTCAGTGAGTGCATTACCAAGAGGATTTATAGATTCCTGTGACTGCTTGTAGGGAGGCAGCTCCAAACCCTTTGCTCCTGGGGCAGTTCCACATCAGCACCCTTTGGAAGCAGGAGTGAGGTGTGCTCTGGCTGGATTGTTTGGTACCTGTTCGTGCAGTAATCTGGAACTTAACCAGGACAATCATCTCATTAAAGAAAGTTCTTCCTTTCTGACAGCACAAGACTGTGCAGCAGCTGGTCGGTAGGACAGAGATTTTGTCTTATCATTAATGTGATTCAAACAACTTTTTTTAAAAAAAAGAGAAGCCTGGCATAATCAGATCTGTGTATCTCATCTGCAAGAGGCACAATTTCCCTGGGCTGTTCATGGGATGTGTTCCAGCTGCCAGAGACGGAGCCGACTCTACCTCCCAGTTGTGGCTGGGTCGTGTGCCAGGCTGTGTGGGTTGGTTCAGACCTGTTAAATCATGGAGCAAGATCTCATCTTGTCTGTAGCATTTGAGTTCCAACCATTTACAGTCATAAAGCAGAGGGAATATAAAGCAAAGGCAGGAGAATGGGCTGGGATTTTGCACAGAGAGCTGAGGAGGGCAGGGAGGGTGCCAGCAGAGAGGTACCAAAAGGGCACCAAATGTAATGGAGTGGTACATCCTCAGTAGTATTCAAACAGACAAAACTGTTGCTTAGATCTCTTGATTTTTGTCTCTGCTTGGTTCAAGAGCTTTATTTCAGCATGTATCTCCCCTTTGTGTTATATCCAAAGCCCTCTTCTTCCTGCTGCTGGGACCACATCAGAGCAATCTGTGTTTATATTGGCTTCTTTCAGGTGTGTGCAGGACACCCTGAAATACCTGGGAACTGTCACATCACTTGGGGTGTAAGTGAATGTCCTACACATACTTTTTTTCCTTAAACTCTGGGTAAAACTGCCAAACCCCAAAGCAAATGTTCCCCGTGCTCAGGCTGTAATAACCTGCAGAAGAGATTCCGGTCACGAGGACTGTATTGGTATGCAAGGAGTAACTCCTCAAATATTTCTTCTTCCTCCAGATTGAATTCAAAATTGTTTGAATGTAGGAAAACAAGGAAAAAAAACAAAAAGCCCTGGGAATGCATGGATGTTAAGTGCTCGGGATGAATTTCTGTCTTTTGCCTTGTGACTGTGTTGGTTTAAGATGAGCAGAATTTTAGAGCGTTTGCTTCCTGTCCTAAAGGAACTGGCCCTGCACACAAAGTAGGAAACACGTACTGAGCTGTTGTTAAAGCATGTTTCTTTTCTCTTTGAACTTCCCTAGGCTGGAGTGAAAGGGACGTTAGGAAGATTAGTGGGAATTTTTGAGGTAAGTTTCAGACCTGGGCGGTGTGAAATTTCGTTGCAAAAAATCAATGGCTCCGCAGGGTTATGGAGTGAGTGGATGCTGGTTTGGTGCAAACTTCAGGGTCCCTGGTAAATAAAAACACACCCTCTCAGCAATTCTGATCTTTGCAATGAGCACTTCAGTGAAATCACTGGTGATAACTGGTGTGGTTGAATATTCTTGGTGCTGCCAAAAGCTGGGGAATGGGGTCCCCCCTTCATTTTTAGCACTCACAGCCACACCTGGCACAGTCAGCAGGTACCAGACACGGCTCTTCTTGCTGTTGTTCTGTCTCTGACTCCTTCAACCCTCGTGAAATAGGTCAGAGCCTTCCCAGCTGAAGAACTAATTGGTAAGCACATTCACAAACCACTGCTCCACAGATCAGGAACTATACTTTTGGGTGTCCCTATTAACACTTTCAGACGTCTCTGATTTAAAATAACAGTTTTTAGTAGCTAAGGATGAGTTGTGCTGTGGGAGGAGCTGCACCCAAGGTGGGCAGTTTGCATCTTGCAGTCCCCAGTGCCCTCCTGCCTAAAAATGTTTGTTGTTGCTCTTGGTTGGTTGTTACTCTGTCCCCTTTGCCTTCCAGAACCGCGACAGGAAGCACAGGACTTATGTTTACGTACTCATCGTCACCGAAGTGTTGGAGGACTGGGAGGACTCTGTCAATATTGGTAAGCTTGGTGCATGCTGCATTAACTGATGGAAACAAACCACAAGTCAGCTCAGCATCCCTCTGGCACCTGGAGTCTGTGTGAGTGTCTTTGGGAAAAGTTGCAGTGGTGTGTCCTTTGGTTGCTTGGGAAAAATATTGTGGTGAAATTGATGCTTTTGTCACCTCTGTGGCCCAGAAGAATCCAAGTAAGTGTTCAGCTGCCTCTGCAGCAATTTTGTGTTTAATTCTTGCACTGGAAGGTACCAAGCAAAGAGCATGGAGAACTGTCCTGTGTGAGACTAGAGGAATACACATGGGCAGTGTGGCTTAATCATTCCCTGTTACCTTTGAAATCTTTGTGTTTAAATTTGATTCCCAAGTGGGAATGAACCTGTTGTTGTCACAAGGTTTGTGACTGCACTGCAGCAAATGGAACATGACTCCACTCAGGTTCTTTATGGAAAGAGTAAGAACTGAGAGCTATCCACAGGAAACTGAAGTCCACTGGCAAATGGATGGAAATTGGGTGGTGCTTGACGTGTGTGTTGTGAGTTGTTGTAAAATGAGCATTTGGCTTGAATAGAAATTGTAGAAATAGCAAAATAATGTTTGTTTTTTAAATTTAGAAATGCAAGACAGGGGATGTACTGCCCCAAACAAACACCTGTCCCTGGGGATGGGGAGCAGTCAGTGTGGGGCTGGAGGGGGAGAACATCCTTCTGTTGCATCTACTGATTTGTCTCTTTGCCCCCAGGAAGGAAAAGGGAATGGTTTAAGATAGAGGATGCCATAAAAGTTCTGCAGTATCATAAACCAGTGCAGGCCTCATATTTTGAGACCTTGAGGCAAGGCTGTCTGGCCAACAACGGCACCCCAGTCATGACCACGCCGTACTCCGAGAGCTCCGTGTCCGACATCAGATGACTGACGAGGTCCCTGCGAGAGCAATTCCCAAAAGCAGACTGAGACCTGGATTTCCCTCCCCTCCCTGTTTCCATGCCTCCTCCCTCACACCAGGCATGGGCAGCCGCCTGGGGCAGAGCAAGTGTTCAGAGTGCTGCGATTTAGTGCAAGGTGGGATGATTTTTTTTTTTTTTCGTTGGCTTTTTTTGCTTTTTTTTTTTTTTTTTTTTTTTTTCTGATCTGTATTTTGTAAAATACATTTTGTGCATGAAGTGCCCCTTTCCTGGTACTCCGCTCCACGGCCTGGAGGCTGCCAGCCCCGCCTCTGCCTTGTGCTCTGAAGTGTCCCAAGTGTCCCCTTCGTGTCACCCCAGCCAGAGCCACTTTTTTTTTTTTTTAATTAAAAGACTTCCAATGTGAGATCAGCTTTTCAAGTCTTAGTCTGTACTGTAAGGTGCTGCTCAGACCCGTGTGGGGATCGCTTGCAGCACATCTGTATAAACTTTTTTTTTTAGATGGAAGATCTAACATTTTAATTTTGTGGGAATTTTTTTTTTAATCCTGGTCTGCTTCTGAAAAGAAGGGTTCATAATTAATCTGTTTGCCTTTTGTTCTGTTTTTTAAAAACACACATTCTGTGACAGTGCTAGTGGCTGGGCCAGTTTACTCCCCAATCCAGTATCTCCTGATTTAGTGCAGTGACACTTGAAGTTGAGGGCAGAGTTTGGATCACCTGCAGACATCCCTGCGGCTTCTTTGACAGCTTCTGCCAACGTTTCTGCATTTCCACCCGAGCAAAACCGCACGGAGCTGGTCTGGAACCGCTGGCCAAAACCAACCAGCCTGAGCAGCTGTGACAGCGCCCGGATGGCGCCGGCTGCAGTGGGAATGGGGGCTGCAGGGGGGGTCGGACAGACAGACAGACAGACAGACTGACTGCAGTGTGGCTCACCAACGCTGTCCCTGCTCCCTGCTCGCGTCTCTCTTGTCCACATGCCTTACGCCGTGCTGAACTGGACACTCGGGCTTTGTGCTGAAGCATCGGATCGTGCTCACCGGAGAACCACGGAATCCCGCGGGGGGGGGAGAAAATTCAGGTGTTCAGTCTCTTGTCCTGTGGTTCTGCAGCACTTATGGTGCAGTGTGGAGCGTGCTCGAGGTGTGCCCTCCGTGAAAGGTACAGCTGCCTCCTGCAGGCAGCATTCCCCGGGGCAGCAGCACAGGAGAGCTCCCCGATGCGTCGGCACACTTCACACAGGGGTTTGTTGTTTTATTGCTGTAAGTTTCATGCTGTCTTGATTTGCCAACAGTGTTGTCTAGTTGGGAAATAAAAGGGGAAGGGTTGGGGTTGGGGGGGTGGGTTGGGACAGGTACAAGTTTTGGGAGGGGCATTAATTAATCCCTGGCTTGGGACAAGAAGTGGTTGCTGAGTTCAGTAACTTCTCCTTTGTCAGAGCAGAGCCAAGATGTGAAATTAAATCTGCAGTACTTTTTTTTTTTTTTTTTCCGTTTTTTTTTTCCTGCTCTTTATTTAACAAAAAATATTCTAATAAACACTCACTGTTCTGGAGTTTTCTCTCTTCCTGAGAAGCGCTTACAATATGAAAATCTAATAGAAATATCCATGGAGCCTGGGACAAGGGGGAATGGTATCCTTGCTGGTTTGGCAAGAAGCTGTTCATTTTAAGATCCTCTTCTGTTCCTTTCCTTGTTCTCCCTGCTTTCATCGGTGTGGAGTAGCAAGGCCAAAAGCAGTGCCAGTGATCGCTGACATGGAAAACCACGCGTAAGGAACAGCCCATTATTCAAGGAGTAGCTCAAACCCAAGCGTCTGGAATTGAGCCTAAATTACACCAGTTCAGCTCACTTCAACTTAGAGACGAATGTACAATCCTTTCTCACTATGTGCTGGTCAGCCTGAACCAAACTCTCAAAAGGGCTTGAATAATTCTATCTGGAAGTGTCCAAGAAATTCCCAGAGTTGCTGTCCCCGTGCCCTGCGAGGCACCTGACACAGCCATCTACTGCCTTCAACGAGTCTTGGTCTCTACTGTACAGATTAGTATGTTGGAAATGCTTTGCAACAAAACAGCTGGTACTCCTGAAAGAGTAACTGCAGTTTTAATATCAGCAGCATGCACACTTTTGTTTTTAAACTAAAAATGTTTTTACAGGGCTGTTAAACTGACAATTTAGGGTAGAATATTGTTAATGACTTGCTAATGGCTTATTTGTTTGGGTCAGAAAAAATAAATTGTGCCAAGAAAGTGTTTTAATGTGGCATGGATTGATGCTGTTACCACGGAGTGGCTGATGTTATGCCTTGTAACTGGAAATGGCTCCTGGGGCAGGAATAGCCTAGATTGAAGAGATGCAGATTTCAGACCAAGCCCGAGTCCTTTGCTCCTTGAACCTCTCCCTGCACCACACAATTCCCATCTTCCTCAGCATCTGAGGTTCTGTCTAGAGCTGGTGCAGCTGCACCCCCAGCAGTTGGAGTGATTTTATCTAAACTGGTGTTAACTGGTTTGGGACTGACCCTGTCTGTGTGAGGCACAGGGGAGGGTGGCTCTGGTTCTGCAGTCTGGACGGTGCTGCTCGATCTCCTTGTTAGGGCCACTGTCCTGAGCATGCTGAACCCCAGGGGATGGACCTGGGACTCCCAGCCATGCTAAAACTGCTGCTGTTCCCAACTGGTATTGTTGGATAGTGGGATTCTTACCTCAGCTGGCCTGGCCCTTATGTGGAGCATCACTCTGTGTCTCAGCATGCTGTGGGAGCAGTTCTTAGCTGGCTCTCAGCCTGGCTGTGCTCTCGGGGCATTGCTGGGAGTTGGGTACGACAGAAGGTGTCCCCAGACACCCTCAGCGAGGTGCAGCAGTTGTCTGTTCCCCCTGTCCTGGCAGGTCTCCAATGCTGGTTTGGGGTATAAGCAGGGTGCAGCTGAGGAGGGGCTGCTGCTCTTCATCACCTCTGGGTTCTGGGGGTCCCTCTGCAGCTCCTTAGGGGCACAGTGATGTCACTAATGGGGTCCCTTCTTCCCTTGCTGCTTTTCATTCCTGTGGGCATGGCCCAAGGATGCCCCACTCTTGGTACACCAGTGAGGGGCTGGTGACTCCAGCATGGGAGCAGGAGGAGACACCCCTGGAGTACCTTTGTGTCCAAGTGCTGCTCGATCCTTCCAGCAGGATTTGTCAGATCCCAAACCTCTGTGATGGTCTTACATGAAGTGTAGAACTCAGGAGGCAGGTGGACATCCATCTGCAGAGAGAGCTGAGGGTGATGAAACCCAGCAGGGCTGGAAGTGTGTGGCTCTCGCTTTGGGAAGTCTCTCCCAGACAAGGATTTGTTGTGGTGGAAAGGGGATTTTGGTTCTTTGGTTATGGCGGCTTGGAAATCACGTGGCAGGACTGAGGTGGTTGCTGTTGGGTGGGTTTGGGTTTCAGATGTGGCTGTGCTCACGCTGAGGTTGTTCAAAGGCACATTTCAGAGAGAGGAACCCTTTTGCTGTGCAGAGTGGTGACCCCAGGTGGGGATGAGGGGATTTCCCTGCTGGATGGTGGGTGCTGCCTGGCTGGGCCTGGGAGGTGCTGCCTTTTCCTGGGAGAGAAGAGTGAAAGCAAGGGAGGGTTTTTTCCATTTTCCCTTAAATCTAGAATTCAGTAAAGTACTTCCGGTGGCTTCCCAAAGATGGATTGTTTGAGTGGTTTGTTGGAACCTCGGTGTCACAGCTGTGCCTGCCCTGTCTCAGGCCAGTGTTGCCACTTGCCAGCAGCACTGGCCGAGCTGTCCATGCTCTGTGAGGTCAGCAGGGCCAGCACACCCCAGCTCAGAACTGCCGTGGCACTGGGAATTCTGAGCCATTGGCATTCACCTCTCCAGGTGCTGCATTAGGCAGAACATTCTCTGGATGTGGAGTTAACAGCCACTGTGCAAACTAAAAAGATTTTTTTTTTTTAATTGAAAACACATTAAATTTCAGGCTGTAAAACCTCCCCAGGACCAAGGCAGTGACAGCAGGGAGGGGACATGGTGACAGTCTCCTCTGTTTGGGTTGCTTCCAGTTTAGCCAGGAGGGCGTGTTCTGGGAATAGAGGAAGGGGGCAGAGCCTGAGGGCTGCATGTCAGGGTCCCTCACCCATGGGTGCTGGGGGGAAAGGTGGGAGCAGTGTTTGGGGAGTGGAAGGAGCAGCATTCCCACCAGCTCTGTTCCTGTGTAGTTGGATGCTGTGAGCTCTTCCCTTTTGTTCTGCAGAGCACCGAGGCAGCTCATTCAGCCTCAGCTGGAATGTGCCTTAAAGCAAACTCTGTAAAGGGAAAAATGAAAAGGGATTGGAATCTGCAAGTGTTGCTTTTTCCGTTGTGCGGCCACAAAGTATTCAGTGGCTAAAAATGTGGGTAGGGAATGTGAGGAATCCTCAGTTCCCTTCCCGGCTCTAGCAGGGGCTTTGGGCCTTTGCCTCAGCTTTTCCATGCAGAAGCTGTGTTCAGCATTCCACAGCGAGCAGGGATCAGAATCTGGAAAGCTGCACAGGTCCAGCGAGTACCCCTTGTACAGGAGCTGTAGGTTTCCCTGTCTGTTCTCTCTGTTTTACCCCAAACTGCCGTGTTTGTGTTTTCACACGGCCAGATGCAGCACCCATCCCTGTGCAGAGCATGCAGGAGGCACTGGGGGTTGGTGAGGGGTTGCTTTGGGGTTTGACCCTCTCAAGTGGAGCCGTGGCTGGTGCTGGGGTGAGATCAGAGCTGCATCTTCAGCCAAACCTGCCCCAAGCAGTGACTGGTGCAGTGTGAGGAGCTTTTCCCTCTGGCTGGTCTTGCTCCCAGGCTGGGTTTTCCCTCCTGGCTCTGTTCTCCTGCTCAGTAAGGCATCATCAGGTGGCTGCAGTCCTTCAGGGATGTGGTGACCTCATGGCTGGGGTGTCCCTCAGCTTCTCCCTGAGCCCCTGACACACACAGGGCATGATCCTCATTTTCCTGACCTTGGAATGAACTAATCCAGCTGCTCTGGGCTGCGGAGATCCTGGAGTGCTGTGCTGGGGGAGTGTCAGGGGTCTGTACATAACTAAGGTGTAGCTGGTGAAAAAGAAACTGAACTGGACTGAAGTTGTATTTAGGAGATTTATAAATCTCTCTTTGGTGCTAGTCCATTGAGGTTTTTTTATTTTCTTCTTCTTTTGTTTGTTTTTTCTTTTGGTGGAAAGATGGGAATTTTGATGTTATACTTGATGAATTTGCTTGAGAATTGCCTCAGAAACCTGGGGAGGTCTGAGAGTGTTTGTTGAATTTCCTGTGTGTCCTATTTTATATTTATTAAATCAGAAAATCTGGAATGATCACTTTGCATTTGCTGCTCAGTCCTTCCATGAGCTCTGTGTACGTGGGGCTCTCCTGGCAGTCCCCCCAGAGCAGGAGAATGGGACCCCAGACCCCAGCTGAGGGATGAATGACCAGGGCCCATTGTCCAGCCTCCTGTCCATGGGCGTGTTTGCCTGAGGCTTCTTCATTCCTCCCCAAAAGATGAATCTCCGTGGCTGGTCAGGGCTGTGGGGCTTTGCCTGTCTCTGGTTTGTGTCTGAGCTGGTACCTTTGACCTCACCCCCACGACTGAGGGTGGGACTGACCTTGGTGTGAGGGAAAACAGGTTCTGAGCCCTTCCAGACTGATCCAAGTCATCCAAATGTCCAGGCCTGGAGTGGGGGCTGATGGTGAAGGATCCCTGGGTGTTGTGCTCCATGTGATGGTGGGGTCGGTTGGGATGTGGTGAGGTTGGTTGGATTGTCATGGGGTCAGTTGGCATGTGGTGGGGTCAGCTAGGATGTCTCATGGAGGTTTTTGTGCTGCTCCTGCCACCTGGCTTTCACAGGGAAGTGTCAGCAAGTTTGCAGAAGGAAAACTAATACAGAGAATGAACTTGCTGATTTATTAAGATTAAAAGAGACCTGATGTTTTCAGTGACTTTCTGTGAGTTGCAAGTGAAATACTCAATTCGTTGTGAATTCAAGATGGTTTTGTACTTGTAATTCCCATAATCTGTTTGGGTTTATTTTCCTGGCTGCATATCTCTGTTCCTCACTCCAGCATTTGGTGTTTATAATCTCCTGGTGAACTTCACATGGGAGGGTTACAATAAATTACATAGTTTGCAGAAACACTTTTCAACTGCAAAGGCCCTTTGGAAATGGAGCATTGCAACGGATGCATTTTCTCTTTTTTACTGACTCATTCTTACAACACCTTTGTTCAAAGTCCCACACGTGAAGTAGAAAACACGTTCTGTTTCCTTTGGGACTCTATCTCAGTTGGAGCCTCTGGATAATGGAGGTGTTCTGCTCCTGGCTGGCAGGTGCAGGACATCCCTACATGATTCTGACCTTTCATCTGCAGTGTCTCCACAAAGGCTGCAGGGCTCTCCGTGTGTGAAACTGGGTGGTGCGGTGGGGTCCTGTCACGAGGGGTTTCCTCTGTTGTGTGTGAGAGGGAGGCCATCACTGTCCTTAAAAGAGTGAAAAATTGAAAAAATTAAATTGGTGGATGCCAGTTTGCCGAGAGTGTGGGCTGTAATCTAGTGCCAACCAATAAACACGCCAGTATTTCACACGGCTCTGCCTCCTGCCTGGTCTCTCCATCCCAGCACTGTTCCCTGTGTATGTGAACTCGGAGATCGGGCAACGGTGTCACCCAAGGAGAAATCCCTCCCTGCAGTGGCTTGGGGGACAGTCACAGCCTGGAAGAGAAGCTGCAGGGATGTCACCAACAGCCTGGCGTTGAGACGGGCTCCCCGATGGGGCATGCACCCTGCAATAAAAAGGGGCATTTTAAGGAGAGAGCCTCTGAAGGTGCTTCCATCTCTTTCACAAAATCCTTCCCAAGGGAATAGCTGTAGGAGAGGCCGGGTGGAGCCTGCACCGACAGCACCAGCACCCCCGGCCGTGCGTGCTGCCGCTGGCGCTGCCGGCCCGGCCACAGAACGGTGAGCTCAGCAAACGCATCCTGGTGTGGAGACCCATCCCTAGGAGAGCCTTTCCAAATTCCCTTTGGGATCTGGATGTGACCGGGCCTCTCCTGCAGAAAACACGGTGCCTGGTGCCCTATGGCCTCGTGCTGCAGCTGCGGCGGGGAGCCCAGGGCAGAATTAATCCGTGCTGACGGCGGCGTTAATGCCTGAGCGGGCGAGCGGCGAGGCAGAGCCGGGGCTGTGCCCCCGCGGGGACGGCGACACCCGGCCCCCAGCCCGGCATTTCTGGGCGGATGAGCAGCCGGAGGGATGCGCTGGCTGGAAATCCGGCCACTTGCGCTCAGCTGCTTAAACGGCAGCTTAGCGGCTCAGCAAAGCTGTCCCCAATTATGTGCTGGGGGCCGAGCAGCGCAGGGGAGGGGACTGATGTCTCACAGCGGGGTTTGGGGCAGAAATATATTTATTTCTGCTATTGCCTGTGTTGTTATTCCAGCTTTTCCCCTCTGGCTGACGCCCCTTACACCCCAGTCACGAAGGTGCCTTGTCCCCAGGAATGGGTGCCGATGCTGCCCTCAGCCCCCCCAGCATCCTTCCCCACCCCAAGGCAAGCAAGAGGGAGGTTCCTCTAGGGATGAGCAAGTCCTGTGCTGCCCCAGGTTTAACTCCCCTTTTTCCCTCATCTAGGTGCTCGGGGAAGCAGTGGATTGATAAAAAAAAGTTCACGTGGGATCTGGGGATGCTGCAGGTGTCCTGGGCTGGCTTCTGGCCATGTGGAGGGGCTTGGTGACCCCCGGTCCCCTCCCAAGATGCTGCTTCCCCTGGACCACGCATGCTCCTCCTGGCCATGTGCTCCCACTCGCTCATGCTCTCCAAGGAGCTTTCCTAGAAATGGATGGATTTATTTTTAGCCGTGGCACAGCAGGGTTCAGCCGGGAGGGGATGGGCAGCGGTGGATGGTGTCAGTGCTGGGCTAGAGGGGAGTGGGGGTCCCACTCTGTGATCTCCCCCTTGCAGTGGTGAACAGGGGCTGGGGCTGGTTTGGTGAGGGTCTCTGGGGCAGGGGGAATCAGCACAGACAAGGACACCAGTGCCACTGCTGGGGAGAGTGGGGTCAGCGTGGGCTGGTGGGGCCAGCAGGACCCCTGGGGAAAATGGGACACTGGGAACAGCAGGTATTGACCCCTCTCGGGATGGCTGGTGCCCTTTTCTAGTCTGGCGAGGGGAAAATAACCCTGCATGGGCTGAGCAGGAGGTGAGGGCAGCAGTGCAGGGACTGGCAGTGGTTTAGGCAGCGATATGGGCAGGGTGCAGGAAGCACTGCTGGCAGATATGCAGGCAGGGTCCAGGCAGCAGAGCAGGCAGCAGAGCAGGCAGAGTCCAGGGTACAACTGAATGTGCCACAGGCAAGTTCACCCCAGACTGTCGCTGCTCTTCCCCACCAGCTCAGGAGGCTCTGGACGCTCCGCAGTGGCCAAGCCCTGTCCTGCTGCCAGTCCAGGGGCTGTGTCCCCCCCACTCCCCCATATTCAGGCTCCTCTTTCACCTCATTCCACTCGATTATTTTCTGTAGCTGTTGGGAAGCGCCGTGGGGCCCAGCGCTCCCTGGTGTCCCCCGCTCCTGCCTGACCCACTTAGCGGGACCATCTGGTCCCTGCGGGCAAAGCGGATTAGCCCTGCAGCGGGATCAGGGCTGGGGCGCTGCCACCACTGTGGGTGACACTGCTGGCACCATCACAGCCCCTGCCTGGACTCCCCACGGCTGCAGCCTGGGCAGAGCAGCCACAGCAGGAGCCCCTGGCCAGGGACCCAGAGCCGCCCCCACTGTGGATTGCCCATGTTCCTGGCATCCCCTGAAACCCAGCCCTGAGGGTTGGTTGTCTCACACCACACCTGCATCTCCATCCATCCATGGATCCATCATCCATCCAACCATCCATCCCTCATCCATCCATCATCCATCATCCATCCATCCATCCATCCATCCATCCCTCATCCATCCATCCATCCATCCATCCATCCATCCCTCATCCATCCATCATCCATCCATCCATCCATCCATCCCTCTCTCTTTCCCCATCCACACCCCAGCTGTGCACTCACCTGGCCAGATGTGTAACCTCCCCATCCCTCCCTCCATTTCTCTGCCCACCCTTCTGCTCGCCTTTCCTTGTGCCTTCCACCCCCCACCAGGGGCCTTTTCTTCCTTTCTTGCCATTTTTTCCCTGTTTTTTTCCTTCCTCCTTCTCCCGGTTTCCCATTGTTCCATTTTGCCTGACTCTCTTCACCCTATTCCCCATTTTTCCATTTCCCCTGTCTCTCTTTGCCCGGCTTCCCACATTTCCATTTATTTTCCCGTTTCCCCTGGCTCTCTCTGCTCGGTTTCCCACATTCCCATTTATTTTCCCGTTTTCCCTGTCTCTTTTTGCCCGGTTTCCCATATTTCCATTTATTTTCCCGTCTTCCCTGTCTCTCTTTGCCCGGTTTCCCACATTTCCATTTGTTTTCCCATTTTCCCGGGCTCTCCTTACCGCGTTTCCTTTTCTCCCCTCACGCGTTTTCCCGCCTCCCCCCTCCCCCCTCCCGGTCTTTGCTGCCCCCTGGCGGCCGCGCGCCGCCACCGCCCCGCCCTCCAAGCCCCGCCCCTCCCGGGCCCCGCCCCGCCCCTTTCCCGCGCGCGCGCTCGGCCCCGCCCCGCGCCCGTCACGCGCCGCGCGGGTTCCGGGCGCGGGCGGCGCGCGCAGGTGGGCGGGGCGGGGCGTGGCGCGCGCGCGGGGATCCCCGGAGTGCGGGGGGGGGGGGGAGGGGGGAGCTCGGGGCATCCCGAACCGGACGAGGAAAAAGGGGGGAATTGGGGTGGGGGTTGGGGGTCCGGGGGTGTCCCGGGCAGAGCCCAGTGCGGGAGCCCCTCCTGCTGGTGAAGGCGGATCCTCCCTCCCCAGCTCTGCATAGAGGAGGGTGCGGGGTGACCCCATCCCCCACGGATGGGGGATACCGGGTGGGGGATCATTAGCGGGTAGTTGGTAATTAGCGGGCGGGAGGTGGGTTATTACCTGTGCGCTGGTCATTCCTGAGTGGTGAATTCCTGGGGTGGGGTCATTCCTGGGTGGTGGGTCAGTGCCGGGGTGGGGGTCATTCCCGGGGTGAGGGTCATTCCTGGGTGCTGAATTCCTGGGGTGGGGTCATTCTCGGGTGGTGGGTCAGTGTCGGGGTGGGGGTCATTCCCGAGGCCGGTGGGTGATTCCCGAGGCCGGCTGTGGGTTGCAGAGCTCCCGTCCGTGGGGCCGGACAGGCGCGTCCCCCCCATGCGGGCAGGAGCCGGCGCTGGGCCATGAGCAACGCCACGGCCCCCACGGCCCCGGGCGCGGCGGGGGACTCGCTGGTGGGCTCCGTGCTGGGGCCCTTCCTCCTCCTCACCCTCCTCGGCGCCCTCCTGGCCGCGGTGAGTGGGCGGGCTGGGGACATCGGGGGGCAGCGAGCCCAGCGCCGAGCCCCGCGCTGCTGATGCCTTTCCCCGCAGGTGATGTACGTCAAGAAGAAGCGCAGGTGAGCGAGGCAGCGCCGCTGGGGGGGCCGTGGGGGGACTGTGGGGTCACCACTCACCACTGACCCCCGGCAGGTCCGACCGGCTGCGGCACCGGCTGCTGCCCATGTACAGCTACGACCCGGCTGAGGAGCCGCCCGAGTCGGAGCAGGAGCTGCTGGTGGAGGCTGAGGAGGCTCAGGTGGGTTGCTGTGGTGGGAATTGGTGTTTATCCTGTGTTTTTTCCATGAAAAATGTAAACAGCAGCAAGTGAGGTGCCTGTCCCGAGGGGGAATCGTGGGATCATTCAGGTTGGGAAGGACCTCCAAGAAGGTTGAGTCCAACCTCGAGGGAGTTGGGCTTTGGGTGTAATCCAGAGGTTTCTGGGAGGGTTGGGCTGCGTGGGCAGTGCTTTCCCCACCCGCCACGATGCCCTGGGCTGCAGGTGTGTCCCTCTGTGTTCCAGGTGGTGCCCGGCTGGGGGGGACCCTCGCCCTCTTGGCCCCCGCGCAGGGACTGGAGGGCCTGACCCTGCCTGGAGCACCGGGACCGGATCCTGCCCGCAGGAGGGAAGGGAGGACAGTGTCAGCACTGGTACCATCAGCCAAAACAGGCAGGATGTGCCCACGGTGGTGCCACGATGCCACAGCCGCTGCCCTCACCTCTGAGCACTGACCAGGACGGGACATCTCCCACCTCAGTGCCTGATTTTGCCTTTTTGTTTTGCTTGAACTGCTCCAGCAGCCTCTTGGAAAATGCCGGGAGGGCCCACAGGGGCTGGCAGACTGGCAGGGAGCAGCGGGCTCTGCTGGTACGGGATGCCTGGGGGAAGATGGGGTAATAAATGTGTCTCTGCCTTGGCCCCGAGGCTCGGTGTGGGGCTGGGAGTTCCTGGCCTTGGCTGGGAGTCTGGGGGGCAGCAGGGCTTTGCCTGTTTGTGTTTCCATCGGCAGCTCATCCCCGTGGATGGCTGGTGGCCGCCACCAGCACGGATGTCCCTGTGGAGGAGATGCCCGGGGAGGAGCCACCCCTGCCCCACCCAGCCGGGGCCGGGAACAGAGGCGTCACAAACATCCATAAAATGTTTTATTCAAGTAACTGCAAATAGGAACCCAAAAGGTCGTTAACAGTGAACCAAAAAAGAAACCCAAACCAAACCCCGATTCTCTCCCGCCGGGGCCGCCCGGCACCGACCTCCGGTCCCGCTGCAGCCGTCGTGCCGGGGCAGAGGAGTAGGGGGAACATCCTATGGTCCCCCCACACCTCTGCCCTGCCAGCCTCGATCCCTTGAAGCAGCAGAGCGAACTAGACCTCAAAATAACGATTTTTTTAAAAAAAGAAAAATGGAGCCCAAAAAAAAGGGGGAAAAAAAAAAATACCCCACAGCCCCCAGCAACACCCCGAAAACAGGAACCACCGAGCCCACGGTGCCCCGGCAGCGCAGCAGCACATCTGTGAGTTCAGAGAGTGGAACTTAAATATCCAGAGGTAGTTGTGAATGAAAGGAAAAAAAGTACTAAACAAAAAAATATATATATACCAGAACCTATGAGGAAAGGGCTGCCTGGAGCCAGCCATGCTCGGGCACCCCTGGGGATGGGCACCCCCGGGGATGGGCACCGGGCCCTGGCAGCGCTGCGGGAGCTGCTCCCACGCACAGTGCAGTCACCCAGGACTGGGGGGACAAAGGGGGTTGCCCAGGGTAGCAGGGCCAGAGCAAAGGTCTAATGCATTGGGGGGGGTCTCACCTTCACTGCCCCCCCGGCTCTTGCCTGCAGAGGCCCCAGGGCAGAGCCCAGTGCTGGGGGAGGCAGCCAGGTGAGATCACTGCGTGGGGGGCAGTGAAGGTGGGGGGTGCCAGCCCCGGCTCTCTGCCATGATCCCCCTTTCCAGTGGGGCTGCCCCGAATCCCAGGGCTGGGGAGGGGGGGAGCTGGGGCAGGTGCCCCCCCCGGGCGGGGGCTGTGGGGGCCGCCCGGGTTGGGCCATTTTCCAGTGCTGCCGTTGTCTGAGGGTGAGGAGGGAGCGGAGGAGGAGGGAGGAGGAGGAAGCCAGGGCGGCACAGTGGGTCTCTCCCCGTCCCTCTCCCCCGGCCGCTGCGGGGCCGTCGGGCGATGAGGTAGCGCCGGTTCGGGAGGTGTCACTGCTCCTCCTCGGATGACTCCTGGGAAATGTTCACCTCTTCCTCGTCCTGCTGCTGCAAGGCAAGGGAGCGTGGCCGGGGGGTGTCAGGGAGCGCAGCCCCACTGCACTGCCCCTGGACAAAGGGCTGGCCACACACATCACAGCCCTTGTGCAACGAGGGAAACTGAGCACCCTCCTGCATTAAAGGACTGGCCCCGACTCCAGCTTGGAGAGAGGTGAGAAACCCCAGGGTGGGCTCACAGTGAGGAGAGGAGACCACACCCCTGACTGTGCAACACCTCGGTGGCTAGGACGGCGGTCCCCAGTGGCCACCGGGGGGTGGTGGCAGCCACGGCTGTCCCTGTCCAGTCCCGGGTGTCCCCGTCCAGCCCCCAGGCCGGGGTGGGCGGCCGTGACCCCGCACGCGGCGGTGACTCAGGGCTGAGTGAGCCTGAGTCACACCGGCCCCCGCTTCCTCCCGCTTCATTCACAAAAACGCCACCGCGCCTGCCAGAGCGGGACATCGTGTCCCCGGCACGGCCCCGCTGGCACGGGACAGGCTCCTCCCACACCGCCCCCCTTACTGGGGTCCCCAAACAGCCCCTGGCACTGTGACACCGGCACAGGAGACCCCAGGATGCCACCTCGGGTTTGCCACCCTCAGCTCTGCAAGGAATTTCAGTGGGAAAAAGAACAAAATCTGGGACACGCAGGGAAGGGAGATGAAACTGTCCGGGTACCTGGCAGCTGCCTGAGCTGCGAACTGAGGGGAATGGAGAAAAAATGGAATGGAGGAGGGAAAGCTCAGTAAAGGAAGGGGGTGGCTGCACCCACGGGCTGCAGGAATGCTGTGCAGGGATCTGGGCAGGCGTGTGCCAGCACGTCCCCAGGGCAGGACCAAACACCCAACGCTGCTCTTGGGCCTATGGGGAGGTGGGGGGGGCAGGATTCCTGAAATCCCCAGCCCTAGGGGGTTTGGAGCCCACCCAGTGCCGTGTCCTACTCACACAACTGCTCTGAGCTCCTCCAACCTGAAAGCATCCACCCTGTATTCATGGGACTCTCTGGGGAGCTGCTGTGCCCCCAAAGTGCCCAGCGCCCTGCCAGGGTGGGTAGGGTAGGGAAAAGCCCACTCACCGATTTTTTGGGTCGCCCTCGAGGTTTCCTCCCTGGTGTGACTGCAGCTTTCTAAGCCAGGACAACAAAAAAAAAGGCATTTTGACCAGGCTGTCCCCAGGATGCTGGCAGGGGTGGGCGGTGTTCCCCTTCCTCCCACCCGTGCCTGCCAGATTCATCACTCCAGTGGCATCTCCTGGGGTGCTGCTGCCAGCCCCCCGAGCCCCCCCAGCCCTGGGATGCCCCGTGAGTCACAAGGTGGGTGCAGGATGTGAGTCGCGTGTTTTGCAAACAAGTTTATCTCGGGTGTCCTGGTGCTGACACATGGTCCCCAGCTCCCCCACCCTCCCTGGGCCAGATTCCCACCTCCCAGTCCCCACCTCTGAGGCAGATCTGCCCTGATTGTCCATAATTGAGCTCAAACCAGACCTGTGGTACCAGCACCCAGCTGGAGCAGCCCCATCCCCGGGTACCTACCCTGCCCTTTGTGGTGGCCTTGTTTTTACTGCCCTTCGGCCGTCCACGGGGTCTCTTGGGGGTCGGGGCCTCGCTGGGCTCCTGCTGGAGGGAGAGCAGAGGGGGTTGCATGCACAGAGCGGCTTCCAGTGCACCCCAGGACACTCCAGCCTGGGAGTCCCGTTGTCCCCAGCAGACCCCACTAGGGCAGAGATGCTCTTCCATGTGGTACTGGGAGCACTGGTCACACTGGGATTGGCGATCAGACACCAGGCACAGGCTCCTGTGTCTCCTTCAGCTGGGCATACGTGACCTTTTCCACCCCCAGCATCACCCACTCAGCTCACGTGGATGCTCCCCACGGCCCCTCAGCTCAGACGCTGCTTGCTGCTGGTGCTGCAGCAGCCGAGGAAGCTTCGAGGAAGCCACAAATCACCTTTTCTGCAGGAAAACGATGTGCACAAACCCCACCTGCCTTGGGGGGGGGGGGCTGAGCGGGGTTTGGTACTATAAAGGCTCCAGCAGCATCTTATCTCTCTGAGCAGCTTTTGCTAATGGGGCTTTAATTAGCCTGTCTGCAAAGGCAGGTTCAGCAGGGCCTGGGGAGGGGCAGGAGAGCCCCCAGCGAGGGCCAGGAGTTCTGGGGTGCTCTGGAGCCCCCCAGGAGGGTCTTGCTGGCGAGTCCTGGGGAGGTGCTGCTCAAAGGGGTAATGGGGCTGCACTGGGGGTGTCCCCAGCCTAGGGGCGTAGGTGTGGGGGGGGTTTCCTGCTGCCCCATACCCTGGGGGTGCCCAGTCCCTCCTTTCTCATAGGGGACCCCACGTACCTGCGGCTTCTTCCTAGGCCGCCCTCGGCCCCTCTTCTCCGACACGTCTTTCTCCCCTTTGGAGGCCAGGGGCTGGCTGGATTTGGCGCTGGATTCACTCATTGTCTGTCCCGGGAGGGAGGAAGGTCAATCAGCCATGGCTGTGGCTCACCATGCCAGCCGTGCCATCCCCCAGCCCTCACCTGGGCCAGGTGAGATGCCCCCTGCATGCTCTTGGCACTGGCTGCAGGGCAGTAGCCCAAGGCCATGGCATGGCCACCCTGCAGGCCCAGCCAGTGCTCAGGCAGCTCCTGGGGTCCCCTCAGGTGTTTGGGGAGCAGCAGCTTGGCCAGCCCATCCTGCAGAGCCTGGCCCTTTTCCTCAAAAAGAGGAGAATGGCTCCAGGTTTAATATGAAATCCCACATGTGCTGCTGGCATCCATGAGTTGGGACAGGATGAGTGGTGCCACTGGGGACCATGGGTGTCACCAGAGGGGTGCCAGGACCCTGGAGTGGGGCTCAGGGTCCCACAGCCCTGCTCCCCTCGGCACTGCTGCACCCCTGCCCCTGTTCCTGCCACCTAGCTGGGGTTAGAGACAGGCACTTTAACTTGGGGACACTGGGCTGTCACCTCCCCTGTGCCTGTTCCAAAGGGCCGGGCAGCTCTCCCTTGCTCTTGGAGCAATCCCACAAAGGAAAAGGCTCCATCTTCCCCTCTCCACCTCGATGCTTCCCAGGGGCACAGGGAAAACCTGCTTTTCCAGAGCCGTGGGGCAAAGCCATGCCCGTCTGCCAGCCCAGGAGCCGGGAGGATGGACTCAGGGTGGCAAGGAGCAGGATTGCTGCCACAGGCCTGGTGCTTGCTGGTGACCCCACGCAGGGCCAGGTGACCAAGTTCATGCTGGGGACACCTGCCCAGAGTGGAGCTGTGAGGCTTCCCAGCAGCAACAGAGGCAGGTCCAAGGTTGTGTGCCCAGTCTGTGTGCTGATGGAGGCACCCTCCTAACTCTGGGATAATAACGCTCAGTTTTGAGGAACTGGTCTCGATTTGATGGTATGGGAGCACTTGGGATAGTGGGGCTGCAACAGCAGAAGGTGCTGAGCCCCCTGGGACACTGAGCCTCACTGGGGAGGGTGTGGGCAGGACATGCAGCCTGAGGAGCCACACTCAGACCTCTGAGCCTTTTCAAAAAACAGGCGTCAGCTCCTGCTCCCCTCTGGAAGTGACTCATGAGTGCAGAACAACAACAACAAAAACCACCCTCGGAGTCTTTTTTTTTTTTTTTTTTTTTTTGGGAGACAGAAACCATGCCGTAGTGTAAACACCCCGAAAATATTACTCACAGCATCCCAGAGCCCATCAAGGAGTCTCTTAGGGAAAAAAAGAAGTATGGTTTAGATTTAGGCCAGCAAAGGGCCGGCTGCTGGTTGGGCTGGGACGGGGTTTTGTCTCTTTTTAAGTCAATCTCTGTGAGAGGCAGCGCAGCCTGGAGCTGCTGCGTGCCCCCTCCCGCAGCTGGAAACAGATGGGCCCAGCATGGCCCCCACCCTGCCGTGCTCTCCACCCCTGGAGGAGGGACCAGACCCCACAGCAGCTCCGGCTGGGAATGCCAAGGGGACCCTCCACGGGACAGAGATGCCGCTGGCTCTGCCCCCCATCCCCCACCAAAAGCAGCTCCTGCTGCTGCAAAGTTGTTGGTGCTGGGGAAAGCACGTGCACCTCCCACCCATGCTTCTGCATCTCACCCATCCATCCCTCCTCATCCCAGCCCTCCCTCCAGCACCTCAGAGCTCTCCCCAGGGGGCTGCAGAGCTGGGGGGACTCAGGGAGCCCCGCTCAGGCAGAGGGGGTTGGGAGGAGGATGCTGGAAATGGGGGATGCTTCTCTCCCATGCCAGCACCTTCCCAGCCAAGCCCCCCCTGTTCCCGAGAGCAGCCCCAGCTCCCCGCAATGCCCCCGGCTCGGCAGCACCGGCCAGGCCCGGGGTGTGCTCCGAGCCTGTGGGACGATGCCGGGCACATGGCGGGAGCAGCTCCGGCCCTGCTCACACGCATCAGAGCCATGGAGGGAGGGAGGGAGCAGCTGGGTTGCCATGGAGGAGAGGAAGCAGCTGAGGGAGAAACCTTTCCAGGCAGGGAGGAATCAGTGGGGGACGCGGGCAGGGGCTGCCCGGCTCCCCGCGGCCGAGGGAGGGGGGGAAACATCTCTGCACGGTTTGGAGGTGGAGGGGCCACATCTGCCTCTCGATTGATGGAGCTGGGGGAAGGAAACCTCCTCCCCTTCTCCATCCCTATGGATGCTGAGCCGCCGGGCTCTCCTCCCCCAGCCCCATGGCTCCCTCTGCTCCAACCCCGAGCTGGGCTGTCCTCAGCAGCCACCTCTAGGTTGCACAAGCCCAACCTGTCCCCTCGGAACCGCGCTCTCGGCTGCTCCTGGGCCTGGTCCTGCCTTCCCAGCTGCCTGTGCTGGCTTATGCTGCTCCGTGCAGATAACCCCATAAATCCCCCGCTCCTGCCACCTACTCTTAGATTAAACAAACTGGCCCAGGAGAAGCGGGAAGATAGGCGGGGGCTTAGATCTTAAAAAAATAAAATTAAAAAAAAAATATATATATATAAAAATATACTTATATATATATGTATAAAATCTCTTCACGCCCAGAAAATCCAGCCTGATGGCAGCTGGAGAAGGATCCCAGCCGCACCTCCTGGCAGAGGGATGGGGAAGGAGGAGGGGAAGGAATCGTGGAGCAGAAGTTGAAGAGCCTGTTGGGCAGGGGTGCGGGCCGGGAGGGATGTGCGGGCTCCTCCTTAGCACAGACCCGCCGTGGGGCTGCTCTGAACCCCACCCCGGGGCTGCCATTGAGGAAAGTCCCCCCCTTCCTTCCTGGGATGCATAATAAAAGGAAGTGATAAAGGAAAGGAAGGAGGGAGGTGGAGGAGAAAGAAAAGAGGCAGGAAGGGCACCATCAGGGCTTTGTGAAGCCCCTGTCCTGGGGGGGGGTGGGTAATAAAACCCCTCGTGGAGCCAGCGCTGCTGGCGGGGTGCGGGGCTGGCGGGATGCGGGGGCACCATCCGGGGGGGGGTGGCTGAGCCCCAGCACCGCAACTTCGCCCCGAGCCGCGTGTGCGCGTTCCCCGTGAGCCGGGCTTGGCCTCGCACCGGCCCCACGCACCTCCCGCCATCCCAGCCCCCAAGGCCGGGTCCCGCTCCCACGCCCGTGCACCGGCCGCGGCCCCACGCACCTTGCACGGTCCCGGCCTCGTGGGCTGTCCCGGGGCCGTCCCGGGGCCATGCGGGCCCCGAGCGCGGTGTGGGGCGTTTGCATCACCCGCAAACCGAGTAAGTGCAGCAAAGTCGCTCGGCGGCGGGAGCAGCGGCACCGGGGACCCCCGCCCGTCCCCCCCCCCCCCCCACCCCGTTCCGCCGCGGCCCGCCAGGTGCATCACCCTGCTATTAACAATAATTAATACCAATAATAAAGCCAAGCACCGCCGGCCGCACGCAGCCGCGTCCCTGCAAAGCCCGACACGCCGGGGCCGAGCGTGCCCCGCATGCGGCGAGAGGAAGCAAAGCCCCGGCCCCCCGCGCCCCCCGCAGCCGAAGGAAGAGGAAGGTGGCACTCACAGTCAGCTTGATCCCGGAGCCGGGTGTTCGCGGAGGGTTTTGGGGGCGGTTTGATGGTTTTGTTTTTCCCGGCGGGTCTGTGTTGCGGAGCGAAGGGACCCCCCGCCCGCGGCGACTGCGGATCTGCAAGGAGAAGAGAGAGGCTGCGGCTCAGCCCCGCATCCCCGGCCCCGCCAGGCCCCGCGTATTTATATAAATAATAAAGAGAGAGAGAAAAAAAAATTGCTCCAGGAGGAAGGAAGCTGGGTCAAAATCATTTGCAGGGAACGAGGGAAAAAAAAAATGGAGGGGGGAGGGAAAGGGGGGAGAGGGGGGGAAAAAAAAAAACCGGAGCGAGCTCCTAGCCTTACTGGAGGGGATCCAGCTGCTAAAAATAGCAAAATCACACTCGAAATTAAATAAGGGCAAACAGGCGAAGGGAGCTCCCAGCGCCGGCGGAGCGGGGGAGGCGGAGCCGGGGCCGCATCACGGCGGGGGCGGCGCGGGGCGGCGCGGCCGGGAGCGATAGGGCCGTTCAAAGGGCTGCGGCGGCGGCTGCGCCCCCGGCCCTGCCTGCCCGAGGGTCCTTGCAGCCACATGGAGGGTCCCCTGGGAGGCTGCAAGCAGCGCCGGGAAGGATTGAGACACCCTCGTGTTCCCGCTCCGGGAATGTTCCTGGATGGGGCTGTGTGGGGGTGGGGGGCGGTTGCCCCCCCCCCCCCCCCGGCTGGGTGGCCCCACGATGGGTGCCCCCCCCCGATGGAAACACCCCCAGCTCTCCCCTCTCTGTATTGTGGGCTGGCGTGGGGGGTTTGGTGTCCCCCCCCGTGAGGGCAATCACCAGCCAGGACTGGGCCATGTGTCCATGGCCAAAGCACGGTGCTCCTGTTTGCTGCCTCCTCACCAGGTCAGACTCCCAACAAAAAAAGGTTCTGGTCCCCATCTGGAGGCACCAGCAGTGGGGGCTCCCTCCCCGGGGCTCCCAGGGCCGCCTGGATCGTGTCATGATATTAATTTAATATTTTACTGCAGCACCTCTGGCGAAAGGGAAGGCTGGTGTGGGAGCACATCCTGCTCAGCGCAGGGGAGTTTAGGATCAGGTCCTGCTCGGCACAGTGGGGTTTGGGATCAGGTCCTGCTCGACACAATGGGGCTTGGGGGGCTTGTGAGCAGCCCTGAGGCTCTCCTGGGCTTTAAGAAGGTGCTGGGCTCAGTCTGCAGTAAAAAAACTTTGTTCAGAATTCCTCTGGTCAGTTTGGAAGTGGTTTGGGTCAGTCTGGAATCAGCTGAGACCAGCTCTCGGGTGAGGTACCCCAAAAATGGCCCCTGTTGTGCCAGGGCCGTGTTTGTAAGACATGTGGAGCATTTGGACTCCAAATTGCACTGGTTTTCTTTCATGAGATACCTGGATGTCCAGAGCTTAGGATCCCATTGTGTGAAATTTCTGCCAACTGTGAAAACAACAATCACAAATCTAATGGAAACTCTGATTTAGGTGCTTTTGACCATCCTGACTCTAAGGGTTGGACTCTGAAGTGAGGATCTGAACTTCAGACTGCTGGATTTAAGTTTCAGGCAAGTTTTTATTAAAATTTTAAAAAAAAGGGGACCTTTAAAAAGAGGAAATGTGAAAGTATCAATAGCTGCTTGTGCAAAACTGCTCTGGCAGGCAAGGTTTGTGATGCAAAACAAACCAAACCCAGCCAGGCTTGGGGCACTTGTTTCTGCTAATTGTTATTTGGATTTTTCAAATCCCCTGCAAATTCCCCTGCCTAAAACACAATCGGAGCAGTGTCTCTTTTCTGACAATTAAAAAATGAAAGCAAAGAGGGGGAAGAACCCTCCTGCAAGAGGGTTCCTGTTCCCTAACACCTGCAGGAAGTGCAAGCACCACCCTGCCTGCACCCGTGCAGCTCCTGGGTGCGTCTCCCCCATCCCAGGGCCTCAAGTCCTGGCAAACGGTTGTTTGCAGACCCCAAGTATCCTTTTCTTTTTTTTTGGCGAAAATAAATGTTTCCTCAACCTGCAGGCAGCCCTGCCTGGGTTTGGATGTGGCTTTTTTTACACCAAGACTGCTTCTCAGGCTTCCCCTTTGCTGTGAGCCCAACAAGGAACTTGGTTTGTGTCCTGGCAGAGGCTCGTTGTTATTAATATCTCTCGTTATTTACTGTGCCGTGCCGGTGAATGGCAGCAGCCTGAGTCCTGCAAACGACTGGGGCTGCTCTGCTTTAATCCCTCAAAGTTTTGGCAGCTCCCCACTCTCTGAGCCCATACTGGGTTCACCCGTGGGGCGACCACTTAGTCTTTAAAGAAAAATAGTGCTGCAGTGGTGCCCCAGAACTAGAGAGACGTGGGGAGATGGCCTAGGAGCCAGGTACAGGCACACAGCCACGTGCAAGGAGGGGAGAACAGAGGAAAAACTGGGCTGGAGCAGGGCCCAGGGCTGCAGTCCTGGAAGAACATTTTCACTTTTGTTTCTGCATTTGGGCTCCTGATTTACAGCTCGTAGCCAAGTGGGTTTGGGAGCAGGACTGGGCAAGTTCCCCCATCCTGCGGTTGAGTTCTGCAACCAGAGAAGAAGCTGAAAATGGCTGGAAACGGGGAAACAAATGATTTATTATCCCCCCACGGCAGCTGAGCCCAACGCGGGGCACGGCGGAGCAGCCTGTGCCGTGCTGGGCTGGCATGGCACGGAGCCGTGCAGCCCCGGTATCCCGGGGGTCCGAACGGGCTGGGAGCGGCTCCGGGATCCGGGATGTGAACAGGGATGTCCCGGCCCGGGTGTTCACAGGCTGGCCGGCCATGGCGCGGGAGGACAGGGACAGGGACGTGCCCTTTGTTTCCCCTCCCGGCTTTGTTTCCCCGATGGCCCCATTGATGAAGCCCCATGTGGCCAAACAGCCCCGACCCACCCCAAACCAGGCCTGTTAATTTGATTAAATGGCTGCTTCCTCCTTCTCACCCCTGAAGCAGATTGAGCTCTCACCAGGGCAGCGTTTTCCTGCAGCCCGGTTCTGGGGACAAATTCCTAAATCACCTGATAACTTACAGGCTTAACGCCGCCGATTTGAGCCCGGAGTTTGCAGGACGCTGCCCTAGGCCAGCGCCGTGGGGTGTACAAGCTGCAAATGGGGCGTGCACACGTGAATTATTTCGTATCTCGATTTATTTAGCCAATTTCAAGCCTGGGAGGAGACCTGGTGGAGAAAGTGGTGCTTGAGAAAAGCTGCGCCTCTGGAAAGTGCCCTGAAAAAAAAAAAAAAGTGCTTGAAGTCACCCCCAGCTCCTTGGGCTCCTCCGAACCGCGGGTGCTGAGTGGCTGTCCCGAAAAGCATACATGGGGGACCAGAGGGTGGCCCTGAGTGGCACACATCTTATCCTGCCCTGCCCTGCGTCCTGGCACTGCCAGCGAGCCCCGCAAAGCTGCGTTTGGGATTTGGGCGCCTAATTCCTGCTAATTTCCCTGGGAAAGAGGAAACCCGATCCTCTGAGTCAGCTCAGGTTGTTGGGTGATTGGAAGGGCCACCTGGCTAATTACAGCGGGTGTGTTTGTCACCTCCAGAACCCTCTGGAACAGCAGTTAATGGGGCGTGGCGGGGGCTGGATTCCCCGACTGGGAGCTGTGGATTCAGAGAATTTTGTGGCGGTGGGAAGCAGAAGGATTTGGAGGTGCTCCCTGCTCTGAGGTGCTTGGGGCTGCCATAAGCACAGCCCCCGCACAGGGAAATGCACATAAATAACTCCCTGTACCCTGATGATCCCGAGACAGCATCGGCTGATCCATGGCGGCCGCAGGGCGAGCAGGATCAGCCGGTGGGGCTGGAAAGCGGCTCAGGCTCAGCCGCCCCTCACCTGCACGTCTTGACCTGCGGGGACCTGTCCCTGCCCGTCACCCCTTCTCGGTGCCAGCAGGGTCTGGCTTAGTGCCACTCTTGTCCCCTGGGATGGTGTGGGTGCATTTCGGTGGGATGGGGATGGGCAAGGGGCCGTGTCTGGGGTGCTCTGGCTTGGGCACTCCATGCTGGAGCATCCCATGAATTTTGGGGAGCTGCTCGGGCCCCCCGTGCTCCTCGGACACCGGCTGTGCCACCTCCTGGGCCTGGGGTGGCTGCTGGCTCTGGCAGGGAGCGGGATGCTCTGGGGCTGCAGCCATCGCTGCGCGGCTGCACAATGGCCTTTTGTCTGCGGGGCTGCCCCGGGAACATCCCGCCATCCCAGTTTCCCAGTAACATGAAACCTCCTCGGGGCTGCCTGCCGGGAGCACAAAGCCTGGGGCTGCTGCGGGGGGCAGCCCTGGCCCCGTTCCCGGCTCCCCCCACACTTCGGCACATGTGCACCGAGCGTGCTGGGGCTCAGGTGGGTGGGGGGAGGCTGCCAGCCCAGCCCGGGTTCCTCCCGCGTGGCAGGAATCAGGGAAGCGCCAGGAATGGAGCCATGTGCCGTCCTCTCTGTGCAAGGATGCGGCTGACCCATGGCTGGGGGTGGTGGTAACTTCCTCGCCTCTGGTGTCCCCACGCAGGGAATGTGCCAGGGGGTGAGAAAATCCCTGCGGGGCCCCCCTGGAGCCCCTTCCCCTCTGCCCTGGCCTGGGGGCGCCGCGGGGAGGAAGGGAGGGAGGGGACATGCCGGGGAGGAGCCGCTGTAAATCATTAACGGAGACGCGGTGGAGGGGAATGCGAGGGTCATTAATCGCGGGCTTTCTGGCGGGCTCGCAGGGGAGTCTGGCCGCCTGGTATTTTTTTAATCAAGGTATTTTATTGCACATCAAATCTGAACAGGGCAAAGAAGGAGGTGGTGGCTGCCGGCAGCATCCAAGGACGGGCGGGGGGATGCACTGCAAGGCGCTTGCAGGGGGCTGAAGGACACGCGGTGCAAGGGACAGGGGATGTTTTTCCTGCTTTTCCCAGCCTTTCCTAGCTCCTCCATGCCCTGGAATCTCTCTGCATGATAGGGAAGGACCCCCCCATTCCCTGGCCAGCTGCGAGTTCACTGTGGCAAAGGGGATGCACCAGAGAGGCTGCTCTTATCGGGGCTCCAAGAAAACACTTTCCCCCCAGCCAAATTCCTTGACACTTTCCCGTTTACTCAGCTCCGGTTGGAAAAGCATCGAGCACCGGGGGACTTCCCTCGTCCCCGTGACTCAGGTGCTGGTCACCGGGGGTGACTCAGCCGCTGGCACAGGGAGGCCCGGGGTGACACAGAGGCAGGGGAATGGGAAAGGGAGGCGATGCCGGAGGTGACGGGACGGGGAATGGGGCCAAACTGGCTGCTGGTGAAAGGGAGAAGAGAGCTGGAGCCGGAGCAGCCCTGCTCGTGTCCCCTCCATGGCCTGGGGATTTGACCCCAGGCTTTGGGAGGAGATGGGTCAGGGCGGGCAGGGGGTCACCTAATGGCCGGTGAATGACCCGAAGCGGCAGGCCAGGGCGGGATGGAGCGTCCTGGGATGGAAGCGGCACGTTTTCCTGCGGGGAACGCTCTTCCCACGTAGCCAGAATCAGAGAATTATGGAATAATTTAGGCTGGAAAAGCCAACGCTGCGGTTTCCTGCTGCCACCTAACGGGGAGAGGCTGCGGCTGTGGAGCGGGATGGAGGGAGGGCTCCGCATCCTCCCCCCGCCCGTCCCTGGATGGGTCCCAGCATCCCTCACCGGCAGTGGGATGGTGCTGGCGTGGGCTGGGGGCAAAGTGGGGCCGGGCCGGGCAGGGCCGAGGCACGTTCCCGTCTCTCCCCCTGGCAGTGCCCGCGGGGAGGTGCTTGGTGCCCTGGGAGGGACATTGGGGGGGTTCTGGTGACCCGGCGGCAGGGCCGAGCCCTCCACGTGTTGCTCGCTTTGTCCCCGGAGCTCAGGGCTCAGGGACAGCGCGTTTGTCCCTATGGGGGACCCGAGGGCACACGGCGTGTCCCTGCCACTGCGGTGCGGCTCTCCCGGTCCCTGGGAATGTGACACCGAGCCCGGCCGGGATTAGGGCCGGCTATAACGGGCCGGGGGTCACCGCTCCTTCCCGGCTCCGGTTACTCGGTGCTGGCCCGACTCTGCCACGGGCTCATCTTTCAAATGGCAGGGACAGGCTGGCGGGGCGGCTGTGGGGGCACCGAGGGGCTCAGGGGCTGGGAGGGGGGGTCCGAGGGGTTGGAAGGCACCGAGGGCCTGAGCACCCCAGCCCTCCGTGCCCCTAAATCCACGGTGGTGGGGAGCAGACTTGGTTATCCCTATGGCCCAGGAAAAGCACCTTCCCCACCTTCAAAACTTCGGTGAGGGGGCAGGATGTTCCTCAGCGCTGCCGTGCCCTGGTACCCCCCACCCATCATGAGAGCAGCCGGGTGGGAGTTTGCCAGGCTGTCACCCACCTTCCCAGCCAGCTCCGGGCCCGCGGAACGGCTCCCTTGGCAACTGCTCCTCCGTGGGTAGGAGCGGAGCCGCACGCGTGGCTCCCCTCGAGGGGAGCGTCACGACACGGCGGGCGCGGGCTGGGGGGCGGCTCCCCGTGACTCGGAGCTGGGGGAGGACAGCGCTGTTCCCATCCCTGACGAGCGGTCCCAGAGTCCCTGCGGGGTGGGAGAGAACACCCCCGAACGAGCCCGCCCCGGCACCCACATGTGGCTCTTAAATAGAAGGATGTGGCTTCTTGGAGAGTCCCTGCTCCCCAGCACCTGTGGAAGAGGTTTGGGGTGCATCAGTTGGAGCAGGGATCTGTCCTGGAGATTTAGGGAAGGTTCTGAGGGGGGTTGTGGAGCTGTAACCCGTGTTTCACCTCCTGCACGAGGTGATGGGAGGCCGATGCACAGGAACTGCTTGCTCAGGCTGTGCCACACCTTTACATGTGGGGCAGGAGGGGACAGTCCCCGCCTCAGCTGTGTGTGTGTGTGGATATAGGACAAGGATTGCTCCAGACACCTTTTCACCATGCTCTGGGCCGGAGGAATCCCCCGTGCCGGGTCCGTTCTGCTGCACGGCTGCAGTGAGTGCGGCTTCCACGGGAAGGCACTGCTGGCCTTTGCTGGAGGTGCTGAGCCCAGCTCTGGGACCCAGCGCCGGCGCAGGAGCGTGGGCTGGGGTCTGCGGCAGCCGGGGGTCCCCGGGGCTGGCAGCTCCTGCGGGACCTGGCCCTGGCCGAACCTGGCTCCGATCCTGGCTGCACAGGTTCCTCCAGATTGTGTTTCACTATTCCCCCGTGCTGAGTCCCCCTCCCCTCAAACATCATCTCCCAAAGCCCTGCTGGGGTGCTCTCTGTCCCTGGGACCCACAGCCATCTCCTCTCCTTCCCCACTGCTGAGCCCCCTTGAAGCTGAGTGATGCATTCGCTTCCATCTCCCCCTTGTCCCAGGGGACAGGGATTTGTTGGACTGTGCTATAACCAGTGCCCAGGAGAACCTCGAGCCCTTTGCCCGGGGCTCGGGGAGCTGTGGGAGAGACAAAAAGCAAGGAAAAAAAATATAATAAATGTTTTGAATATTGTGCAGTGAAATGGGGCTGGAGCCTCTGCTGAGCTCTGCAAAAGCAGGGAAACAGGAAGGAGCTCCGAATGGATTGACAGCATCCAAACTGGGAGCAGAAAGGAGCTGGGGGGACTGGAGGGGTTTGAGGGGTGGCTGCTGGCAGGTGCATGAGCCTGTGGTATGTGAGAGGTGGTGGATGTGACTGGGATGGATCTGGATGGGATCCAGGGTGCTGCTGGGGGAGCTGCTCCCTCCTGGGATGACTTTTGCTGGCGCAAAGATGCAGCCACGAGGATGGGGAACCTCTTGGGATGCTGCTGCACAGTGTAGGATCCTTCCTCCCTCTCCCCGAACCCTTCTGTGACTTTTCCAAAAGCCATTTTCTGGCACGGGGGGGGTCACACCGACACTGTGTGTGTGGCCCCTCCCAGCACAGCCCCTCACTGCGGCACCCGATCAATGACCAACATAATTACTCCTGCAAAGGCAAATCCGTGCTGGCCTCGGCTGCTTGGTTGCACTCCAAGGAAGACAGTGTTTCCTTGCAAGGATGAGGCCATGAATATTTTATGTCCGAGGAGGATATTTCTTTCAGGAGGTTGTTGCATGAATTATGGAAAAGTTGGGAGGAGAAGACGGGTGCTGCTCGCTGCGCTGGCACCGCGGGGCTTTACCTCGGGTTCCTTTCCCTGGGTGCTGGGCAAGGTGTGCCCCTCACTCCCCACCACAGCAGCAATCAGAGCGTGTTGGAGGAGCCTCTGGTGCAAATCCATCCCAGTTTGGGGCAGTTTGTGTTCTCCGGCAGAGCAGGTTGGTGCACGCAGAGTGAACGGGGCAGTTTTGGCACGGGGTTGGATGTGGGATGGGTGCTCAGCTGGAGGTTTGTGAGGGGGGTACTGCAGCTTCCCTGGGCACCTGGAGGGGACAAGCAAGGAACGGAGCCTTCCCTGCCTTCCCCCATCTCATTATGCCTGAATGGATGCTTGAGATGCTGGTGCTTGGTGCTGGGCCCACCCAGCATCCCGTGGCTTTCCAGTGCCTGTCCCTCACCAGAGCCGGTGCTGCTGCTCCCCTGTCCCTTCTGCCCTGTGCCCTGCCCATGTCCTGCATCCCAGATGCTGCTGCCACCTTGTTCCAGCATGGCTGGTTGGGAAAAACGCGGGGGTTGTCTTCCATGCCATCCCTGCCTTCCGTGTTAGTTAATGTGTAAAGATTTTCCTCTAATTGTCCTGTGGGTGCAGAGGGAGTGTGTGCTGCCTGGCCGTCACAGTTAATTTTACCACCAAATGTTCTCTCTCCTTCCCTATTCTCCCTTTTTTTTTTTTTTTTTTTTTTGAGATTTAAAGAAAACATTTCCAGCTGCTCACGATCCCTGTGGGTGGATAAAAATCCCCTCCTGCACCCAAATGGAAACGCAGACAGAGCTGTCTGTCCCTCTTTCCTTTGCCAGTGCTGGGTTTGAGGGACAGGGTTGTGCCTTTGGGATGTTGCACTGGGGACAGGGGGACACCTCTGGCTTTAAAGACAGAATTGATGGAAGAACAGGAAGGTTGGTCCATGGGAGCAGGGTGGCACCACTGGGACCCCGGTGCCTCTGGGGTGCTGGTTTGGGGGCAGGTCCTGCTCTCTCTGAAGCATCAGCACAAAAAGCTGCTGATGGTGCAGGATGAGGGATTTCCAAGAGAACATTGTGCCTCAGCTTTTCATGTTTCTGTATTATTTAAACCCCAAATCTGGAGTTATCACTGCCCAAAATAACCTCTGGCCACTCAGCACATCCCTGGGCCTGAGCCCTTTCCTTCTCTTCTATAAAGCAACAACTTCTAACTGGGATGGGAGCAGTTCACCAGTTGCACTGAGTGGATCAGACTGGAGGGCACACCCCGCAGCCGCCCTCGTGTTTTCCTGTCAGCAGCAGAGTGGGATGCAGGGCTGGGCTCCAAGGCTCCCAAATCCTCTGTTCCTTCCCTGGAGCAGCAGCTGCAGGAGGGAGGCAGGACATGGCCCAGAGCATGGAGCTGACAAAACTCCCTGTTTTTAGAGATGCTGGAACCACCTCAGGGTTGGTCCTGCAGCAAAGAAATCTTCTTCTTTACTGGGGGCTGGGGCTGGCAGGGTCCATCGCTGTGCTGAGCTGTGCTGGCCTCTGCTTTGCTCTGCTCCTGGGGGTGTCCCCGTGTCGCCCTGCCCGGGCTGGTGTCTCCTCAGACTCTCTCGCCATTAGGTGGAAGTGTTGTAGAGGAGAAGAGCGGCGGTGCTGCCGACTCCGTGCACCACCAGTGGCCACAGCCAGGCGCGGGTCCTTTGTCCCCGTGTCGCGGCAGCAGTGAGGTGCAGAGGGGAATTTTTAGGCTGGATACACCCAAGAAAGAGGAATAACCCCCCGAGAAAGGCTCTGAGGCTGCAGCAAGAGGAGGTTTGGCAGGAGAGAGGCATTGCCTCAATGGCAGTGTGCTCCATCCCCTCGCTGCTGCCATGGGGGAAAAGCCCAGGAGCCCAGGAAATGTCCCCCTTGGTGGCCTCTGAGAGGCAGCGCTGGTCCTGTGGTGTCACCTGGGGTTTCTCTGGGGGTCCCTCATCAGCTGGGGGATGTGGGTGCCTGGCAGGACCCTGGGCTGCAGGAAAGCCTCTGGTGGGAGTTTGGCACCTCCAAAGCAGGTGAAAGGCTGCCAGGGAGCTGCCAGGGAGCTGGCACAGCTGCAGGAGCCTTCCTCACCAGGAGGAGGAGGAGGAGTTGTCATCACTCCCAGCCTGCAGCCGAATCATCCCTCCTTCATTGCTAATTCCTCCCTGCAAGCCCGGATGGGCTTTTTCTTTTTTTTTTTTTCTCAGCATTTCTTTAAAATGCAACTTTTCCCATCAAGATCTGTTAGTCATGAGGCGTATAATGAGTTTTATATATATTTAAGTGGTCTGACATTCGGCATCCCATTATCCCCACTCCTCGAGAGAGGCACGGACCTGATGTGTGAATGTCAAGCCCATGCGAGCACAGGCAGTGCCGTTCCTGCTCTCCAAAGATCCAAATCTATTACCCACGTTCGTGTGCTGGGGTGTGTGGGAGTCTCTTTCTTTGGGAAAGAAATCCAAGACTGCTTTTTTTTTTTGTTTTTTTTTTTTTTTTACCTCCTTGGCCTATTATTTAGGTGATTTTGGAGGGGCCGAGCTGGACTGTTCTGGTTTTGTTGTGCAGTTTTGTTTGTCCCTTTGGTAACTGCCCAGCTCAGGGTGAGCTGATGGCTGTTTGCAGCAGCTCATGCAATTCCTGCTGGAAAATGTCTGTGGGGGCTGAGCCGGGGTCACCCCACTCATTCCCTGCCAACTTCCACAGAGACTTTTCCCATCCCTGTCCTCTTGCTATGGCTCTGCCTGACGTCAGTGAAAATCTTCCCTTTGCTGCAAAATCCCTGAGGAGCAGGACAAAAGTGTCATCACGGCTCTTCTTTCTTTCTTTCTTTTTCTCCTTAAATCCTTCTGCTCTTTTCTTTTCTTCTGACCTGTTCTTTTATTTCTTCCTGCTCCACCAGCACTGCAGGACCCGTGTCCCTGTGCTGCTGCTCCTCCCGGCCACGTTTCTCCCTCAGACAATTGGGACACCGGAAAAACATCCCCAGCCACCCCCACCCCTTACCCTGAAAACTTATTTTTCTTTAAATACACATGAAAATAGCTCTTGCCAGGCCTCATACTTTTTAATTGTGTAGATATTACAGCTAATTACGGTTCTATTAATATTTCACTTTGAATTAAAGATTTATTTTCCGCACCCTTCTATCCAGGAGGGAATTGAATCCACAACCAAGGCGATTGCAGCCCCCAGATGAAAAGGGCCGGGTGTGATTCCTGAGCCTCCATCTCTTTGACAGGAGTGACCCATGAGGAGGAAGGAGGAGGTGGTGGCTCAGCCATAAATTATTCAAAGCCCTTTTGCAGAGCTGAGCCGGAATGTCCAGTCCATAAGATGCGGTTTCAAGTTTTCCTATATTAAAAAAAAAAAAAAAAAAATCAAATTGCAAGCAGTTGTGTCTCCTGGATGGCGCTTGGTGGCCTCAGCCAGTGGACACGGTGACCTTCCCAGCTGGCCAGGGGCCAGGGCAGGCTGGAGCTGTGAGCCCAGAGCTGGGGACAGCTGTGGGATCAGTGGGCTCAGGGCACGCAGAGCCTCCTGCATGGATCCTGTGAGCCCGGGAGCTCAGGGAAAGGCTGCTGGAGGTGCTGGGGCACCCTGGATGAACACGAGCACAGAGCTGGGAACCAGCTCAGCTCAGGCTGTGGCCCCAGCCCTGCCCTCGGGACTGGCTCAGTTCCTCTGGCTCTGTGCCTGCCGAGGGGATATCGATCCTGGCAACCTTCTCCGTGTCCATTTGCTGATGGCACCGAACTCTCCTGGAGGATTTGATCAGCTCTGACCCAGGCACTGAGCAGGAGCCCTCGCAGCGACCTTTGTGGGGTTTGCAGAGCTGCTCTCGGGGTAACCCCACACATGGGCTGCACCCCTGGAATCACTGGGGTGTCTCCCATCCTACCCACCATCCTCTCACCATGCCATGGCCTTTCCCGTTGTGCCTCAGCTGGATTTCCAAATGTTAATTGGGTTCTGACGTTCCCGGTGGTGACACGAGCACTGTGCTGGTATTTTGGGCTCTGGCTGACGGCTGGCAGAGGGGTGTGAGAAGGGGAGACGTGCAGGCCCTGAGGCTTGGAGAGGAGAAGAGAGGCACTGCCAGCTCAGCCGTGGTGGGAAGAGCATCCTGCAGTCCCTGGGACTCGGGTTCCCAAGACTTTGGGATTATAATTTTCCACACTGGAGCCAGGGCAGCAGTGAAGTATTCCTGAATGAGCTGGCTGCTGGAGTAGCTCAGGTGGTGCTTCAGCCAAAATTCTCTGTAATTTCTCCCAAACACCTTCCCCAAGGGATTCTTTGGGACCTGGGACCCAGGCTGTGAGCAGAGCACCCTTGTTTCTCCTTGAAGGTGAACACGTGTCCTAGAAACCCCCAGGAGCTGAGGGCTTCACCCGATTTGGAGCAGGGACTTTGACCTTAGGGTGCCTCTAAAAGCTACTTTTGGCAAGGGATTTGTGCCTGGCTTATCCTATGGTGTCTGGAGTCACCTCAGGCCTGGCTTGGGGCAGGCAGGGGGTCCTGTCCTCCCAGGGGCTTGGTCTTTATGTCCCCTTCCCGTTGATCACAATGCAGATTTCCTTTTGCTTCAACTCCTGGCATCAGTGCTGCCAAGGCTGAGGCTCGGGGGGTGGTGGGGCTGTGCCCCCCTGCTCTGTCCCACTACAGCAGAGGAACAACAAACACCACAACCACTCTTGTTCTTGCTGTAAACAAAATCCCTGCAACAGCCTGGTCGCTCTGCAGGAGCCGCGCTCTGGGCAGCATCCCGTGAGCACCTGGATCCACGGGAATATTCCAGTGGCAGGAGGGCGGCTGGGCAGCTTTTCAGGAGGTGCATCTCACTGGGGAGGTTGCAGCTCTCTCAAAGGCCCAGCCGGGGCATTGTGCTGGAGCTGGGCAATCCCCAGTTTTGCTTCTGCAAAATCGGCTCCTCTCCATCCTCCTAACCAGGATTTGGGTGGAAAGGAACCTTTTATAAGGGCAACCAGCCCGCTCGGGCCCCAGCTGACCCTCACCAGGGCTGGGATTTCGCTGTTACAAACGAGCAACACAAGTCACCCCGTAGGGAAGGTGAGGCTGGAACTGTGTGTTTGTGGTTCTTGCTTGGTTCTTTGGTGCTGGGAGGGGCAGAGAGCCCTCCCCACAGCCAGACCCCGCTTCGTTTGAGCGGATGGGTCCCCCTAGGAGGGGCTGGGAGCCCTGGCAGCCCCGCATGCCCGCAGGTGAGCGCCAAGGTGTGCCCTAATTGCTCCGGTGACCGAGCAATCACCACCGTGTCATTACCGTGATGGATCGCAGCAGTTAATGTGTCAATGGCCATTACCAGGGGGTTGTGTTTTCTCTGGATTAATGAATCGACACAGCACGACGGGCTCCTCGGAGCCGCGGGGCCCGGCGGGGGGGATTGATGGGGAAAGCAGGCGAGGCAGGAGCCGAGCTCCGCGGGGCGGGGGGCTGGCAGCGCGTTGTGGGAGGGAGAAGAGAAGGGCAACGGCTTGGGGTGACGAGCATCCTCCCTCGTCACTGCTTGCGGGAGCTGCTCTCACCTGGGAAAGGGAATTTGAGGATGGCTGTCACTGCAAGGAGCTGGAGACCCTCAGCAGCCTGGCGGGGAGACCCTTCCGCCAGGAGCCGGGGGTGCGCTGGGGCGGGGGTCCCCGCGCTGCGCTAGTGCTTTAAGAGGCTGGCAAAGCCGGCGGCGGGCTTCCCAGCTCCTCTTCATGCAAAACTTCCCCGGCCCCGGCTCTCCTCCTCCTCCTTTTCCCCCTCCTCCTCCCCCTTCTCCACCTCTTCCTCCTCCTCCTCCTCCTCGCCGCGGCTGCGGTGCGCGGAGCGCGGCGGGTCCCGCCCGGCTGCGGCTCGCTCGGCTCCCGGGCCGGGCCGGGGCTGGGGGGGCCGGGGCCGCCCCCGCCGCACGCCGCAGGGCCCCCCCGGGCTGCCCGCGCCCCCGGGCCGGGGGCGGATCGCCGCACCGGGCACCGGGCGGAGACGGGGCCAGCGGCGCCGCCAACTTGGCACTGCCCGCGGGTAAGTGCGGGAGGCGCGGGGGGAGCATCCCCGGGACGCCCGGTGCCCCCGCACCTTCCCCCGGAGCCGGAGTGCCCCCCGCTCCCCCTCCCTGCAGCCTCGCCTCTCCCCCCCCTCCACAAAGCTCCACCGAATTTTCCGCCTTTCCTTCTTATTTTTGGGTTGGGGGGGCTGCGACAGCGGGGGCTGCAGCCCGGAACCCCCAGCGCTCCCCCCCTCTCGCACTCATTGCATTATTCATTGTTGGGGACTGCGGAGCGCTGTCCCCTCCTCGCCTCGCTGTGTCCCCTCCGGGAGGGGCACGGAGGGCACCCCTTGTCCCGGTCCCCAACCTGCCACCTTTGTCCCCAGAGGTGCCTACTGGCCGGCCAGGGCTCCGGGAGGGGAGCGGGGAGGCTCGTCCGGACGGAGGGGGCTGGCAGGGGTCGGGGCAGGAGGCAGCGGGCAGGGGCGGGTGGCCGTGACCGTGGCCGAGGCGCCGGCGGGGGCTGCCCTCGCCTCGCCGCAGCGGGCAGCGCCCGCAGAGCCGCCGCAGGGCAGGGCAGGGGGGACAGGAGAGCGGCGAAGGGCTCAAGGTGCTTCCCCTGCCAGCTCGGAGGGGCTCTGGGGGATACGACTCTTCCCCGGCGCTGGAGCGACCCCTCGGAGGCAGCGCTGGGCCGGGCAGAGCCGCGCTCCAGCACGGGCTCCGTTTCCTCTCCGGAGCGTTCTCCCGCTCCTTGGCGCTCTCCGGGCGAGCGGATCTGAGGCGCCGGGAGCCGCTGGGGAAGTTGGCAGCCGTGAGAAAAAACCGGAGAACTCTCCCACTGCCTGCCCGGGTGCAGCCCCGGCAGCCCTCCTCCTCCTCCTCCTCCTCCTCCTCCTCCTCCTCCTCCCCTCGGTGTGATGAGTTTGCCGTGCTCTGCCAGCCGGGTGATTTTCCGTGGGCTGCTCCGGCACTGGGGGATGCCCGCTGCCTTCGGCGGCGGCTGCGACGGAGAGGCTGCGGGTGAGTCACTGCCTTTGCCATCGCCATCGCGCTGCAGGTGACCTGTGGCTCGGGGCTCGGCGGGAGTGGCACAGGGCAGGGCTGGCGGTCACCGCAGGAGCCCGCCGGCAGTAGCCGTGTGCCCCGGGCAGGGCTCGGGGAGGGACGGAAGGATGAAGGGAAGGAGCAGAGCTGATCTGTTGAATGCAGCGAGGAGCTCGGGAAAACACCACGAGAACTGCCAAAAGAAAAAGCTCTTTTCCTTCCCTGCCTCTGCGCCCTGTAAGCAGCGTTTATCCGCACCAGGCAGCGGGGGAAGCGCTGGGGGATGCGCTGGGCAAGGCTGTGGCGGGGGGGACAGCTGGGACAAGAGGTTTTTCCCTGTGACCTGTCACCTCTGCGCCGGGAGGCTCGGTCCGATGGGATGTGCAGAGATCCCGCCTGATTTTAGCCAGCCTGGCCGAGCTGGAGGGGCAGTGCCGGAGGCCCTGGTGAGGGAGGTCCCTCTCTGTGATGGCAGAGGGTCCCCAGGGCAGCCCCAGGTGGCTCCAGCTGCCCCAGGCTGGGGGGCTACAGGCAAAGCCCTTCTGAGGACAGCATCAGACACTGGGCTAGGGATGCTGAGCTACACCCCGCGGTGTCGGAGCAGCGTCAAGGGGATTTTCATGTGGGGATCCAAGCTCGAGTGGAGCCATGGCCTGGTCCCACATGCCGGGGGCCATCATCACCCTGTGGAGGAGCCTAACGGCTCCCCAAAAAAGAGCATCACGTGCTTCAACTTTGGCATCAGGCAGGAGGAGGATGGATTTGTCAGCTCAGCCACCCCCTTCCAGCTCTTCCCAGAAAGGCAACGGCTTGAAGAAGTGGCAGGTCCTAATTATAACATACGTGAACCCGCGCCCGCCGCCCTCCCCGGCTTCGCGCCCGCTGCGGGCACCGGCTCTTCCTCCCGGGCGCTGCGTCTCAGGGAGGATTTTCCTCCCTGCAGTTCCCTGGATGGCCCCGCACCGAGCCTGGCTCAGGATGGGGGTCTCTGGAGTCACCGCCGGGGGGGTGTGGGCAGGGGCTGGCAGTGCCAGACCGCAGTGTCGGGGCGTAGGTGTGATGGGAAGCGGGGACACGGCGCGCTGCCGCCGGCACTGCCGGGCACCGGCAGTCAGGCCGCGCTCTCGCTCGGAGCCAGCACCGTCCCAAATTGCAGATGGCGATAAAAAATTAATTGCGGGATTCTGCTGCACGTGGCAGGAGCGGGGACGAGCGGCGGCTCCTTCCCTCCCTTCCAGCCGCTCCTGCTGGAGCTCTGCGCCGGCTGCCGGCGGAGACCTCGCTCCGCCTGCCCGCAAGGTGAGCCGCTGTTCTCTCTCCGTTTGCTCCGGGGCTGGATCCTGCTCGCCTTCCCCCCCTGCCGCGCCATCCCATCCTTCAAAGTGAGGGATTAGCCCTGACCTGCTTGGCAGCGGGAGGGAGACGGAAGGAGAGGGCTTGCTGCAGTTAAGGACATATATAAATACGGTGTGATAAATATTCCCTGGATCTCATCTGCGCCCTACGGGAGCACTTTTGTTTGGACTTCAGCATCCTTCAGGAGATGCTCCGGGGCACTGAGGTGGGTGGTTGTACCCAGCTTTTCCTCACCGTGGGGCTCTGAGCCGGGTGCTGGCAGGACCTTGTTGCAGAGAAGACGAGTTGGTACCTTGGTGATGGGCTTGGGCTTGTGTGAGCGGTGTGATATCGGTTCATGCATCGTTCGAGGGGTTGCTGGGGTGAGGGCTGCGTTTTGGAGCTTGCTGGGGGGGTTTGGATGGCACAATCCGGGGTCTCTGCTCACGGCTGCCTGCTGAGCCGTGGCCTTGCCGGGGTATTGGACCTGAATACTTAAGGTTTTGCTTGTCGGGAAAGAACTTAACCTGGCATCCCCTCCTTCTGTCCACGTCTCAATTCTGCTCTATTTCATGGAGCTTTTGCAATTAAAAAGACCAGGAGCCAAGCAAAGTACCCTGTAGCTGCTTGCTAGCGGGAAGAGTGAGTGTACACTAATTGGGATATTGTGCTGCCTGCTGGCTGGCCCTGCTTGCTGGAGGAAGAGCAGGTGGGGAAAGAAATAGCCTTGATTTTCAAAAAGATGCTGTGGAGCTGGTAGGAGCCAGTGTGGCTTAAGCTGGCACAGCCCTCCCAGTGCCAAGGCTGGGCTGGAGTCTCTGGTGCAGGTGGACCTGGGCTCTTTGGCAGCTGGGGATGTGCAGGTGAGTGCTGGGTGCTCTTGGCTGATTATTGCTGCATCTCCTGGGCTGTGTAACCAGCTCAGCTTCTGCTGGGTTTAACGAGCCCCAGAAAATGCTCTGTCTCTGAACTGGGAGATGATGGATCTGCTGCAGGCAGAGCTCTGGGGAGTGGGGTCTGCTCGGAGAGGGATCTGTCCGGAGTGTCCCATCACAGCCCAGCCCGGGCAGTGCTTGCGGGGACGTGCAGAAGGAGCTGTGGGAAAGAGCCACAGAGGTGATGCCTGGGGTGGCCGGTGGCTCCTCCAGGCACTGGAGAGGGTTTTGCAGCAGGAGATCTCTGTGATGCGGGGGAATTTTTAATCGGTTTGATTTCATGTAGTCACAGAATGGCTCGGGTTGGAAGGGACCTTAACGCTCCTGCAGTTCCAGCCCTTGAAACGGGCAGGGACACCTTCCACTAGACCAGGTCGCCCCAAGGGGGGCTCGCCTGCCCAGCTGAGCCTTCTCCTGTTCCTTCCAGGGCCCTCCGCGGCTGGCGATGCCGATGGCCACCACTAGAGGGGGGCAGGATGCCACCGTGCTGCCCGGCCCCGTGTCCGGGGTGCCGGGACCCGCAGGGCTCTGCCTGTCCTGGGGCAGCAGCACCGAGCACCGGCTCCCTCTGCCCTGGTGCTGCTCAGCCCAGCCTGGCTCGGGCAGGGCATGACCCACGCCCGGGCTCTGGAGGTCTCGGTTTGGTTGGTGCTTGTGCCACCTCCCGGATCCGGATGGGGCTGCGGCACAGCCGGGATGGGGGCGATGGGAAGGCTCTGTCCTCACCCGTGCTGTGCTGGTGCAGATAGGAGAAAGCAGAACTGCTCCTTCCTTTGGGGCTGGGGTAAGCACGATGAGTGATGATCCCATCGTGTTATTCCCACCCTCGGGGTTCCCCTGTGGAGCCGTGCAGGTGGGGCAGGAGCTGTGCAGGTGGGGCAGGAGGGCGGCTGTGGCCCCTCGCTGCCCGGAGCGTGTGGATAAGGGAGTTCTCTGCTCCATGAGCACCTGCTGTGGGCAGGTGTCTTCCAGATGTGCATCGCCCTCCAGATGTGCCCCTGGTGGAGCAGCTGCTTTGGGGAGGTTCAGGCATGGTGGAACCAAGGTCTGGGCTGTGTGGAAGCAGTGACTTGTGTGTGGCTGAGGGCTTGCTGGGGGCAGGTGGAGGGGACAGGGCTGCTCATCTGTCACCCCTTCCTGGGCCGTTTGCAGCAGGGGCTCGTGGGGTAACTCCGGCTCCATCTCCCCCGATGATTCCGTGAGGGTTCCAAACCAGTTCCCTCCTCCTCTCCCCATTATTTGTGCTTTCTTCTTGCCTGCCGTGATATTTTTACCTTCAGTTCGTTCAGATTATATGATCAAAGGAGCCACAAAGGGGAGAGAACAGAGAGGGAAAAAGCTTAAAAGAAGAAAGGGAAAGGCAGCGGGCTCTGGGGGCACTGCCAGCTCAGCGGGAGCAGCCGTGGGCTCTGAGGGTTTTCCTGGGAGCGGGTCCGTGGTGTGAGCATCCCACCTTTGATGGGCAGAAATGTTGCAGCTCCAGGGATGAGGGTGGGAGAGGCGACCTGCTTTTGGCTGGTGCGGGGCTGTGAAGGCGGTTGTGGTGTCGGAGCATCCCTTCATCTCCCCATCCTCATCTTCCTCCCCAGCACGGGCAGAGCCTGACCTGCTCCCAGGCCGTGCCAGGAGCCACATTGCCCTGCTCCGTGCCCACTGGTGATGCGAGGGGTGCTCCTTGCAGAGGAGACAGGACCATGCAGAGGGCTGATCCCTGATCCCCATCCCAGCAGGGCCGCACTCTCCCGCCAGGCTGGGGCGGGGGTTTTGCTGCAGCATTCCCAACCTCCTGCCTTTGGAAGCACGGAGCTGGGCACCGGGTAATTCTGGTTCCTTAAAAGCCCCGGCTGTCAGAATCGCTTTGGAGATGGGCCTTCAAGCGCTGCGGCGGGCGGGCAGGTGCATAATTCATGGAGGTGAGTTGAAGCCAGGGTCCTCCTGGCTGGGATGGCAGCGGAGCGGGAGCACCCTCGGGGCCGGTGAGGTTCGGTCCGGCAGCCGTGGGCTTGGGTGCCGGCTCTGGGCTTGAGCTGAGATTAATTTAAGCCGTTTCCTTGGTCTCACTGTTGCTGCCTGTCCTGCCTGGGGAATGCATTTGCCTGCTCGGCTCCGCGCTGCTTTCGGTGCCTGCATTAATCATGCGCTGCTCTCAGCATCCATCAGCGGCTGCTGGGAGGCGGCAGGGATGGGCACGAGGGGGAACCTGTGTCGGGGGGAAACTGAGGCAGGGGCTGTCTGCTGGGCCGGGGGCAGCTCAGGTGCTGTCGATATCGGCTGCTGGAAGCTGTCGATAACGGAAGCAGCTGCTGGTTCAGGAATCCATGGCCTGAAGGGAGAGCGGCGGGAGCGCCGTGCTTTGGGTTGTGACTCGGATTCAGAACGCTGGGTTTTGGCGGAGCTGAGGATGCAGAGCTCAGTTTGTGGGGCTCAAGACAAGTGGGCTGTGGAAGGTGACTGCAAAACTCGTTGGGAAAAAGTAGAGGTGTTTTAGGATAGGCAGGGATCAGGGTGTGTGTGGGGTTTGCCCCACTCTGAGCACTTGAGTGTTGGGACTTGTGCCACCCTTGCAGTTCCCTTAAGAAGGGACAGGGTCTCAGGGCCCCCTCCAAGCTGGTCACTGACCTGTCCTGCTCTGTGGGGCACGGTGTCCCTGAAGCCCTGACTGGCCCCTCTGCCCGGATGCAATTTGGGCTAAGCCAAAACCCCTGTCATGAATCAAAGACCCAGTGAATCCCAAATCTATTTTTTGCAATAATCCCCGGTGCTAATTTCCGCAGCTCCCTGATGAAAGCTGGAATAGCCGACGTCCTCTTCCTGCTCCTGCTTAATTTTCTCTCTCCCCGTTTCCCCTGTCCCTCCAAGGTCTCCGGAGGAAGGACCCGAAGCTTTGCGTGGGCTCCTGTCTCTGCTGCTGTCTCTCCTCCCTGGTGTAGCCATGCAGACCCCGGCACCTTCCTGCATCCCGACCTCCCGCTGCTCCTTCGGGGCCGGCAGCACCGTCGGGAGCCGCTGACGGTGCCGGAGCGGGATCCCTGCGGAGCCATGCCGCCCTCCCGGCCCAGCCCGGCCCCCTGAGCGCCGCGTTCCCGGCCCGAGCTCTGCCCCAGCACGGCCTTGGCGATGAGCGGGGGTCACTTTTGCATGGAGCGTTTGTCCTTCTGCCTCCTCCTGAGTGCCTGGAGCTGGGGGTGGGCTCCCGGGGGTGCTGCCAAGCCCAAAGGCCAGGGCTACCCGCACATGAACTCCATCCGCATCGACGGGGACATCACGCTCGGGGGGCTCTTCCCCGTGCACGGCCGGGGCGCCGAGGGCAAAGCCTGCGGGGAGCTGAAGAAGGAGAAGGGCATCCATCGCCTGGAGGCCATGCTCTTCGCCCTGGACCGCATCAACAACGACCCCGACCTGCTGCCCAACATCACGCTGGGCGCCCGCATCCTGGACACGTGCTCGCGGGACACGCACGCCCTGGAGCAGTCTCTGACCTTCGTGCAGGCTCTCATCGAGAAGGACAGCACCGAGGTGCGCTGTGTCAGCGGGGGGCCCCCCATCATCACCAAGCCAGAGCGGGTGGTCGGTGTCATCGGCGCCTCGGGCAGTTCCGTGTCCATCATGGTGGCCAACATCCTGCGGCTCTTCAAGGTAGGGCTGGGCCAGGTGAAGAGAACCCCTCGGCAAAACCCCTGCAGGTGCTTTGGTGGCGTTTCTCCACAAGTGCCTCTTCCTCCACAGCTGGGGGGAGGCAGAGCTGGTGTTGTTCAAAATGCTTCTCCTGCCTCCCCCAGGTCCCTGGGGATCCCTTCCTCCATCCCCCTGCAGTGACGACACTCGGAGCAGGAGGATTTCTGTCTCATCTCCCCCGGCTTTGTGGCGCTGGATGGGAGGTGGGCTGAGGGTGGGTTTGCTGCTGGTTCTGGGGGATGCTCTGTCAGGGGTGTGGTTATACCCCAAAATGTAAATTCCACCTGAGCCAGGTGGCTGGAGGCTGCGATGGCCCATGGCAGGGGACAGCTCTCCTCCAGCCTGGGGACATCAGCCAGACTGGGGACACTTGTCCTGTGTCAGCAACACCAGGGTGCTCAGGATGTGATGGGATGAGTAGGACTCTCTCTCTTGCTCTCTGCCAGCCGCAGGAATGCTGAGGAGCTGTTAATTCCTTCCCCTCTTGCTGTACATTTATTTATCCACAACCACGTCCCTGGGCTGCAGAGTGTGTGAACAAGGGTTGCTCTGCAGAAATGAGGGAGAAATGTAAATATTCTGCACCTTCAGTGGCAATGGGGGCCCCATCCCATCTTGGCCTTCTCCCAGCACCCTGAAACGTGTGTGTTCTGCAGGATTGGTGCTGTTTCCCCCTCTCTCTTCCCCCTCCTCTTCCTCTGCCAGCCCAGCGTGCTGAGAGCTGGGTCCCCTCCTGGGAGGGCTGGAAGCTGTTAGTGAAGACGGAAAAACCAGATCGCTGATGGAGTTTGATTTTTCTGGGTCCCTTTTTTTTAAAAAATGTGTTAATGTTCCAGGCGACGAGTGAGAGGGCTATTCAATAATTAAAATAATATAAATTAGAGGGAGTGGGAGGAACTTAAAAGCTATTTGCCAAGACAAAAAAGATTGAATACTTGCTCTGGAGAGGAGGAGGGATGCTGGCAGTGTGGAAGGAGACAGGAGAGTGACAGTCAGAATAGTCAGGGGCAAGTGAAGTCTTTCTAGGTTCTTTTTTTTTTTTCCCTCACCATTCTCTTCCAGTTTAGTCCTTGGGCAGCCCTGCCCCAACTGAGCAGCCAGGCACTGGTGCTGCTGCTGGTGCACTCTGAACCCCAGAAGCTTTAATCCAGAGCTGATCCCAGCCCAACGGGACAGGGAAGAAATGCAAGTGGGGAGATGAGCAGGTAGAGGATGGAGAAAACCCCTTGGGAGAGGAGAATAAGGAAAATTTCAGCCTTTCCTAGACAGCAGTGAATCCCAGTGTGGGGGTTGGTGCCCTCCTCAGTGGTCCCAGCACAGAGACACCATTCCCATGGGATTGGGATCTCTTCCCACCCGTCTGGGCACAGCCATTCCTGCAGCAGGCAGGGCTGGGGGTTTGGGGATTCTGGAGTCTCTTCCCCCTGCCACGACCCGAGTGCTGCTGCTGCTCTTTGTTATTCAAACACTGCTTTTATGGCAGGGACATGCTTAAAATGAGAATAAGGCGACTTCCATTTCACGCCGCCGCTGACCTTTAAGCGCGGGTGACTCTGCTCCGAGGTTCAGCAAAGTGTTGGCTGCCTCGGGCACAGGCAGCTGCCTCTGCCCATTCCCTGGGGCATGGCACTGGCTGGAACTCTGCTCCTGCTTGGCCCCGTGTTGCTGTGTCACTCCCGTCCCCCTCGGTGCTCCTCCAGCACGGGGATGCTGGCGGAAAGTGCTGGGAGCTGGGACAGGGACCCTCCCTGCGGGGTGTTCCAAGTGTTCGGAAGTGCTCAAGTGGTTCTTGAGGAGGGTTCCAGAACATCTGGAAAGGCTCCAGAACATCTGGGTTATCCAGCAAGAAGCATGGAATGAATTAAAGTCCACCAAGGCGAGGAGTCTGCACGAGTCCTGCAGAGCCCTGGCTGGGAGCGGGGCACAGCAGCCCCCCCAGTTTTCCCCCTTCTCTCCTGTGACCATGAGCACGCTGCAGGTGGCTGTGCCTGTCTCAAAATGATGCTTTCCCTGCTGTTGTCCCTTTGTAGCATCCCACACTCCCTCCTGTGCTCCATCCCCTGCACAGCCCTCCCCGCTAGGCTGGCCTTGCTCCTCCCTGCCAGGGCTTTTGTTGCTCCTGCACTACATAAATAAATAACGGGTCCTTCGTTAGCTGCCGCCTCCTAATTAAAGCTGTACATCAGTGGAACAACTTGCAGATGCGGCATCCTCTGTCCAAGCCGGTTTCATTACTCCTCGTCGCTCTGCCTGCAGAAAATCCTTTCCCCAAATCCGTGTGATAGCATCTCTGTGGCGTCACTGCCAGAGCGCTCTGGCACGTTCCAGCTCCTTCCCACCCCTTGCTGCTGCCTCTCCAGCCCCAGCTCTACCCACCACAGCGGTGACGGTGTCAAGGAAACCAGGATTCCTCCTGCAAATGGGATCCCCTAAAAGCTGCTTTGGGATCTGAGATGCGTTTTTTGTCCCCACCCAGAAAGAGCTGTGCCAAGGTGGGGTGAGCAGCCAGAGGCTGGGTTTGACACGTGCCAGGCACTTTGAGGCGATTGTTTCCTGCGAGTGCAGCCGCTCTCTGCAGCGCAGGGCTGTTGTACAACATGAATAATTCACCTGAGGACGGCGCTGCCCGCGCTGCAGCCGCGCACTCTGCACCTGCAGACCCGCGATGCCTGGGGCTGGCAGGGGCAGAGCTGGGGCAGCCCTTGATTCTGAGCCCCCCTGGCAGTGCTGAGCCCCCCTGGCCCGTGTCGAGGTGCCCCGAGGCTGTGGGGGCAGTGGGGTGGAGCCATGCAGGACACGCTTCCCCGCTCAGCAGGTAAATAACCTTCACCGAGCGGGAAGGTGGCCGGGGGACGCTCTGATTAATCACCCGCTGCTGCCGCTTCAATTCCTTGCTCTTCACTTATCGAAACAAATCGAGGCTGCCTGGCTCCCCTTGGGCTGCCCCCAGCCGTGAGGGGTCCCTGGGCATGGCTTGTTGAGGAGTGGGATGGGTAGTGGCAGATCTGGGATCAAGGACAGCATCCTCTTGTGCACCTGCTGTACTTCCTGGAGTTTTATTTCTGTCTTTTCCCTCTCCAGGGAGATGCTGAGGGCTGGATCCCGGGCCTGACCCCGTGCCCAGGGAAGGGGCAGCAGGATGGGGCTGCAGCTCCTTCCATCCCGACGCCGAGTCCCGAGCAGCCCCGCTCAGCCCCTCGCTGCTCCAGCCCCTGCGGTGCTTAACGCTCTCCCTAATTAAAAGCTGCCATCCAAATGGCTCGATGATGGAAATTCTAATTAAATCAATTCCATCTTGTCGGCGAACCAGGGGTTTGCATAAGATATGCATGAAATTAATAATTATAGGGAGGGAATTAGCTGCTCCCGACCCTGTTTCTGGTATGGGGAGGTTGATGCAGGAGCCCCCGCTCGTGGGGTGCTCCTGACCAGTGTGCCCAGCTCTGGCTCTGCCGTGGTTTTGGGGTTTTCTGGTTGGTTTTTGGTTGGTTTTTGGATCTTCCTTCCTGCCTGCTCAGTCTGATGTTGACATCAATGGTTTAAGCCTGAGCTGGGATGTGCTGAAATCTCCACCTTTGCCTAATTCTTCTCAATCTGAGGGGATTCTGTCTCTCGCTGGTGGAGAAAACACCACAGCAGCTCCCGAGCCACATTAATGATGGCTGATGATGGAAGGTACCAAATGCAGCTTTCCCAGTGCATTTGAAGTCAGTCACAGCAGTCCATTGACCCTGACAACACCCCCACCTCCCACCTCTCTCTTACCCCAAGGGATGTTTCTCCAGGCTCGGGGTGCTTCTGGGTGATGGTTTTTGATTCAAAACAAGACAAGGAAGGGGATCCCCCTGCCCTGGGGTCACTCCCCACTCTTGATGGGACAAGGAACTCTTGGGGTGCAGGAGAGCTACTGATTTCCTCAACAGTGCTTGTCCCAGGCTGGAGAGAGCCAGACAAGAGACCACCAGTGCCCAACTTTGCAACTGAGAGATGTTTCCTGCTCCCTCTTCCCATCCTTCTTTCTAAGAACCTTGAATTCCCTGCCTGCATTTTACTTTTATGTACCTAAAAGGACTTTTGTCTTTTATCTGAGAAAATAGCTGGTGCCAGGAGTTGGGCTATCAAAAAGGCAGAGGGGGGGAAAGGCAGAAGAAATCTATGAAATGGTCATTTGGGAACTGGTATTTTATTTTCACTTTCATCCAAGGCAGAGGAGTGAGAGAAAAAAGCCCTTTCCTTTTGTTTATTAAAATACAGCTTCCAGTCCGTAGCCTGAGGATCAACAGGTATTTTCTGGGCTTTGTTTTCCGGCTGAGGCTGGAGCAGGATGGGCAGGCCAGGGTTTAATTGCAGGCTGTTGGAACTTGGGTGGGATGGTGGTGGCATGGGGAATAGCTGGGATGTCTCCATCACCAGTGCCCTGTGCAAGAGGTTGAACCAAAACTCTTGGCAGGGGAAAAATAATTTTGAGATCATTTTGGGAGCATCCCTGCTCCCACATCCCCTTTGACTGTGCTGTGGCCATCCTGCAGGTTTGGCAGGGAAGAGGAGGGATTGTGCAGGGAGCAGCCCCCCTGCTCCCCCCGGGATGAGCGATTGCCAGGCGAGCTCCTCACCTGCTGAGCAGAATTTTAATGGAGCCTCAGGCACCGGGCTCCAGTCAGAGATCCCCAACGAGCAGATCAGAGCCCCTCGGAACGGAGCACAAAGCAGATTGTCACGGGGAGTAATCCTATTTGTGCCTTGATAAAGATTCCTTCCTCTCCCTCTCCCACTCCTGCTCCATCTCTCCCTTTTTTCATCTCCTGTTTCGCAGGCAGGTAGAAGGGTGGCTGCTCCTTTCCAGGGGCCTTTTAGCATTCAGGTGCAGTCGTGGGTTTATAACACCAGAATCGCATTTAATAGAGAGAGGCAGGAGTGGGAGAGGGGAAATCACAGAGAAATAAAGGAGGAACTGGGAGATGCAGGACTGGAGGAGGATGGAGTGGGGCCAGGAGGGTTGGGACACCCAGGAGGGTCCATGGGGTGGCCCTGGTGCACATCTGATCCCTGGGATGCAGCTCTCTCCTGGGCTCCCAGTGAGTTGGCTGGGGCTTATCACACCAACTCGGATTCCCACAGCTGGTGGGGAGAACCTGGGCTTGATAATTTAATAAGCCTTTTCCATCTTTAAGATAAATGAGAATGTGTGGTGCATTTTGGAGATGGAAAGTGCTGTGTAAGTGTTAAACATTGCCTGATCCCGTGGTGCTAAATCATTCCAATGTGCTGGGAGAGGTGCAGGGCTCTGGTTAATTTAAGGGGCTTATTTAGGGCTCGGCCGGGGGGGGCAGGATGGGTTGGATCTGTCCTTCCTGGGAGGAAGCCAAAGGGAGATCCTGGCAGTGCTGGCTAAGACAGAATTATGATTTTTTTCCTTTGGTCTCTCCTGCACTGGATGCTGCAGAAGCCCTTTTGGGGTCCTCCTGAGCTGCAGGTGGTCCCCAAGCCCCGATGTCCCCTGGAGCACCTGATAGTGGCACATGCTCCACCAACCCTGTGCTCATCCTCAGTTCCCACCTCCCTCTGCCCCAGAGCAGGGTTTTGGGAGCGTGGCCATGGCTGTGGAGTGGAGATCATCCCCTCCTTGCCCTGAATCTGTGCCTTTCCCTGCTCCACCCCAGATCCCCCAGATCAGCTACGCCTCCACGGCGCCGGACCTGAGTGACAACAGCCGCTACGACTTCTTCTCCCGTGTCGTCCCCTCGGACACCTACCAGGCCCAGGCCATGGTGGACATTGTCAAAGCCCTCAAGTGGAATTACGTCTCCACCTTGGCCTCCGAGGGCAGCTATGGTGAAAGCGGGGTGGAGGCCTTCATCCAGAAGTCCAGGGAGGATGGTGAGTGGATCTCTCACGGGGTGGGAGTAGCTGAGACGGGAGGAGAAAAGGATGGGATGGAGGAGTGTGTCTGGTTGGACTCCTTGGGCTGAGGTGGGATGAGGATGAGGTGATGGATTGGTGTGGTTTGGGGGATGGCTCCGGAGCAGTGTGGGTTTTGGGGCTGCCCAAACAAGGATCCAAGTTTTCCAGAAAAGCTTAGGACCAGCAGTCCTGGTCTCCAAAATCTTGATCTCCAATCCAAAACTCTGCAGGGCAGGCTGCTTTTGGGAAGCATCTCGAGATCCCATTCCCTGCTCCCCAGCTCCACCGAGCTCTGTCTCACCCCCCCCTCTGTGCCTGAGCCACGGCGCTGGGTGCCTTCCAGAAGACAAGACTTTTACAAATACTCCCAGATTTTAATAGAAAATCAAGTTGGCACCACCACGAGCTGCACCCAATTTTAGTAGAATTATCCCCCAGGGCAGGTGCTTTAATTTGTCTATGGGCTTTGGACAGGCGGAAAGTCCGTGCTCAGCAAAACTCTTTGGGAGGATTTGTCTGGAGGCAGAAAGCGTTTTGCTGACGGGAGCTCTGGGATGCTTAGGGGGGATTAGCGGCCTTGGGAGCAGCGCAGGAGCTTTTGGGGACCCAAAATTAACCCCAGGATGGGCGAGGAGCCTTGGCAATCGCTGCTGTGAGTGCTGCTACCACAAACTCGGAGCTGCTCCAGGACCCCACGGAGGGGCTGGCACAGCACTGGGGTCCCTCCTGGCTCTGGCATCACCTCAGCCCCCCAGCACGGGGTGGGACAGGAGCTAAAGGATGTTTTTTGAGACAGTTAAACCCCTGCAGGGCACAGGCTGCTGCTTATTACAGGCTTAAGTGTGTCTGAATGGCACATTAGGTTCTGGCAAAGTCGGTGGGACACCGGCCTATCTGGAGCCAGTCAAACTGTGTTATGGCCTTATAAATGGATAAAGGGAATAAAAACTTCGAGGTGATGAGCTCCTAATCAAAGCCCTATAAATAGGAGCAGCCTTAATTCCGTCTCTCTCGTGCGCTCCCTGGCACAGGAGCCGGCTGTGCTTTTAGTATGCAGAGAAACCCATCTGGGGATCCATCCTGGGAGCTGCTCTTCAGGATTTTCACTTGAAAAGTGGAATATTTTTCACGGGGCAGTGGCTTCGCAAGGAGCAGCGCGTGGGGATGCTCTGAGTGGCGGCTGCAGGGCTGTGTGGAGCTGCAGGTGATGCAAAGGGGCTGTGCTGGGTGTGTGTAACAGTGCCTGGGGAGGGGCTGGGGGATGCTCTGCTGCCCCATCCATGGGTGCAGCCCCCCGGGGAATCCGTTCACGGTTCAAACCCACTCTCCTCCTCCTCCACTAAGCACCAGTAAGGAGTGCTGGTTGTGACTGGTGGTCCTGCTGCAGCATGAGCTCTTTTCCTTGGAGATACCTGTGGTTACCAGGAGCTCCTCTAACCAGATGTTAACGATCTGACAGCGTAATTGCAGAGTAAAGGAGTGCACAGGGAGCCGAAACAGCCCCGTGTTAATCCGGGGCTGCTGCAGTCCTGTAATTTGGGTATCCACATAACCTGGCGATTATGTGCATTAGTGATAATTTAGTTATCAAAAAGCAGATTTCCACGGTGCCTGCAGTGTGAGGGCAGCCCGTGTGGTGCCAGTGGTGATGCTGTGTCCCTGACACGCTGCAGGATGGAGATTTAGATTTGTGGGAGCTGTCTGTGTGGGGGCCTGGGTGGGCTCTGAGCTGCTCCCTGGAGCATCTCCCTTGGGAGCAAGTGTGGGGTGTCAGCCACACTGCTTTGCCCATGGAAGTAGGGTCACAGCCATCAATAATGGTGAGGCTGGACCAAAACCATGCTTTTAAATTTTCTTTCCTTTATTTTATGTATTTAAACCCCCCCCGAGCTGTGCCATCTGTGGTGGCAATGCCAGGCTGGAGGAAGAGCCAGGCTCTGCCCACTTCACCTCTCTGTCTTCCCCTGTGCAAAGGGCTCTGCTGGCACCAAACACTTTTACACAAGCACAGATCCATTGGGAGGGAGGGAAGGATCTGTGTCCTCTGTGGGATATTCCCTGGCTCTCAGTTGCATTTCTCCAGCAGCCTGAAGGATCCTGTGATTTGTTGCTGCTTCCAGGAGCCTCCAGCCCGTCAGAGGGACGGACAGAGCTGCGAGCTGAGCGAGGATGTGGCCTGTGCCAGGGGCTGGCCAGCTGTTGGTCAAGAGCTGGAGCTCCCCCGTGGGGGTGTTTATGCTGGGGGAACAGGCAGGAACAGCCCCAGCCCCATCCCCAGCCCCCACTCTGGCTCTGCCCAAGGGTTCCTCACGCACCCAGCTCAGGGTGAGCAGCTCCCGCTCTCCTCCCCACAGCGCTCCGCTTCATTTCTCATGCCAAGCCTGAGCCTTCAGAGTCGGGTTTTATTTCCATCAGGCAATAATGCTCATTGCTGTCGTTAGCAGCTCGCACTCAAGCTGTTTGCTTTCTGATGCATTATCAACTTGACCTTCAGTTTCAATTTTTAGCAGAGCCTCACGTTGAAGCTTCTCAGCGCAGTGGAAAATGGTTCTGCTTGAGGCACAAAGCGACCTCCGACAGCGATGCAGGGAGGAAACTCGCCCTGCAGATGGGTTTTTCTTGCAGCTGGGGCTGGCCCTGGGCTACCACGACAGACTGACCTGGGTGGCTGTTACATCTTTATTCATTTATCTTTTTATCTTTATCCATATTTGCAGTTGCTCTGGTGATGATGCTGTTGGCCCCTGGAGGTTGCTGGTGGCTGCACTGGTGGCTGGAGAGTCCTTATTTGTTAGAGTGCTGCTGTTTGGTTTTTAGCATTGCAGAGATGTTCAGTCTGCAAAGGATGTGTTTTCTTCAGCAATTTTTAAGTGTTTGAAGTGCATCCTGCTCCCAAAATCCATCCTACTTCCCCAGAGCATCCTGCACTGGCAGTGGCTGTTAGCTGGATTTCCACTGCACACCGAGGTGCAGGGCAGGGCCAGCATGGAGGTGTCCCTGCTGTCCCCACCTCCAGCCCCTCTGTCCAGCATTTCCCCACGCCCCTGACCCGTGGCATCATTTTGGTGGTTGGACAGACCCACCCAGCACCCTCTGGCTCTGCATCATTGAGGTCTCTGCTGTCTCCAAGCTCTTGGGGATGAGGCCTGGGAGGGATGTTTGTAACAGAGCTGGTGTGTGCCAAACTTGGCTCTGTGCAGAGGGGAATATTCCCAGCCCAACACGGGACCCCTTAGTTGTGTACCTGGATCAATTTTGCTGCCATTTCCCCCCCTCTATTGTTTCATCCTTCACTAAGTTTTCCATATTTTTAGTTAAGAGCCTGATGTATGTTTGTGATGCATTTGCTCATCCCCATGTGACATCCCTGGCTGTCTCTTTCTGGTTCCAGCCGGGTTCATTACTCGCGGTGGCTGCACCAGGAGGTCGCCCCCAAAAAGCCACTCCCAAATCTTGAGGCAGGAGAATTTGACTGCGGCTTTTCCATCTCACCACGCACAGGAGAGGGCGCAGATCTCTGTCCCTGATGGCTTCTCCTTAATCAGTTCATTCCTCGAGGCTTTGAAGTGACACAGACAATGAGTCCCGGAGCAGGGGAGCAGCCCACCGCTCCCAGTAAGGCTCTGGGCTCGGGAATCTCATGGGAAGGCTGGAGTTAGGAGTGGGAATGCCATCAGTGCTGGGCTGTGCAGAGCCCGGGGTGCCCAGGACTGCTCGGGCTGGGGGGAACATCCACATCGCTGTGCCCAGCACGGCTGAGCGGGGTCCTTGCTGTTCCCCTTCCCCAGTCCTTGCTGTTTCCCTTCCTTGGTCCCTGTTTCACCCCTTCCCCGGTCCCTGTTTCACCCCTTCCCCGGTCCCTGTTTCACCCCTTCCCCGGTCCCTGCTTTTCCCCTTCCCCGGTCCCTGCTTGCCGCAAGCTTGCCCGGCTCTGCGGGAGCCCTGGCAGAACCCCCCTGAGCCACGGGCTAATTAAGCACCGGCAATCAAGAGGGGGAACCGGAGTGGCTGCGCTCCCACCGAGCCGTAATGGTGGACATTAAACCCTGACCCGTGTTTGACAACAGGAGTTTCCCCCAGCGGCATCGGGAGAGTCCCCGGGGCCCTGGAGATGCCGGGAGAGGCGAGATCCCACCGGGATGGGAGGGATACGGCCACGAGCCTGAGGATGAGCAGGCGGCACTGGAAGGGGAGGTTTGGAAGGGGGCTCAGGTTGGCTTTTCCAGGCTGGTTTTTGCCGCTGGTGTCCTGTGCCACCAGTGACAAAATGCACGGGATCTCCTCTGAGCATCCTCTCACTGCTTGGCCCCAAATTGCCTTCAGCAGCTGCCTGTGGGATGTTTCCCCCATCCCCAATATTCCTGCTCCTCTTTAGTCCTTTCCCAAGCTGGAGGAGGAGGAGAGGGGTCCCCACGCCTCACCTGCTGCCTTGTCCCAGAGTCACACCTTGTCCCAGGTCAGGGAGCAGTGCTGTGCCATCCTACTGGAACAGAGAGAGTGGTCGCCTCCTCTCCATCGCTGCCACCTCCTCACTTGGATTCCTGGCTTCAGACGAGTGTTTTGACTAAATGGATTTTTGTGCTAAGACAGTGGGAACATCACTTGGCAAATCCCCTTTGCCTGTGGTGCTGGGGGTGTGGATAGTGCAGGTGCTGAGACACAGCTCCCCAAAGCGCACAGCCCCTGACACCCTGGACGTTTTGCTGTTGGTGATTATGCTTTCATTAATTAAGAAGATAAAAACACTGTCAGCATCTGCTGTGGGAAGCAGGGGCTCCCCGGCCCTGCAGGCTGTCACCTGGAGGAGCTGCGTTCCTCGTTAGTTTGATTTAACGAAGCAGCCGAGTAACATCACGGTCATTTCTGAGCTGCCATCGATTTAACCTCTTTTCTTGGTTATTTATGGGCTCATCTCCTGCGCCACGTGTGCAGGGAGCTGTTCCCTAGCACGAGTGCCTGGTGGCACTCAGGTGTGTGGCCGTGCCAGCCCCCAGCTCGCCTGTGGCTCTCGCCTGGCCCTGCCAGGGCTTTTGGAAAGCTCTCAGTGTTTGCAAACTGCTGCTTTTGTTGGATTTTCTCCATTGATTGCCATGGAAACTGTAATTAAGCTGCACGGTGGCCCCTGGCAGTGTGCTGTGACACCCCGGCCTGGCTGGGGGCTGGGTGGTGACCAGGGTGAGTGTCCCCAGGCTGGGACATTCCTGTCCTGCTGGCGCTGCCGGCTGCTGCCCGCCTCGCCTGGCTGATCTGTCTGTTTATCCAACTCCCTCCTCTCCATCCATCTGGCTCCCCATATGGGAAAAAACCAGCAAATTGGCCCAATTTCTAACCACAGGAAAATAACCCCCCAAAAAAACCCTGGAAAGCCCCGGCCAAGTGAGTACAGGGTGGGGATGCTGTGCCCCCCTCCCTGCAGCCCTCCCTGCCTGCTCAACACCCAGCACATCGCCCTGCTCTTGGGTTTTGGCTGCAAGGGGCCAAATTTTCCCAGTTTTCCTGCAGCCCCAGGTAGGGAGTGAAGTCTCCTGGAGCCTGTGCCCATCCTGTCTTGACCTGCTCCTCTCCAGGGCCATGCTCTGGGAGTCTCTCCCAGCCCTGGGTGGTAATTTCGCTGACCTTTGCTTAAGCTGTGATCTGTTAGTGGCAGGAGGCATCAGCCGTGTCATTTACTATGCAAATCGGGACCATCAATTACATCCAGAAGGTCCCACAATGTTTAATTTTCACTCCCATCTCTCTATTGGCATCTGCAGAAGTGCAGGAGCAGGAGGGCTGTGACATTTTGGGGCTGGAGGTTGAGAGCCCAGCAGTGAAGTGTGGGGACTCTTCCAATTGTCTCCTTTAATTTTAATTACCTGCTTTTGCAATGGCTCCTTGGAAAGCTGAGCTGGAACTTGGCCAGTGCCATAGGCATGGGAATAAACCCCTCTGCAAGGCCTGGCTGCTCCGTGAAGAGCTTGTCTGCTCTTCCCTGGGATGGTTTTGCCAGGGTTTGACCATTCTGTGTGCAGAACTCATTGCAAATCCTGGGCTGGGGAGGGGCTCGTGCTTGGAACTGTCTGGAAAATTCTCGCTGAGCTGCTGGGATGGGACTGTGTGTCTGTCCTGGAGACATTTGGAGTGTGATGTGGTGGTGGCTGAAGGTGACAGGTACCAGAGGATTGGGTGACAGGCAGAGAGGAGCTGCAGAGATACAGGGTGGGAGGAAATGTGGTGCAGAAGGGCTGAGCTGGGGGAAGAAGAGGGGTGAGGGCAGTGACCTGGGAGAGGAAGGGTGAGGGGAGGGCTGGGGGACATGTCCCAGGGGTCTGGGTGGTGGCCAGGAGGTCTGGGATGAGGAGATGGTGAAGTGCTCAGCCCCCAGTGCTGGAGAGACCCTGCTTTGCCTGTTGGGCTGAGGAGCCTGTGAGAGGAGCCATCCCCAGGGGCCAGGGACTCGTGGGGTGTCTCAGTGCCAGGCTCTCTCTGCCACAGGCGGGGTCTGCGTGGCTCAGTCCGTGAAGATCCCGAGGGAGCCCAAGCCGGGGGAGTTTGACAAGATCATCCGCCGGCTCCTGGAGACCTCCCACGCCCGTGCTGTCATCATCTTTGCCAACGAGGACGACATCAGGTGAGCAGGGGCCGGCCTGGCCGGGAGTGGGGTCGGGGCAGGGATGCACTGGGATGCACTGGGATGCACTGGGATGCACTGGGATATGTCTGCAGCGGGGAGAGGATTCCCCGTGCAGCGTGGCAGGGAATGTCTGCAGTGGGGAGCCACTCAGTGTGGCCACCTGGCAAGTGGCTGCCATCCAACCACAGCCACACAGAGCCCAACAGAGGAAAATCTCCCTTCCCATCGGTTTTGGAAGCCCTGGATGTCATGAGCTGCTGCTTCACACCACACAGGGGCTGCTCCGAGCTGGCCAGGGCAGGATCCAGGCACCGGTTCTGCTTTGCAGAGCAGCCCCAGCCCCAGCGTGGCAGAGGAATAGATCCTGGGGACATTTCAGGGACCTTTTGGGGACCTCCCCAGCACTTTGTGTCCAGCAGGGCCGGAGCTGTGGCCGCACTTGAGGGTGATGAGCTGCTCTGCAGGCGAAGCGGCGGCTGCAGCTCTGTTGTTTATGGAGCAGAATGATTCACATGGAGCTACCCCTGATTTCCTAAGTGTCTAATTTATTAATCAGCAAACATTATGTAAATGTGGGTAAACTGCAAGTTTAAATCAGTTTACATCAGATGTGCAAACTCTCCCAGTTTCATTTTTTCCTTCCTTAATAGAAATGTCTGCAGAGCCGACATCGGGTGGGGGTGAGGGGGAAAAGGGATTTACCTTGCAGGATAAATGGCAGCTCCTGTTAACAGGGCTCTGGAAACATTTACCCATCCAAATGGGATTGCAGCCCTGGGCAGTGGGGTTCTGCAGCCTCCTTTAGCCCAGGAATGGGGTTCTTCATGATCCTGACCCTGGATTGTGGAGCCTGGGAGATGGGAAGGACAGACTGGGAAGGTTGTAACTGGAATTCTTGCCTGGCTCAGTTCAGGTGTAAATCACTGATCCCACAGGAATATCCTGGGCTTGCCCTGGGGAAATCCTGCCCTGCACAGGGGCCAGGGGCAGCTGGAGGTGCTGCTGTCACAGAGTGGGACAGGGGCGGTGACAGTCCTAGGGTGGGATGTGCCCAGAGCCCAGGGCAGCCCGGGATGAGCAGGGAGCAGCCTGCACACCTCCCACTGCTTGCCTGCCTCTTCCCATCTCGTCTGCACTCTCTCCTGCATTTCTATGGGGTTTTTTCCTTTATTTCACATTTCAAACACCATCTGGACTTGAAATGATCAGCTGTGACTCGAGGGGTGAGTCACAACCTGCCTCGGCTCTGCAGGGGGAGATGGAGCTGCCCTGGGCCCCACTCCCACTTGGCTGGGGACTCACTCTGCCCCGAGGGGACAGAGCCTGGCGGGTCACATCCAGGAACGCTCCGTTCCCATCCTCCCACTGAGTTTCTGACCTGGCTGGGGCTGGAGGAGTGTGCAGGCTTGTCTGAGTGTCTGGCACCCGGGGGGATGCTCAGCAGGACTGATGGCATCTCTGCTCCCAGCTGCTGCTCAGCTGCCCAGTTGAGCCCAGAAGAGCCCAGTTGAGCCCAGCAGAGCCCAGTTTAGCTCCATACTGGGCACTGGCAGCACTGGGTGCTCCTCTTCTGGGGCTGGCCATGATGCACTCCATGCTGCTGCTTTCCCTGCCTGCTGCAGCATAACCTGATTCTTTTTTTTTTTTTTCTTTCTTAATGTTCCGTAATTAAGGGGAAATTCAATTACCAGTCAGCAAATATGCAAATGAAGCGGGAGAAGCAGCCTGTGTGCCCGGGCTGGGAGGACAGAGGGTGCAGGAGCTGAGTGGCACCGTTGGGTTCTGTTGTGTCCATGTACACTGGGTTGTGCCTGGAACAGGAGATGCCACCAGCACTGTGCCACTTTCCTGGGACCAGACAAGGAGTTTGTGGCTCAGCCTCTGCTGCTTCTTTCCACAGAAGGGTGCTGGAGGCGGCCAAGAGGGCGAACCAGACGGGGCACTTCATCTGGATGGGCTCGGACAGCTGGGGCTCCAAAATTGCCCCAGTCCTGCACCTGGAGGAGGTGGCCGAGGGCTCTGTCACCATCCTGCCCAAGAGGGTCTCAGTCAGAGGTAGGGGCTGTGCTCCAGGGGTCCCGTCCATTGCCCTCCTCAACTGCAGGTTTGGTCTGTGAAAGCTTTGTGGCATCACAGAATGGTTTGGGTTGGAAGGGACCTTAAAAACCTCCTGATTTCCCCACCAATCACCTCCTTATTTTCCGTGTGCCTTGTTTTCCCTACTCTCCCTTTATCACCAGTGTACCTAGAGATGTGTTTCCTGTTGCTCTCAAAGTCCCAGAAAGTCTCTGCTTTCAGAGGATCTTCCTTGAATGGATTTTCCACTCCCATCTCTGCCCGAGTGGCACTTTGGACACAATCCCACCACACTCTGATGTATCCCCATCGCTCACAAAAGCTCCCTTCCCTTCTGCCTGGGGAATCTGGGAATGTGTGATACATCTCTCTGTCATCCCTGGGATTTATCCCCTCTGTCCAATTTCTCCCTGGGCAGGTTTCGACCGCTACTTCTCCAGCAGGACCCTGGACAACAACCGCCGGAACATCTGGTTTGCCGAGTTCTGGGAGGAGAATTTCCACTGCAAGCTGAGCCGGCACGCACTGAGGAAGGGCAGCAGCATCAAGAAATGCACCAGTAAGAGCTGGGGGGCTGCTGTGGGGGGGTGGGGGCACATGGGGAGGGGTGTGGTTCTGGTTGTGAGCATGGAGCTCTTTGCCTGGTGGGGATCCTGTCAGAGCTCAGTTCCGGGTTCCCAACTCCTTCCTCAAGCCCCACTGTGCGTTTTGAGTCATTTCCAGCCAAAAGAGGCTTTAGGGACGAGTGCAGTAAACAAGGCAGCCGGGGATCTGTCTTGCTGACAGCGCTGCTGTCAGGTGATGGTTGGAGGCTCGGGGAGGTGACATGTTTACTGAGAGATGGGAGAGATTTACTGCCTGCCTGGCACCGGCTGAAGACAGATGATGGCGCCGTGGCTCGCGGGCTGCGACGTGGCAGGACTTGGGGACATTGGCACATCCCTTTGTCCCCTTGGGAGGGATGTCTTTTGAAGCCACGGACCTGGCTGTGCCTGCAAGGTTGGATTGTGATGGTTTTGCTTTTCCCTCTGCTTTCACCACTGAGGATGAGCAGGATGTGATTCCACATCCCTGTCCTTGCAGGCATTCCCCAGGGGTTCAGCTGGGATTGGGATGGTGCTTCCACATCCCCGTCCTTGCAGGCATCCCCCAAAGGCTCACCTGGTGATCTGGGTGGGCAAGCAGCAATGGCATGCCAGAAAACTGGCCCGTGACCATGGCCTTGGGTAGCCAAGAGCTTCTCATCCTTCCCCAGAGCATCACGGAACCCTTGGCACCAGGAGATGCATGAGCAGGCCCTGGGAGTGCTGATCTCCTCATCTCCACTGTGATGTAGCTTTTAAACAGGTGATATTTCAGGGCTAAGGTGTCAGTGGAAGCAGCTGAAACTACGACGTGGCAAATGTCCTAGGAGCTGTCTTTAAATCATTGGAATTTGTCAGCAAATAAACCATCTCCCGAGTGATTGCTTGGCAGATAGAGCAGGGAACTAACGCCTGGTGAAGCAAATCTCCTGCCTCTGTGGATCCATGGGCTCCTGCCTTGCAGGGCTGATGCAAATGCCCAGTTTGGGGCTGTTTTCCTCAGGTTTGGTTAGAGCCCAACATGCCCAAGAAATGCCAGCTTGGCTTGTTTATTCCACCCCAAAAAACAAACTGAAGGATCCCACCCTGAACCAGACAGGTCCCGTTCCTGGATGGGAGGGCTGGGAGGAAGGTGAGGGCTGTGCTGATGGAATTCCTGGTGGTGCTGCCTGTGTCACCCCTGAGATCATCCCTAGCACCCATCAGATGTTTGTCCCATGTGGAGAGACTGTCCCTGCTCCTGGCTGGGCTCACCCAGCCCAAAAACACGGCAAGATGTGCTGGGTGCCGCCAGCCCCCACAAAATTTGGAGATTCTCCATCCCCAGCTCCCTACAGACGTGCTGGGAGTGATTTTGATTAACTCCTGCCAAAAGCCAGGACCAGTGGTGTGCTGGGAATTGATTCTAATCCCGTCTCATCTGCCGCTGGGGAAGAGCTGCGTCCCTCCTCCGAGGGGGCCGCCGAGCCTCGTCACGCTCTTGAAAATTAATTACCAGCTCTGTAGAACGACGCACGACCCTGCTATTGTAATCAGCAGGTCACCTCCCTTCCATGGCCCTCATCTATTGGAGCGTGGCAGAGATTTATTGTCTCCAGGTTGGGAACAAGCCTCGGCTGTCTGCTCCACATTGCCCCTCTGTGCACCCGCCTAATTCCAGTCTGGAAAAAAGCAGCTGGGGCTGGGGCAAGGTGCTGACAGACAGAGGGACATCCTGGGGATGTCTCCTTATCTGCACTGCTCAGCCGTGGCACAGGGATGCAGATCCAGCCTCCACAGCCTGTGCTATTGCAGCAGGTTGGATTTTGGGATGAGTGCGGGATTGAGGGAAGCTGAGGAGCTGTAAGGGACCAGCCCTGGGTCCTGTGTGTCCCCTGGGCAGGACAGTGCTGTGGATGGTGGCAGAGCTGTGACATCCCCATGGGCTCAGCTCCCCTGGACAGTCTATTACAGCTCCTCTTTTAATGGCTAATTATCTTGACAAGACAGAGTGGCCTGTCTGCACCTTCGGAGATGAATATGGGGAAGGGCCTGAAGTTGAGGGGGAAGATTAATGGCTCCTGTCAATAATGTGGAAGGAGGGATCACCTGCAGGGCTTTGCATGAGTAATCTCCACATTCCAAAAGTGTTTTTATAACTTTGAAGGATGGGCTATGAATTCACCTCGCCGATATCATCTCTTCCTGTCGGTCAGTTCGTTATCAATTCGCTTTAGTGTCATGCCGGTGGCACAGGTCCCAGTACAGGGACCTCCAGCGTGGCTCACGGGGCTGTCCCCTCTCACCAGAGCTTCATCCCATCCCCAACAGCAGGGAAGGAAGGGATCAGCACCTGCTGCTTGGTTCCTGTGAATCCCACCTTGCAGGGTGTGTCGCTGCCTGGTGGAGCTGGAGTTAATTTTGGGAACCCTGGCGTGGCTTTCTAGGATGTGCTGCCTCTCCAGAGGAGGGAGGTGGTGCCCTCGGCTCCCTGACAAACCCTCCTTCCCTTAGGAGGCCTGGCAGGATGCCCGGCCATGCCTCGGGGCAGGGATGGAGGGGCAGAGGCCGGGGCTCTCCATAGCGGCGGTGCCCCTTGGGAGATGCTCTCTTAGCCGTAATTAACAGCGTGCTGCTCTAATCGGTGTCTTCTGCTAAGTGATAAACATGTTTGTGGTCCCATTAAGGGGGGTTATGACAGGGGGGAAGGCAGCTGTCGCTGGTAATTGCCAGATCCTTGCAGAATCCTGCCAGCCGGGGAGGCTGTGGGGTCAGCAAGGCAGAAGGGTGACGAGGGGAGTGGGGTGACTTTGGCAATGAGATGGGAGACAGGCAGGCAGTGATGGATGCTGCCTGGGCGGTCCTTGACACCACTTGTGGAGCCTGAGCTGGTGGAAACTCCCAGGAGGTGAAGGAGGGATGAAACACGCAGGGTTGAGGGTGGGATGTCGGTCCCAGCCCAGCCCATGTCCTGCTGGGGGACCTGGGAGTTCAGGGATGCCCCACGGACAGGGATGTGACATCCCAAGGGCTCTTGGAAGCACAGCAAGGTGCCAGCACCCACATTTTCAGAACCACCTGACGGGGAGGTTGGCTGTGTGTTCCCCAGGGAATGTTCCTTGGCTGTGTGTCCCCTGGGTGTGCAGGATTGGGAATGGGGTTGGAATTTCCAGCTCCTCCAGCCCACGGTGGGTTCGTTTGCAAGGGTTTGGGTGCAGCAGACACATCCTGGGCTGAATGGCTGGGGCACAGGAGGTGGAACTCCCTTCCCCTGTCCCCACAGACCGGGAGAGGATCGGCCAGGACTCCTCGTACGAGCAGGAGGGGAAGGTGCAGTTCGTCATCGACGCCGTCTACGCCATGGGACACGCCCTGCACAACATGCACAAGAACCTGTGCCCCGGCAAGGTGGGGCTGTGCCCCCGCATGGACCCGGTGGACGGCGTGGAGCTGCTCAAGTACATCCGAAACGTCAACTTCTCAGGTGTGCCATCAACTTCTCAGGTGTGCCATCAACTTCTCAGGTGTGCCGTGCCCTGGGGCGCTGGGAGGAGCAGCCCTGGGGCCTGAGGGTCTCTGGTTGTCCCCAGTGTGGGTCACGCAGCAGCACCCACAGTTTATTTGTGGTGCCATTTGGCAGCTGCTGCACTGTGAATGCAGCGTGGAAGGAGGGCAGCAGATCAGCAGGTGAGGAGGTCTGAGCTTCCACATCTCCTGAGAGCCTTTGGAGCGTAAATCCAGCAACAATCCTGCCCTCACCCTGCCCTCACCCTGTCCTGCCCTCACCGGCCATCCTGCCCTCACCCTGCCCTCACCCTGCCCTCACCCTGCCCTGCCCTCACCTGCCATCCTGTCCTCACCCTGCCCTCACCCTGCCCTCACCCTGCCCTGCCCTCACCTGCCATCCTGTCCTCACCCTGCCCTCACCCTGCCCTCACCCTGCCCTGCCCTCACCTGCCATCCTGTCCTCACCCTGCCCTCACCTGCTGTCCTGCCCAGCCTCTCCCCCTGCCAGCTCCTCCCTCCCAGCTGGCAGAGGTCCCACTGCCTCCCTCTGCTCTGCCCTTGTCTGCCTCAGATCTCCTCTGGAAGAACATCTTTTCCTCTGCCCTGTCTCCTTAATAAACATTTTCTGTCTGGTCCCCTTATTATTTCTATTTATCTCCACCCTCTGATCTCCTCCACAGTGTCTCTTTTATTTATTTTCCCCTCTTACTTGTTTCTTCTCTTCTTCCTTTCATTAGTATTTATCTCCAGAATTCACTTGATTTAACTTCTAAAGCTGCTTTTGCCCCTTTCTTAAAAGAATCAGTGAGGGAGGAGCATCGAGCCAGAGCCCCCCTGGAGCCCATCAGCAGGGTGGGGGTTTCTGGGGGTGCTGTGGGTGCTGACCCCCCCTTTCCTGCAGGCATTGCTGGGACTCCTGTGACATTCAATGAGAACGGAGATGCTCCAGGGCGTTACGACATCTACCAGTACCAGATCAGGAACTCCACCCCTGAGTACAAAGTCATCGGGCAGTGGACAGACCACCTGCACCTCAAGGTAAGGGCGTGGTCCAAGGGGAAGGTCCTGCAGGTTTCTCTTCTCACCACACAGGGTCTGGGAGCCCCTGGGTGCAAAGCCAGGCAGCCAAGGTGGTGAGGGCAGAGGGGAAGGTGTGCCCCAGGTACACACTTGTGTACCTTCAGCACGTGTGACCCCACCCTAGAGACTCCAGGTATGGGACAGGAGCCAGACCACAGCGGGTGGGGTTTCCTCAGGGAAGGAGGGGCTTCGTTTTGGGTTCCTGGTGTTGAATCTTCCCAAAACACCAATGGAAATCTTCACTACCTCCCTGTCCCCACGCCACCTTGGGCTGGGACCCTTTGTGGGATGTGCTGATGGGTTGAGAGTCCAGATGCAAGCAGATCAGGGCATCCCCTCTGCCCAGGTGTGCCCGGCAGGTGCCCGCTGTGCCCTCAGCATGGCTGGTGCCATCTGCCCTGCAGGTGGAGAACATGCTGTGGCCGGGGGGTGGGAGCCAGCAGCCCAGCTCCATCTGCAGCCTGCCCTGCAAGCCGGGCGAGAGGAAGAAGCTGGTGAAGGGCATCCCGTGCTGCTGGCACTGCGAGCGCTGCGACGGCTACCAGTACCAGCTGGACGAGTTCCACTGCAAGCGCTGCCACTTCAACGAGCGGCCCAACGAGAACCACACCAGCTGCACGCCCATCCCCATCATCAAGCTGGAGTGGAGCTCTCCCTGGGCCGTGGTGCCCGTGTTCATCGCCATCGTGGGCATCATCGCCACGCTGTTCGTGGTGATCACCTTCGTGCGCTACAACGACACGCCCATCGTCAAGGCGTCGGGGCGGGAGCTCAGCTACGTCCTGCTCACGGGCATCTTCCTGTGCTACGCCACCACCTTCCTGATGATCGCCGAGCCCGACCTGAGCACCTGCTCCCTGCGGCGCATCTTCCTGGGGCTGGGCATGAGCATCAGCTACGCCGCGCTGCTCACCAAGACCAACCGCATCTACCGCATCTTCGAGCAGGGCAAGAAGTCGGTGAGCGCCCCGCGCTTCATCAGCCCCGCCTCGCAGCTGGTCATCACCTTCAGCCTCATCTCCCTGCAGCTCGTCGGCGTCTGCATCTGGTTCATCGTGGACCCGTCCCACTCTGTCATTGACTACGAGGACCAGCGGACTACAAACCCCCACTTTGCCCGGGGCATCCTCAAATGTGACATTTCGGACCTGTCCCTCATCTGTTTGCTCGGGTACAGCATGCTCCTCATGGTCACCTGCACTGTGTACGCCATTAAGACCCGCGGGGTCCCGGAGACCTTTAACGAAGCCAAGCCCATTGGGTTCACCATGTACACGACTTGCATTGTGTGGTTAGCTTTCATCCCGATATTTTTTGGGACGTCGCAGTCGGCGGAAAAGGTAAGGGAGGAGGGGAGAGGCCTGGCTGGTGTGCAGGGCTGGGAGAGGCTGTGGTGTCTCGAGTGTGAAGAGTCCATCACTGCTCAGCTTGGGAGTTGGGGTGGGAAGTTTTCCGTGCTCTGTTGGCCCCACTGCCCCTCGTGGATGGGAGCAATGGGCAGCACAGGCTGCTCTGTGTGGGCTGGGGGAGGACGAGCCCCCAGGGCAGGTCCCTGGCGTCATGGGCACAATTTCTGCAAGGACAGGGACCCTGTGCTGCCCAGCCAGCCCCTTCTCCCTGTGCAGAGTTCCCATGGGACCGAGGCCAGCCTGGATGAGGCTCCGTGCTCAAGTGTGAGGGATTAAGAACAAAGAATAAAAATCTCATGAATGAGACCCAAATCCCTTTGCCTGCCAGCCAAAACAGGAATCATCGCATTTCTGTCAAACACAAACAGCTCCCGCCTGCCAGCCCAGTGCTGCTCTGATGAACAAACCTTGGAGCTGCTGGAAATCCCTGGGGTGTCCCAGCACCCAGATCCTTCTCTGGATCCCCCGAGTGTGTCCCCATGCTGCTGACACGGTGGTTAGAGCACATCTGTTGCAAAGGTTTGATGAGGGAAGTTTTGCTGTGGACACCTGAGTTTGTGCATCCTGGAGCGTCTCTTCTCCATCCCTCGAGGAGGCTGAGTCTGCCCAGCCACCCCTGACCTTGGCTCAACCAAAAAGTCCCACCAGGCCTTCTCTGGCTAGAAGTGTGAAGGAGAATTAAAGGAAATAAATGGAGCCTTTTGCAGCATTTCCATTTTGATGAGATGGCAGGGGAGATACTAACAAGAAAGCAGGTTTTTAAAGAAATTATTGCAAAACAAAAGCTCCCTGAAAGCCTCCTTAATGTGCTTGGCATACTGTGGGTAATAAAGATGGAAATGATAATGATTGTAGATTATGCGCAAGGTTGCTCACCTCTTCACTGCAGCTTGTCACGGGATAATTTAGGGCTGCTGAACGCTGCCTGTCAGGCAGCAGCTCCACAATAGGCTGTGCCTCTCGTTGGGGGTTGTAATGTACAGGCCTGCTCTGTTATTAGGCTGCTAACAAGCTGATTAGAGGCGGAAAAAGTGATGTTCCCAACTCCCCTCGGACGAGGAGCTCTGTCTCACAGCCCAGCCCTGCCTCGAGCCTGCTGAGCCAACCCCGGAGGGGCTTTGGGATTCCAGCTTGGAGTTCTGCTCTGCTGATGTGGGAGCGGGCTCTGAGTGTCCCCAGGCCATGGGAATGGGCTCTGAGTTTCCCCAAGCTGTGGGAATGGGCTCTGGGTGTCCCTGAGCCACAGCTGAGGGATGATGGATGTGCTCAAGTGAGGCTGGAGGGAGCAGATGATTGGGGCTCTGTCAGTGCTTTAGTTTTGGTTTGCACTCTTGGGGAGAAGAGGGTTGAAAAGGAGCTGTTGCACAGCCTGCGTGGGGGGGTGGCTCTGAGCGTGTCCTTAGGGTGACACCTGGGGACACTGGCATTGGCATCACCCACGGGGTGCTCTGGGATTGCTCCACGGGGCACCTCAGCTCACTGTGGGGAGGGATCCCATCACCTTCACCCCACTGCTGCTGGGACTGAGGGCTCTTGGGCTCCGCGGAGTGTCTGGACCCTTGGGAAAAGAAAATCCAGGAGCGTTTTCTGGGCTGTTCTCTCATGGCTGAAGTCCTGAGGCAAACCCACACCTCTGAACCCCTGGTACTTCTGCCCTGACCCAGGGCAGCCAAGGCTGCCTTGTGGTCTGGAGGAGCTGGATGCTAATCCCCATTTCTACTTTTATTTGCTTTACCTCGTGCCCACAACTTTGCATGGAGGTGGCACATTATTGTAACAAGTCCCCCAAGCCTTTTCTGAAAAGGAGCTCTTATCCCCGCCGATCCCAGAGGATTACAGAAATAGCAATAACAGAGGATCTAAAGAAAGAGACAATTTCCTGCGCTGATAAGGTGGCAGTGGAACAGTGGAGTCATTGTCTGCTTCTCTGTTTATCACATTTGCTTTTAGCCGGGGAAAAGAGGGAGAGGGAAGGAGTGAGAGGGAGTGTCCGGTGGTGTTTGGAGTGCTGAGCAGGTTTGCCCTTCCCCAGCACCCTCCAGGGTGCAAAAGCTCTTGTGGCAGGGCCAGGCGTGGATTTAAAGTGGGGCAGCTCCCCATTAATGCAGATTTGCTGTGGGACAGGCACAAGCCTGGGCTGTGCCTCAAGCCTGGGCTGCTCCCTCGGGCAGGACTGGCTCATCCAGCCCTGAGCAAAGCTGAGTTTGGGGCTGCTGTGGGGTCATTTTGGGTGACTGCTGTCCCTCAGTGTCATCGCCCCGAGCCAGGGCTGGCTGTGCTCTTTGATCCAGCCCACGAGGCAGCAGGAGCTGGAGCTTATTGAGCTTCCTCAATGAGCACAACTCACACCTCCCAGGGCTCTGGAGGAAGCTCCAGTGTCGTTAACGGAGAGGCAAAGCAGGGTCCTGGGCTGGAAGCCAATTAGGAGAGTAGGAAGTGAAACTGTGAGAAATGGTCATTTTTTTGCAGTGGCAAAAGGTTAACTGAGCAGAGCTCCGCGGCTGTGTGGAGTCTCCAGGCTAAAAATATTCCTGTCTGAGCTGCTGAGGGGTTTGCTGCGGCGAGACACGGCTGCGGAGGCAGGAGTGGGCAGGAAAACGCTTCCTGCAAAGGCATCCTGGGGGGAAAGGTTGCCACAGTGGCCCTGTGAGACCCCAAAAGTGCAGCAGAGAGTGGGATGGGGAGCTGGGGCTGGTGCCAGCAGGGTCTCAGCACAGAGGAGTCCCTGGCAGCACTGGGAGAACTGGCCCAGGAGTGATGGGGGAGCACACATGGAGGTGTCTGAGCTCAGCTCAGCTCAGCTCAGCTCAGCTCAGCTCGGCTCAGCTCAGCTCAGCTCAGCTCGGCTCAGCTCAGCTGCTCTCTCCCTCCTCGCTGAAACGCCCCCGAGCCCCAAGGCACAGGGAGGGGGGACTCTCTGCAGAGGCACAAAATATGGAAATTGCAGGATTGGCGAGGGAAGGTAGGGAGATGAGAGGTGCTGAGCTCAGCTCTGCCCCTCCGGGTCACGCTGTGCTGGCTCCCAGGCAGGGCTTGGGGTGCCTGGAGTTGGGCTCCCAGAGTTTCCCTCATTCCTGGCCAGTCCAGGACACCCGTGGCAGAGTCTGGAGAGTTGGAGTGGGGGAAAAAAAAAAACGAAACAGGAAGGAATAAAAAAGCGCACATATTCTGGCACAGAGATGTGTTTTGACTTTGCTTGATGAAATGACATTTTTATTTCCAAAAACTGCCTAGAGAGAGAAGGTGGAACAAACAAACTGGCGCGTGTGACAGCAGGAGGTTTTATTCTGGGGACAAACCAAAGTTTTTCAGTTGACTCAGAACAAGCTTGGTGGCATTTTCCCTTCTGGGCCAGGTGGGACCTGGGGGTGTCCTGGAGCAGCTGTGTCCCCCCAGCTCTCACTTTTGGGAGCTGTGCAGAGCTTCTGCCTCGGCGTGTGCTCTCCATCACCTTTTCACTTCAGAAAGCCTCAGGTGAAATGTGTGTCCCTGGGGACATGGGGATCCCTGCTCTGGCTGCTGCTGCAGCCCCCAGGCTCCTGCAGGTGCTGCCTCCTCACAGGGCATGAAATCCCAGCTGGGAAACACCTGCAGAGAAATCCCTGGACACTGAGTCACAGGTGAGGTTCAGGAACTGCTTTAAGGCTCCTTCTAAAGCCTTGACCTGCACACAGGTGTGTGCAAAGGCATCTGGAGACCCAGAGCCCCCTCCCTGCTCATCCCCAGGGCCTGCTGGAGAAGGGGATGCTGGAGAGGATGGAGCCAGGTGCTGGCAGAGCAGGGATGCCCACGGAGCAGGGACTTGCCCTCCCAGCCTCCCCAAGAGGTGGGATGGGCAGAGGGAGGGGGTCTCTGCCTCCACTTGTCACCTGCTTCAGACGCCCCGGCTTGAGAGGAGCCTGCCAACTTCTCTCCATAGAAAAATGGATTATTCTACAGTCAGATTAATGGGCTTTCATTTTGCAAAACATCTGTCACTGTTAGTCCTGGACAGTGAGCGTGAAATTAGTTTTGACTGCAAAAAGGCAGCGTCGGTGTGTAATATGTGACTTACATGACAAGAGCCCAGGAGTCAGCTGGGGAATGGGAATTACCTGTTGAAGGGAGAAGGGCAGTGGGGTGTGCCCCGGGCAGGGACTGTGCCATGGGGTCAGGTGTCCTTGCTGTGCCCTGAGCTCCTGCCCTGAGGCTGGTGGAGCATCAACCACCCAGCACTGCCTCCCCACTCCATTCATTTAACCCCACCTTTCCCTCATTTCCCCGTTTCCCCCTTTCCCGTTTGGACCCCAGGGGCTCGGGGCAGCTCTCACCTGGTGGCCTTGTGTCTTGCAGATGTACATCCAGACCACGACGCTCACCATCTCGGTGAGTCTGAGTGCCTCGGTGTCCCTGGGCATGCTCTACATGCCCAAGGTGTACATCATCCTCTTCCACCCGGAGCAGAACGTCCCCAAACGCAAGAGGAGCCTCAAGGCCGTGGTGACAGCAGCCACCATGTCCAACAAGTTCTCTCAGAAGGGAGGGTTCCGCCCCAACGGAGAGGCCAAGTCGGAGCTCTGCGAAAACCTGGAAACACAAGGTGAGGTGGCTCCTGCAGAGGCTCCCAGTGGGATCTTCTGGGGATCATAAACGCTGGGAATGGGGAGAGCTGAGCTCCATCTGCACGACCCTAACTCCAGTGGGTGTCACACAGGGCTGGGGGAGCTCAGAGTGAGCAGAGCTGGCAGCTCCATGGTGCCCAGGGAGGGAAGGGGCACACCAGCAGCACCGGGGGCGGGAGGCACAGGGGGACGTCAGTGCAGCACCGAGGGGACATTTTTCACTCTGTCACTGCCGGGTCACGTATCCTTAAATAAACAACGGAATAAATAATTCACAGGGCTTTGATACGGGCAGATCAGCTACGAAAACATCGCAGCTAACAAATAGCTCTGTCAGCTCCAATTCCTTCTGCTCTATCTAATTGTTATCTGGGAGCACCAGTTGGAAACCTGCAGCAAGGTTCCACTGCCAGCCAGGCACTGTGAGCTGCCCGTGTCCCCTCCCTGTTTGTGCTGCTCAGGCTGTCCCAGGGCTGTGCCAGCTGTGCCAGCACTCATCCATGCCCTTGGCTGGAGGGTGTCCCTGTGCCTGCTGACCCCCTGGCACCTGGGCACCTCGCGGGGGTCTCGGCAGAGCAGCAGGGAGTGTGTGGGTTCACTGCTCTGTGGCTTTTGCTGTGCCCCCCAGTGCCACTCTGGGATGGTGGAGCCATCTCTGCCTCCTCTGCTGGTGTGTCTGAGGGCTGGGGAAGCTGGGGGTGGCAGCAGGGATGTGTCCCTGTGGCACCCTCTGGATGAGGGGACAGCCAGGGTGGTTGATTTTGTGCCCTGCTGCTCCTCTCCCAGCTGCTGTGGAGTGGTGGCCAGGGGTGTGGGACACCCAGCTGGGACCCCAAAACCCCCTGGCACCCCATGGTTTGTCCCAGGCTGAGCTTTGGGAAGGTGCAGCAGCTCTGGGTCTGTCTGTAGGATGTTGCTGAGGGAACATGTGTTTCCTGAGGCCACATTCCCACTGCTCATGGCACATCCTGGGGGCTCTCTTTGGGCTGAAGTCCCTTTGGGAGCACCCACAAGTGCTCTGGGGCTCAGGGAAGGATCCCAAGCGCCAGCACTGTCCAGATCCCTGAGCAAACCCTGCCACATCCCTGCTGGCACCTCCTGGCACAATCAGGGGGACAGGACAGGAGCCAGCAGGGGAAAGTGGCCTCTGCTGATGATCCTCGTGGGCTCTGTGTCTCCTTGCAGCACTGGCCACCAAGCAGACCTACGTCAGCTACAGCAACCACGCCATTTAGCTCCTCACAGGGACAGCGGCACAGCACAGGGAGGTGGCAGCCGGGGGACACGCCCCAGGGCAGCGCTCCTGGGGGAAAATGCCATCAACAGCAGCAGCAAAAAAAAAAAAAAAAAAATCCATACAGAAACACTAAAACTCTTCCAGCGCCCACGGTGGCGATGCATGGCTCCCACGGAGGGACAGCGGAGCGCGGGGACGGAGCACGGGCAAGAGGGGACGGACTTCTGCAAGTCTTTGTTTTTGTTTTTTTTTTTTTTTTTCCTGTATTTTGGCAAAAAAAAATAAGAGCCCCAACATTTTCCCTCTTCTGGAATTTGTGAGATTGTTTGTGGTTGTGCAGAACCTTCTGTTTCCACTTTTTATTTTTTTTAATCCTCCGTTTTCTTTCGTTCCTGTCTTCCTCTGTCCCTCTTCACTCTCTACCCCATATCCTACCAAATTCTATATGTTGCAAAAAGGAAAAATAAATAAAAATACTTAAAATTTACATTTAAAAGAAACAGACAGCAAAATAAAATAAAATAAAACCTAGACTGTGTTCAAAGTGCTGATTTCTATAGGTGGTTCCTTAATGTATGTGATGACCATATGGATTGAAATATGTCTGCTTTATGTACTGACCAGTCAAAAAACAAAAACACACAAAAAAAACAAAGTTCAGTGCCTGGATGTTTATGAATTATTCGATGACTGTGTAGAGCATGATCATTTTTATACGAGGAGATTTCTAATAAAAGACCCTGGTTTTGCACTCGGCGTTTGCTGTCTCTTGGTGACTTGGTTTCAGGAGGTGCCAGGGAAGGTTTTGGGTGGCCAAACCCTCAGGCCTTGGTGTCCTGTCTCCCCTCATTCCTGGAGATCCCAGGCAGCTGCAAACGGTGTGAGAGGGGATGGCACAGGGGGAGGGGAGCTCGGCGTGTCCCTGGCACGGGGCACTGGGGCAGATTTGGGGTGGGAAGAGCTGATCCCTCCTCGTTTTCTCTTCCCTGGGCTGTGGGGATGGAGCAGAGGGGAGGAGATTTCCCAGGGCTTCCCACACCTTCAGGCTGCCCAGGTCAGGGAGTCCCCATACCTGGAGTGTTTAATTAAAAAACTGCACAGATGTGGCACCTGGGGACACGGTGGCCTTGGCATTGCTGGGTTAAGGGGTGGACTGCAGGATCTCAGATTTTCCAACCTGAAGGATCCTGGGCTAACAAGGACCAACAAAAGCAGCTCTGCCTTGTGGGGAGGGTTCCCCTTCCTGGCTCCAGCCTGTCCTTGGGGTGGCACAGCCGTGTGTGAGGGACGTGGCTGTTCCCAGAGTCTGGGCTGTGCATTTTTGGGGCTGTTGGGTGCCTTGGCTGCTGCTGTTTCTGTCTCTGGACTGAGCATTCCAAGTGTTTCCCTCTTGGATTGGGGCTGGCTGTGTTTGTTGGCTGCTGGATCAGGAGGGGAGGGTCCAAACCTGTCTTTCTTTTGGGAGAGGGGGAAAGGAGGCAGAGAGGTGCTGGGTGCCTCCAGCTTCTGGACAAGCTTTGTTCCAGCTGCCCTACAAAATGTTGGAGCTGGCCTGGGAGGGAGTGCTGGGATGGTTCCATGTCCCTTTGTGTTTGTTCTCCCAACCCCAAAGTGCTGCTATTTCCCCCTGTGTGATGCCACTCCTGTATTTTGCACATTTCTAGAGCTGTTTGTGTGTTAATCCCAGCTCTGCTCTCACTCTGGGGTGTGTGGGGGGCACCTGGGTGCCCTGAGCCCCCACTGGAGCTTCAGCCAGGAATTGGTGCCAGAGGGAAACGCAGCCTCTCCCTGCCTGTGCACAGAAGACAGAGCCTGGCTTGAAGGCAGGAGTTAAAAAATGAAAAAAAAAAAAAAGAAAAAAAAGCAGTGTAATGAAAAGCTGGAAACTTTGATAAGATCATACTTGTCAAAAGAGCTTCTCAGGAGAAAAAACTGCTCGGTTCCCAACGCATCCATCACTGTCGGATGGGATGTGAGGCAGTGCCTGGTTCAGAGGGCTCTGAGAAAACCCGAGTTGATGTCTCTGGTGCAGCTCTGGCTCGGGGATTCTGCTCTCACGGTGTCACGAGCAGCCTGCACCCTGAATTCTGCCGGATAATGACTGGAAAGGCTGATTCTGCCTTAATTCCAGCCTCCACCTGCCTCCCCTCTCCATGCCTGTGAGGGGGGTGTTCTAAACCCTCCAGATGGCCCCGTTCTTGTCACCCCAAGCCTGAGCTGCTGAAGGACCCCTGTCCCTCCCAGCCCATTCCTGTGGTGGAAGCAGTGACTTCCCAACACAGCTGGTGGATTTTATCCAGCACCTCATGATGCAGTGCTGTTTAATTCTAACAACCTCTTTGATTATGGGAGCTAATTAAAAGGGAGCAGTCTGTGAGCCATTGGGATGGATGGGGACCCAGCCAGGCTCTGCTGTGGATGTTGCAGCAGGGACCTATGAGGATCCAGATTCTGCTTTTCTGCTTTGCATAATATTTCTGAGGGTAGCTCTGCCTGTGGCTGGGGAGAAGAGCAGATTGGATACTGATTCCTGGATATCAGATTCCTAGTTTTTGGTATTTTTGGTATTTTTTTTTTTATGAGTTACCTGGAAATTGTTGCCATCGTTTTTCCTCCTCGTCTCCCTTAGTGCTTTAAAAGCTCTTGCCTGATTTTCCTCTTATTTCTGTGAAGGGCTGTTGAATTTAAACAACGATAATTGCCTGAGTTCCCTGAGTGCTTGACCTGCAGATTTTTCACTTTTTCTGGGACTTTGAAAAGTGGCAAAGAAAAAACCTGGGCTGGTGCCAGCTGCCTCCATCCCCTGCTCAGATCTTCCTTCCTCCTGGAACTTTCTGTTGTCCTTGGCTGCTGTTCCCAATTTCCAGCTCCGCTCCTGAGCTCCCTTCTCCAGGGACAAGCAGGAATTTTTGGGGTTCCAGGGCACAGCTGGGGGCTGGAGTGGGAGCTGTGCCCCTGCCTGGAGCAGCAGCAGCCTGGAACCAGTCATTAACTCTCTTCTGTGAGAGGCAAATTACAGACTTCGGTGGCATAATTAGGCCAACTCGATGGGAAATGGAAAAACAAGATAATTTCCCTGCGAATTTTCCAGCCTGCCTGCCACCTCGTGCCTCCCTTCCCGTGTCCTGGGGAAAATCAGCCCCTCTGGGCCTGGATTTCTCCTGTTGCAGCTCCTTGGGGAGGAAATCTGGAGGAAGGGGATGGGAAGATTAGGGCTGGAGCAGAGCTTGCTTTGGACAGGACAGGAGGACAGGGCTCCACTCAGCTCCTCTGCCACCAGGAGAGCCCCAAGGACTCATTTTCCTGCCAGGGGAGCCCAGTGGGGCTCAGAGCAAGGTGGGGCTCGGGTTCAGAGCAGAGGCAGCAACGTTGAGCTGGGTGCTGTGGTTCCATTCATGACCCAGGACCAGATCTGGGAAAAACTGGAGCTGCCTTTTCTGCTCCAGAGCCTTGGAGGAGCTGGGATGAGCCCCTCAATGCTGCTGGGAAGGTGGGCAGTGCCTCTGGGTCGGGTTGAGGGGACAGGGGGTGCCCTGGAGGGAGGTGACAGCGCCCAGCCCTGTGCCTGGGGAAGGTCCAGCAGCAGAGGAGCCTTTGGAGCTCCCTTTGGAGCTGGAGCCACGGATGGAGGCACGAGTTGTGTATCCAAGGGGCTCTCCCCAGCCCCAATGTTCTCTTGTAGGGCCCAGTGAGTCAATGGTGGTCTGTGTTGAAATCTCACTTCGGTGGTGAAAGCTGCAATTAGCATTTAATGAAGCTTCTTGCTTTTATTTTTAGGTAACCTCCGATTCCCTGACTGTGTAATTTAGTCCTTCATTGCTTGGAGATAATTAAAGTATGTCACTATAATTTGCTTTTTTTAAAAGCCTGTAATTATGTTTTTATTGAGAATAAAAAACGGGGGGGGGGAGGGGGAAACGAAAACAATGTTAGGGGAGGAGAAAGCTTTGGATGGGCAAGGGGACTTCTTTCAGCTTGATGGGTTTGGAGCTTGTTCCAGGATGCTGGGTAGGCTGGGGACAGAGGAAAAGCCCCTGGTTCGAGTGGGAAATGGTGAGGTGAGGTGTTTGAGTGGAGGGGTGAGAGTTCTGGGGCTCCCGAGCGTGGTGGGGGCTGCAGGAAGGACCAGCTGGGCTCCCTCCTCTGCCTCACCGCTGCTCCTCGGCATCCTTCTCCTCCCTCATCTGCCCCACAAACGCCAGGCTCTGAAATTGGGGCTGGCTGAGCACGGGGCAGCACAGCCGAGCTCTCATCCCTGCCCTCCCCACTCCCAAAATTGCCCTTCCCAGCCCAGCAAACATCTGTGGGCTTCATCCAGCTGCAGCATCTGCCCCCAGCGACCGAACCCGCGTTGCTGGAGCAGCTCTGCCCTCCCTGCGCAGCCACGAATTAACAGGCAGGAATTAAATGTCTCTTCCCAGGCCTGACAGCGCCTCGCAGCCCTCGGGGGATGCTCGGGCTCGATTTGCATCTGCAAACGCTGCTGCTGGATGTCAACCAGCCGCTGTCCCCGCAGTCCCCCCGGTGCTGTCTGACGCCGAACGTGCCAGCAGGAGTGTCCTGCCTCGCTGGTGGCCCCGGGCCAGGAGCTGCTCCTGGGCAGCCCAGTGAAACCAGTGCCTGCAAACTGGTCTGGGAAGGAGAGCGCAGCCGCGGCCGCAGGAGCCGCTCACCTGCAATTCACAGCCTGGAAATTGGCTGTTGGAGGGAAGTTGAATAACGAATAAATTCGAGATAATTGATTGGCCTGTGGCCAGTTCACAGCCGGGGAGAGCTGAAATGAGTTGGATTGTTGGCTTTTTCTTTAAGTTAGTCTCACTCAAAAATGTGAGCGCTAAGAGGTTACATTTAGTTTGGAATATATTTAATTCATTAAAATGTTGATCTCTGCTGCAGAGTTCAGATCTGATTCCAGGCTTTATTTCTTATCTAAATGCAAAGACTTCTTGCCAGAAATACAAAGCAGAAAAGAAATCTTGGTGCTTAGGAAAAGTGACATGATGGAAGGAGCTGGGGCTGGACTGCGCCGCACTGCGGGGAACCTGCTGGGACTGGAGCTGCCACCCTCACCTGGCCGGGGCTGGTTTCCTCCTTCACACACTGGGGTGCAGCTTTTAGGGTCCCATCCCACCGTGTCCCCGTGTCCCAGGGTCCCATCCCACAGTGTCCCTGTGTCCCAGGGTCCCATCCCACAGTGTCCCCGTGTCCCCGGTGCTGCAGGCGTCACCCCGAGCTCCCTGCAGCCAGTCCCTCCTCAGGGCTCTGGGATGCTGCGGGATTTGGTGCAGTGCCCTGCAAAACTTCCCGCTGGAGCTGCCGCCTCCTCACCGAGCTGAGGCCAAAGTGACTCAGGAAAGTTTTGGGTAGAGCAGTATCAGGCCAGGAATTTCTCTTCCTTTTCTCAGCCCCCAAACCCCTGCTCGCCACTCAGGTACCTGAGTTGGTGGCACTGAGGGCGGGCTCAGCCCCCTGCTACGCTCTCAGCTCGTTTGTCCCCCACCCCTGCTGGGCAGAAATGTCCCTCCCCAGCCCGGTGTCACCGCACCTTCCTCGCAGAGCCTTTGTGATCTGCAGGGGATGACAAAGGGGAGGAACAGCACTTAAAACCCACTAAAACCCACACACCATCACCAGCTTTTGTACCGGTTGCTATGGGAACCCCATACGTGCACCGGAAACGCTGGAGTATGCAAATGAGCTTCTTAATTAGTTCTCCTCAGCCTTTCATGCTCGTGGTGCAGCAATTTGATCATTAGATGAACATGCCACTTCATTATCGGCAGCTTAACCAAACACGAGCCGGGGTGACCTTTGGGGTGGGCAGGGTGGCTGGGGAGTCGCCTGGGGAGGGGGATGGCGGGGACCAGCGGCTGCACGGAGCTGGGAACCTTCTCCAGCAGCTTCCAGACCGGTGGGAGCTGCCGGTGTGGATCCTGCTGCCCTTGGAGAGGAGCAGGGAGGCGGGGGCTGCGTCTCCAGACGGGGAGCTGGGATGCGCTGCTTGGCTCGAGCTGCAGGACTGAGCTCCCGGAGAGGAGGCACAGCTGGAAAAGCCAAGCCCTGAGCATCTCAGGAGCCCTGCGGGGCCCGTGGCAGTGTCACCCTGCTGTGCTGGCCTTGGGGACAGACGCTGGACGCGCTGCCTCCAGCCCCACGTGCCAGATGCCAGCCGGCTGCACGCGTGAGCTGGCGCTGTAAATGCTATGAGTTTTTCACCAAACAAGCTTCATTAATCGTCTAATAACCGGATTAATTAAGGACACTGAAAGTAAACAGCAAGAATGTAATTTGCCTCTGATTGCCATGTAATTGCGGGAGTATGGTCCTATTTGCATATGCAGAAAGTGTTGTTGACAGTGGTGCTGGGACAGAGAAAACAATGGATGGAGGGCAAACGCGTCCTTGGGGTGGCCAGATCCCCTCAGCCGTGCTCTTCCCTGCCTTCGGTGCTGCCTGCGTGTGTTTTGCTCTGTGGCTCTCTGCCTTCCTCCCAATTAACCAGCCCTCCTGCTATTTGGGGAGCTTTCGGAGCTATTTGCTTAGGCAAACATTGATGCTCCAAATAGACTGACAGATCCGCTTGGGAACGCTCCCGTGTCCTGGGAGACAGCAGGAATAGCTGGGGAGGAGCCCCTCTCTGTCTGTCTGTCTGTCCTGGCTGGGATTAGGGCCAGTTCTCCCTTTGACCCTGGGGGGACTCGGGGATTTTGGTTGTGCTTGCAAGAACTTGCCCTTGGCAAATTCCAGAGAGCTTCCAGTGCCTCGAGAGGAGCCGGGGAGCGGGAGGTGAATCAGGACATGCAGAGAGGGAAGCAGAGGCTGTGTGGATTTGGGGCAGAGCCAGGGGCTGAATTCCAGCGTGGAATCCCCACACCATCCTGCGTCTCTCATGTCCTCCACCCCTTGTCAGCTGCTTTATTTCCCAGGAAACGCAGATCTCTGGATGGTGACTAATCTTCCAACTCTCTGCCTCCCGTTAGCCCAGGGTGAGTTTTCCTCTTGCTGCTGACCTTGTCAGCACCAGCTGTACTCAAGGAGGGAGCACAGGACGCTCACCAAGGTGACAACGCACTCCCTCTCCACACATACACGTGCCTGTGCCCACAGGGGGAATTCAGAGCACTAATTCCATCTTGGAGAGCCCCAGGCCTGTGTTTTTCTCTCTCCCTGACAGCCAAGACTTGGATTAAACCCACAATGAGGAGGGATGTGACCTTTCAGGAGCAGCTCGGGGTGTCTGTGGCAGGCACGATTTTGAAGTGGATCCGTTTGTTTTCCTGGTGGTGGTGATGAGCTCTGTAGGCTCCAGCTCTTCCCCTCTGTTCTCCACGTGCAGATGGACTTGGATTAAACCATTGTGAGCTGTTGGCTCCAGACAGGCACCTGCTGCTCACTTGTGTGAATTCCTGCTCAGGCAGGATAACAAACGGCGAGGATCCTTGGAGCAATTGTTTTGGAACAGAGCTGGCAGGCAGGATGGACGGGAGCCTGTTTGCCAGCAGAACGCTGCTGACAAATCTCTGTGAAGAAAAACAGGGGCTTGGGACCCCCCTGCCTGTCTGTGGGCATCCTTCCCATCAGCTTTTTTGTTTCCTTGCAGTGCCTGAACGTTTTGGGCCGGTTTCCCACGGCTTGAAGTGCCGTACCTGTCCCCACCAGCTGCCAACCTCCATTCATCACAGGCAGCGTTTTGTTTTCCTCTTCTGGAAACTTGAAACGTTTAGAAGGGAAATCAAGTTTTCCCTTGGAAATCTGGGTGGGAGAGGGGTGGAAGGCAGGTAGCCTCCTGTTTATTTTGCACTGCTTTTCTATAAGCTGCTATAAACAACCTGTCAGCAATCCTGCAGTGAGGCTGCTGAACAGGCTCCCCCGGTGCTGGGCTTGGTTCCTTGCCATGCAGGGTCTCGTTAGAGGTGCTGCTTGCTGCTGCTTAGCCATGGACTCCCTTTGAGCTTGAAGAGCAAGACAGGGAAACAGCAACGATTATGATTAGGGTTTTATTTGGAGCTCCTAAACGCTCTGATTCCCGCGGTGAACAACATCCTCGAGCGGCTGGAGGCTGCACCCCGCCAGTGCTTCACGGTGAATTTTTTTCCGAGATAAACAAGGGAAGCAATCAGCCCCTCTGGAATGCTGGGGGGAGTGGGTGGTGCTGCCTGCAGTGCCTTTGAGACCTCTCCCGTTGTCACTTCAGGAGCCCAGGTCGGCTCCAGGTTGAAGCCGTGTCTGAGCTTCCAGAGCTTCCCTGGAAGAACCTGGGCTTGCTCCTGGAGAAGAATTGTTGTTCCAACCTTGGGCAAACCAGTGCATCCCAGTTTTGAGCTTCAGCCTTTGTTCCCTCTGCATCTTGGCTCTTGAACATCGAGTGTGTGGTGGGACTTCAAACGTGTGACTGTGAGCTGCTCTTTGAGGCTCTTCTCTCCGTGTCCCTCCTTCCCTTGTGCTCTGGAGGAGGTGTGAGGGAGCTGCAGGAACCTGGCCCTGGTGAGCCCCAAGGGATGGATGTGCAGCCACATGGCTGTGGCCTGGCTGGAGCAGCCTCTGGCATTGAGGATACCGAGATTCCAATTCCATTCCCACATGTCCTTGGCACGAGCAATTCATCTTTCCCTATCTCACCCTGAAATCCCTCTCCTTCCAAGCAGGTTCTGTATTCCAGTGCTGTTTTTCAAGGCTGATGGGGAAGCTGCCTCTGCTCTGATTGTCAATGCTGCTGTTTTCCTATTATTTTTCAGATGCCTTGTGTTTTGGGGAGGAAAAAAAAAAAGTCCCAAACCCTGCTTTGTGATTTTTCTCTTCTTTTCTCTGTAATTAGATGGAGCAGTGATCAAAATATGTTGCATTGCACTGCAAGCTTCTCCAGGCAGATGTTTCATCACCGGAGGAGAGATGACTTCCTCATTTACATTTGGGGAAAATTAAAAGAGAGGAAGAAAGAAGAAGGCGAAGGGGAATGCTGGATTTCCTGTTGTGTGAATGCATCTTGCAAGGCTTTGGGAGAGTGACGTGTGAGGGAAGAACCAGGGCCAGGAGGGAGAGGGAGGCCAGACTTTTTTCCACCCTGCTGACATTCAGATTTTGAGTCGTGCACCCCTTGGTGTTTATTTTGCTGCAAGCCCCAGGGATGTTGGCTGAGGCTCATCCTGCTGCTTCCTTGGAGATGGGTTTTGAGCCCAAGGCTCTCTGTTATCCCCACATTTGGAATTTCAGGGGTGCACAGAGCTCCTCAGCTGCTGCCTCCCCTCTCCAGCTCTTGCAAAGGAGATTTCAGAGCTGCTGGGGGGTGACACCAAATTCACCTTTTGTCCTTACCTGGAACTCTTTGGTGCACAGGGCTTTGTGTTGGTGGTCAGAATGGATTAACTCCCCAAATATGACCAGTGAGGGAAGGTAAAGCAGAGCAAAAGATGGGAAAATGCCCATTTTGGGGGATTATGGTACCGAACACCACCAGCTCTGGGGCAGAGACTTGGACCTGGCTGGGGAGAGGCTGAGGGAGCAGGGGAAGCCTCCCCCACACTGGGAACGTGGAACACAATTCCTCACACTCAGCTCAATAAGAGAGCCATCAAAAGTAAAAATGACAGCAATTCTGCAGTCAATATAATGTGGCTGCGGGTTAAATAAATAATGTTTGAATGATAATAATTGCAAAATGATACTATTTCATCCACCACAAACATGTGGTTAAGCTCTCATTAGCCAAGGCTGGAGCTTTGTGGGAAGCAGAGGCTCTTTGAAAGCAGATCTTTGGATTATGCTGCTATAGAAATTCCTGGACTGCTCCTGCAGGTGTTTAATAAGGCCTGTGAGTTCGCTCGTGGGATTGAGAGGAGAACTGGGAAAGGTGGCACCCCGAAGTGAAGCTGGATTTTTATTTATTTATTGGAGGGAGCTGAAAACAACGGGTTTTTAATTAGCGGGCTCTATTATAATCCTTGAGCTCTGTGGGGGGAAAATGTATTTATTTTTATATAGATTTTTTTTAACATATAGAGGGTTTTATTTATAAATTTGTGTGTACAGGCAAGTCCTGCCACATCTGGCACAGTTTTGTCTGAACTTCAAATTCAGTAAAAACTTGCCCTGTCCTGTCCCAGCTCCTTCCTCCATCTCCATCCTGGAGCAACGCTGTGAATGCCCCCCAGAGATGCTGCTCAACCCCAAACTGGGGAAACTGGTGTGCTCAGCACCTTGCCAGACAGGGCTGATTTCAGACTTGGCTGCGATATTGATCCTCACTTAACATAGTAATGAGAATCTGCTTCCCTAATCAGCGAGGGAAAAATCTTATTTTCCAGCGGCTGGAAGGAAATGAGCTTTGTTGGGTTGTGGTGGCTGTGGGGTGGCACAGGGAGGAGGTGGCACTGCCTGGTCTTCACCACAGCACCGTGGGCCGTGTGTCCTTCTCTCTTTGCTCCCCAATATTTGGGGACAGCATCCATCGTGCTCGCCCTGAAGCCCTGCTTGGGTTTTTGGGATGAGCCCCACCAAAACTTCTCCTTGAACCCCCTGCTCCTCTCCAACCGCGGATCCCACATGCCAGCCCCTCAAAACCCATCCTTGCGCCTCACCTTCCTCATCCAGCGCGTTTTTGAGGAGGAAAAGCCGCATTTCCCCACGAAATTTCCCGTATTTCTCCCGATCCGCGGGCGCGCAGCCGCTGCTCCCGGCCGGGCTCCTCTCCGGCCCGTCTGGCTGACGGCAAATTGTTTTTTGATGGCTGACTCGGTATAACTGAACTCAATTTGCCTTTCAAAAGCAGCTAATAGTCGCATTAAAAAATCCATTTTCACTTGTGATTGAATTTGACGGCGGCTCAATCAATAAGCGAGCGGAGTGTTTCACACGCGGTACCGAGCGCCCGTCGCCATGGGAACGTTGGGAGCGCGGTGGTGAATCCCCTCCGATCGCTGTCACCCCGAGCTGTCACCCCGAGCTGTCACCCCAAACAGGCGCCCTGCTGCCAAGGGACGCCCTCCCGGCCCTCCTGGAAGTGATGCCGGAGGAATTTTCTTCCTCCTCCTCCTCCTCTTCGGGTGGGACGAGCGCTTCTTCGCGGCTCCAGCCTGACAGAGGTGGCACTTTGGTGGCACTGGGAATGGTGGCCCGGGAATGGTGGCACCGCGAATGGTGGCCCTGGAGTCCCCCTTTCCTTCCCAAATCTCCCAGTCTAGGGAGAGAAGAAGCCTGAGCAGCTCTGAGGTTGTGCAGGGCAGCAAGGCTGGGAGGGAGCTGCAATGAGCTGTCCTGAGGGGTTGGGTTGTTTTTTGGGGTTTTTTTTTGAGGAGGGGGAGATAATGAAGTGAGGAAATGGATATATTTATATATTTTTTTTTTAATTTTTTTTTAAACCGGGTTCACCCACGTTTGATTGAAAACGAGCGTGGTGACACTCTGCCTCCCCACAATCAAGCTGCTTCCTCTCAACCATTGTTTGGTCTCTTCCTATTGTGGTGCAAAATGGAAATGAAACGGCTCAGGCAGGAACTTTGCAATTGAGATATGATTTGGGTTTTTTTCCTAATTATTTTTTTTCTTTATATTATTTCTTTCTGAAGCAGCTTTCTGAAGGTTTTTTTAATTAGAAACACTCCCTCTGCACTCTCTGCTGTCGAGGCAGGGGAGCTTACCTGCAAGTTGAGGTGATGCCAGCGTGGGGCAGTGCCCACCTGCCCCCACCTCCCGGCTCCCCTCAGCCCGAGGGGGTCCAAAATAAAAGGAAAAAGCTGCTTTACACCAGGTTGGTGTTTTCGCTGCAGGGAGCTTGCCTGGGGCTCCAGGATGCCTTTGGTTTCTTTAAACTGCATCTCTAAGCATATTCCAACAATGTGCCCCGTCTTGGAGCTCGTTTCCATGGATTGATCCGTGCTAGAGGAAGAAAGGAGAAATCTGAGCTGAGTTTGAGCTAAAAGAGGGAAGCCAGGCACCCTGGGCTCAGTTTGAGCTGGTGACTGGAGCTCACCCCCACCGAGCACTGGATGTGATTGAACTTTGCTGCCTGCCTGGGTTAAATCTGAGTCCTTTGGCTACCTTGGCTTAAATCCTTTCCTTCCCAGCCCCCATGGCCACTGTGTGACACCCTGGTGTTTGCCCTGGGCCAGGGAGGGCTCTTGGCTGTGGCATTGCATTTCTCACCTTCCTTTCCCTTGGGGTGTCCTGTGGGGAGCTCAGAGCTGTTGGTCAGGGACCGTGGGTCAGCTGAGGCTGAGGCTGGGCCATCCCAGCCTCTCCTGTGCTCTCCTGCCATGCTGGAGGTCTGGCAGGAGGGGCTGGGAGTTCCCAGCCTTTTCACCAGAGCCATTTCCATTAACCTCACAGGCTGTGCCCACCACGGCTCCCTTGGCTGCTGCTCCTGGCTGAGGAGGATTCTCCCTCCCCACATCCCAAAATCCTGCTCCAGCACTGCCTGAGACACCTGCAGAGCTCTGGGGCAGCCTCAGGGTCAGGGCTTTGTCTCCTGACAGCTTCAGGGCTCCCCTAAACTGCAATTTCGGTGTCACCAGGAGCTGACACCTGTGTTTCATGTCACTGGAGCTGGTTTGGGAGGTTTGGGAGCAAGGAGGGAGCTGTGGCCTCTTCCACCCAGGGACCTGCTCCTGCCACCTCTGCTCAGCAGCCCCAGCCAAGCTGCTGTGCCCAAGCCTTGCTGCCCCTCAGGGAATCTTTCCTTGGGGTCTCCAGGGTAAGAAGAGTCTCTCCTTTTTCCCACACTTCCCTGAAAGCTGAGGATGTGACTTCACCCCCCCCAAAATCCTTCTGCTCCCCTTTGTTCCACCTGCTGTTCCCCTGGGCTGCTGACCCCACTCAGGCTGCTGATGGATACCCGCCTATTCCCCTGGGAATAGAAACCTTCTCCTGGTGGGAAGCTGCCAGCACAGAGCCTGCTGAGATCTCTGCGGGCTCCTGCACAGACCCCTGGGGGAGATAAGGAGCCCCTGACAAAGCGGGGTCTGTGTTTATCTCAGCTCCCTGCTCTCCAAGCCGCCCGGGCCCGGCTCCAGCGCTGCCGGAGATGGTTCCCGGTGTTCCTTTTTTCCCTGACACAAAGCTGCCGAGGTGTAATAAGGCGGGGGGAAGGCGATAAGCTGCTGGGTCAGCTCTGCGTGCCGCCGCAGCACGTGTGCTGTCTGCAGCCTTCGGGAGCTGCGGCTCAGGGACAGCTCGCTGGGGAATTCATCCCGGAATCCTCCGTGCTGCGGCTCCTGTGGGGAGCAGGGACAGCGTCCTCGTCACCGTGATGCCTTTCTGGGGCTAGCTAAAAAACAGGGGCTAGTGAAATTAAGGGAATAAAAAGTGGTTGTATTAATTGAAGTGTATTTGGGGCAGAAGTTCCAGGTACGTTTTAGGCAGTCAAAGCCTCCCCAGGGGCTACACCCTAAAAAATGGACGATGGGTGATGGATTTTCACACTTTTATAAGCTTAGTCCATTTGCATATTGGGGGTTAACCTTCCAATTACAGCTTCAGCTAATGAAGTCATTTACCCCAAGTTTGCTTCCCCCCAACTCACTTTTGTTTCCATCTCTCAGGGCCTGAGGCAGTGAGGTTTCCTTGATTCCCAGGCCTGGAGAGGAATTGTTTTGTCAAAATGGGAAAGCAGCAGCTCACACTGTGTATGGAGTTTAGAGTTATACACGAAAGAATTACAGGATTACAAATATATGAAAAATACCTAAGCTAAAATCCTAAGGCATCAATGGCTGGGCCCCATCAGCTTGGCTGGGGACCCCCAGTGCCAGCCACTAAATCTGGGGTTGGTCTTTATCCCAGGGATTGGGAAACAGAGGAGGAATGATCCCTTAGAGGAAACGAGGAGCAGGGATTAAATGATTTGCTGGAGTCGTGCAGAGATCTCCCAACGCTTGGGTGGCGAGCTCGGGGCGGTGGCAGAGCTCGGGGTTGAGGTTTACAGTTTGTGATGAGGCTTAACAAGCTCGGCTGGAAGAGCTCAGAGGAAGGAAATGGCATTGCAGAGGGTGAGAGCGTGGAGCTCTGAACTAAATCCAGTCAGACTGAGCTGTGCCACGTTCTGGGCCACGCCGTGCCAGGCCAGAGGCTCCTGAGGATGAGAACTGGCCCAGGTCTGCTGAATCCACTTAAACAGACTTTGCTGCTGGGCCTGAGTGTTCCCAGTGCTGCTGTCGAGCTCTGCAGAGGAGCTGTGTGACAAGGGACAAACCTTCCCTGATGCCAGCTGGCATCCCTCCATCAAAGTCAGCCAGGATAAAGGATGTTCTCCCCAGAGCAGAGGCTCCAGCAGCCGTGGCTGTGGCTCCCTGGAATACCTGTCTCCCACCTCTGGCATCCATCCTGCAGCCAATTGATTTGTGTGTGTTTACATGATCAAAGCAAGCCTCAGGACCTGATGTGGGAAATGATTTCCTGTCTTACACGGCCCTGGGATAACTTCCAGATCTTTCCCCTTTGCAGTTGCTTGGAGAGAAGTTAACTCGTGGGTCTGGCAATAATACAGCAATAAATTAAATAAATTAACGTTGGAGGAGCAGGAAAGGTTGGGCAGTGTTGGCACTGGGATTAATTAGCGGCCAGCAATTGCTGTGTGTGACAGGGACCTGTCCTGTGTGAATGCTGATGCATTCACACAGGCCTGGAACAAGGTGCCAGTGGAACAGGAAAGCATCAATCCCAGCAGGCATTTTCCTTCTGTCTTCCTCACTGCTACCCTCTGCCTGGGGCTTATCTATGTGCCAAAGGGCTCCTTGTCCGTTAATGGAGCTTCCAGGAGAAATGAGGCCCTGGTGATTGCATTCCGTCCATCTCCCCTGCCCTTTCCACCCCAATAATCTCCTAATGCACTGGCCAATTTGAGCCACATTTGAGGCAAGAATCTTGGGAATGTGCTGTTGGTAACTTAGCCCAATCCTTCTGTTGACAGCAGAGAAAGGGGAGTTGATCTCCGAGGTCACTGGGCCAGGAGCAGTTTCCCTGTTTCAGAGCTGTTCCACAGCCAGGGATAAGGAGTGCAAGTTGTCTGCTGATATCCATGGCCATATCTCAAAGCAATTGATAGCAAAGGGCTAAGAAATAAGATAATTTAGAAATTAAAGGTATTTTCCCCTCCCCTGTCTTTTTTCTTAGAGAGCTCTCTCCTGACAATCCCTGCCACAATCCTTCCAAGCAAAATCTGCTGACCAGGCAGCCTTTTGACCCCATGCTTGTAGGATGAATGCCTGGCTCCAGAGCCCCTTTCCCTGCAGACCCTTTCCCTTTCGCCAGCAGAGCCCTCACAAAAACCCAGAGAAAAGCATATTTTTGGCAATTCCTTCAGGACACCCTTGCTGAGGAGGGAGAGCTGTTCCTAAGGGTGTTTTATTCCTCCCTGGAACGCGTCAGCCTTCAGCAAGTGGGTTGGAGATGACGTCTGGGTGCTGAGGAGCAGCGAGCACACATGGAGACTGCTCCTTCCCTGTGTCCCCAGCTCTGGGGGACGTGCCAGGCTCTGGCAGGGCTCTGAGCCTGGTGACTCAAGGCTTTGGCACCTGCCTGCTGCTCCATCCTGGCTGCAGAGCCGTGCCTGGCTGGCAGAGGGGACGTGCCTGGCGACAGAGGAGGAAGGGAGACATCTCTTGTGAGGGATGCTCAGCCAGCCCTGCTGGACCTGCAGGCTGTCCTACAGCCAGGCAGCTGAGCCAGGAGAGCTCCTGCACTTTCTGACCTGTTTTTATGGCCTTTTGTGGCTGCTGTCTGTGGGGCTGGTGAGAGCAGAAATGTTTTCCTGGGACAGGGAAAAGCCTGGTGCTGACTGAGATTTCTGGGCAGCCAGATAGATCCTGCTGCCCATCAACCTCATTCCCCAAACCCCAATAAACCTGCAGCTTCCTGCAGCCCTCCCCAGACAGGAGACTCAGACAGATGTTTGCCAGCTGTGTTAAAGCACCACAGCTCCTTGGTTTAGCTCCTGGCTGGCTGCAGGGCTGTGAAGTGTCTGCTGCCGGTGCCTGCTGTGCCTTTGCCTTCTGTTTTCTGCAGAAGTGCTGGGAAAGGAGCTGGGATGAGCTCCTGGAGGGTGTTTGTGTGGGGAGGGCTGGCTGAGACCTCACAGCTCCAATTGTGCTGTTAATGGCGAGGGAAAGAAAACATTGTTGGGGATCTTTTCACTAATACAAACACGGCAGAATTTATCTATGCCACTAAATGCCTTAAACCGTGTCTGGGGGAGGAGAAAAAGGAGGAGGAGGCGGCAGGGCAGCTCCTAATGGCAGTGCTGGCATGTCCAGCTGCTGGCTGGCAGCGTGGCAGGGGCTGTGCCATTCAGATGATGCTCTGTACTGCAGCATGGCTGCTGGAGCTCTGAGCGATTCATGAGCCACTGCTGGCTGCGTGTTTGTGCCGGGTATAAACTCTCCCCAGGGGCAGCAGAGTGTGTTTGAATGCCTTGTTTTGATAGGGCGTCGCTGCCGGGTTTTAGCATGCACGGAGCCGCAGCCTGTGCCTGGGATCTGCCTTTGTGCGAGGATCAAGAGATGTGAGCCACCCTCTTTTGTGAGCTCCAGGAAAAGAGGCCTGCCTGGTTCTGTGCCTCTGCGTGTGCTCAGTGTGTGTGGGAAGGGATTGTTGTTATTTTTATTTACTATCCCTGGTTAAGCACCGGTCAAAGATCTGTTTGTTTTTTTTTTTTTTTTTTTTTTTTTTTTGCATGCCTAGTCCTAATTACAGCATGGGCACGTTTGTTTTCTGTGAGAAGCTAAGCTCTAAAGCAATTTTCATCTGTGCCTTTGTTTTCATCCCCCTGCAATGTGAGAGATCTGAGCAGCTGTCTCGGGTGTTTTGCTCAAAGTGAAGAACAAGCCCTAGTGAGAAGGGCAGCTGGAAAGAGAGATTAATTAACCTGGCCTTGGTTGGCCTTGTAAACAGGGGGAGAAATCTCTCTCAAACTGCTTGTTGCTTATTTAGCTTGTAAAAAGCTGCCTGATCTCGCACTCAGTCTTAATCCAATCTTCCTTCTCACAAAGCTAATTGCCAGGAATGTGCCTGCACATCTCTGGTGTCCTTCTCTTCCTGGCCAGCTTTGCCAGCTGTGGGCCAAGGTGATGGAGAAGTCCCCGTGTCCTTTCCTTGGCTGCAGAACAGACAGCAAAACTCCACTCATCAAGGCCATTCATCTTGATAATCCTGCGAAGATTCTCGTGCAAAACTGGGGAGAGGGGCGGGGAGCAGAGGTGGTGGTGGTGGAGACTGTCCCTGCTCTGCTCCCACTGGATTTACAGCGTGATGTAATTAAATGGAGGCTGGGTAGTCAGAGCCATTGATTTTCATCAGAGGCAACCTTGCTGTGTTATCAGAAGTGAGTAATCCCTCCTCTGGAGAGCAGACATTGATAGATCAATAGGAGAGAACATGCTGTACCTCCTGGCAGCTCCATCAACCTTGGAGCCAGAGCTCTCAAGGGCACCAGGGTTCCTGTTCTCCTGCTCCCAAAGCCTCCTCGCTTCCTTCCCTGCAGTTCCTGCACTTCTCCATCCTTGGTCTGAGGTTCTCATCAGCCCCAGACTGAGATTCCTCGTCTCCCTAGAAGTTCTGGTGTTTCCCTCCCTCCCCATGGGACAATCTGCCATTAAAAGGATCTCCCTCTTGGTTTGACTGCAGTAATTGCTGTGTTGGATCTCTTATTTCTAAGGGCCTGGCACAGGAGAGCTCCTTCTAGACTTGGACTGGCTTTATAAACCAGGTGCTTGGCTTTTTGGAAAGCAAAATGGAGGGAAGACCTCAGGAGGGACCTGGACCAGGATATTTAACCCATGGAAAGAGTTTGGTGACAGTGGAAGGCGTGGATTTTGTGTTTGAGCAGATTCTGGCATCCTCCTGGAAAACAGGGCTCTGAATGCTTGGCTGAGACTGAAGGCTGGTAGGGCAGCGAGCTGAGATGGTTATTGATTTTGATTTTTAGTAAACAAACCTAAAGAGCAGGTTTTTATCTAAAGATGGGAGTCAGCAGAAGTTTTAATGCCATTAAGTGCTGGATACACAACTTGGCTGCAGCAATGCTCGGCCACATCTCCCAGAGGAAGGCGCTTGGGACAGCAGGGAAAGGCGCTGGTGTGAGAAGAATTAAAGACTATCAAGGCTGTTACAACCCCCTCCGAGCTCTGCTGTTGAGACTTGTGATAACAGAGTTGTTTTTGAAGATTTCATGCAAAGCTGCTCCTGGCTGGGGAGTGAGAAGATGCTACGCTGGCTGCAAATTGTCTTGATGGAAAATAGTGGTACTTTGGCCATTAGCTGCATGAACAACCACTTTGTTCTGCTCTCTAATCGCTTTGCCTATACATAATTTGGTGCCTAACACACCACTGCAAATACTGTGATTATTCTTAACAGTCATATACAGTACATATAATTTGAGGGTGAATGTGGGAGCTGTCAGGAGGAAATGTCTGGGCTGTGAGCAGCTGAAGGTCATGTCACTGCAGTGGTAACTCTTTCTTGTGCTGGGTGTTGAGAATGAGAGCAAATCCTCTGTGCCAGGAGGTCTTGATCCATGTGGGGAAAACAGGGAGGAAAATAGAGAGCACATGTGGCAGGAGCTGTGGGATGTCAGTGTCTGCTTCCATCCATATCTGCTTTGGAGAAAGTTTTGTCCTAGGAAGTGTCAGCTGTGGCTTTCTGGCAGGATGTGTGTGACCAGGCTGTAAGGACAGCTCTGTCCCCTGGTGGGTGGCATTTCCCTGGCACAGCCCTGTCCCCCTGTGCTTCCACAGTGTGGGATTGTGCCATGAGCACGGGCAGCTGGAGCTTCCCTTTGCCACAGGAGCAGAGGAGAAGTTGTTTAAGCCTCACCTGGAATTAAAACTTGACAAAGAATCAGCTTTGCCTCATTGTCACAAGATCAATTGGGTTGAAAAAGACCTCCAAGATCACCGAGTAACCCTTGAGTTTATAGGAGACTGTGTTCCCTCTCTGTGTGACAACGGGGCCTGCTGTGTCTATCCCAGACAATATTCCTCCCTCTCCTCATGGAGCACATGAATGAAATGCTGCAATCCAGGAGGCAGAGTCCTGGGAAGCATCAAAACCCTGACAACATTTTCCCTTCCCTCCTCAGTCACAGGGAGACAATCCAAGGCAGTCCACGCTCAGGCTGCAGTCTGACACTGTCCCCCTGCAGAGGGTACAAAAGAGCCTGGAGTGGTTCCCTGGCTCAGTGACACTTTTCCCTTGCTCTGAAGCTTTCCAGCGGGGACTGAGCAGCTGGTGGGACTTGCTGGGACATCACACAGAGCCCACCCCCCTCAACTCCTGCCTCCAGGAAACCTGGCAGGGACCAAGCATTGCCAGCAACCTGCAAATGCTTGGGATGCAAATCCAGCCTTTTGCCTTGGCTCAGCCATGGCTGGAAAATGAAACTTTGGGAAGGTACCTGACCCTGTGGCTCCTGCAGAACTGGAGGGGTGTGTGGGAGGAGGCTCCCACTGGGATTGACTGACTCCTTGGTGTTTCTGCAGCAGGTGATGAAGGCTCAGTAAAGCAACCAAAAGGTTCCTGTGGCTTGGGTGTCCTGAGCCCTCAAAACATCACCCGTGATGTTATGGAGCTGTGACAAGGAAGAAACACCCCCACACCCCATGCACCTCCTCTCCTCTCCTCTCCTCTCCTCTCCTCTCCTCTCCTCTCCTCTCCTCTCCTCTCCTCTCCTCTCCTCTCCTCTCCTCTCCTCTCCTCTCCTCTCCTCTCCTCTCCTCTCCTCTCCTCTCCTCTCCTCTCCTCTCCTCTCCTCTCCTCTCCTCTCCTCTCCTCTCCTCTCCTCTCCTCTCCTCTCCTCTCCTCTCCTCTCCTCTCCTCTCCTCTCCTCTCCTCTCCTCTCCTCTCCTCTCCTCTCCTCTCCTCTCCTCTCCTCTCCTCTCCTCTCCTCTCCTCTCCTCTCCTCTCTCATTCTGGCTGTCCCTTTTTCCCAAGAGAGCTTTGCAGGCAAAGTCCTTCCCTGTGCTGGGGTTGTGCATCCCTCGCTGGCCCCACTGGCTGTGCAGGGAGGGATTTGGATCAAACAGTGCTCCTTCAGCATCAGGTGTGCCTGGTGAAGGTGAGATCTGAGAAGGGTGGATGTGGAGAGTGAGTAATTGGAGGCCAAGAGGCAAAAAAGTGTCTGACAGAACAGGATTGATTTGAAGCTTTTCACTGGAACACTTGCAAAAAAAAAAAAAAATCAATGCTTATTCCCTGGACTTGAGAGTGTGTTTACTGTATTCAGCAGCCAGCATTAAAAGTGAATTCCAGCAATTGCAATTACAGCTTTCTCCTTCGTTGCCATCCCCCCTCTCCCCCCAATCCCTCTTTCCCCCCCTCGCTGCTTGGCTTTCGTCGTGTTTTGGAGCCTAAGGCAAAGCTAATGCAGTCAAACTGAGAGTGGTTTTATAAATTGTAAAGCCCACCTTCCTCCCCAGCCCCTGGGGATTTGCTTTTCCCGAGCGCTGTCAGAGCCGATTCAGGGAGGTGCCCGGCCGGGGAGGAGGGACCGGCTCGTCCCGGTGCTGCCGGAGCTCCCTGAGGGACATTTCCAGTTCCAGAGCCTGGAACACGGAGTGGGGCAGCTGGGGGAGGGATGGGATGGGATGGGATGGGATGGGATGGGATGGGATGGGATGGGATGGGATGGGATGGGGGAAGCTGTGTGGGCAGGACTCTCGGAGCCTCTCCCGCACCCAGTGGAGCTCCCCCATCCAGGGCACAGCCACCCACGCAGGGTGCCCAGTGCTCCCCCGCAGACCCTCCTGACTGGTCCCAGTAGAGGGCACTGATGTCTGCGCTCTGAGCACGTTCATTAACCTTTAATTAACGCGCCGAGTCCCGCACTGGTGCCAGCTCTGAGCGCAGAGTGGGTGAATGGTGTGAGGAAAGCATCGAGTGCGGGGTCCCCAGGACAGGCTCCAGGACGGACAACTTGGGGCATTGTCCCAGGGCACGAAAATGAACTTGGCTGGGTTTTGGGTTCTATTTCTGCTGCAGCTGCTGAGGAGGGAACTGGAGCCCCCCTGCTCAGTTCGGGCACGGAGCCATCCAGCTCTGGGGTGGGAGGCTCGAGTTGGGCTCGGGGTGTGAAGGCAAAGAGCTCAGCTTGAGCTGGGGGGGCAAAGAGCCCTCGCTGGGGCTTGGAAAGGGAGTGGATTTCATCTGGAAATCGCTGGTGGGGAAAATAAAATATGGAAAATCAAGAAATCATTGTTCCTGTTCTGCTTTTCTGACTGTAATTTTTTTTTGGTTAAGCCAATTTTTAATTTTTTTTAATTTTTTTTTTTTTTTATGTGAGCCTGTGTGGAATAAAACAAGGGACTGCTGTCTGTGTGCTGCCTGTGCTTTCCATCTTTGTATTGATCTAATCTGCCTTTCAGAAGCACTTCCAAAAGTGCATGAACCTGCTGCTTCTGGGTGTAACAGAAGCTTCTGAGTTTTGTTGTTGTTATAGTTTTGGATTTCTTTGGTTTTTTGTTTTTTTTAAATTGATGCTCCTGCCAGTTTAATCCAAAAGCTGGAGCTGCTTCCCACCCAGCCCCATGGGATTCCCGGGGGTGCAACCAAGACCCTGCTCAGCCCTTCAGGAAAATCTGCCAGGAGAGGTGGGAAATTCTGTGGGAGGGGAAGAATCCCTGTGCAAAGAAGGGGAAGGAGCTGGGAAAGGCCAGGGTGCTGCTGTGGAAGTGTGCTCTGAAAGTGAGATGTGGCCTGCAGCTCCCAAACCATTGCCAGGCAGGATTTTGGCAGCTCAGGGAAGGCTCCAGCAGCCGGACTGCCCGAGGCAGCTTGGACAGGCAGCACCTGGAGCGTTCAGCCCCTTCCTTGCCTTTGCTCTGGGCTCTGAGTGCTTTGCATGCACTTAATTCCAAAGCCAGAGCTTGAGGGAAATGTTTTTCCTCTTGATTTGGAGGGACGTGCAGCCAGGCACCGGGAAATGGACTCGGTGATGGCCTGACATGAATGAATTCCGTGCCCGAATTCCGTGCCCCGTTTTCCTTGGGGAGGCCGTGGAGATGGAAAAATCCTGCTGAGCTTTCAGAGCGAGGCCCTGGTGCTCGTTTGCATGTGAGCAGCATGGATGGCCCGGGGCTGGGGCTGCAGCCCCTTCTGCTCGGTTACATTGCCAGTCCTGAGCAGACAAACACACATTTTATTGGTCTTGGTGACTCCAGGCAGGTCCCCAGGCTGCTGGTGACACTGCCATGTGCTCCAGAGCTTTCCAAGAGCAGCTCCAGCTCCAGAGCTTTCCCCAGGAAGTCGCTGGAGATGGTGCTGAGCCAAACCCTGCCTTTCCCAGGCACTGTGTGCAGTGTTTGTTTTCCTGAGTCCCTGACTGAAGTTGCCTATACAGCGAATAAATATTGATTTAAACTCAGCTGCTGAAAGAAGACCCTGGTGAAGCTGAGGAATTCCTTTTTCCAGCTGTTTGCAAGAGCAGGGGATGGATGTAGAGGAAGGGGAGCTGCTGCAGGAGCTCCTTTTCAGTGCCCTCATCTCCTCTCTGCCTCTCAGGCTGTGACAGCACAGTGCTGCAGGAAAAAAAAAATATCAGTCCTCTGGTCAAATCCCATTCCAGATTGGAAAAATATCTTCATTTGTCTTGAGAGGAAAAAACAGATTTGGGTTTGGATTTCTCAGCCAGGAACAAAACTCCCTGAGCACAGAGCAGGTGACTGCCCACCTGCCATAGATCCTTCCCTTCCCAGGGATGCTCCTGCTCTGTCCTGGAGAAGTTGTTTAGTGCCAGAGAGCACACAGAGCTGATCCCTGGAGTGTGAGCACACACAGACTGATGTTTGCTGCCTCTGGAATGGATCAGGGAGGGATTCAGGGACTCAGAGGTCCCCCTGCAGCCTCTTTGCTGACACCTCCTTTCTCTGCAGGTCCTGCTACTCCACCTCTGCGTCCCGAGATAAATCCCTTCCTGCTGTAATTACAAAAACTCATTTGCCTGTGATTAAGCAGTTTGGTGGAAGGTGTTGGAAAGGTGGGAGCTGAGCTCTGCCAGGCTGTGTTTTAATTAGGATAAAAGGGTTTCTCCCTCCTGCAGCTCCCCTGGCCCTGCCTTAGGTCTGATGGAGACAAGTTACTGTTGGCTTGACCCGTTGTTGCTGACTGAAATGAGTTCATTCAGCGCAGTGCAAGCTGTGGGGTGTAAATTTGCTGTAATTATTGGTGTTTGTACTGGCAGGATTCCCCCGTGCCTGCTGGGCAGCAGCTCCCTGCTGATCACCTCTCCAGGAATGGAGGAAGGCACAAACCAGTGGATTTAGGGGAAGAAAGGATGGCCTGGGGCTTTGGGGCACTGCTGAAAAGGGAATGAAGGTTCTACTCTTGCCATCAATTGCTTGGATAAATTCTTTATGAAGTCCTAAAGGCACGAGGGAAGCTGAGGGTGTTCAATCTCTGTGGGATCCATGGGAGCCCGTGTCTTGCTGATGTCCAGGAGCACAACTGGATTTTCTGAATGCAAGGGGTGGGGACCGTCCTGCCTGTTCTCCTGGGGTGGACAGAGGCCGTGAGGGTGATGGGCAGGGCTGGGAATCAAAGATCAGCCCCACTTTGGCAAAACTGGAGTGTGGAAAGAACCCTCTGAGAAGGACTCTGTGGATGGAGCGAACCCAGCTCCTCCTGCAGGATAATTCCCTGGGAAGTGGGAGCAGTCTCACGAGCGAGGAGAAAACACCGATCTGCCGGTGTCAACAAACTAATCGGAGTTTGTGTGGTTGCAGAGCTTGTTCCCTTTAATGTCCCCCGGTCCCCGGTGGGAGCCCGGCGACGTTAATTGCTTGCGAAGGCTCTCTGAAGTGTTCTGCTGGGAGGATGTGTTTGCGTGATCTGCGAGCAGTACTTGTGAAAAGTGGCGATCCGAGCCGCCTGATTCATCCCCGATCGATGGGAGCCTGCCGAGCCGGGCGCGGGGGAAGGGGACAGCACATGGCAGGGGCATGGGGATGGGGACAGGGAGGGGACATCGCTCCGGGATGGGCTGGGGATGTTGTTGGTGCTCAGGAGCGTCGGGAGGAAGCGAGGAGTTGTCGTGGCTGCTCTGGGTCGCCTGGATTTTGTTTCTCTCTCAGGTGTAAGCCTGGGCATCCCTGTGGGATGGAGACTGCGTGATTTAAACTGAAAGGAGCTGCTGGGATGAGCAGAACGATGTTCTGCAGAGCCTCATCTCCGAGGATGAGCAGCATCGGCCTGGGAGCTGCTTCTGTATCTCCCAGTTCACATCTGGCCGATGTGGGCAGCTTTCCCTGGTGTTCATCCTCCTGCAAAGCCATTTGACTTTCCAGGCTAATAAAGCCCGTGTTTTATGAGAGGGAAGCAGTTGTTTCCCCTCCTCCCCGAGGCTGGAGCAGAGCCTGGAGGGCTGAGCTGGCTGTGCTCTGCTGACGTGCGGGGGATGCTCCGTGCCACAGCCGGTGCTTCCTCTGCAGAACTCATCTGCAGAGTCTGGACTCGTGCAGGGCTGGGAGGTGCTGGGCAGTGTCCCGACACACCCACTCCCAGCCAGAGGTGTCTAAGGAGGGGAGAGACCGGATCACTCCGGGCAGAGCAGCAGGACAATGTCCCAGCCAATGCAGGGAGCCTGGGAAAGGATTTTAATCTCTCTAGCTCTTAAATTTCCCTTACCCTGCATGCTGGCCATGAGGGCAGGTTTTATCCACTGCAAGCTCTGGGACTGAGCTCTCAGCCTTTGGGGACAAGAAGGTGACTCCAAACCCACTCTGTCAGTGAGGGCTCTGTGCCTGTGCCAGCCAGGGCTGGTGGCTGCAGTCTGCTGGTGCCACTGGCCCTGCTGAGCCGGCTGTCGGTGCCAGGAGAGGCTCCTCGGGAGTTTTTGGCAGATCACCTGGAGTGACTTGCTCTGCATGGCAGGGGACCTGAGAGGTGGCTGCTCCAAACTGCAGGATCAGCCCTCGGCTCTCAGCTCCCAGCAGGAGTGCAGGGCTGGAGCAGCCAGGCTTGAAAATGCAAGAGGGCTTAAAGCAAACCTGACTGGGAACTGCCAGGGCAAGGATGGCTCTGGCAACACCACCCGAAGCTGGGCTGCTCCTGAGCATCAATTAGCCAGCAGCAGAGCCTCTTTCATCCCCTGACATGCTTTTAACAATTTGTGGTTAACTTCCAATTCATCTGAAGGCAGGAGTGTGTTCTCTGTATCCTGGCGTGCCCTTGGAATCAGGCTGGGCTGCCGTGTGCTGCTGCTTCCCTGGGATTGGGAATTCTGGCTGCTCCTGGCTGCCTGCACAGGGCAGACCTGCAGCAAGACCCTGCCCCTCTGCCTGAGGCTGGTGGCTCTCGGGGATGGGGAGGAAACCACTCTAGGGAAAGTTCTTGCCCTTTAATTTCCTTTTTATTTATATTACCAATCCCACTGCAGGGATGAGACTCCCTCAGAGTGGAGCTGTCCGTGCTGAGGAGGCTCTGAGCTCTCAGTGGGTGTGACAAACGCTGCAGTCCGGAGGGACAAGGAGGGAAATGCAGGATGAGAGCGAAGCTAAGGGACAGCAGATCGGTGACAGAGCCAGGACGTGACCCCGAGCTGTGTCTCTGCCTCCAGCCCCCTCTTCTAGCCCAGCTGCCAGCACGGCAAAGTCCTGCTCACACCTTGGAGCTGAGCTGGAGCTGAGCTGCTCCTCCCCCTCCTCCTGCCGCAATCCCGGCCTCATTCAGTCTTATCCAGAAGTTTCTGAGCGGTGTGTGTGGGGTGGCTGAGGCACTGGTGCCACCCTCCTGCATCACCCACAGCCTCTTCCTTCCCTGAGCTGCTCCTGGCAGGGACCTGGGCACTGCCCGGGACCACGGGATGGGGCCAGGGTGTCCCCTGAGGAATCTTTGTGTTCCCCACCCGCCGGATGGGATGGGGATGGGATCCATGGAATGGGATGCATGGGATAGGATGGGATAGGATATGGGATGGGGTGTGATGGGATATGGGATATGGGATATGGGATGGGGTGTGATGGGGTATGGGATATAGGATATGGGATATGGGATATGGGATATGGGATATGGGATATGGGATGGGGTGTGATGGGGTATGGGATATAGGATATGGGATATGGGATTGGGTGGGATGGGATCCCCCATGGCAGCGCTTCCCCGTGCCTGGAGCCAGCCCCGCTCGTGCCAGGCCATGCGAGAGGATCCATCTGTGCCGGCATCGTGGCCTCAGGCTGGCTCTGTCCCTCCTGTCCGTTCCAGGCGATGTTAGAATGACACCTTAAATAACTTTGTCTTTGGCACCTGTCCCTTTCCCTGGCTCTGAAGCGATGGCGCGGAGAGAATGGGTGGTTGTCTGTGAAAACAAAGAGCGGCCGGAATGGGCAATCACCAGAGGAACAAGGGGCCGCTGAAACGCCCATAAATCTCCAATCTGTGTTTAAATGGAGCAGGATTTGGTTTTTAATGCCGCTCTTTGTTCCTTCAGTGAGGATTATATCCTAACAGATGGGCAGCTCCAACTGCACCATCAGTCACCAGGCACTGAGCAAGGGCACGCTTTTGTTCAATACCTCCAAACTGGATCCCAGTAGCTCGGTAAATTTCTCTCTTTCCCTCCTTCCCTCTCTCCCTTCGGTGGGTGTAGGAGGAAATTTCCCACAAGAAAAGCCCTCGGTGAGGCTGTCCCTGGAAATCTCGGGCAGGAAAAGCCCCAGGTGAAGCCGCAGCTGCACCGGGAGGGTCCCTTCACACCTGGAGCGTTGTTTTCTGCCAGCCTGAGCTGCACTGGTGGAAGAGATTCAGAGCATCTGGAAATCTCATCCTCCGGCCTCTTAAGCACGAATCAGTCGTAGGAGGCTTGGAGCAGCTTTGGCAAGAGATTATTTGATTCCTGGCTTTCCTTTCTCCCTCCCTGACTGTTTTATTCTCCCATAAGCATTCATCTGGAAATTCCCGCTGGCCAAGGCTGGATGGATGGCTCTGGGACAGCCGGTTGCATTCTGCTGCTCTTGGTGCTTTTGAAAGCAGTAAAGTTGGGTCCTTGAAGTGCTGTCAGTAATCATTTTTATAGTGGTCAGATCGCTCATTAGCACATTTGTTTTCAGATGTTTAAGCTGGAAAGAAATCCATAGTCCTTGCATTTTTAACTTGATAACCACTCAATAGAACAAATAGAGTTGGAAATTAGAGCAGAGCTGGACTGGAACTGAGCCCTGAATACTCACCTTTTACTTCAAAGAGGCGAGATTCCCCCACAGCTTGGGGAATCACAGCCATTCCAGCCCGCAGAGAGTTCAGAACAGCTCCGGGTTACTGTGGTGATTAACCTGGAGGTGGATCAGGATTTGGAGGTTGCCCTAAACCAGGTCTGTTGAAAGCTTCTGCTCCGAGCTCGTGAGGAAACCAAGAGTTGGATCAAAACTTTCATTTTTAGGTCGCATGCCAAAAGAATCAGTTGAAGAGCTCCTAAATGATGGTTCCCAGAGCTGGGAGGTAACCGGCTGGAAAAAATCCGAGAATGCCATGCGGGAGGGGCTTTTCCAAACAGATCGTGGTGTGAGTTTTGGGATTGTCCCGAGGGTGCTCAGCCCGGAGCTGCGCCCAGCTGAGCACCAGGAGGAGTCAGCGCTGCCCACACCCCCCTTCAGTGCTGGCACCAAACCAGGAAAGGGCTGCAGGACCGAGCTGGGATCGTTTTATTTTTTGTAAAGCATTTCGGGATTCAGTTGGAGGCAAGGTGCTGTGCAGATGCGAGCTCGTTAGAAGATCATTATCATTATTTACCTGCTGTGTCTGTCTGTCTCTAAATAGCATTAACTGCCAGCCTATTTATCCACGTTCCCCTCTCACCCTCGCAGTGGCAAACACCAGCTCGCCCAGTTCGCCAGCCCCTTGCTCCTCATCCCTCTCCAGCTCCCACTGGTCGCCTTGGGCTGTGTGTTATGGGAGCCTGAGGGGAAAATCGGCTTTATTTTGAAGCTTTGAAATGCAGGGAGCGTGCCCAGGCAGAGCGTGTCCCCCTCGCAGCCTGGGGGGGGCTCGGTGCCGCTGTGTCACAGCGCTGTCGTGGTGCTCAGAGGAGATAATTAGGATGAGGAAGCTAAAAATTTTGCCTTGCACTTTTTTACAGCCTCTAACCCTATTAGTCAGGTCATTTGGAGTCCGGGGAGGGTTGTTTCTTGCCAGAATAGATTGCAAATGAATTGAGTTCCATTACACTGTTAATTAAGAGGAATAGGAGGGGGAAAAAAAAAAAAGAAAAAAAGGAAAGAAGGAGGAGGAGAAGAAGCAGAAGTGATGGAGTTGGGTGCAACTTTGGAAGGAAAATGGAAACCTCCTGGGGATTTTCCACTGATGCTCCCACAGATGTTGCCTTGGTGCTTCACCCACCCTGCGGTCTTTGCTCTTTTTTGGCCACTGCCACCCCGGTGGGAACCCTGAGGGGTTCGTCCCTCAGAAGGGCACCCAGGGCTGGGGCAGGGAGAGCAGACCCGGGTTTGGGGAGCCGCTCCCACCTCCCCCCTCAGCTGCACTCCCCCGGTGCCCGCAGTGCCCAGAGCGCCCGTTCTGCACCAGGGTCCCGCTGCCTGTGATGTGCCAGGCGGGGCTGAGGTGTCTGAGGAGCCGGGCGGGCTCTTATCAGCAGCTAGCACTGTCTCAGAACTCTTCTGCTGAGCGCCTTTTGTCCCCTAATAAACTGATAAAGCCCTGTAATCCGCCGGGGGCTGATGGCAGGGCAGCTCAGATAAGGCAGCTCCGTGCCAGCAGGGATCCGCCAGCAGCCGGGATGGGGCTGATCCCGCTGTCCCTGCCTTGTGCTGGGAGAGAGGATGAGTCTCGGTGACAGAGCGCTGAGGATGGGCTTGTCCAGCCTCTCTCTTCTCCTGGCGTGGGGGTTTTGCAGTGGTCAGGCAGACAGGCTCCTGTCCTGGGTCTGTCCCATGGAACACAGGCACAACTCGCCCTCCCAAAGCCACTTCCCAGCCCACAGTGATGTCAGGGGTGTCCGAGCCACACGAGGCACCACCGAGTCTTTTGCAGCCACGTGTGGCCACGTCGGAGTCGTTCAATTTGCCAAGCAATGAGCAGGGAGGAGGGAAAAGATGTTGAATTCCGTGTTTTTACCGTCTTGTCAGCGCTCTCTTCGGGGGGTGGCTGATCTCTGACCTGGCGTAGCCACAGTCCTTGTTTAGCAGAGTCTGGGCTTGTTCTCCTGGTTCCTTACAGTGGAAAACAACTCATTAGCACGAGGAACGAGCAGCCCTGGAGACTCTCCTCCTGGTTTTTTTTTTTTGCACAGCTCAAGGATGGAGTCTCTTTCTCCTGGCGCTGAGCAGCATTGCGGGCTCACCTCCGTGTCCTCCTCCTCCTCTGCCCCCGTGTTCCAGGGTTAAAACCGGCTTCTCCTTCCCTTTGATGCGTGGTGTGGAGCTGGGGGCAGCAAATCAAAAGCAGGATCAAATTTCCCCCTGCCTTCTCTCCTTAATTGTGTGTGTTTATGTATCAGTTTGCCGGTGCTGGAGCGAGCGGGCTCAGCCCACAGCCCGCTGTGTGGGGATGGGAAATGAAGCACCAGGACGGTGCTGACAGCGGCTGGCGAGGGCCTGATCAATCAGGATGTAATAGAAAAATGGCTCTGGCTCCTGAAGGGAAGGGAAGCAAAGGATTTGATTAAAAAGTAAGGCAGTGACTGGTTGGAAGGGACGTGGTGGAGGCGGATGAATCACCAGAGAGTGAAGGGGGAGGTTTGGGAGCAAAGTGAGGGACTCTGTCACCCCCCTGGGCTGACCTCTCCCATCACCGTCTGTCCTGGCTCTCACTGCCCTTTTCCTCATGGGAATCTTGGGTTCCTGAAGGCAAAGCTGTGATGGGGAATTGCTCAGGGAGCTGGGAGTGAGACTGCTCTGCAACAGAGTGATGCTGCCCAGGATGGACTCTGGAAAACATCAAACCCAATGCCTGAATCCACTTAAACAAGAGACAAATTGTGCCCAGATGGCAAATCCTGGTGCCTGAGTTGGCTGTGTGTCCCTGCTCCTGCCTGTGAGCTCCTGAGCTGTGCCAGGCTCCTTTCGAGAGCTGGGTGCAGGTGCTGGTATTGGCCCTGCTGGCATTTGGTGTGGGCAAACAGGCACAAAATAATCGGCAGCTCATCGATCCAAGGTCACCCATGCCAAGGTGTGATCGATAGGAACGGACAGCTGAGTGCTTCTGTAATGAAGTGCCTTCACCTTAGTGGATTTGGGAGAGAGCAAGGGGATGGGAGATTAAATCCTCCTGCCATCGACAGCTCATCAAGCAAAAGATGTATTAGTGAAGAAAAATTATGCTTGCTGAGCCCTGAGGGGAGGAATCGAGCTGCTGGGAACTGTTTGTGCTCTTTGGGGGAGCATCAAACAGGGGAGCAGCTCTGCTGCCTCCCAGCACCCCGCTCCCAGCAGGACTGGTGGGAACTTCCCGAGAAGCTTCGAGGGCTTTGAAGGGATTAGGGAATCACAGAGGGAAATTGCCACGGCTGCTGGTGAGGATCTGACTGTGCCATGCTAAAAGCCACTGATGTCCTTCCAGCCTGGCAGGCTGTGACAGCAGGAGAGGGCACCGTGCTGTGCCCACCCGTGCCTGGGCTGTCCTGGAGCCCTCAGGGGACACAGAGAGGCTGGGAAGCGCCGGTTTCCCAGCAGGTTCCACGATGCCACAAGCAGAGAGGAGGGTTTGGCTGTCTCTGGAGGGTCTGGCTGGTGGTGTCTGAAGCAGAGAAATGAAAGGAGCAGGGTTAGATCCTGCATTTCCAGCTTTATCCTGCTCCCCCCTTCCCTTGGCTGGCAGCAGGAAGGGGACAAAGTGAATAACGCTCAAACCCCGCCAGGGCCTGCAGTGACAGCAGCCCCTGACATCTCCCCACCTGTTTTCCCAGACAAACTTTGATCCACACTCGCTTTATTGAGCTCTATTTCCTGCAGTCTAACTACAGCCAGGAATTGGCAGCAGCCGCTCTGGCCGGCGGCGCGGAGCGGCCGCGGGGCCCCCGGGGTTTTATTGCCCTGCCAAGCCCCTACATCACGGTGACAAGGACATAATTACATATTGGACCGGGGAGGATGAAGCGCCCGGCACCTCCTAAACGTGTCAACATGATTTGAGAGGTTTGGGCTCGGCTGGGCTTGGCAGGCATTGGATTGTAGACTCCAATCACACGGGCATCCGGGGGATCAATAACCTCACACCTCCAGGCACCGGCTGCAAGGTGAGGGACGGGGGCGCCGGGTGTCGGGGACATCGATTAAGTTGATTTATGGCTTGGGTTTGGGGTTAGTCACTCTCCCTTCTTACTGGGAAGAGGAAATTTTGTGGTCAGAGCAAGCCTTGGCAGCTCCATCCCATGGTAGCAGTTGGCAGCAGGACAGGACCTTTGGTCCCTTTCTCCTCCCTCTCACCTCCTGACTCTCAGGTGGGCAAAAATTGTCACTCATCCTACTCCATTCCCTGTGTCCTCCTCTGTCCCCCATGTCCTCCACCCTCACCATGCCCACAGGAACAGGATTTCCCCTCCACACCACCCCGTGCTGGAGGATGCTCAGCTCAGCCCCTCTCTATCCCCACTCGTTTAAGGTGACAAATTAATTTCCCAATGCTCCAGCCCCAGGATTCTCCTGGAATGTCCCACACTGTCCCCAGAACGTGGCACCTGGCTGGGGCTCTCCTGCCAGCCCCGATTAGCCTGTGCCACTTAAGAGGAAAACACCTGCAAACAAATTGAATGTTTCTAAGTGCAAATTGGTTTTTCAACTGCTCGAGATTTTAAGTGGCACTACTGCAAAATAACATTATTTTAGGGCTGGTGTCCTTGGAATACAGATACTATTTTCTCTCTGGTTATCCTGGAGGAATGTGCTGTGTGAGGAAGGTGAGGGAGATGGGAAGAGGCACAGCCCTTGTGGGGTGCAGGAAGTTTTTACCTGGCTCCTGGCACTGTGCAAGGCAGAACCTGGGAGGATGGTTGGACTGGGATGTCTTGGGTTCCATCTGGAACAGCCAGTGGGTTAGGATTAGGATTAGGGTTAGGATTAGGGTGCCCCCGAGGCACCTGTGGCACCCCAAAAAAACCGGCACCTCAAAATAAATTGGGGTTTTTTGAAAAAAAACCCAAAAGTGGGGTGACCCCAAATCCGATCAGCTCCCAGTGTCAGTGTTAATGGGGATATTGGGGATATTTGGGGACATTGAGGTGACACTGAAGGGGTTTAGGGGGATGCTTTCACCATCCCTGGGCACCTGTGGCACCCCAAAAACCCCGGTACCCTAAAATAAAGCAGTGTTTTGTAAAAAAACCCCAAAAGCAGGGTGACCTCCAATGCAGCCCCATTGTGTGTGCTCGGTGCTTGGTGTCAACAGTGATGGGGATATTTGGGGACATTGGGGTGACACTGAAGGGGTTTGGGGGGATGCCTTCACCACCCTAAGGGTGATTCACCCCTGCACTGCTGTCCTGAACTGCTTCCAGCCTGATGCTCACATGGCAGGGGAGGGAGGACACAGAGCTGAGAGGAGCCTGTGCAGGTCCCTCCTGTCCAGGGGGAGGAGATGATCCCTGCTCCGCGGGTTGGCTCAGGCCTTGCAGCTGATGGATCCGAAGTGATGGCTCCCAGCCTGGGCTCCTGGCGAGGCTGTGAGCCGAGCTCAGCACCCTCCAGAGCCCCCTCCCCTCTCTGCACGCTGCTTTTCCACTCCATCACCTCTCTCGGCGGGAGCAGAGCCACGCTGCGAGCGCCAGGGTTGATCTTTTCTGACATTTAGCACCACTCCTGGCAGTGCCTGTGCCTGTTTAATTCACCTGTTGCTCTGCCCCCCGTCAATCACTGTCAGCTCTGGAGCAGCTCTGACACGGGGGGATGGCAGGGAGGAGTGTGGGGGGCTGGGTGAGACCCCCTCAATTTTTCTGGGGTGGGGACATCCATGTGGAACCCGTGCTGTCCCTGTCCCAGTGTGCCTCGGCCTGCTGGGTTCTTCAGCAAAGCTGGTGTATTTTATTGATTATTGATATTGATTTGCTGTCTCAGCTCCTCATCCCCCACCCAGCAACCCACCCTGTCTTTTGGGGAACTGATGAGGTTCAAGCTGTGGAGCTTGGCAGGGTTTTGTGGCAGTTCCCATCCCACCAGCCCCTGGAGTAATCCAAAAATCTCAGCAGCAAAGCAAATGAAGACAGAGCAGCCCCAGGTCTCACTTGTTGCCCTTTGCAAGAAGAAATTACATGAATACACCTGCGAGCCTGGGTGTAATAACAAAGCTGAAATTCCACAAATTTGGGTGCAGGAGGGGCTGAGCTGGCTGCTCCTGTCATGAGCCAGGGCTGTGATTGATCTTCCAGCACGGAGAGGGAAATGCAGCAGCTCTGTGTGAGTGTTTTTTGCAGGGATGGTTTGCACGATGCTGCTGCTGCAGCTCTGAGCGGGGCTGTGGCACAGAGAGGACCCCCAGCCCTATGTCCCCAGCCCAGACCCCCCATCCTGGGGTGTTTGCAGCTCAGTGGCTCAGGATTGAGCCATTCCCTGGGATCCAGCCCCGTGGGATCTGCTCTGGCAGACAGGAGCAGTGCTGGACCAGCTGTTGGGGCTGTGGGACCAGCCCCGAGCCTGGTGTGTGGCTTTTGGGGCAGGAACAGGTGTTCTGTGCACTTGCAGATGTTCTGAGCAAATCTCTAATGCTCACAGCTGGGCTTTGAACCTCCAGGGCTGCTCTCACTTTTTTGGTACCTCGGATGAGAGGCTGGCTTGGAGATGAGCCCACGGGGGGTTCTGCTGGAGTTTGGGGCCTTTGACCCTCTGTGAGTGATGGATTCACCTTCACCCCTCGGTCCCAAGAGACAAATTCACCTCTCTTTCCAAATAAATCTCAGACCTTCATCCCTTCTCTGAGGTTTCCCAGTTTTCTGGGCTGTGGCACAGGGCATGGGGTGCTCTCATCCCTTCACCCGAGCTGTGCAGGAACCCCTGGCTCACACCTGAGATTCTCCCTCCAGCAGGGCTGGTTTGTGGGGTCTCAGCCTGGAGGGGCATTGCTCCCTGCAGGAAGGGAGGAGGGGATTTACAGGAGCAGGAAGGGCTCTCCATCCTGGGAAGGGGGAGGCCGTGGGCTCAAAGGGGCGGCCGGAGCAAGTGGTCCCAGCTGATTCCCTAAACCCTGGAACACGAGGATTTATACGGGAACGGCTGCCAGAGCAGGAGCCAGCAGGGTGAATGGAGCTGCTCTAATGGATATTAAGTGATTTGCAGGCCTGCTGCTTGCAAACACAGCTGTAAATAGCAAAGGGGAGGGGGAGCAGATGAAGGAGGCTCAGACTCTTTAGCGGCAGCGTGTGAAAAATGGGGAGAGGCTCCTGGGCAGGGCTGGAGCAGGCTGGAGAAACAAAAGCTGCAGCATCTATTTTCATATCTTTTATGTCTTCCTTGCACTTCATCTTGTTTAGCTCCACAATTAAATTTTAAGACGCATAAGAGTGTTCGCTTACACACTTGGATTCTTCGCAGATTGAATTATTTAATAGAGTGTGGAGCGGCTCCATGATCTCGGAGCTGTGGCACCGAGCGCAGCCAAGCAGAAAATTAATAAACACTGGCTGCCACCGCTGCCTGCCGCCCCCTCCCCACCCCTGCTCCAGCCTTTCCAACAGGATTTCCTCCTCCTTTCCCCTCTGCTGCCTCCTTTGCTGTGGCCATTCCTCCTCCTGCTCCTCACCCTCAGGCACAGGGTGAGCAGGGATGTCCACCCCACGCTGCTGCAGGGCTGCTCGGATCCATCCCTGTGGCAGCTCCATCCCCACCAGCCCTCTCTGGGAAGCTGCTGTGCCTTCCTGCAATGGCATCCCCTGCCCTGGAATAAATCACATCTCAAATGCCACCATCTTTGTCTCTCTCCCCTGTTCCCCCACCAACAAAGTTGTCCTTCCGTCCCTTTCCTTTCTTTTCTGGTAACCTTTCCAGGCAACAAATTGCAGGGGGCAATTATGCCTTGTGCTAAAGAGAACATGAAGGCAGCCACAATTTCAGTGGAGGATGTTGCTCGGCAAGCAGCGACACAAAAGCGGGCTGAAATTCATCAAATTGCCGGTTGGCTGGAGCACACATTTACAATGCACCCAGAGCCCCAGCAAATTATCTGAAATCAGTTTGTTATTTCTTCCTCTTTTATTTTCCCCTTTTTACAAGGAACCAAATGAAAAGGTTTGAAAATTGCTGTTGAAGAAAAGGTCTGGCCTCTCTTTCCTTGGAGACTCCGGTGGTTTTCCTCCATCGATTATGGGCTGGAATCACTGAATCCTCAACTGGTTTGGGTTGGAAGGGACTTTAAAGCCCATCCTGCCGTGGGCAGGGACATCCTCCAGGCTGTTCCAGGCCCCATCCAGCTTTGCCTTCTTCCCACAGAGCCTCCCCTCACGCTGTGCTGGTGACAGCTGTTGGATATTGTGGTGGCATTTTGTGGGGCCACCCCCCCAAAAACTGTGGGTGACAGTAGCAGAGGCACCAGCAGGTCCCCATATCCTTGCCCCGTGTCCAACACCACCCTGTGATCCCAACCCCTCTCCTCAGTGAGAGCTGCTGGAGAGCATCCTTCCCTCCCCTTCCCTTCCCTTCCCTTCCCTTCCCTTCCCTTCCCTTCCCTTCCCTTCCCTTCCCTTCCCTTCCCTTCCCTTCCCTTCCCTTCCCTTCCCTTCCCTTCCCTTCCCTTCCCTTCCCTTCCCTTCCCTTCCCTTCCCTTCCCTTCCCTTCCCTCCCCTTCCCAAAACCCACAGGGTGAAGCTTCCTGCTGGACTGAACCGAGATTATTTCTTTTCCTTTCCAGCCTATTTTTCTTTTTCCGAGTGCTGCCTTCCCCACTCCTCCCCGAGGCTTTTTGGCAAGCCTGGGGGCAGGGGGTCAGGCAGTGCTGCCTTCCTGGCCCCCACTGCTGGGTGGAAATAGCTCTTGTGGAATTGAAATTCTGGAGGGAATAACGGACACAGCAGAGAAGCAGCTAAAACACCTCTCTAATTGCTAATCGATAACCTAAAGAAACGCTGCCCTGCCTGAAACCTGCTCGGGGGAAAAAGAACAAAAATCCCCATGATTTGTTTCGTGAGTCGAATGAGGGGTTTATTTGTCTGGTTTCTGCTTTGCTGCTCCTCCTCTCGTGTTCTTTGGAGCCCCCACACCGCGGGTTGGGGGTTTATGAAGCCGTCACCTGCCCCTCGCTTCCAAACCTTGCGGAGGAACTTTGGGCTCTGCAGCCAGACTGGCACTAATCCCCTGTAATTGAATCATCCTCTGGATATTATTTGGCGGCTCCGAAACTGTTCTGTTCTCGAGTCATATTTTTATTAGCTTTGGTGTGGCTGCAGAGCAGGGTTTTTTAGCTGTAATATCATTTCCTCGCTTTCCCCGCCGGCTGCAGCGCCGCTCTTTATTGATGTGTTGCAGGGATTTTGGGGCTGTCCTAAAAAAAAAAAAAAATTCCCCGCAGGGTGTTCGGAGAGGTGAATTCCCAGCTCCTAAAGGGGGTTGTGGTCTCTCCAAGGAGGAGCAATTAAGGGACAAGAGCGAGGAGAATCTGCCTGCAGGGACAGCTCTGATCTCCCACCGCAGATGGGTTATCACCGTCCCCGGGTGCTGGATGGGATTTTCTCCATCCTTTGGGAACAGAAGGGAAATTTATGGGACACCCCTATCCCTGTAGGATCTCTTCAACCTGTCCCAAAATTCAGCTCCATTCCGAGGGGAGGGTAATCCGGATTACTCCAGGGGAAGAAGAAATCCTGGATCAGAGCAGAGTGGGAAGGAGCCGGGGGGGAGCCGGGGTCGGGCTGAGCTGCCGGGGCTGTGAGAGGGATTTGTTGAATCCTGAAATTGCCTGAATTCCTTTCGATTATTGGCAGCGCTTCTCTACAGAACTAAATAAAGTAAAATAAATCAGGGAAGCAGAAGGCAATCCTGGAGCAGTTAGAGGGGATCAGTGGCGAATTGAATAATTCATTCAGGAGAGAAAAGGAGCTATTTGCAGTGTCACTCTTATCTTGATTGTATTTACAGACAGGAACTTTTGACAAGGAAATTACCTGTAAATTCTTCTTTTTACTTTTTTTTTCTTCCCCTCCTCCTTTCTTCAATCTAGAAAATAACAGAAAGGAAGATTTCCTGCAGGGTTTTGTTTTGGTTTGTTGTTTTTTTTTTCTGAGGCGATTTGGTGGATTTCTTTAAAAAAACCTGGAATCTTGTGACCTCCCCAGGAAAGCTGCTTCTGGGATGGAAACGGAGCTAATGGCATCTGGAATTTGGGAAGGAAAGGAGGGGAAAACAGGAGAAAACTGTTCCTTAGTGCTTCCAAAAAGAGATGGAGGTTGGAGGTTGGAGCTGGGAGTGGAGCAGGAGGGTCTCAGAGTGGGACCTGGGGTGGCTGGAAGTCTCAGCTCAGAGTTTCCATCTCTTGGAAGTGGAGATTTTGGGATTTTGGGGTTGGCAGGGAGGATTCTGCAGGACAATCTGGGAATTTAGAGGTGCTCAAAGTGCCCAAGCTCCTGCAGAGCCAACAGGGTCATTTGATTTCCAAAGACATCATCTGGAGTGAAAGATGACTCAAAAAAAATTAATCCTGCAGAGTTCCTTCAGCAGAGAGAGACCCACGGGCTTAAAAATGAATTTACAGCTCTTGTACCTCGTGTTTACTTCGCCTTCCTGAGAGATGGGGCACTTTGGGGATCAAATTCTGCTTTTCCACTCTAAAGAGTGACCCTGGAGGGAGCTCACAGAAACCCAGCCTGGGACAGGCTCTGCCACAGAGAAACTCCAGCTCTGCCTCTGTTGCTGTGATCTGTTTTCTGGGTGGTGCTGGGAAAGCTCCAGCTGTTCCTGGCCCTCCCATTTCCAGTTTTGGGGAAGCTCCAGCTGTTCCTGGCCCTCCCATTTCCAGTTTTGGGGAAGCTCCAGCTGTTCCTGGCCCTCCCATTTCCAGTTTCAGGGAAGCTCCAGCTGTTCCTGACCCTCCCATTTCCAGTTTCAGGGAAGCTCCAGCTGTTCCTGACCCTCCCATTTCCAGTTTTACCCTCCCATTTCCAGTTTTGGGGAAGCTCCAGCTGTTCCCAGTCCTCCTTTTTGCATGGAGGGGAAGTTGTGACGGGAGAGGAGCACGAAGAAGCACTCATGGGGAGCTCTTGTCTCTAGAGCTCAGCCTCGTGGATAATTAAGTTGTTGTAATGAAGTCTGGGCTCGCTTCTTCAAGAAGGAATTTGTTTTGGAAAAAGACTCTCGACTTAATTTAGATTTCATGCTCTTTCCCAGCGCTTGCTGCCGGTGCTGGAGGTTTGATGGGCCAGCTGGGTAATTCCTGGAGGCTGAGTGGGACCAGGAGGATGTGGCTCTCTAAGGCTTTTAGGGATGGAACAACCAGCCTGTGGCAGCAGTAACTAAGGGTCTGATCTGAGTCAGTCACTGAGCACAGATCTGGCCCCAGAGAACACCAGGAGCTGCCACATCCATGGGGTGGTGACATCCTGGAGTCCCCAGGGAGCTGGGGGCTGGATGTTGGATTTCTCTGGTTGTTGAGACTGGGAAAAGAAGGATTTTCCCTGCTCTTTTCCAGCTGAAATGGAGGAAATACACGGTTGGATCTCCTTACCCAGGTGGGCAAAACCCAACTGGGTAATTCCTGGAGGCCAAAGGGACCAGGGTGTGGCTCTCCAAGGAGTTCAGGGGTGGAATAACCAGCCCGTGGTGCTGTGGCAGCAGTCTGGCTCTGAGCTCAGGCAGCTCCACTCACAGACAGGGCTGAGCCCAGGTCTGACCCCGTGGGAGCTGCCACATCCACGGCGTGGTGACATCCTGGAGTCCCCGAGGAGCCAGGAGCTGGATGCTGGATTTGCCTGGTGGAGCACATTGCTGAGGCTGGAGAAAGAAGAGTTTTCCCAATTCTGTTCCAGCTGAAATGGAGGAAATACAGGGCTGGATCTGCTCAGGGAGACACAAACCATTTCCAACCAGGATTTCTCCTCTGCTGCTCCCTGGGAGATTCCCCTCCTGCGTTGTGGATGGATCCTTCACAGGCTCCATAACTCATCTCTGAAAACACATAAAAGCAACAAACAAACAACTTCCTTTCCCTTCATCTGCGAGTTTTAGTTTTAAACAATACGTTTCCAGGGATAAATGTTGGCAGCACTTGAAATAAGTTGTATTAATTAATGAATGAAGCACTTAATTTCAGTTTAATGGGATAATCCTTTGCTGCGTGTTACATAAATAGTAATTGAATATTAAGAATGTGTTGAACAGGATTTCTCTACTGGGAGAGATGGAGTTTATGGCATCCCTGTTATTGCTCAGCTCCAGCCTGGTCTCAGCGTGGGAAATGTGGATTCAAAGGCTCTGGAAGTCGATGCAGAAACGGCTCCGAGGTGTGTGTGGAGCTCAGGGTGAGGAATTCAGGCTTTTGTTCTTCCCCAATGCACGGCCTGACCCCACACCGGGCTGGGCAGGAGGGGATTCCTTGCACTGATCCAGGGATCCTCCCAAACATGTGAGGATAAAAAGAACTCCTGGTGTGGGGGCTTTGCTTTGGCAGCTCTGCTGGGTCTGGGGAGCATCAGGATGGGTCCCTGACATCTCTTTGCAGCTCAAGCTGGGGAAAAGCTGTCCCAGGGCACCCTCTGGATCTGTCTGATCCCCTCCCAACCCCCTACTCCTGAGAAATCCTGTCCCACTCCCTTCCTTGCTCCCGGTAGGAATCTGGAATCTGCTGCCTTCCTTTTACTCTGGAGTAAATTTATTTATTGCCAGTCAATTACATCATTGCAAAGTGTGAGTGATAAACCCCTCCAATTACAGCTCATCCTTGTTTGAGGAATAATTAGTGTGCTCCAAACACTGAGTGGTTCCTCACGATGGGAAATTCAGCCTCCGAGGATATTTCCCCTGCAATTCCTGCTGCATAATTCAACACTGATTACACAAGAGTTTTGCTCTGTCTGGCCCTAAAACTTTCCCTCCTTTCCACATCTCAGCATTGAATAGTGAAGGTGCTGTGGGCCCTGCTCAGGGGCTGTTCCAGCAGCTCTGGGAATGATCTTGGGTCCCTAAATCCTGCTGGAACAGCAGGCCCTGAGATGCTCCCACTGCTCCCTCCCTGCATCTCTGCCAGCAAACCCCAAAATGCAACTTCTCTGGGCTGAGCCCAGCCCTGGCACTGGGAGTTGAGTTGATCACAAAGTTTCTCTGGCTCTTAATTGTTGTTATCCCTGTTTTTTTTAATTGTTTTTATCCTAGAAATCCGCTTCAAACCTCTCCCCTCCGTGTCCCCGCAGCCTGGCTGGGTGATGGAAGCAGCAGGAAGGAGGTGATTTAGCGATTGTTCCCCACCAGGTGCAGGGAAGTGGGGAGGATGGAGACACATTTCACTGTGACTCAGCTCCTGCCACCTGGGAGCGGCTGTGACAGGTGAGGAGAGAGGCACAACTCATCTCCAGCCCTGGGAGGAGCCGGGGACTCACAGCAAATCCAGTTTGGAGCATCTCTGCTCTACTGGGGACGCTGGCTCGGGTGGCACGGGGGGGTTTGGGTGTGAGGAGAGGGGGGATGAGCTGGGGGAGCCCCTGCTTGTCCTGGTGCTGCTGTTCCTGTGGCAGCTCTGCTGCTGCTCCCTGCACAGCCCAGTTCCCTCTCTGTGCTAATTAAATGGGACAGGAACACGGACCTGGCTCTGCTGGATGAGAAATCAACTGGAAGGTGGCTCCTTTCCCGAGCCCTGCTGCTTCAGCAGCCGGACTGGAGGGAAGGTGGGAGGAGGAGAATATCCCTGGATTAAACGTAATGAAAATAAATTCATCAGCTCTGCAAGCAGCAGACGGGACCCGATTAGGGAGCAGCAAGTCCAGCTCATTCCTCAGGAGCTGGAACTTTGGCGCTGGCTCAGAGCCTGCTCCGTGGCTTGGTGGCTTTTTGGGAGGGGCAGGAATGATGCCCGGGAGGCAGGAGAGACAGCCCGGGAGACAATGATGGATGAAGTGATGCTTCACGACGCTGGCACAATGCCTGACGATGAGGCGGTTATGCTGGATGCTAAACTCCAAATGGTGATTAAATGGTGCTGGAGCAGAAGGACCGGGCTGGAGGATGGAGGCTGTGACCTCTTGGGCAGCTCCTGGAGGATTTGATCGGCAAAATTTCCTCCAGAGTCGCACGGAGCTGTGGAGGCTTCATGCGGTTGTTTGGGTTTGTCACACATGAATTTTTAGATGGCTTAAGAAATGGGTATTTCTCTAAAATGCTGAAAATGAAAATCTCTCCCATGGTTTGTTCAGCACCCAGCACTGGCTCCTGTCTGTGGTGGGAGACCAGCACCTGCCTCCTCTCCTCATTCCCATTCCTACAAATCCTGGCAGGTGGAAGTGGTGAGAGCCAGAAGGTGAGTGCCCCCAGCCCAGGCTGAGGGGTTTGTCCCTGCCCTGATGGAGGTCAAGGAGGGATTTGTGTGTCCAGCTGGACCCTCCCTGGCCATGCTGGGCTTTCCCTGGTTTTTCTGGTCTCTCCCAGGCCATGCCAGACCCTCCCTGGCCATTCTGGTCCCTCCCTGACCGTGTTGGTCCTTCCCTGGCCATTCTGGTTCCTCCCTGGCCATTCTGGTCCCTCCCTGACCGTGTTGGTCCTTCCCTGGCCATTCTGGTCCCTCCCTGGCCATTCTGGGCCCTCCCTGGCTGCCCTGGCCAGCTCTCGGGGCTGTTTACAGGCAGGGTTTGGTTTCAGGTCTGTCTCAGCCCTGCCGTGTCTCACAGTGACATTTCCTGTGGTGAGGATCAGAACAGGGATGCATGAAAGCCACAGCAGGGAAGGACAGAGCAGGAGATGCGGGATGAAGGACGGGAAAGGGCTGGAGGAGAGGATTAGGGGAACAGTAATAGGAAGTGAAAGGAAAACAAAGTTCAAGTCAGGCCCCGTGGACGAATAAATGCCAGGATGGTTGGGTGGTCAGGAAGCTCCAGCAGAGGCTGTGGGATCCTTCAAAAGGCAATTAAAAGCTCTCCTGGGGGAATGGGCTTACTGGAGAGGATAACCACTTGGGACTTTTCCAGTCCCCGATATCCTTAATAATCTCCCAGCAGCTCGAGCCAGCTGGTGGCTGAAGGCAACAGCCAGGAATGCCTGGAGGAGGTGGGAAAGTGGAGAATCCCGGGGCAGGCTGTGCAGTTTCACACGGAATGGGGGTTATGGGGAATGCTGCGAGGGAGGAATCAGCCCTGATTCTCTGCCTTGGGCCCCAAGTGTCCCAAAAATCCCAATTCCTCACTGTCCTGGGGAGGAACAGAAAAGCATGGCTGCCTTTATTTTTTTATTTTCCTTTTTCTATTCCTATAGGAAGAAATTTAGTGAGGAGATCTTGAGAAATGGGAAAATAATTATTCCCTTCAGCACAGCACTTTGGGGACAGCTGATGTCAGGAAGCTGCAGCTGAGTGACACCTCTCACAACGTGAAATGTGCAGAGACAGAAGGCTGGAAAATGACTCTTTGGGCACAGCCTGGCCATGGCCCCCTGTCCATGGCCCCTGCTGTACCCTGTCCCCCAAAACACTGAGGTGGTGGCTCAGGATGTGGCTGCTGCCAGCACCAGGACACCCTGGGGCTGTGGGGAGCAGCTTGAAATGCAATTTCCATTTTAATAAAGGAAGTTGTGTTTTTTCACTCATTTGCATTTAAATCACCCGTGTTTCATAACCCAATGTCCCTCTTAAAGGGGCGCTCTGGGCTCTGCTGGGCTCAGGGGGAGCACGGGGGGGTTTTTACTGCTCACACTGGGGGCTGATCCTGGCACTTTTTGGCTCACAGGTGGCACCTGCTGACCCTCAGCCATGGGGGCTGGAGCATCCCAGACCCCTCCATGGACCCTGGGATGGGCAGCAGGGTGGAGCTGGCACAGAGGGGGCTTGGAGGGCACCAGGAGGGGCTCCTGTCCCCCCTGAGCAGAACTGGGGCAGCTGCAGACGTGCCCAGCCTGGGTGACAGCAGGAAACTGCAGCAGAAAGGAGCGTTTATAGCGCAGTGCATAGAAGGGAATGATAAATTTTTAAACCTGTTTCGGATGGACTCGAGTGTTCTGTTCTTAGCCAGTTTAAAGCTTTTCTCCTTTCAGCTCCTTTTTGTCCTAACCCCGTTCAGGCTCCAGCACAAACCACAAGATCCTGACGAGAGCTGGCACTTGTGAAGGCAAACCAGGGGGAGATGCTCTGCTCTGAGCACCTGGAAAGCTTCTCCCGTTCCGCTCGGGATGAACTTTTACTGCTGTTGACCAGTTTCTATAAAAAGCCAGCTGAAAAAAAATTTTTTTGCATTTTCCAGTACAAGAACCACAGCACCGGGGCCAGTTCCGCTGCGTCCCCAGGCTCTGCCCTCTCCCTCCCCAATTCCTGGGAGTGCCCGAGGAGGATTCTCTGCCAGGTGCCCCCTCCTCGCAGTCCCTTTTGTTGGCAGTCACGGAGTTTTCCATCAAAGCCGCGGCCGCCTTTCATCCCTGGGCAGAGCCGCCTTTGGGCTCAGCCTTTACCCGGCTCCCTGAGCATCCGGAGCCTTTCATGGTCCTGCTTTTATCCCGGGAATGGGGCGGCTCTCCTGGCATTCCATGGGCTGCAGCTCCTGCTTCTCCCTCGGGAGCAAATCTCGAGCAGCTCAGTCCTCGGAGGGCGCGGAGCTCCAGCGTTAATTGGAAATTAATGCTCCTCTGTGACGAGAGGGATTGGGATCGCTTGGGATTTAAGCCTCTGTGAGATTCCCTGGGGTCCAGGTGGGAGGGTCACAGGCTCAATCCCACCCTATTTAACCCCCAAATTGCGCAGAGGGGATGGTTTGGAGGAGGGCTCGGCACAGGGAGCCCTCGCAGCATCACCTGGGCTGATGTGGTGACAACGGAGCTGCGTGGCCAGCAGCCAGGAGGTGACGGCCACGAGGATGTGGCCTGGCTGTCCCCTCCCGCTGCCGTGGGGACACCGAGATGCCACACGGTGCTGTGTCACCCCTGCTCCTCCCTCTGAAGGATGGGAGAGGCGAGGGGGGCGCTGAGTTACGGCGGGGATAATTCAGTTTGATTTCTTCCCAGCCTCTTCATTTGCTGAACATGTCACCAGCCATGTTGTATATGGGCTGCTCTGTATCAATTTCCCGTGATGCCAGGCCATAAATAAAGAAAATAAATGTTGGGCCTGTTAATCAGTTGCTGCTCATCCAAATGAGTTCCCTCTGCATTTCCCTGTTCTATAATTACTTGTCACCTCTTGCTGGTTTGCAACTTCTCGCTCTGTGATTCTGTTGGGTGCCTCTTTCCTGCTTCTGACAGGATCAATCGCTTTGGTGCAGGGCTGGGGTTTAGTTTCTTGTGTTTTTTCTTTTCTCTTTCCGGGTTTTGTTTGGTTTTTTGGGGGTTTTGTTTGGCGCAGAGTGTCAAAAACCCAATTGATTGTATCAAATTTAGTCGCAGGTGAGGAGCTGAGGGAAAACATCTCCATCGGAGCTGGATTTTTAATTTGCAGAGCAGGTGATGGCTGCTGCCGGCTCTGCAACTCCTGCAATCGGACTTTTTGTCAACTCACGTAGTTTCAAAGCCACTCTCGCTGCTCCAGGTGGCTGCAGCACAGTCACAGGGGCACGAGCAGCTGCTGGGTGCTGTCCCCTCTGTCCTTCTGTCCTTCTGTCTCAGAGGAATGTCGGATTTGTCTTTACAAACAAGCTGTTAAAGGGTCTGCTGGTAGATAAAACCAGCACTGAGAGATAAAAGAAAGAATGGGAAGGATTCTACTGATTGATGAATGTAATAAATGATATTTGCCTTTACAAATAAACCGTAAATTTGCTGATAAATGAAATTGGATATTGAAAGATGAAAGAAGCAATGAGGAAAAACCATGAATTTTATAACAATTAAAAATCAAAAGGGAGGGTTATACATTAAAGGGGAATTTCAGGTATCAGGTGTTTGGGCAGTCTGTGCCTCTCAAGTCCCTCAGCCAATGGCGAAACAGAGAGGGAAATCAGGATAAAAAGGAGGCTGCAGCCTCCAAAAATCTGAGAGATCCCAGGAGAATGCCCCATGGCCTCTTCTTTTATTCGAATAAAGCAAAAAGGACTCCTCTGTCTCCTTTTTGGACCTAAACCTCTGGTGTTTGTGGATTAATTTTCCTGACATGTCTGTTTTCAGCAGCTTTCCCGTGCCCTGGAGAAGCGGATCCTTCCTCCCATCCCTGCTCTGCATCCCCTGCCGGGCAGGGATCGCTGCTCCCGGCCTGGGGCTGGGGCAGGAGGAGCAGGAATCCCCCGGGAGCGATCGCTGCCTCTTTAAAGGACCACTTTACACCAGACAAGTGGAATTGCAGAGGAACAGCTGGAGCAGCTCGGTGTCATTTTTCAGCCAGGCTGGGATCCAGCGCTGCCTCCCCCTCCCTTCCTGCGCATGGAAATAATTCTAATTTACACACCAAAGAGCCGGGCGAGCTGGAGCAGCTCTGGCAGCGAGCATTTCACTGCGGAGACACCCAGGAATGGGTTTAGGGATGGGGGGAGGCTGCCGAGGTGAATTTTTGGGGAAAAACGCCGGGAAAACCAGCACAGGTTCAACGCATCCCTTGTGCCTCTCCGGGCTGGCACCGGGGGATGCCTCACGCTTTAAATCCTTTAAAACAAAAAATCTAACTCAGGAAAGGCTAAAAAAGCACAACGGGACAGCTGGGCCAGGAGAGGGAATGGATTCTTTAGGGGGATGCAATTCTTCTGCTCCAAGGAGGAAAAATTCATCACAACAGTGGGGCTGGGTGCAGGAAGGGTCGGGTTTCCATAGGGTTTCCATAGGGAAAGGTGAGGATTCACCCCCTGAGGGGTCACAGGGCCCGGCTGGAGCCCCCCCCCGTGAAAGGAATGAGAGATTTGTCTTTAAAAACAAATTGGGGTCTGCTGATAAATACAGTTGGATACTGAGAGATGAAAGAAACAATGGGAAGAACCATAAAACCCATAGGAATTCCAGTGATTGATAAAAGGAAAAAGTGGGAGGGGTATACATTAGAAGGGGGTCTTAGGAATTTGGGTTTTGGGAAATCTGTACCTCTTAAATGCCTCAGCCCGTGGGGAACGAGAGAGGGAAATGCAGGTGGAAAATTGGGATAAAAAGGGAGGCTGTGTCCTCTAAAAATCTGAGAGACTCCAAGGGACTGCCCCAAGACCTCTCCCTTTATTCCAATAAAGTTACAGAACTCCTCTGTCTCCTTTTTGGACATAAACCTCTGGTGTTTCTGGATTGATTTTGCTGGGATGCTGGCATTGGTTCCTGTAGGGAATTCCTGCTTCATTTTCCTCCAGCTCGGGCTCTGCCCTGGGATTTTCAGGCAGTTCAGACCCTCGTCTTTGCCCTGGCTCTGTGTGGAGCCCGGGGGGTGTCAGACCCCCCTGTCCCCAGCCTGTCCTGCCCAGCAGTGAGCCAGGACAGAGCTTTCCTCTGTCCCCCGAAAATCCTGCGGGCTCTGGGGATGACAGCTGCGGGTCTGGGCTCTCTGGTGGCATGGGGAAGGACAGAGCCCAAGCATCCATCTGGCCTTGAGCCTGACACTGCCACACAGCCCTGAAACCGCCCCAGGCCCTGGCTCCTCCAAAACCACAGCGTTTTTCTGGAAGGATGTGGGATGGAGAATTGTTATTTGTGTTCAGAGAGGCTGGAAATCAGCTGGGGGGGCCCAGGGGCTGAGGCTGATTGAGGCAGACAGCTCTGTGCAGGAGGCAGGCTCAGGCCAGGCCTTGTTGCCAGACCTACATTTCCTCACCAATTATTTATCAGCATAAAAAAAAATAATTTGTCAGGATAAATAAAAAATTATTTATCAGGATAAATAATTCTATCTGAGGGTCGCAGTGGATGCAAATGATTTAATTAATAGTGCACGCTTTGAGAGGAATTTGCAATTTAAAGGGCTGTATGAAAGCCCAGTATTAGCAATACTTATTTTTATTAATTAATTGCTGTCTCTGCGAATCTCCATGGTGAATAATTTCCCCCATGTTTTACAATTTAAATTTATTTCTGTGGCTCTGGGAAGAGGAAAGGCCACTTTGCAGGGAGCTTGGGGGAAAGGGGTGGGAATGGAGGGTCCCTGGCCCCTTGGCTGGGCTGTGGCTTTGTTTGCTCGGTGCTGGAGATTTGGGGATGGAGCTCTGTGGGATCTGGGCTCTGTGATTTTCTCTACAGTTTCTGATCTTCTCAGTTTCTGTTCACTTTTGCAGTGCTCACCCCCAGGGACTGCCTTGCTGCTTTTTTGGGTGGTGTGTTTGTCCTGAGTTCGTTGGACCTGGTTCCAAAATCGGGATGTGGAGCTTGTGCTGATTCCTTGAGCACTGCAAGAAGAGACCCTGGGTGGGATTTATGCTTTGGAAGGAGCTCTTTGCTTCTGTTTCTGCTTCTTCCTCCAGCTGACACCTCCAAGCACAGAGAGCAGGGCTCCAACCTGGCCCAGGGTGTGCATCCCTATAGCAGGACCCACAGCTGGTCTGTGGGCTAGAGAGGGTTAATAAATGAGGTTTGTTTGAGAAGCATTCTCTGACCAAGGCTGTTGGCCTGGAGACCAAGAAGAGAAGAAGATAAGCAAGAAGAAATCTCCATGGGGAAAAGCGTTTTTAGAAAAGTCATGTGAGAAACAGAGCTGGAGATGGGTTTTGCACCAATGAACGTTATGTTGACTAATTGTAACCAATGAAGAAAACATAAACTTTGTAGAGGGTATAAAAGACAGCGTGCTGTTGTAATAAATGGGGTATTAGCCTTCTGAAAGGTACAGTGCCTTTTTGTGAGACACATCCCCGGAGCCAGAGCTGCTGCAAGGGGCTGAGCAGGAATTCCTGGGCTCCTTTCCCCTTTCAGAGGCAGGGAATGAGAGCAGAGAGAGCTGCTGTCCCTGGGCTGGAGCATCCCGGGGCTGCAGGGGGGTGCTGGTGGCAGCTTCACCCTCGCTCCGGTGGTGCCGAGCCCGGTGTGACCCGTGCGTGCTGATCCCGCTGGGACACGCGGCTGGTGGCACTTCCCTGCCTGTTCCCGAGGGGCTGGGAGAAGCGGGGTTGGCAGCAGATGGATGGAGTGAGTCACAGCTGGGGCTGGCACAGCGCTCTTGGGAAACGGGACGGGAGCGGGGGCAGAGCTCGGGAGCTGCTGGAGCATCCTGCTGGAAGGATACAGGAACGGAGCCAGGGACAGCCAGGGACAGCCAGGGAGATGGTGTCACGATTAGCCAGCACACGGGGGGTGTCGTGATGGTTCCTTTGATCTCAGGGGTGCAAAAGACACAGCAGGGAACAAATCAGTTTACTCACAGCAATGCATTTTTATTGAGTGCTAACAACACAGTATGGGATAGAGGGGAGAGATATAGGAAACAAAGTCTAGGGAGAAAGAGGGGGAATGGGGAAATAGCTCCCAACAGATGAGACTGATCTTCTTCCATGGGGAGATCCCAAAAGTTTCTCCAGACAGTCACATTTTATAGTCCTTTTCCAAAGGGAGTGGCTTCTGGCCTAGAGGTGGGGACATTTATGGAGTCACTTGGCAAGCATCCACCTCGACCAGGCCAGAAACTCCTGCCTGAAATGGGTGGGGGTCCTCAGGGTCTTCTTGCAATGGTTGTGAGGCAAAATAAGGGAACTCTGGACTGTCTCTTATGGCTGGGCAGGGCTCTGTGCAGGGCCCTGCATCACTTTGCTGCGGGGCTGGGCGGGTTTTGTCACGTTCCTGGGGTTGGAACCTATAGTAGGACCCACAGCTGGTCTGGAGAGGGTTAATGAATGAGGTTTGTTTGGAGAAGTATTCTCTGACCAAGGAGACCAGGAAGAGAAGGAGAAGAAGATAAGCAAGAAGAAACCTGAGCTGGGAAAAGTGGTTTTAGAAAAGTTTTGTGGAAAACAAAGGTGTAGAGATGGGTTTTACACAAATAAACATTATCTTGGGCTATTGTAGCCAATGAATAAAGTGTAAACTTTGTAGAGTGTATGAAAAACAGCCGGTTGCTGTAATAAAGGGAATATTAGCCTTCTGAAATGTGGAGTGCCTTTTTGTGTGCTGTGTCCGTCCCTACAGTGACAGGAACCCACCCTGGGGATGGCAGCCAGGTGCTCAGAGGTGCTGCTGCTCCTGCTCCTGTTCTTGTTCCTGCCCGTGGTCCCACAGCCACATTGCCTGTGGGACAGCAGAGCCCCTCCTGATCCAAGCCCCTGTGTCTTCAGGACCCACCTTCATCAGCTCCTGGGCAATATTTTCCTCTCCTGCACTGCCAGCAGGGCTGTTGATCCTTGGTGTGGTTTTTCCCAGTGGATTTTGGTCTGGGTGGTGAGGTCCTGATGGAGCCTGGAGAGGTGGATCTGTCCAAGACCACCAGGACTCAGAGCTCCAAAAATCCAGAAACCACTTCCAGCTGTTTTTTGGGCAGTGGGGATGGTGATTCTCCTCCTGTGACCTCTCCAGCAGAGATCAAAGAAAGTCTCATTTAAAGGAAGTTTGCTTTGACCATCCCAACTTTTTCAGGCTGTGGAAGCTCAGCCAGGTTTCTGCAAGAATTTTATAATTTTGCAGGCCATATTTGGGAGCTGGGACCTCTTGGCTGGATCCTTGTCCTGATCCATCATCCTCCAAGGCCACGTCTGACTCTAATCAGTTTTTACACACCGATGTGTGGCCCAGTGCTCTCAGGGTGGCCACGTGTCCCTTTCTTCGGGGGGGACACCTGGAGGGGACACAGGGGACAGAGCAGCCCATTCCTCTTCATCACCACCAGCACATCAGAGCAAAGCAGTTTGGCAACAACTTTAATAAATTGATTCAATTTGGCGAGGCAAAAAGGAAGTGAAAGAGAGGGAGAGATTAAAACGTGAAGGAGGAAATTACCCAGAGTGCTCCCAGCAATTGTGCTGGATGGTAAATCTCTTCTTTATTACTCCTTTATTATTTCCAGAATCTGAAGTTTAAATAATTAAGCAGAATAAATGGTGGATGAATATTTTTTTTTCTGTTGGAGTTTTATTTATTGGTTCTCGCAGGACAGATGTGCAGAGAGGGAGCAGAGAGGGAGCCAATTCCTCCCGTGGTGTAAATCAGGGCAGGATCATTAACACGGGTGTCACTTAGAGGAGATTTACCCCAGCTGAGCATCGAACCTCCTCATTTTGAGAGGAAAATGTGGAAGGCTACGTAGATTTTAATAATTCTCTCCTCTGTCTCCTGTGTGATTAATTTATTTTCCAATTTAAAAGCACATCAGGATTGGGTTGGGACTTTTTTTTTGGAACTTAAATACATTTGTTGACAGTGCTGCTCACTCTGAAGGTCTTTTTGGGAGCCTGGGAGTGGAGAGGCTCCGTGTGCCTGCGGGTTTGTGCTCAGAGCATCTGCCAGGCCAGGCTGGTGCCCTGGCAGGGGAGGAGGTGCTGGATCCCAGCTCTGGATCCTCCGGAGCCACAACATCCTGGGGGCTCTCACCTGGGCAAGCTCGGGGCCTGGGGGCATTTACAAAGCCCAGGCAAGGATTTTTCCAGGCTTAATTCCCGATTTCACCCCCTTGTCCAGGGTATTTCTTCTTTTAAAAATTAAGGAAAAGCCCCAGAGGCCTGGAGCAAATCCCTCAGTGCATCCCAAGGCTCAGGGATGATTTGGGGTGAACATCTTCTGGTGGCCTTGCTGTTCTTAGTGGCAGCTTCAGTCCTGGGGGGTCTCAATTTCCACAGATTTTCAGCTCTGGGATGTTTGGGGCAGGAGGGAGGGGAAACAGAAGGGGAAGGAGGTGGTGGCTGCTGCAGGAGGGGAACAGGAGCCTCAGAGAAGCAGAGGCTTCGAGCTGGTACTAACATGGGGCCAATTAGGGAGAGCAGCAATTAAGAAAATCTGACACCCGTGATTAAATTTGTGCTACTCAGCGAGTGACAGGGACAGAAGAGCCCTGTGAGGTGACAATCAGGGGCTTCCCTTTGTTATCCAGACCTGCCCAGTGTGTTAAAACAAGGAACTGGTGATGGTGCCTGGTGGGAGGCACTGCCAGGAGTCCCCAGCTCCACTGGCAAAGGCTCAGCATCACCTGGAGGAGATTCCTGTGCCAGGAATGCCAGGCTGGGAGTGCAGCTCCAGCTGTGATGGCTCCATTCTCCACTGAGGGACTGGATGGAGTTGTGGGAGGTTCCCTGGAGTTGTGGAATTTTCCTTGGCGTTGGAAGGAGTTGATCTTTGGGGTCCCTTCCAACCCAAACCATTCCGTGCTTCTGGGATTCTGTGAAGTTGTTTTGTCCCAGCAGGATGGGGGAGAGTCTTGGGTGTCAGGAGCTTGAATTGGGTCCTTTCCCACCTATCCTGGAAATGAAAAATCTGCTGTGGTTGGCAGCAATTGCAGCAGGGCAGGAAAGCATCTCCAATCCCTCCCTCTCTGTGTTTGCTCCACACTCCTGACAGGACAAACCATTGAATTTTGGGGAGCTGAGAGGGGCTGGCCATGACCTCAGCTCTACCTGCATTGCACTGAGCCATGAGGTCGGGGTGAGCGACTGGAGGAAAATTTGGGAGTTGGGAAAGTTTCAGAGCAACGCTTGGAATTTGGGCCGGGTTCATTAGGCACCAAATGAAGGAGGGTCCCTGTTGTCCTTGGGCTCCTTATCCCAGCCTGGCTGGGAAGGCAGGAGGCTGGGCTGGGATCCTGGCTCTGCCAAAGGATGCCAAATTAACCTCTCTGGGAAAATTCCTGCCCAGCTTTAAAACTGGGACAGCTGTCACCTGCCTTTTTTCAGGGGAGGTTGGTGTTTTTCAGCGTGGGTTGGAGCTTCCACGCTCACAGCAGGGTGAGGTTTTGGGCCTTCAAAATGCCACTCAATAAAAAACAAGTGATGACAAACACTTATGGTTATTCCCCCGTTGTGTCTGTGGGAGTAGCTGGTATTTCTAAGTGACCGAGGGTTCGTTTGACCCTGTTAAACAGCAGGAATCTTCTTTAATTCATGGTTTTTATTTATAGTTTTGGGCTCCTCCAGTTCCATTCCTGTGTGGCTGCTGCTCAGGGAGAGTGTCCGGCCAGAGCCTCTCTCCAGGGACAGTTTTGGGGACGCTGTGGTGGCAGGAATTCTCTGCCCTGAGCACAGACTTGAGGGCCTGAGGTGTGTGAAGCTGGGAGAATGTTAATCAGATTAATGAGAACGTGATTTGAAAGTGAGAAAAGATTGGGTGGTGCTGCGTGGGCAGAGTGGGGTGAATTAGCAGGGAAAGGAAACCCTGGGACAAGATCCTAACCCTGTGACCTGAGCACAGCACAGGGATGTGATCCCCTCCCTGCTTAAACCTCTGGAATTCGGGGGGCTCTGGGCAAAGCAGCACAGGGAGGAAATGGAGAGGAAATGCACGGGGAGCTGCAGCCTGGGGGAAGATAAAGGGTTTGGAGAGGATGGCTGTGAAGAGAGCCATTACAGCAAATTCAGCCCGGCCAGGCTGGAGGTGGAGGCTGGGGAGGGCAGTGTGACAGTGCCAGCTCTGGGCCGTGCAGGGCTGGGAGGGACAGCAGGGCTGGAGCAGGAGGTGACACGAATCCAAGGGCAGCAGGGGCCGGCTCTGGGCTGGAACAGCAGCGCTGGAGGAGGAGGAGGAGGAGGAAGATGATGTTAATTCCTGCCTGGCAAAGCACCGCTGCACCCACTTTGAGCCAGGGCAAAGACGAGGGTCTGAACTGCCTGAAAATCCCAGGGCAGAGCCCGAGCTGGAGAAAAATGAAGCAGGAATTCCCTACAGGAACCAATGCCAGCATCCCAGGAAAATTAATCCACAAACACCAGAGGTTTATGTCCAAAAAAGAGACAGAGGAGTTCTGTAACTTTATTGGAATAAAGAGAGAGGCCTTGGGGCAGTCCCTTGAGGTCTCTCAGATTTTTAGAGGACACAGCCTCCTTTTTATCCTAATTTCCCATTCACATTTCCCTCTCTCATTCCCATGGGCTGAGGTACTTGAAATGCACAGACTCCCCAAAACCCTAATTCCTAAGACGCCCTTCTAATGTATTCCCCCTCTCCCTTTTCCCTTGTGTCCATCAGTGAAATTCCTATGGAATTTATGTTTCTTCCCATCATTTCTTTCATCTCTCAGTATCCAACTGTATTTATCAGCAGACCCCAATTTGTTTGTAAATACAAATTCAAAATTTTCCGCCTCTGGTTTTCCTGCCAGTGATGAAACCTCCAGCATGGAGAAAGCTCTGCAAGGGACAGAGCACCTGAGGCATCAGCAGCTGCCATGGACGGGGCAGCTCCTCCAGCTGGAAAGAACCACGGGAGATGATGGATGTGCCATTCCCAGCACTTGGGAGCCCTCACCTTGCCCTGGGATCTCTGGAGATCCTGGAGGACTGATCCTCACAGTGCCAACACAGGGCAGGGCTGGAGTTTGGGGATGGATGGGGGTTCTCCCCCAAATCCCAGCAGTGCTGTTGTTTTGGTGAGGGAGAGGACCCCGGCTGCTGGGAGTTCTCCAGCTCCTGGGAAGTTGCTGATCCTAAAAATCCTTCCCTAGAAATTGCTGCCAGCATGTGGGAGCTCTGACAGGGTCACAGCAAGGCTGTTGTGTTTGTCACACAAACACAAGGATGAGGAACAGCCAGAAGAGTTGAGGAGTTCAGCACAGCCTCGTCTGGAATTCTGCTGCTGGAGGGGAGAGCCTGGGTCCCTTCTCCCACTCTTCCCTTCTCCCCTTCTCAAAATCTAGGGAAGAATTAAATCACTTCCATGGCTTTTAAAAGCCAACTGAAAATGCCCTTTATTAAATTACCACCCTATTGATCTCACACTTGTCCAGGAGGGGATTGATTGAGGGCTTAAACAGACTCACAGCTGGGCCAGACGTTCAATTAATGTGCATAAACGGGCAGTGGAGAAGCAATTTCCAGAGCAAGTCAAGCAAAAGATCAGGCCTGCTCTGCTTCCATGCCAAAGTTGCTTCTGTATTTATTTTCATGTTATTTCTTTTCTTTTTTTTTTTTTAATTCCCTGTCCCTCTCATGATAAGAGAAGTGTTGAGAGGCAGCTCTCAAAGCACAGCTCGTGAAGCTCATGCAGCCACGGCCCCCTCCAGGAGGACACAACTCCAGGAGGGTTGGGGGAAGCCACATCCCTTGTAGGTCTTGCACCTGAGGTGCTTTGGAGTCGTGTGAATGCCAGGTTGTCTTGGTTGGAAAGACAGGTGTCTGCTGAGGAAGGCAGGAAATGGAGAATGTAAACCCCCTCCCTTCAAATTATTGTAATTTTGAAATTAAGGGGCTCTCAGGCAAAGATATGGAAATAGGAATAACAGTTCTTTACTAGGAAAACTTAAAACATAGTATTACAAAAAATCAAACCCAAAACACTGACTGAATCAAAATACAACCTGACACTCCATCAGTCACTCAGGGGTTGGTGCAGTCCCATTCCATGGTGGCTGCATCCTCCTGCAGTGACAGATGTGGTTCTGCTGGAGCAGGGCTCCTGCACAAGGTGCAGTTTTCCTCCAAAGCTGCAGGGATGATGTGCAAGGCTCTGGTTTTCCTCTGGGATCCAGTGGGAAAAGGCTGCTCTGCTGTTCCAAATCTCCCCTTTGATCTGGGTAGGAAATGCTCGGCTCCTGCCCTGGCTGAAGCATCTCCCAATGGGATGATGGAATTTGATCAGCCCTGCCCTGGGACTGCATGGCCATGAACAGGAGAGATCTCCTGGAGGGAGGGTGGGTTGAGTAAAGGATAAAGAACACTGCCCCAGCTGGTTTTTAACACCTGTCCCATTAACAGAGAATATCTCCCACAGAGAGCAGGATCACTGCCACACCTGGTTTAACAGATGGTGATAGAACACAAACTTTTGGGCACATCCTGTATTGCAACCCAAGGCACAGATTGTCCTTTAATTCCTGCAGAGAAGTTCCCATGCAGCAGCAGAGCTGCTCTGAACATTCCTGTCCCTGTGGGCTTTGAAGCTCCTCTTCCAAGTCTGGGGAGGAATTTTGTGTGGAAAACCCTTGTTGTTGATTAGGGCCCTCACACATTTCCACCACAGGGTAATTCCAGCTGGGATGGAGATATAAATATTCAGCTTTGGCCTGTGGATGCTCCTGGAAGCCGAGGGAAGCTCTGGGGGGCAAATCCCCGCTCTGGGTGTGTGAGCAAAGCACAGGAAATTCCATGGGTGGCTTTTTTCCTCTGCTCTCAGTGAGAATCCTGATAAACTCTGGCCTCCAAGGCCACCAGCTCTGGCAGCTCCTGGCCTTGGCTCCTTGAAGCCAGAGGTGGCACACAGAGGGGTCAGCTGTGGTTTGGGGTGGTGCAAGGAGAGCCTGGAGCCCTGGGGTGGGGGGAAGGTGCTCCTCCCTTTGCCTGTGGGGTCCCCAGGGTTTGGGCACGTGGGGGAGAGAAGGCCACTGACCCCTCTGTGAAAAACGAGGTCCACTTTCCTGGTAAGTTTTAAAAGGTTTAATAAAGGACAATAAGAGACAAATAATAAAGCAAAAGGTTATATGGCCAGGGGCTTGACATTCAGCCAAGAGCACACCCTAACTCAGAAAACACTTCTTTAAATGCATCAACCTGTTGCATATTCATAGATCTTCGTGCATTATTCAAAATCATCCCCCCCCAACCGATAAATCAACATTTTTTTATTTCTCCTTGTGGCTCCCTCCTGTCAGTACTCCCTGAAAACTCCCTGAAGATCAATAAATTCCTTGCCTGAGGTTCTGGTGTCCCATAATCCAAGAATGTGAAGAATTTCCTGATTATATTTTTTTACCATTCTCTGAGTTAGTTACATGAACAAAAGCTTTTTACATGACCACGTTGTAGTCCAAGAAAAATACATATTTATCACACTACTGTTTATAAGATTTGTTCATAGCAGAACTAAAAGAAACGATATTCATACAGCAAAGTTCTCCAACATTATGCATACAGCATTCATTTTCATATTTACAAAAAGCCAAATAATATAATATGTACTTATAACACCTGTACATAAAACTGCCTCCTGCTGGCCTCGGCCACCCCCTCGTGCTGCTCTGTGTGACAACGTGAGGTGGTGGCATCTCCTGTGGCAGGGGACGTGTCCTGGGCTGGCCTGGCATGGCACAGAGCCTGGCACATCCCCTGTGCCACAGGCAGAACGTGCTCCAAGCTGCAGCCAAAATTAGCAGGAACTCCCCACAAACCCTGGCATCAAGGGCCTGTTCATTCCTCCCCCGCTCTTTTTTATTAGTTTTTTAATTCCCTAAAATATTTTTTCTCACTCAGGTGCTCCCCACAACTCCACGACCCAGCAGCAGGCAGGGGGTTGGATGGTCCCTGTTAAATCGAGGACTGCCCAGCAGTTAAAAGGCATTTCTTGTGTTTGTTTTTGAATTTTTAATGCCTCTGCTTTGGGGATCTTTCAGAGCCAGGATTTTATTTTAGCCCGTTACTTTGTCCCTGCTTTTACAGGCTGTAATTTAGCGATTCTGCATTAATAAGAGATAATTCCTCCTTCCTCTCTCACTTGTCCTTCCTTTGGTAATAATCAAATAAATGGAGCGTGTCAGGAAGGGGCTGAGAGCTCCAGAGCGTGCCTGGGGCCACGGGACCCCACCCTGGCACGGTGCCTGCTCCTGCCAGACCTTCATTCCCTTTTCCTGCATCCTCACAGCCCTTGGGTGGGTTTTTTTTCCCCCCAAAAAACGTTGTCCCTGCAGCATTCCCGCTGCTCCAGGACAGAGACAGAGCACTTGGCTTTGTGATCTGCTCTGCACCGGGTGGGTTTTGGGGTTTATCCAGCACATTCCAACCCCTGAGTGGGGGGTGGAGAGTGTGGGGGGCGGATTTGGGGGCTGCCCATCACCCTGGCGGCACCAAAGTCACTGCTGGGGACAAACCTCTGTATCAGGGTGTCCTCGGGCTGCTGAGACCATCCCGAGCCGGCAAACCATGGGATCGCTTCCTTTTGGATGTCAAACTCACCAGAGCAGCATCAGAGCCCTGCAGATTCGGGGGGCTGGGGGAAGAGAAGTGATTTACGCTGATTTTATTTGCATTTTAAATCACACTCTCTGCCAAACGAACGGACCCCCTATTTATAGCTGACTCCAGCCTAAAGTGACTGCTAATTACTACAATTAATACAGCGCCGAGGCTTTGCAGCCGACTCCACTGCCAAGCGAGTCGCCTACTCATTTTCAATTAAGGCGCATTGACAGGGAGAATACGCAGTCATTAACGGCACAGGCCCGGGGTGTAATTACTTTTTGCCAAAGTCATTCATCTCCTGCAGCCACCTGGGTGTGCCCCCGAGGGCCGGAGCGGGGGAACTTTGGAGGGACAGGTGAATAAAGGTGTGGGGGATTTGCTGTTGTTCGCTGGGGCTGTGGGAGCACATCCCTGGATGGGAATTCCTGGGTTTGTGGGTGTCCCCCCGAGTGCCAACCCCGCCGTGCTGCACCCCTGCCTTAGGGGCAGGCAGAGCAGTCTGGGGAGCTCCTGGGGACTTTTCCGACCTTAATCAATTTTCCATGGATCGTCCTCACATTTTTGATTATTTCCTGGGCTCTGTGCAGATTGAAAAGGGCTTTTTCCTCCCCTCTGATCAGAAAGCGGGACAGAAACAACTCTGGGCTTTACCCTGGGTATTTTGGGAGGTCAGAGGGAGAGCAGAGGGAGCCGGAGGATGAATCCCAGGCAGGGCCGGGGATTATGAGGAATGCGAGAAGTTTGGATCATCCCAGAAATGCTGAACGCCTCCCTGCCCTCCTTCCAACCTGCCTCGTTTGGCTGCTTTTTGGCAGAAGGTCCAGGAGGGAACCACCAGCCACAGAGGGAGAACCACTCGGAGAAGCAGAAGGAGAATAAATAAAGAAAAATCAACTCAAAAAGATATTTTAACCCAAACAAGAGAGCGAAACCCTCGGAGCAGCGGCTGCCGACGCCTCCGGCAGTGGTTGGGGAAATGATGCGCGAAATGTGGCGGTGCCGGGGCACGGGAGGTGACAGGGGACAGTGCCGGGGCACGGGAGGTGACAGGGGACAGTGCAGGGCTGGCAGGAGCGCACACGGTCCTTGAACGCTGCCTGGCTGATGTCGCGATTGCGGCGCTGGAAAAGCGGCTGCAGCCCGCGGGTTTTGGATGAGAGGGGAGGGGGAAGAGGGATGGAGAGGGGGAAGGAGATGCTGGGGAGCAAGGAACGAGGGCTGGGAAATAAGAAAGAAGGTCTGGAGAAAGGGGAATGAGGGCTGGGGATGGGGAAGAAGCTGCTGGAGAGGGGGGAAGAAGGGCTGGGGAACAGGGAGTGAAGGCTGGAGAATAGGGAAGGACAGGGGAGCAGGGAATGAGGGCTGGGGATGGGGAAGAAGGACAGGGGAGCAGGGAATGAGGGCTGGGGATGGGGAAGAAGGACAGGGGAGCAGGGAAGGAGGGCCTGGAATTACCTGGTGCTCCCCCCACTCCTCCCCACCCGCTGTGGGAGCTGCTGGGGGACACCTGGCTGCCCCCTGGGAGTCTCGGGCTGTGACCCAGCTCCCACCCATCCCACGGGTGTCCCAGAGCTCCTCAGCCCCTGTCACTGAGCCCTGGCGCTGCAGGGGTTGCTGTTTCAGGGCTGGGCTTGTTTTTCTTGGAGCTGCTTCTCCGAGCTCTGTCTCCTCCCTTTGCTCCGTGCTTTGGGTTTGGCTCTGGGCACTCCGGGGTTCTGGATCTCCTCAGGGTCTCCTGCATCCAGAATTCTGCTCAGTGTCCAGCTCGGTGTTCCTGCATCCTCCCATCCCCACAGCGCCAGGTTTGAACACTGATATTGAGCAGGGAAAATCTCCCTGTTTGTCCATGTTTGCCCCTGGATTTATGGAGCAGCCAGGATTGGGGGTGAGGGCTGGGAATGTCTGAGGAGCTGGTGCAGAGGGACGGGAGCAGCACCCGCCGTGTGTGACACCCTGGGGACAGCGTCCTGCTGTCCTGGAAGGGGATGGCTCTCCCAGACACCGCAGTGCCGGGGCAGGAATCCCACCCAGACACCGGGCAGGGTCAGGGTGCTCCATCCACCCCCGCCCCTCCTGCTCCTGTCCCTTCTCAGCGCTGTGCAGGAGCTCTCAGTCCCATTCACTCGGATTTATTTCACTTTTCGCTGCCTTTCTCCTGCTAAATTCCCAACATCTCCCTGCTCTCCCCAGGGCTCAGCTCCGTGGCTTGACTGACACCAAAGCGTTCCAGCATCACACACTGAGAGAGACAAACGAGCAATTTGCAGGGAAATTATCCTTTGGGATTCCTCCTGTCTCCAGTCGGTTTAATTGGGTGAGCTCAGGGTGGCTTTAATTATTGTGCTCCCAGCACAGCCTCACCCTCTCCTCACTTTTGTGTCTCCCTTCTCCTTCCTCCCCCTCCTTCCTGGGACCATTTATCTTCCTCCTCCTTGTCCTCCTCCTCCTCGGTTTTTTCCCCCAATATCTTCTGGAAATGGTGACAAGCTGAAATGTTCGAGTCCCTCACAGCTGACAGGTTCTTTAAGACTTTGGTGCTTATTGGAGGGTGATGAACAGGCCGGGGGATCCCTTGGGTTCCCCTGGGATTTGGGATGGCTGTGGCAGGGAGCACAGAGCTGAGGGATTCCAGAGGGATATCCCATGGGATGAGGGCTCTGTGTTCACATCCTTGCCCTCGTGCTTTGTGCCCAGCACCTCCCAAAGGTGTCCCAGGGCAGCTGGGACAGCCCAAGGTGGCACTGGGAGCTCCTGGTCATGCCTGGAGGATGCTCCTGCTTCCCAAATTGCTCCTCTATTTTAAAGGAGTTGGAGAAAACCCGAGCTTCACCACTGAGCACCTGTGGGGCAGAAATTGCGCAAAAAATTCCTGGGTTTTGTGTGGTCTCATCCCAGAATTACCTTCAGGGAACTTTTTGGGCCCCATTCCCAGTGGTTTAACTGGGAGCATTGGGAGTGTCCAGTCTCATTCCAGAGTTACCTTCAGGGCATTCTATGGGCCACATTTCCATGGAACTGGGAGCACTGGGAGCCCCCAGGGTGCTCCCAGAGAAGCAAAGGACTTGCCTGGAGGGCTGGGAGGAGTGGGGGAGATGGAGAGAGACGACCAGAGTGCATCTCCACTCCTTCCCAAGAGGCCTGGAGTCCTGTCCCAAACATCCCCCTGCTCCCTCCCCACCTTTCCCAGGAGATTCCCCCCTCTCCCAGCCCAGCCTGGCTGCTGCCCATGGAAGCAAAGCTCATTTTTTGGGGAGTTCACAGCGTGTTCCAGCTCACTGCCTGGATTTTATGCAGTGTATGGAAACAAGGGAATAAACAAGCCCAGTCCCTGGCCAGGAAACAGCAGATTTGTGGCTCTCTCGTGGTCCCCAAGGACCCAGCACAGGTATCCAAGCAGCACACAGTGATGAGCGAGGGATAATTCCAAACGGCAGCTGAAGTCCAAATTCTGGCAGTAATAAACACATAAACTAGTTAAAAATAAATTGATTAGCCAAGGATATCCTCTTAGCACTCTTTAAACTCGAACATCTGCTTGTAATAAATAATTCAGCTGTGGATATTAATGAGGGGAGGCTGGGCTGGGTGGGGAGGCTGCTCAGAGCTCTGTGGGGACACGAGGTGTGCATGTGCTTCCCTGGAGACGTCAGGTGTGTCCACTGTGCTTCTCTGGGGACCTCCTGGGGATTTCAGGTGTGTCCACGTGCTTCCTTGGGGACTTTTTGGGATTTCAGGTGTGTCCGTGTGCTTCCCTGGGATCTGTTGGAAGTGACACACGTGTCCAGGTGTGTCCCAGCTGACAGAGACATGAGTGCAGGTGTTGGAGGACCTGAGAGCCAGGCACACACAGCGTGACACGTGTGACCTCAGCGTGTCCCTGCTCCTGCCCTGTGGCACATCCAGATCCTCCCACACAGGGTCCCCGTGGTGCTGGATCCCTGTGGGTTCAGACATCTGCATCCCCGGATCCCTGTGGGGTTGGGCATCCCTGGATCCCTGTGGGGTTGGGCATCCCCGGATCCCTGTGGGGTTGGGCATCCCCGGATCCCTGTGGGGTTGGGCATCCCCGGATCCCTGTGGGGTTGGACATCCCCACCCCTGGATCTCTGTGGGTTTGGACATCTCCATCCCATTCCCTTTGGAATGTGCACCCTGCAGGCATGGTTGCTGTGCACGCTTGCATTTTCTGCATTATCCCTGAGGACAATCCCTTGGATTCTCTGCATTATCCCTGAGGGATCCAAGGAGGAATTGGGGATCCAGCCCCACCCCTGCCCTGTCCCCAGCAGCAGCAGGGGTTGTCACAGCCTGGTAATTGCTGGGTTTTTCCGTTTTTAATCAGCACCAGCAGCTGCTGTGCCCAATGCTCCAGGGGCTGCTCCTGGCACACGCCTGGCAGCCCAGGAGCCAGCTGGATCCAGACCAGGGCTGGGACTCACAAACACTCGGGGGGAGAGCAGGGGGCACCAGCAGCTCCAGACAGGGCAGGGGAGAGGGCTGGAGCCAAGGTCCCAGCCAGGCTGTGATGGCATCTCTGCCTCTGGGAATGCAGATCCTTCCCACTGGATGCAGCAGGAGAGGAGTCCAGCTCCCAGTTTAACCAGTTCCACACTGCTCCTGCAGGCAGAGGCAGAGAGGGAAGGGCCAGAGGCCGGTGCTGGCACAGCAGCTCGGGGAAGGAGCCCTGTGACACTTCCCTGGAGCACCAGGCATGCCAGCCTCTGTGTTTGATGGGATAAGAGAGAGAGAAGAGGACAGGAGAAATGATGGAAGGATTTTAATCCTGCCCATGAACCTCTGGGAAGGGCCCAGAGCTGGGAGATGGTCAGAGGGACGGTGTGGGCAGGAGGGAGAGGGACTTTGTGAGTGGTTGTCACCTCCTGTCGGCTCTCAGTTCCCAGCCTGCTGCCTCCATCCTCCAGTCCCTGCTGCTCCACCCTCTGCCAAAATATCTCCCTGAGCCCCTGAGGCCACGATGAGGTGCTGGGCTCATTAATCACCCCCTCCCATCGGTGTCTGCCCAGGAATTAAACTCATTTGTCACTGCTGCCCTGTTCCCAGCCGCCCCTCGCCCCCTCTCCTCGCTGGGCTGATGTGTCCCCACATCCTCGGGCACCACAGGCCTTGCTCCTGCTCAGAAATGCCCTGGGCCACGCACAGAGCTGTCGTCTGTCCCCTCCCCATGCCCCACCTCAGTTTGGGACCCCAGACCTGGCTGTGCTCAGGGGCAGCCCCAGACATTGATGTGCCAGGGCTGGACAAGGCTGGGGTGACCCCTTTGCTCCCCAGCCTGGCAGTCACCACCAAACCTCTTCCATCCTCCTTTTCAAGCCTCTTCCATCCTCATTTTCACAGGTTTTGGGTGTCCAAAACCCCAACTGGTCCCCAGTCCAGCCCATCCCCATGTCCCTTCCCTGCCCCAGCCACCTCAGCCCCGGCTCTGACAGAGCTGAGTGTCCATTCCCAGCCCCTCCATCCCCCCCGTTCTGCTGCCTTCAGGCTCTCCCCGAACCCTGCTCTGCTCCAGCTTCCAGCACGGCCCGGGAATGCTGCTGGGAATGCTCTGGCAGCCTGCTGCTAATGAGCCTCCCGTCCCTGCCGAGCATCCCGGCAATAACACACGGCCCTGCCTTTTAACTACCTGCGAGTAATCACTCAGGCTCCAGTAAAACGGGACGGAACAAGCCCCTGGTTGCGTTGGTAGCAATCATTTTCCTGGCTGTTAACCTGCTCCCCTGCTCTCATTTTTTTTCCCCCCGAGAAGTCCCAGATGCGGTGGGGAGGGACCAGCTCCACATCCAACATCTCCTGCTCCTCCCTGCCCGCCCCCCGTGCTGGATTTGGGGGCACACAAAGTTTATTTATCCACGCGGGTCTGTGCAAAAGACCCATCTCACATCGAGGAGCTGAGCACAGCTGCAAATTGCCGTGAAAACGCTGGGAAATGGGAATGACTGCAATTAGGATTTTCTGTTGGCCCTAAAAATCCCATCTGGGCCTGGGGAACGCAGTCTCTGCCTGAATCACTGCACAAATCGGGGAAACACGATGCTGTCTGCACCATCAGCCGTGCTGGCTCTTCCCAGGAGATTCCTGTTTTCCTGTAAATCCCGACATGCCGAAAAATCCTCTCCCTGAGCCCCGCGCAAAGCCCCGAGGCTCTGCGGCTTAGCGTGGCAAATGTAATGTTCTTAGTCAGCCTCATCGCGGCAAATCTCCATATTCACAGGGATAAACACTCACCTCTCCTCCCCAGCTCCTGCTTTAGGGCTGAATTCCCCCCCTGGAGGGGTGTGAGGCCACGGAAGAAGTCCTGGCCATCTCTCATGGGGGGTTTCCCCCCCCAGCGAGCTTTGTAAACAGATTTTTTTCTTAAAGGGAGGAGTTTTTGTAAAGAAAGGAGCTGTGGAAACTGCCCTGAGAACCAGCTGCTCCTGGGAATGGAGGATCCCATGCCATGGACATGGGAATGCTGGGCTGGGCAGTGGGAGCTCCCTGGGCTCCTGGCATGGTTGTGGGGATAAAACCCCTGTGGGGTGGTGTGAAGGGCTGCCCTGGGCAGTGGGATCTCCTCCGAGGTCATCCCTGGGGTTTGGGATGTCTGGAGATGCCTCAGGTAGGGCTGCACCCCTCGGTGTCACCTCACCTGCACTGGGCTGCTCCCTTGTGAATCTCAGGTGTGAACGGAGCTGAAACCGAGCAGGACCCCAAACCTTCCCCAGGCAGGGCTGCACCAGGGCAGGGCCAGGCTGAGCCCAGGGCTGTGCCCACCTCAGGGGCACCTGGAGCTGTGCCCAGGTGTGAGGGGCAGGGGGTGCTCAGGGCTGTCTCAGCCACCCAGGGACTCTGAGGGAGCTGCTGGGCTGGTTCAGCACTGCCAGGAGCTGGAGGTGACCCTGCTGCTGCCAGGGCTGTGGGGCAGAGCTGTGCCCATGGCTACCCCTGCAGCTCGGAGGTGCCACTGCCCACTCCTGGTGACTGCCACGTGTCCCCAGCCCCAAATCCGTGGGTGGACAAGGGGAAAGAGAGATGCTGGTGGAAGGAGAGAGATTGGGGAGCTGATGGGAGGAGGAGAGAGACAGGCAGGGATTGTTCCTAAAGCACTGGGGGGGATGAGGATGTAGATCACCAGAATTGGCGGGGGACAGGCCATAAAGCAAAAATAAAAAGGTATTATAATTTATGATGCACAGTAAAAATATCCTGGGAACTGGCTTATGAAGAAGAATTCATTCTCTCTCGCCAACTCTGCGTATCTTTAAAGATGATAAACGACGTTATGATTCTTCCTTGTATCCGAGAGCTGGAAAATTCACTCTGCCTTGGAGCTCCTGTCACATCCCCTCAGTGCTGCTCCTGCTCCCCAAAACACGAGGGGGGCTGAGCTCTGTCCAGGTGCTCCTGGGGACACAGGGGGGCTGGGGCAGAGCCAGGACCTGTCCTGGGACAGGGATGCAGCCAGAACCTCTGCCAGCACCTTTGGGGTGTTTTTTGTCCCCCCATCCCCAGGCACAGCCCCTCCTGCCCGTTGTGAGTGGCTGCTGCTGTCCCTTCACTCTGAGTGTCCCCAAATGTCACAGCAGAGCAGTGGAGGAGCCCCTGGGTCACATCTCCTGCACAGGGTGGTGTTTGGGGTGAGCGAGGGAGAGAAATTCCCTTTATGCCGTGGATCCATGGGATCTCTGAGCCGGGATCCTGGGCCAGGGCAGAGCTGAGGGAATGGAGCTGCTGGACAGGAGGGTTTGGCTCTGCCCAGCTGAGCCCTGCAGACACACGGCTGAACGTGGAGCTGTTCACGGGGTGGATTCAAAGAGCTGGGAGAGGAGGGTGAAGCCCAAACTTTCTTCCAGGCAGCTTTGGCATCTCCCCCTCCCCTCTGCACAGAGCCAACCCCAACGGGTTCCTGCTTTGATAGGAGCCCTTGATGCTTTCGCGCCTCCAGGCACAGAATAAAAGGTTTAATTACCCACTGCCAGCGCTGCTGACAGCCGGGAGGGACCTCCTGCCCACACCTGGGGAGGAGAAACTTCTCCCAGCAAGAGCCATTCCCAAATTTCCGTTCCATGAGCACCCACTGGCTGCTGGTCCCTCTGCTCCTGCAGACCCGCTGGCCAGGGAGCTGAGCTCAGATCACTGAATTCCATCTCTCGAGGGCTTCCTGGCCCTTCCTAAAGGACGTGGCTGTGGCCCAGAGGCTCCTGGCAGCTCCTGGCACGGCTCTGCAGGGACCCCAGTGTGGGGGGCTCCTTATGGGGGATCCCAAGGTCCTATAAATCCATGGGGATTCCACCAGCCCCGATGTCCTGGGCACGGTGACAGCCACAGGAGCTCTCCAGCAGCTCTGTCTGTGTGGCACTGCAGCCAAGCCTCTGGCTCCTGGTGGCATTCCCAGGTTTTTGGCAGGAGGAATGGGGTGAGATGGAGCCTGAGCCCCGTGGCTGCGTCACCCCAAACTCTCCAGCCCCAGCAATTCCAGGTCACCCCTGCCTGGCCGTGTGGATGCTCAGGGCTCTGCTGTCTGCCACCAAAAACCCGTGACAGGGATGAAGACAGGAGAGCCTCATTCTGTGGCTCCAGCTGAGCTGCAAAGGTCAGCGCTGCCCCTCCCTCACACCTGGAACTTTCCAGCCTTTCCCAGGCTGGGAACAGCTTCCCAAGCTCCAGCTCCAGCTCTGTGAGGTGGTCTCTGTCCTGTCCCATGGGTCTGGGTCTTCACCTCTGGGAATCCTCGTGGGGACCAAGCTCTGCTGCCTCCAGGCTCCTGGGCTCTCCTGGCTCCCTAAAAATTTATTAACCATGGAAGCAGCTCCAGCATTCCCCAGTGGAGCTGTTAACGGGGCCTGGTGTCAGCGTCCCTTTACAAGGGCTTGGGAAGCCTTTGGGAACAACAGGAGCGGGATTGTTTGGCTCCAGCTGTGCACAGGTTGATTTGCACAGTGGGATGGCGAGGTGCCACATCCCATAAAACCCCCCCAATCCCACAGGAGCTGCCTGCTCCGGGCCCAGCTGCAGCACGACTGCGTGCCCAGCCCGCTCTGCCAGCCCTGCCTGTCATTTCTTAATCGAGTTCTGGAATATTTTATTACTCCTGGCTCTAGCTGCTCCTTCCTCCCTCCTCCCCTCTCCTCTCCGAGTCGGTTTTGAGCTGCTCTCGCCCAGAGCTGCTCCACCTTCAGCTCTGCAGGGCTGGAGGGCAGGGCTGGGACCCTCCAGGGGATGAAATCCAGGGGGGTCCTGGTGCTGTTCCTGCAAGTTTGGCATTTTCAGGGTGAGTTCAGCATCCCCGGGGTTAGTTCAGAACGTCTGGGGAGAGTTCAGCATTCCCAGATTGAGTTCAGCACTTTGGGGTGAGTTCAGCATTCCCAAGGTGAGTTCAGCACCTTTGGGGCGAGTTCAGCACCTTTGGGGCGAGTTCAGCATTCCCAAGGTGAGTTCAGTACCTTTGGGGTGAGTTCAGCACCTTTGGGGCGAGTTCAGCATTCCCAGAGTGAGTTCAGCAGCCCCGGGATAGGTTCACCCCCCAGGAGGAGCAGCCCGGACCATCTGCCAGCAAAATCGGTGTTTCCCGAGCTGTATCAGAGAATCTGCTCCTTTCCCCGCAGCTCTCCTCTTTAAAAAGTCTTTATTTCCAAGCAAGTGATGGATGTGACAGCCGGAATGTCCCCCACTGCCTTCCCTGCCTCGAGCTTTTCCTGTGCCTTTGTCCATCTGCCACAACCAGGGGGCTGCGGCCGCTTTTCTGCCGAGAAAAGCTGATAATTCAGGGGGGTTTTGTGCCTTTTTGCGAACTGGAATTGTCGTTGAGGACGCGGGGGAAGGGAAGACAGGAGGATGTTTGGCAGCGAGTTCACACCCCCTTCCCACCTCCCAACAGCTTCTCAGCCACAGAGATTTGAGGATTTGATTTAATTTCGCTGCCACCAGTAAAACACACGTGGAGGGGGGATGGAGGGAGGGGACAGAGGGATTTGGGAGCTGAGGGTGGGGAACAGCCCCATCCGTAACTAAAGAGGGAGTGAGCAATAAACAGGGGTGGGGATATTTGCCAAGATAAATGGCCCTCAGAAAATCTGCTTCTCGCAAACTTCGTGGGGATAAAAATGATTTAGGGAGACGCTGTCAAGATAAAAATCATATCTATTCAAGAACAACTCCTTACAAGTGTTATTAATAGCGCTGGGGATGGTTAGGCTGGGAAGGACTTTAAAATACTGTGTTTGCTTTGGGCTGCCGGCGCTGCCGGGTGTAATTCCCGCAGGGTGTAATTCCTGCAGGGTGTAATTCCTGCTGGACAGTGCTGGAAGTGGGAATAACCGAGAGACAGCGGGGCCAGGAGAGCCCGAATCGGCGTCCTCAGCATCCTCGGGGATGTGGGTTTGGGGTGCAGGGAATTTCCCTGCCCTGTGTTCCCAAACACCAAACTGCCTCGATGGGGATGTTGGGGCCGGACAGAACCAGCGGGGACTTTTCTGTGTTCACCCCGATGCTGATGCTGCCAAATCCTCTCCCCGCTGCACCCCAAAACCAACTCCGGGCTGGGCTGAGACATCTCCAAATCCTCCGGGCTCTGGAGCCTTCCCGCATCCCTCGGCTGCGACAGAGGGATGAAAAGCTCCTCCGGCATCAGAGCCCTCCTCCCCGGTGTTTAATCACCGCCTGCGAGCCTCTCGTGTCCTCGGCTCCCCCGTGCCGGCATCACGGCTCTGCTCCCCGGGGCTCCCGGCCCGGGGACCCCGCACGCCGGGTCCTCCCTGCGGGGCAGGAACTGGGGAGTGGAGCGGGGAACTGGGGAGTGGGGCAGGGAATTGGGGAACGGGGAAGGGAACTGGGGAGCGGGGAAGGGAATTGGGGAGAAGGAACGGGGAATTGGGGAATGGAGTGAAGAATTGGGGAGCAGAACAGAGAACTGGGGAGTGGAGAAGAGAACTGGGGAGAGGGACGGGGAATTGAGGAGTGGGGAAGGGAACTGGGAGGAAGGAACGGGGAATTGGGGAGTGGGGCAGGGAATTGGGGAGTGGAGAAAAGAATTGGGGAGCAGAACAGGCAATTGGGGGAAGTAGTGAAAAATTCGGGGGCGGAGAAGAGAACTGGGGAGCGGAGCAAGGAATTAGGGGGAGGAGCTGCCCCAGCCCCACTTAAACACGTTGTGCTCTGCCCCGGGGCCAGCTCGGGGACAGACAGACGGACACACCACCGGAGAGGAGGGAGAACCCTGCGAAGGGGCAGATTTTTGTGGAAAGTCGGGAAAAGGGAACAGCGGGCAGTTCCCAGCCCCTCCTGCTTCCCCGGGCTGGTGGGGAAGGGGCTGATGAACTCGCAGCCCTGTTCGCAGGTCGGACAGGGACACAAAGCCTTTCCTGGCAATTATGGGGTGCAGAGGGGTGAGGGATGCGATGAGGCTGAGCTTTGCCTGCTCCTGGAGCTCCCCTGTCGGCTGAACCCTGCACTGAGCTTCCCTCCCCAGCCAGCCCAAACGTCCCCATCCCTGACCCCAGGGGACAGATTGTTCCTCTCCTCTTTCCCTCCAATCTCCTCCTCCCTTCGCAGCCCCCCATCATTCCCGCCGCTCTCCCCGGGCTCGTTCCCGGCACTTGACACCTCTCAGCTGGATGAAGATTCATTTTCCCCGCTGGGATGCCTGGAAAGGGAAGGGGAGGTCACTGCTGTGCTTGGAGCCGGCTCGTTTGGAAACTGGGAGAACAGAGCTGAGGATTTAATGGCACCTTAAATATACGGCTGATTGTTGGGTCCAATTCTGATTTGAAAGCAAATACAGGCCAGGGAATTAAAGGGGAAGATGAGTTTCACTAGAAGGTAAATAAAAATTAACTGGTGGTGATATAAACTTACCTGGTTACAAATGCAGGCATGCCGGTTTTGAAATACACTCAATTAGAGAAACGAGAGTTTGGGGTTATTTTTAATAAAAGCTTCATGGCAAAATTTCAAGGACTTACAAACAATAAAAACACCCCCAGCTCCAACATCCAGCTCGGGATGTTTATGGCTGTTTAGTGCTCTGAGCATAAAATAAAAGCACCACCACAAATTAGCTGGTTGCTTTGTCCCTGATCTCTGCAGGTGGCTCCAGACCCTGACTGAGAGTGAGGAGGGACCAGGACACCCCGGGATGACGCTGGAGATGTGTCAGGCTTGCTGCCCAAGCTGGGAAATGGGGAGGAATGGAGTAATTAGAGGAATTAATTAGGCCACCTTTGGGTGGCATTCTTGGGGTAGGGGAGCAATTAAGCATCACCCTGATGATGCTCTCACAGGGTCTGTTTATTCCCGAGGGTGTTGGGGCTGCTGGAGCACAAATGTGGGGGATGATAAAACTGGGCTGAAGCAGCTTTTGAGCAGCTAAACTCGCACCTTGTGTGGGCAGAGCTGCTCTGGTTGGGGAACCAAGCTGGGGTCGATGAATCCCAGTGGCTGGGGGGGCTCATCCTGCAGCCAGAAAATCCCTCAAATGAGGCAGGAGGAGAGAGAAAAGAGAAAACTGGGAAGGAAAAAAGCTCCTGCTGGACGCCTGTGGTTGTTCCCAAACTTCTCGCAAACAGGGAACAACAAAGAAGTGAAACGCGGAGATAATTAAGGACGTAATTGTACACACACAACTGCTTAATTAAGCTTTTCCTCTTTAAACCTGGCAGAATCTGCTTACAAGGTGCGAGCACGAGGGGAGGCTGCCCATATGCTGGGCCATCTGCACTGCAGGCGGGAGGCAGCAACCCGGAGAGGGAGGAGGAGGAAAAGGAGGAAAAACAGGGAAAAAAAAAAAAAAAAAAAGAGGAAAAGGAGGTGGTGGCTGCTGTCCTCAAAAAAAAAAAAAAAAAAAAAAAAAAAAAAAAAAAGAGCATCAGAGTTCTGCTCTGGCATGTGCCAGTGGTTGTCCCTTGGTGCTTCCCTGTGCCCATGGCATGGATTTATTCAGCTCCCACTGCCCCTCCCGGCTTCAGGAGCCCCAGGACTCCCCAGAACTCAGGGCAGGGGCAGGATGAGACCCCTCCCTCACTTCTCTGCAGGTTCTTGGGATGGGAATTAGGAAAAAAAATCTCTTATTTGTTCCTTTAAACAAGCAGCACTCAGGCTCAGTATTTTTGTCCCAGCTCGACCCCAAGGGTCTCTCTCCTGTCTGACCTTTGAATATAAACCCAAATAAACCCTCGGGACTGTAACAGGTTCTAATCAGGCCCTAAATCCAGGTGCCAGCCCCTCCTCACCACAGCCCTGAGCGAGGGCAGAGAAGGGGCTCAGTCCCTGGGTCTGGGGTCCCTCCTGGCTGCAGTCCCAGCTCCTCCTCCCACATTTCAGGACACATTATTAATGATATTAATGTTATTAATATTATTAATTAATGCCCCTCCCCGCCTCCTTTTTGAGGCTGGACAGCAGGGGCCCCTCTGCCAGGGATTTTGGGAGAAAAATGTTCCCTAAAGCATTTCTTAATTTGTTAATCACGTGCTGAGCCTCATCAGGCACCTGGAAAACACCGGGAGGGGCTGAGATCGGGTTTGGAATTGTGAGGGAGGGGTGGATGAGCAGGACAGGTTGTGACAAAATCCCTGTGTTCCCCGAAAGGACCAGCAGAGAAAACTGAATTAAACCCCAAACCTGAGCTCGGGGTGACAGCTTGGCTGCTGTGGGGGTGTCCAGGGCTGCAGGACAGAGCCAAATATCGGGCACAGAGGAGTTTTAGTTTTAGTTTAGGAGTTTAGAGGATGTTTTAGACACATCCCAGCCACGGAGAAATTCAGCTCAGTCCTGAGCTCCGGACTGAGCTTCGGGAGAGGAAAGGGAGCAGAGGGTGAGGCCGGCTGGGGAAAACCCAGCTCGGGGGTGGCCGGGTGGAGCAGGGATCGGGATCGGGGTCTGGCTGTCACATCCCCGATGTGACAGGCTCTGCTGCCATCTACCTCCTCCCGATCCGGGGTGCTCGGGGCTGCCCCGCTGCTCTGGAGAGCCCAAAACATCCCGAGGAGAGGCTGAAAGGCGCTGGGAGCTCGCAGAAGGAGCGCTTGGATTCTCCAACCTCTGCTCTTGCTCCGTGCTCTTCCTCCAGCATCAGCTCAGGGACTCCTTGCTGGGAATGCTGCCCTGATCGCGGAGGAGGAGGAAAGGAGGTGGAAACGTCCCCTTGGCACCACATTTCATCAAGGTTCTGCTGCCAAAACCTCGTGTCCCTCCAGCTCAGCTCCCGAGGGCACCAGGCAGGGCCAGTTTGGGCCATCGGCATCCTCTGACAGCACATGTGGCTCTGCAAGGCCAGGCTGGCACCTCCCTGCTGGCACCTTCCTCCCTTCCCTCCCTGCTCCCGACTCATCCTTTCCTTTGGAGGGGCAAAACCGCCCTGCACATCTGCATGGCACAGCTGGCAGGGCACATCTGGATGGGATATTCCCAAAAAGCCCTGGCTATGCTGATCCTGGTCCTTCCCTTCCCTGCTCCAGACCGTCCCCTCCCCCTTTTTGTGCTCAATTTGGAGTTTTGTGCCGCTCCCCCTCCGAAATCCCCGCTCCCGCTGATGTTCCCTAGACCTTAAAGAATATTTAACCATCTGGTAAATTATTTATCCCTCGGAGGTTCGGTGCGCTCGGGGCAGCTCGGGGCCCTCCTGGAGAATTAACGAGAGCCATAAATCAAAGAGACATTGGAGAAATTTCCCATTCCCTGGCTGGGCCCCCAAATGCCACTCGCGGGGTGGGAGCCGGGCGCTGCCACTTGCTGCTGCTACTTGTTTAGGAGCTTGTTAAATTTAGAAGTTAAATAGACTCCAGGAAGCGGATGAGACACAGCAATCGCTGGCTGAGGGGGAAATTGGGTGGCTGCCACCTCCTAATGCTCCTTTTGAAGGTGTTTTTTTCCCCCGGCTTTGCAAAGCATCGCCATCAATCCAGCTCTGGGGGAGGAGGAGCCGAGGCTGCGGCGCTGTGCCCGGGGGATGGGGACAGTGGCGCTGGCCACTTGGCAGGGCTGGCTCGGGCTGTGCTGGGGGTGGCAGAGGGGACAAGCGGTGCCCCAGGGGCTCCTGGCAGCGCTGGGGGTGTAAAAGCTCCGTGGGTTTTGCCTGTTGTCCTTCAGGTGGGCTGGGGTGGGGATGGAGCGAGGTCTCAGCATCCCGCTGGGATGCTCGGGCTGTTCCTGCACTGCTCAGGTGCCTCCTGGCCAAGGGACAGTGACACATCCTGTCCTGGGTGTGCTGAGAGCCCCCAGAAAGGATTTGGATCAGGAGGAGGCCCAGGGACAGGAATCCAGCCGGGGCTTTGCCCACAGCTGGATCACAGCTGTGACAGCTTTCCCTGCACCACCAAACCCTCCTGCTCCCCCTGCAGCCTCTGCGTGAGGCTTTAGCAGGGTTTGTCCTTATTCCCACCCTTCAGGAAACCCCAGGCTCACCCCGAGGGGCACAGAGGTGTCCCAGAGCCCCTGGGACCAGGACAGGGTGTCCAAAGAGGGACCAGACAAATTCCAGAACTTCAGTAATAAACGAATTAATTGATGTCCCCGTGGGATGATGTGAAGCTGCAGCCACAGCCCCGAGGTGGGAGCTTCACCCCTCCCGTGCTGCTGCCAGCCTGCCTGAGCCCTGCTGCTGATTCCCCACAGAAATGCGAATTTTGGTTTATCACGTCTGCCTGGCGGGCAGCAGGAGCTGCACAGTGAGCTGGGGGAAAGCATAAGGTAATAGAGGTATTTATTAAAGCAGGGAGGAAATTTATATGCTATTCCTGCTTTTTCAGCTCTCAGTCATTGCCGAGGGGAGAGGAGGAGTGGGCAGCCTGTGCAGGAAATCGCCAGGAGTCTGTTTTCTGCCCATTTGTCAGTCTGATGAACAAGAAAAATATGGGCAGGCTGGGTGAAGGAGAAGTGAAGAGTCTGGAGGAGGCTGGAGAGCGCTTCTCCACGGCCAGGAGCAGCCCCAGGTGCACGGGGAAGCCTCCCCAGATCCCTCTGGAGATGGGGGGATTGTGCCAACAAGGGACTGGGGTCCCTGAGGCTCCCAGGGTGGTGGCAGAGAGCTGAGAATGGGAGGTGGGGAGGGGGAAATGGGAGAGGGAGTGTGGGGAGGAGGAAAGGGGAGTGGGCTGGAGGAGAAAAAGGGTTCGGGATGGGATGGAGGAGAAAAGGGCTTGGGATGGGATGGGATGGGATGGGATGGGATGGGATGGGATGGGATGGGATGGGATGGGAGAGAAAAAGTGTTCTGGAGAGGATGGGATGAAGGAGAAAAGGGATTTGGGATTGGATGGGATGGAAGAGAAAAGGGACTCTGGAGATGATGGGATGAAGGAGAAAAGGGGCTCTGGAAGAGAAATTCTGGAGGAGATAAAGGGGTTCTAGAGAGGATGGGATGGAGGAAAAAGGGGGTTCTGGAAAGAGAAAAGGGGCTTGGGATGGGATGAGATGGAGGAGAAAAGGAGTTCTGGAAAGGACAGGCTGGAAGAGAAAAAGGGGCTTGGGATGGGATGGGATGGGATGGGGTGGAGGAGAAAAGGGCTCTGGAAAGGAAAGTCTGGAGGATAAAAGGAGTTCTGCAGAGGATGGATTGGAGGAGAAAGGGGACTGTGGAAAGGACAGTCTGGAGAAGAAAAGGGCTCTTGAGGGGCTGGGCTGGAGGTTAAAGGGTTCTGGAAAGGACAGGCTGGAGGAGACAAGGGGTTCTGGCAGGGCTGGGCTGGGGCAGGGCCCTGGCAGTGGGATGAGGACGATCCCAGTGTCCAAAGCCCCCCTTGGCAGGGCCCTCCCAGCTCTGGAGCATCGCAGCGTTTGGCACCTCCCTTTGAGGAGCGCTGGGGAGTGCAAACCCAGCGAGTATTAAGTGCTAATAATTCCTTCCTTTCATTTGCAGTTATCCACCTCCATGTGAGAGGCCGGGATTTTGCTGACACTTTCTGGCTGGGAATTGAATGCTGCCTGAATCATCCAGCCAGGGCCATTTGTTCATAAAAGTAAGGAATTGCTGTTTGAATCCTTTTATTGCTGCTAACGTGACACAGGCAGCCCTGATGGATTCGGGCTGGGGATGTGACACAAACGTGGCCGTGCTGGGAAGTGACACAAATGTGGGGGCTCCTGAGCCCTCCTGGGTGGGAGGCAAACACTGCCTGGGTCTCCCTGGGCTGCTGAGGTTGTGCAAGGTCCCCCTGGCACTGCCAGGGGCAATTCTGGCTTCTCCAAAGCTGTAATCCCAGCAGATTTTCCCCCTGGTATCAGGGGCACCCCAGAGAGGGATTTGGACCCCCCAGCCCTGTGTGTGTGATGGCACAGAGGGAAGGGGGGAGTGTTTGAGGGTTTTAATCTTCTTGTTCCCAGAGCTGCTGGAGTGGCTGGACAAGGAGATGTTTTTCCTTTTGGCAGAGACAAATGGCCAGAGCCATACCCTCTGGCGTGGAGCTGCTCCTTCTACACTGATGGGATAAAAATGTCCTGGGAGGAATTCAGGCAGTGCCATTGCAGCCTGGAGAGATCAGCCCTGGACAGGATGAGATTGTGGGGAACAGCAATAGGCCAGGACCCTGGTTTGCCCCTTTTTGGGGGTTCTGTCTGTGCCCAGGGCTGTGGGGCAGAGACCAAGAACACCTCACTGAGATTTCCCCCTCATCCCTGCAATGCTCCAAATCAGGATGTGATTAACTCCAAGCTGCTTTTCCCCGAGTGCTGCTTGCACAAACGAGAACTGATTTAAAATGAATTGAGCCAATTACTGCAGTTTTCCCAAACCAGCTGACAGCAGTGCTGGGATGAGGAGGAACAGTCCCAGCTGCAGAAGGATGGGAGTCAGACACTGAAATGCCCTTTGGGCCCGAGATTCCAGCTGTCTCTGTTCCCTGGATAAGTCTGGCTGCTTTCCTCAGTTTGCATCTGAATTTAGGTGGCAGCAGTGCCAGGCCAGTGGTGCTGGAGCAGCTGGTGGTGCCTGCTCTGAGTGGGTGATGCCAGGATGGTCCCTGCTGGTTGCAAATGCAGTGTCTGGATATATCCATGTGTTTATGGAAAAGTGGAAAGAAAGAACTCCTGGGTGATTTTTCAAGAGGAATCTTTGAATTAGATGCTTTCTGCCATGGAAAGGTTGGGTCTGTTGGGGCTGGGTGAGGTTTGGGGTTTTTGTTTGTCTGGTGGCTGCTCCTCCCCTGCCCCCATGGTTTGAAGAAATCGGTTCTGAGCTTGGATATTTTGGGGTTTTTTAGGGATTAGGTCAAGGAGAAGGAGTTCCACCATCATCCTCAGCGGCTGCTGCAGAGGGGCTGAAGGCAGAGCAGAGGGGTCACAACTTTGGGCCAGGTTTATCTTTCTGTTCCCATCCACAGCTTCCAGCCAAGGCAGCTCCTTGGCACCATGGATGAGCCCAACCTGCCTGCAGGGCTGAGAGCAGCAGAATCCCAGAGGCTGGAAAAGCCCTCCAGGATCACCAAATTCAACCTGTGACTGATCCCCACCTTGTCACCCAGCCCACAGCACTGAGTGCCACATCCCTGGACACCCCCATTCCCTCTTTGCTGCATCCCTGGCAGGAGCCACCCTGGGAATGTCCCTCACAGCAGGACAGATGCACCATGGAGGTAAAACTGCTCTGCTGGGGTTAGTTTTCCATGGGGGCGTGGGCAGTGGCACATCTGGAGAGCAGCTGGATGGGCAGTGCAGGTGGGGACAGCCAGGAGGAGTCACTGCTGGAATCACTGCTGGAATCAATGCTGGAATCAATGCTGGAATCACTGCTGGAATCAATGCTGGAATCACTGCTGGAGTCACTGCTGGAGTCACTGCTGGAGTCACTGCTGGAATCAGTGCTGGAGTCACTGCTGGAGTCACTGCTGGAATCAATGCTGGAATCACTGCTGGAGTCACTGCTGGAATCACTGCTGGAGTCACTGCTGGAGTCAATGCTGGAGTCACTGCTGGAATCAATGCTGGAATCAATGCTGGAATCAATGCTGGAGTCACTGCTGGAGTCAATGCTGGAATCACTGCTGGAGTCACTGCTGGAATCACTGCTGGAATCACTGCTGGAGTCACTGCTGGAGTCAATGCTGGAATCACTGCTGGAATCACTGCTGGAATCAATGCTGGAGTCACTGCTGGAATCACTGCTGGAGTCAATGCTGGAATCACTGCTGGAATCAATGCTGGAGTCACTGCTGGAGTCACTGCTGGAATCACTGCTGGAATCAATGCTGGAGTCACTGCTGGAATCACTGCTGGAGTCACTGCTGGAATCAATGCTGGAATCAATGCTGGAATCACTGCTGGAGTCACTGCTGGAATCAATGCTGGAATCAATGCTGGAATGTGCCACAGCACCACGGGTCTGGACTCTGCTCCCTGCCTCTCCCACCCATGAAAATTTGTCTGCAAAGCCTCAGCCCCTCACCCCCAGGCTCCCCAGAACTCCCTGCCAGGGATCACAGACTGCTCTTATCCTCACCCAGGGCCTTGTGGATTCCTGGTGGATTCTAGGTGGATTCCTGGTGAATTCCTTCTGGATTCCTGGTGGATTCTCCCAGCATTCTGGACTCCAGCAAAAGGCAGCAGCCCTGGGCTGCAGCATTTAAAAATAATCACAAACGTGGGGGATACACAGCCAGGCCTGTTCAGGGGGTCCAGGGCTCTGTTCCTGGAATAGTTTTCACTCTGGAGTCTTGGGGGGGAGAAGGGATGCTGAGGGCTCATCCACACGTTCAGCTGCTCGCTATAAAACAGCTCCAGTGCCTCTAAAGGAACTAAAGAAAACGTGCTCGGGGCTTTGTAGGGAAGGAAAAAAGGCTCCTGGGATGGGCAGAGTGGCCATGAATTATTCAGCACAGCAGGAGTGGTGTGGGAGCTGTTCCAGGGCAATCCTGGCCAGGACCCCCGAATTTGGGTGGGTGCAGAGACAGGAGAGTGCCTGGAGAGCTGGGGCTGGGGCTGCATCCTTCACCCTGCCAGGGCTTGGTGTTTTGGGGCAAAAAGTGCTTCCTTATCCCTGCCTTCCCATGCCAGGGATGAGCCTGGGGCTTCCCCCTGGTTTTAGTGGCTTTGGACTCAAAAAGCAGGAAAAACACGGGAGAGGGCAGGTGTGAGCTGAGCAGGGAGGGGAGGTTCGGGCAGTGATGGCACCGGGGTCGCTCTCCAGCCGCTCCAGAATGAATTCTCTGCCACTGGGAACAATTTTTCCCTGACTCTGCCAATTCTGTCACAACGCTGCCTGGAAGAGCCCAACGGGAAGGGGAATTTGAACTCTGAGAGAAGCTCTCACTGAAGCTTTATTTAAGGCTACATGGGGAAATGTTAAATATTAAAAACCAGTGGCCGGGCAGCGAGGGCTGTGCCCTGTCTGTCTCTTTTTAACTCTAAACACCTTTGATGCCCAGCTAATGGGGCTGTCACCTTGTGGGGATGGTGTCACCCATAGATCCCCCTTCCCATGGCTTTTGGGACAGCTGCAGGCTTGTGTCCCCAAGAGCAGCATTGTGTTCCCCCAGCTGGCCACCAGCATCTCGTCCCCAGAGCCCAAGAGAAAGGACAAGGACTGAGCATCTGTGGTTTTCTCTGTGCTGCTTCAGTTTATTGTTTAGTTTTTTTAAATCCCTACTCCTTGACTGCAGACATCCTTGTGCTGACATGAGATTATTTATTTATAAAATATGTACAGGAAAGCGCTCGGGTCCTGGCCCCTCCCTCCAAGGTTGGCCGTGCCTGTCCAGCCACAGCAGAGGTGGAAAGGGAATTTCTCTGCTTTGGAGTCGGGAAAAGGAGAAGAAAGGAAAGGGCTGAGAGGGATGGAGACTTCAAAGGACGTGAGCAAATATTTACAGGTTCCAAGACAAAAAAATATATCTACAGTGTTGTCTTGGGGAGAGAGGGAGTTGGGCTGGGAGCGGAGCCCGCTCGTGGCTCCGTTTGTTATATTGATTTATGGAGACTGCAGGAATCGATTCTTGGTGGGAATCCCGGCGGGAGCGTGGCTCCAGAGAGCCCTGGGCTCAGGCCCTGGTGAGGGGCAGGTGAGGCCACCCCAGCCACAGAGTCCTGCTCCTGGGGCTTCGCCAGAATATTTAGATTTTTGCAAATGAAGCCTGGGTGCTCCTGTGACACTCCCTGGAGCCCAAGGAAGGGCGATGCTGGTGGGGGGCGGGACTCAGGCATGAAAAGTTTTGGGATCCCCAAACTGTTTGAACTCGAAGGGGACAGGTAGGGACAGTCCCCCAGAGGTGAAGTGCTCCCGGGAGCTGGGGCAGGGCTCCCTGGGCTCGGAGTGGCAGAGCTCAGAGTGCCACGTGTGGGTCCCCATGGAAGTGTGGGGTGGGTTTTGCACAGGGGGTGCTATGGCAGGACGGGCACAGCTAAATTCTCCTGCAGGGGAGGGGCTGGGGCGCGAGGGAGTGGCTGTGGGGCGTCTGTCTGGGTCCCCGAGCTCGGCAGGTCACCCCAGTTCAAACTGTCCATGCTCTATGCGGGTGATACTTGGCTGGAGGAGACGGAGGAGACCTCGGTCTTGCTCTGGGACACGGTGGAGGAGGTGTCTTCATCCCCAAAGGGGTTCTTGCCGCAGCAGATTGTGGTGATCATGCAGTTACGGAACTGGGGAGGGGAGAGAAATGAGAATGGTGGCACTGGAGGGGCCAGCAGGGACGTGGTGCAGGACCAGGAGTCCCTGCAGGGACTGAGATCCAAACCCTTCTGGGAGGGAGCGAGGCACCCGTGGAGCCCCCAGAGGTGCTGCCCATCCTGGGGGAGTCTCACCTGTTTGTTCATGAGCACGTAGATGATGGGGTTGTAGAGGGAGGAGCTCTTGGAGAAGAAGGCAGGCACTGCCATCAGCGTGGCCGTGAAGTCGGCGCCCTTGTTGGTGAAGATCCAGAACGCCACCACGGCGTAGGGCGTCCAGGCCAGCATGAAGCCCAGCACCATGAGGATCACCATCCGCGTCACCTCCTTCTCCGCCTTCTGCGTCGTGGCCGATTCCTGCTGCTGGGCAGCTGCCTGTGGACACGGAGGGTGGTGAGGGGCAGCTTCCCATCCCCAACCCACACCCCCCATCCTGCCTGAGCCCCCCTCCCTGTCCCCATCAGTCCCCTCCGGCCGTTACCTCCCGGACTTTGCAAACGAGGCGCCCGTAGGAGAAGAAGATGATGACGACGGGGATGATGAAGTGGATGACGAACATGTAGAGCACGTAGGACTCGTTGTGGAAGTCGGGGTTGTGGGTGTAGTAGTCGGGCCCACAGGAGCACTGCATCCCCTCCGGGATGTACCTGGCAGGGGGAAAGGTCAGGATGTGTGTGGCATACTGGCCAGCCAGGGAAAGGAGCAGTCTGAGTTTTCTCAGGCTGCTCGAAGGAAAACAGAGTTGATAACGATGTTAACATCTGGTCTTGTGACAGGAGGGATGTGTGAGAACATGGTGTTTCAGTGAAAGCTTGTTTACTGGGGGTGTTCTATTCCTTGGACCAATGAGTTTGATTCTATTCTCGGTCCTGTGATCTAGTCTTTATAAGGAATGTGTGTCACAATAAACTTGTCCCTTTCCTGTTCTGAAAGGAGACCATGTTGCTGTGTGTTCATTGCTAATTATACAGCAAACAGCGACAGATCTGCTCCTTGGGGGCAACAGGGACGGAATTCCCTGAGGATGGGGGATGCTGCAAAGGTGGCACATATGGTGTGGGTGCTCGCTGTGACACTAACGGGACATTCATTTCCCTCCTCTGAGGCCGAGCACTCCCCTGCCAGGACCCTGCACGGATGGAGGGATCTGGGAGCTGCTTCTGGGGATCCCTGGACTCACCTGGACCAGCCGAAGAGCGGCGGGGCGGCGCAGGAGATGGCCATGACCCAGGTGAAGGCGATGCCCATCAAGGCGTGGCTGGCGGAGAAGCGGAAGTTGCCCATGGGCTTGCAGATGACGATGTAGCGCTCGATGGCCAGGACAACCAGGGACCACAGGGCGACCTGGCCTGGAGGGAGGAGAGGGAGAGCCCACGGAGAGGTCAGAGCTCCTCTGGGTTCCACTTTGGTGCTTCCAGAGGAGGGGATCAGCATGGGAGAAGCAGCATCCTGCTAAAAAACTGGGAATCCTCCACTTGTAACGTGCAGAAGCTCGGGGAGAGGATGCTGGGGGTGGAGGACGAATCACCGTGGGGGTTTTAATACATTAAGAATCAAGGGGGTGAATCCCACCTGGGCGTGGGGAAGCACCATTCCAAGCAATGCTGCCAGATGCCTCCAAACCTGTTGATTTCCTTTAAATGTGCATTTCACCAGCCTTCTGCTGGCGCTGGAACAGGGGGAGGCGTGGGGAGGGCGGTGTGGGTGGGCAAACGTGCACATGTATTTCTGAGGGATAATTAAACTTCAGGGGATTTGGGAGCGTTTAGTCGGTGCTGTAAGCCTGCTAATGCCCCCAGCTGTGATAAGCTGCTGATAACGACACCCTGTGCTGGGATTCGCTGGGGACCTGCTGCTCGCACAGCCGCTGCTTCCCAGCCAACTTCCTTCCCTGGGAACAGGAGCCTCCTCCTCCTCTGAGAGGTACAAACATTGGAAAGGCAAAATGAGGCTCATTGAGCAGGGATGGGATCTTCTGACCCCAAACCCAAGCCTTTCCTTGCTCCTTGGCTTGGATCAGGGCATTCAGCTGTGCCTTTGGCAGGATATCCATATTTTAAAAATGTGTGTTTTCAGAGCAGCATCACTGTGGGAAATGGCCTTGTTTAGGGGAATGAAAGCCAAGTCCCTGTGGTGGCTCTAGGTGTCTCCAACAAGGACTGTTTGCTCTCAGATCCATCATGAGGTGTGGTGTGGGCAGGGCTGGCTGCGTGGGCTCTGGCTGCCGAGTGAATTTTCCTTGTTTTTCTGCAGGGCAAAGTGTTGTTGTCCCTGAGAAATGCCTCAAGGAAAATCCCAAGGGCGCTCAAATCTTGTGCAGCTGGGACAGAGCTGAGCCATCCCTGCAGAGCCTGGGAACCACCCTGGATCCTGGATCTTCTTCCCCTTCCTTTTGCTCCTGGATAAGCTCTGAGCCCTCTCATCTCTCCATGCCTGTAGCTCTTCCATGGGGTTGGTTCCCTTCTCCCTTTCCCCAAAAAGTGAAGCCTTCAGGCAAAGGAATAATCATGGAATCATGAAGGTTGGGAGAAGACCTCTAAGGTGATCAAGTCCAAGCCTGTGCTTGGCATTGATCTGGGAACAACCAGGTTGCCCCTGGCAGGTCTCTGGTAACCACCTTGGTGTGACACCCCCAGTGACCAGCAGGGCCAGGTGACCCCAGCCTGGATCCTGCAAACGAGGATCCCTTCCCAAGCTTCTTTTCCCTGCCATGATACCATGAGGTCTCTTTCTATCGAGATCAAACCCTCAGAAATCTGTTCTCCTCTCCAGTTTCAAATGGTGAGCAAGCCCCAAAGTGAGGAGAAACGATGCTGCACACCCCAAGAGTGCCACGAAGGGATGGAAACCAGACTCCCAAAGCCCTGCAGAAGGAAGCCCCAAGCCCCCAGTGCCAGCCCTTACCTCCCAGCGTGGCAAAGAACCCCTCCACGGCGCAGCCAATGGGGCCGAACACGAAGTAGCCGTTCCAGGCGGTGTAGAAGGTGACGGTGAAGCCAAAGCAGGCCATGCACAGATCAGCCACAGCCAGGTTGACCAGGATGTAATTGAGGGGCTGCCGGAGCTTCTTGTGCTTGAAGGTGACCAGGAGGGTGAGGAAGTTGATGGGGAAGCCGGTGGAGATGAGGAAGAAGATGTAGCAGCACACGAGGCGGTATTTCCAGGGCTCGGCCAGGTAGTACTGCGGGTACTCGAAGGGGCTCCGCACCACCCCCGTCTTGTTGGACATAGGCACGTAAAAATTGATCCCCTCCGTCCCGTTCATCCTGCCCTCGCTACGGGAGCTGCTCTGCCGGAGGGGGGTTTTTCTGCAACGAATTGTGTTCCCACCCCGATTGATGAAAAAAGGGAAGCCCCACCCCCTCCCAAGCGCAGTGAGAGGATTCCCCTCCGATCTAAAATATGAAGGAATTACAAGGAGCAGCAGAAGTTGAGGGGATGGAGGTGGTGCCCTGCCCTGTGCCGCGCCGGGGGCTGGCGGTGCCGTGCCCCGGGGTGGTTTTATACCCTCCGGCCTCCTGGAGGGAGGGGGCAGGCTGACGAGGGGCTCGGCTAACTTTGTGTGACAAGGGCAACGGGATTGAGAGGGGTTGATGGTTTAAGCACCCTCTAAGCGGCCAGTTGGCCCCAAAACCTGCATTAAAGCGTATTAATTGCCATTAAGTGTTTAATGTTGTTTAAGGTGTTGGGGGCAGGAAGGGATGGGGTGGGGAGCGCTTGGGAAGAGGGGCAAAGGTGGGAGGAGCAGTGGGGAGTTTGGGTGTGGTCGATGTGGTTATGGGGGCTGTGCTGGGGTCCACAGCGTGTCACAGGTTTGGGGTGTCCCTGGGCGGCTGAAGGACCCTGTGAGACCACTTGGGCACTGGGGAGTGGCCAGCTCTGCCCCACTGACCTTGGGGAGGTCACTGGGGGAAGACTGGGCTGAGCTTTGTGGGTCTGAGCTGTTGGCTGGGCTGTTTGGGGTGCCTGGTTCAGTGTGGGGGCTGCTGGGGTCTCCATCTCACAGCAAATCCAGGCTCTGCTGACACAGCCAAGGGCCTGGAGCTGGGCAAAGGTAGGAGGGGAAGACACTTCCCATTCCAAAGGTAATGCAGTTGGTAATTTTTTGGTAAATGTAGCATTTTGGAGCAGGGCTCCTGGTTGTGTGACCCTGATTATACCCTTGGTTGTGCCATGGGACAAAGGACAGTAAAGACGTCCTGAACTCCTGCAGAGAGTGCAGAGAGACCAGCCTGGCCTGGGAGAGCAGAGGGATGGGAGGGAGCTTTCCCCAGGCTCTCAGCACAGAGTGTGGGATCCCCATCCCAGCACACACGAGCCTGGCAAACCCTTCCAGGGTTTGGCCTTCCAGGGTCAGTGCCAATGCTCCATCTCGTCCAAGTTCTCCTTCCCCATTTCTTCCTTCTGGGTCATGGGTGCTCCTTCTCCAGGGGAGCTGCCTAAGGCGCCTTAGGGAAGCTCTTCCATTAATCCTGGGGATGTGGGGCGTTAAGGGAGCTGATCGGATAACGAGGTAAGCTGGGCCTCCTCCTCCTCCTCCTCCTCCTCCTCCTCCTCCTCCTCGCTGCCCTCCCCAAGGCACAGCCCATGGAAAAAGTCACCATTGTCCCGTGGGATGAATGAGGTCTCCTGCACGCCTGGAGTGTGTCTGAGGAGGCTGGGAGCGGAAGGCTAAGGGGTGTTGGGATGGATGGGTGGGTGGTGCCCTAATCCCTGACCTGCCTGTGCAGATCCAGCAGGAGCAGAAGTAGGACGTGGTGCAGGGAAATGGGTCAGGCCAGCCTCAGGTGCCCCGGTGTAAGAGCTGAAATGAGGGATGTGGGGCTCCAGGGGCTCTTTAAAATGCTGATTATTGTATGCAGATGATACAGCAATTCATGGGTGGTGGGTGACAAGCCCAGCCTTTAGTTGTGGTTACAATGCATTATTTACTTTTCATTGCAGAGCATCTTAAAATATGACAACCAATCGATACCTTTACTATTACCTATAGCCATCTGTAACTACTGACATTACCATATTCATGTTATTTTTCCAATCACAAAAGGTTAGTGTGTTACAGTTTAAGCTAGAAGTTGTTTTTCAGTTCTCTTCCAGTGGAAATTTTTGAGACCTTTCTACTTGCAACATTGGCTTTCTTGTTTGCCTGTGAAAATCTTTTTGTTCGGTAAAAACATCTTTTGTTTGAGGTTGATTTATCCTTTGCTCTAAGTTATAAAAACCCCTTCCAACTCATTTTACCCTTTGGCTTCTTAGTTACCCAGTCAGACTGGCTCAGCAATTCTTTTCTTCTAGATCAAAACTTGCTATCATTTATATTCCTTCTTCAGATTCTACCTTCAAAGATATTTCTGTTGTACATACATATCTGTGAGACCTTCCTGTCAAATCCTTCTCCTTCCTAACACCCCGGGACGAGGGCTCCCCACGGGATGGATGTGGCCTCTTGGAATCACTGTGAAACCACCAGGAACCAAATTCCTGGTCCAGGTCTTCCTTGAGGGGATGAGTGGAAAGCAGAGGAGTCCCATGGCTCTCACGGAGCTTTCCCTGGAGGAATTTCCTGCCTCTCCTGGCCATGGTCAGGCTCGAGATGTACAAAAATTGAGCACATTGTTGCAGAATGAGTTGAATATCAAAGGAGATATCCCTCAAGCTGCATGAAGGGAAAATTAGGTTGGATATTAGGAAAAAGATTTTCATGGAAAGAGTGATAAAGTACTGGAGTGGTCTGACCAGGGAGGTGGTGGAATCACCAACCCTGGATGTGTTTAAAAAAAGACTGAATGTGGCACTCAGTGCCATGGTCTAGTGGAGGTGTTAGGGCTGGGTTGGACTCAATGATCTTGAAGGTCTCTTCCAACCCAGTGATTCTGTGAATTTTGTGTGAATTCTGAGATCCCAGAAATTCTAATCCACAAAACCAGCAGTGCATCCATCTCAATTCCAGTGTGGTCCTCGCAGCTCCCATGGGAGACAGCACTGCTCCATCTCCAATATTTCACCATGGCCCACCTTCAAAAGTGAAAGCAAGTCTTCAGCTCCAATATTTCATTTCAAAAACACTTGGGCCTCGCTGCCAGCACCAGCAGCATCCCAAAGCTCTGGTGCTTCTCCAAGGTTTTGCATGTGGATGTGGGTATCCCATGGGAAAGTTAATTGTCACCCCCCATCCCTTCCTGGCACCCCTTTGGGATGTTCTTCCCTCCCCTAAAGTCAGGAGTGGTGCAAAAGAAGCCGTGGGGGGAAGAGGGACACTGAGTCTGGGTGCTGGGCTGCATTTTTTGGGAGAGGAACCTTTCCTGGCTCAGCAGATCCTCTCCAGTCACCCTGGCAGCTGAGTGTGGAGGAGATTTGGCTTCGAGGGTGATCCCAAGACACCTTTCAAAGGGACAGCTGGACTGAGAGGGTTTCAACAAGGACAAGGCCCTTTCCCCTTTTTGGGAGCTGCATTTTTGTGGAGCAGGTAAGGCTGAGCCACCTGTGCTCTGTGAGAGCTGTCCCCTCCCAGCTGTCCTCACTGTGTCCCCTTGGGTCACTGCTGGTGGATTTAGAGCTCACGGCAGCCGGAGCAATGGCCAAGGCCTCGGGTAAACCCAGAGCAGGGAAATGACACCAGGGAGGGTGGCTGGTCCCTCCAGGACGTGTCCTGAATGCACCCTCGAAAAGATAAAGCTTTCATTTGGTGTCTCTTAGCAGGGAAAGTTTATGAGCTGCTCTCTCTCCTGGAGAGCTCCCGGTTGTTTTCTGTGCTGACTCTATGACAACAGCAAATTCCAAATTCCTGCCTAATGCAGGAGGAGAGCTTTGCTCTCTGTGTTTGTCCTCGAGAAAAGGCTTTTCCTGCCCCTTGCAGGTTTTGCTGCTTTGCCAAGAGCTCTGAGCTGGGATTGTGTCTCGCTCATTGTTTGTCGGCGCGCGCCGTGATGGGGCCCTGAGCTGCTCTGGGCTTTCATGTCCTGTGTAAAGCAAGGGATGATAATTATAATCAAATAACCAGCTTGCAGAGAGCTGACACGCCTGGTTCACAGGGATCAGCCACAGGCAGAGCTCACACAGGGCAGGAGAGTTCCTGGAGCCTTCTGCAGTGCCTGTCCTGGGCACAGGAGCCACAGGAGCCACTTGCCCAGGGGCACCCAGGGAACACCTGGCAGAGCAAGGTGGAGGGAAATGTAAAGGCACAACAAATCAGTCATGAAAGGAATGTCTGTGCTGAGCTCCTGGTGCTGGCAGGAACCTGAATGTGAACCCTGCTGACGTGATCCCCAGCCAAGAGCATGATGCTGCCTGCATGGCTGAGCTCACTCCTGTGCTTCTGGCTGCTTTTGTAACCAGTGCTGCCCCAAATCTCCCTCCCCTGGGGGCTCATTCCTCCCCAGTGGGCAGGAAAAGAGGGAGGAATGTGCCTCTGGGTGGCCTGGGAAGACCCCATTTCCCGTATCACATAGCAGCCACCCATGGCCACGGCACTGAGCCGCTTAGGCCGGGCTTGGGAGCTCCCTCACCAGGAAAGGGGTTAAGGCAAGATAAAGCCAGAGCGTTATAGAGACCATATGGAGGGGAAGAAAACCCTTTATCCTGTAATTGGATTCTGTGTGTGCTGGAGGTGAGGCTGAGTGGAGCTGACAGGCCGTGATGGGCGAGGCGCTGCCAGCCGCCCGTCCAAAGCAGGATGTGTGTGCACAAACTTGTAGATCAATCCATTAGAGTGGATCAAATAGATTTAAACGTGTGGCAGGGAGAAGGAGGACACTGATGTATTTACAATTGGGTTCACTGGGCTGCCCTCCCCCCCCCCCCCCAGCAGGGATTACCTGGCACCCACCCAGGGCAGGGGCTGGGGGTGCACGGGGAGGTGTCCTTGCTTCTGTCCCAAAACACAAGAGTGCACAGCAGGCTGTCTTCTGTCTTTCGTGCACAAAATTTGAGCAGGAGGGACACCAGCTCCCATTTTCCATGCAGGTTCTCCATCTCCATCCTGCTCCAGGATCTCCCCCCAAGCCATAAAGCAGCAGGGATGAGGAGAGAGCTCCCCAACGCCAACCTCTTCTTCAAATACCTCTTCTGGTGGTATTTGCACTCTCTGTCAGCTCGCAGCCTGCTGCTGATCCAGGTGATGTCTCTCCGAGCGCTGCAGGATTTCCTTGGAGAGACAGGAGCTCTTTGGGCCCTGTCATTTCCCTGCCAAGGAGCTGAGCAATCCCGGCTCAGCTGCGAACCTGCTCCGCTCCGTGTGGTGCTGTCAACACTTCTCCCTCGGTGACAAGCCGGGGCTGTGGCAGAGTGGGCAGGTGTGCAAGACATTCCCCCGGCCCCGCGGCGAGGAGGAGCAGGCGGCAAATCCCGCCTGGAGCGAGCCCTGCTCTGCTGAGCTGACGGCAAAAACAACGCCCCGAGCTTCCTGCCACGCAAAACCGGAGCCAGGCTGGATTTCAGTCTGGTTTCTGGGCTCTCTGAGGTGTTGGGAAGGAGTTGGCACGGGGAGATGGGGGTCAGGGGTCTGTGTGCAGCTGTACCAGTGGTGGGAGTTTTGCACCACTTAATTCAGTCTCTTCTGCCTTCACTCAGAGCCAGGATTTAAAAATACACGAAGGAAATGGATTTTCTCGTGTTCGGGCTTGGTTGTTTATTAAATCTTATCTAAAGCACAGAGCATTCAACAGCAATTCTGGCTACCTGCTAGAAGTGAGGAAAATGGAGAAAGATCCAACTGCTACAAGGTCTCTTAAAGCTAAACAGAGAATTAACACCTATATTATTTATCCTTTTAACCTAAAAACTAAATTCCCGTGAGCCACAGTGTGACACTGACTGACCAACCAGAAACTACAACCTGAAACCATGAAGAAGGAAGAACACCCAAAGAAACACCTCCCAAAATCCTCCATCTTGTCCCATACCTATTACTGTATTATAAAACCCCCAAATTTAAAACCTGTCACCGTGTGAAAGCACACACCTCTATTTCACTACACACCCGTGATTTTAACTCCATCACTCAAATTTGGAAGCCATCTCCAAGGCCCCAGGTCAAAAGCTGTGTTCTCCAGGGGATCAGTGCCAGACAGCACAGACAGCTCAGAAATCCCAGGTTTGTGGGATTCAACATGGAGCTCTCCTCCTCCTCCTCCTGACCAGGGGCAGGTGTTGGACTGCAAAGTCACAGAGGCAAAGGAAAGGCTTTTCCCAAATTCCTGTGTGCATGGCACCTCCCCTCACCCTGCAGTGTCCACCTGAGCCCGGCTGAGCAGCCAGGAAAGGGGGTCCAGGCACACAGAAATAATCCAGCTCTTTTATTTTTAATTTGTAAATCTAATTTGAAGTGGAATCCTGTTACTCCCGAGGGCCTTGTGGAAGCTCGTGGGCTTCCACAGCGATGCCCTGAACGTGCTGCTTCGTTTTGTCATAACTGGGTCATTTCTTTTCTTTTTTTTTTTCCCTCTTTCTAAGACAAGCCCTTAATTTTCTCAGTGGAAGTCTGGAGCCTGCTGTGACACGGGCAGCTGGGTTATAATCTTATGGGAATCAGCACGGAGGAAATTTGGGGGTTGCCTGCTCGTTTCCTCTTTCCAGCAGGGCTGTTCCCTGCTGCCTGGCTGGGCTGGCTCCTCACTCCAGCATCCCCAGGAACAGCCAGACTGGTGTCCCAGCCCCCAGCTGCCACATCCTGGCTGGATTTATCCCATTCCTGCCTCCTGCCCAATTCCAAGCCCCCAACTCCTCTCGGTGGTGGCCGCGTGTCCTGCACCGCGATTCCTCTTCTTGCTGTCCCTGCTTTAAAGCCTTTTTAGGGATTTGCTCCAGACCAAATGTGTCCATCCTCTCTCTCCCTGTGCCCTTCATCCTGTAATTGGATTCATTTCCTCCATCCAGCCCAGGCTGGGCTGTTCCCCATCCCTTTATGTAACAGTGCTGGCTCTGGCTGTGCCGCTCCAGGCTTGACCCGCAGTCACTGACACCAGCGCAGCGTTTGCTGCACGTTGAATCCCTTATCTGCCATTTTTTTGGGCAGTTCCTCCTCCCTTTTCCCTCTCCCGTGGGATGTGGGCTCTCTCCAGGCTCTGTGTGGCTCGTGCCATCCCAGTTCCATCCCAGTTCCATCCCAGCACGATCCCTCCAGGCACGAGCAGCTCCTGCTCCAGGGAGCCGTAAACACAACAGCCCCGTGCAGAGGAGCACGGGCAGGATTGTCTGGAGAAATGATGGATTTTCCCACCCCTTTCATTAATATTTATTCTCCTTAATTCCCAATCTTTACTGTTTAGCCCTCTAAAGCCTTTGTGGTTGAGAGGCTTTCGCTGAGGTTGCTATTCCCTGCCTAAGCAAAACATGCACGGATTAAATGGGCATTTTATCAAAAGTGAGCCCTGTGCTGGGATCAGGCCTGGCTGCACAGGCCCCAGGGCCCTGCAGATCTTTCTGCTGCTGTCACAATTTTCCATTCTGTTTTTCCCATATCCCAGCTGGGATGATGTGCTGCTGTTTTTTCTCCCAGGATCCCTCACCCAGGATCATTGACCTGCCACATGTGAGTCTCTTTTTCACCCCGGAGCCATCCAGCTCTGCCTCCTTGTTCCTCCCAGGATGAATTGGTGCCTGGAGAGCCTGAACCCTTCTCCTCTGTGGCAGATAAATGGCCACTGATTGCTGAGGGGTGCTGGGATGAACAGGGAGACTCTGAGAGCACCAATAAATCCTGGGAACCTGGCATCATCCAGGCTTGGCAAATCTGCTGGCAGCTGGCACTGCTGAGCACAACCATGCCTGGACCCCTCCTGTGCCCCCTCCTCTTTCTTTCCCTTCTTTTTGCCCCCCCTCTGCTTTTTTTCCCTGCTCTTTCCCTTTCTTCTTTTTTCCCTCCTCTTTCCATCCCCAACTGTTTTCCCTGCCCTTCTTTCCCTCCTCTTTTCTTTCTTCTGCTCTTCTTCTTGCTTCTGCTTGTTTTCCCTGCTCTTCTTCTCCCCTCTTCTTTTTCTCTTCTCTTCTCTTCTCTTCTCTTCTCTTCTCTTCTCTTCTCTTCTCTTCTCTTCTCTTCTCTTCTCTTCTCTTCTCTTCTCTTCTCTTCTCTTCTCTTCTCTTCTCTTCTCTTCTCTTCTCTTCTCTTCTCTTCTCTTCTCTTCTCCTCTCTTCTCTCTCTTCTCTTTTTCCCCCCAACTGTTTTCCCTGCCCCTCTTTCCCCCTCGGTGATCCCAGGAGTGGTTGCTGTCCAAGGTGAGCACGGGCAGATCCCGGTGTTTGGATCCTGCTCCCACCTCCCCTTTCCCACCTGAGCCCTTCACCTGCACGGGGCTGGACTTTGCATCTCATGAAGGAGCAGGGATATCACCCATCCTCCTCCTGCTGATGGGATGGTGTGAGCAGCCCCCCAAAAAACCATTTGGGTTTTTTTCTGGTGCCTTGGTGCTGTCTTGTAGTGCTCAACCTGATCCCTGGTGTTTTATATATGGGAACAGGGCAGGGGAGGGAATGAGGCAGTGAAAGGTCAGAGGGTGCCTGGAGTGTGGAAAAGCTGAATTCCTCCTCACCAAAGCAAATAAATATCCCCTGTGAGCAGGGCAGGGATCTCTCTGGCTGAAATCTGAGTGATTTTCCTGCCTCTGAGCTCAGCCCAGGGCTTGGCTGGGCTCTCCCATCGCCTGCCTGGGGTCACAGCACCCCAAAAGGACAGTGGGTGCCCAGGGACATCACCCAGCCCTATGGGACAAACCAGTCCCAGCCCTTCCCCGGGTGTGAGGCTGCATTTGGTTCCATTCCTAAAAATATTCCTGAACCCTCGAGTGGAAACCGGGTGGCTCGGATTTGAAAATCAAAATGGGAACAGCTGAGCTGCATCCCATCGTGTTTTCTCACCTCCTCTCCTTTTTCTCTTCACTTCTTCCAGATCGGGGAGAGGGTGGCAAAGGAGTGACCGAAAATGTAGAGAAACGAGGCAAGGAAACATTTTCCTCCTGTGTATTTCTTTCTTTATTTGAGAGAAGAGAAAGTTTTTATAAGCACAGACATTTATTTTATTAGAAAAAGAGATTTTAAAACAATTTTGGGTTTTTTTTAAATCCTATTGAAAGAGGATTGTATGGGATAGGACATTTTGGTCAGTTCCTGTCCCCTCCAGGCCTTGTAGAGAAGCCAAATGCACCCAGGCTCTGTCCAGAAAACCATTTTCCCTCTCTTTTACTCTTTAATGGAGAAACTGAGGCAACAGACAGAATTTCCCCAGTTTTGGGGTGCCCAGGTCACCTCAGGGCTGGTTTCCAGAGCAGCTTTGGTGTGAATTTTGGGTTATAAATCCCAATCCTGGAGCTGCTGCAATGGAGCTGCAGGTGCAGAGGGGCCACAAGAGGAGATAAAAGTGAGATCAAAGTGAGATCAAAGTGAGATCATTGCCCCTGCCAGGCTCCTGAGCCTCTGCTGCTCCCCCAAACCTTCCCCACCTGCCCTGCCCTGTGCCTGCAGCCCCTGGAGCCTCCGGGATGGGAGAGGCAGAAACTCCATGAGACAAATTCCCTGAGACCACCCTTTACTGTCAGAACCAGGAGCTGAACTGGGCTGGGGAGTCAGCAGGAGGTGAATCCTTCCTATTGCTCCTCACCCAGCTAGGAATTGCCAGGAATTGTCTGGAATTACAGTGGAGGTGGGAGCAGGAAGGGGCAAATCCAGACCCTTAAAATATTCCCGCTGCAAATGAACACGTGCTTTAAGCCTGTGATTCTGCAAACGTGGATCAGGCATTAATATTTGGAAAACTGCATTGAAATCTGCCACTGGTGTTTTATTCCTCAGGAGCCTGTGAAATCTGTGCCACATCCATGGAGGGGCAGCAGCTGGAGGATCTGCCTGGGCTGGGAGAAGATTTCAGCTCCTGCTTCCTGAGCCCAAAGTGAGTCCCACACTGACTGCAGCCCTTCAATCCCCTGCCCAGTTTTGAACCCATCTGGCCCCAAGCAAAAATAATTCCATGGGAATGAGGTGAGAATGGATCCCTGTGGGCTCCAGGAAGGGAACTGGGGGTAGGGGATGGGATTTTTCCAAGCCCAATGATGGGTCTGGCAGGGAACAACTGGCCCTGCATAAAGTCCTGTCCCCCATTCCCAGCTCCATCCAAGCAGTTCTTGGATATGGGGGAAAGGGGATGTGGCCCTTGGTGATGCTCAGCCCCCAACTGGAAGCTTTGCTGGGAACCCCTGGGTGGGATTTTTGTCCTCCCCACTGCCCCATGTGCTTTCCCCAGGCCCAAATTCCACATCAGGCTCTGATCTCCTGCCCTCCTGCATCTCTTGGCCAAACACCCCGAGCTTGGAGCAGCCTGGAGGGGGGAGCACAGAGAGAAGAGCTCCGTGCTGCTGGCACGGCCAGCTCGTTCTGCCCCTTGTTCCTGGACACTGCAGCTGCTCCCAGGCCCAATGGGCTGCACTTCCAGTGCCAGTTTCCTGGGAAAACAGCTCCCAGCCATGCCAAACGTTCAACTTTCAGAACAAGCACAACTGCACCCAAACCCATCCTGCACATCATGTTTTTGTGGAGCCTCTAACCTCTGCTGCCATTTGGCTCTGGAGCCCAAAGTGGGGGTTCAGGAGCTGCAGGTTGCAAACTGTGCCAGGGATGCAGCAGGATGGAATTTTGGAATTACAGTGCTGGCAGCGAGACCTCCAGCTGGAGTTTTTTATGTTCATTTATCCTTGTTTTGCAGCCAGGATGTGCCAAAAGCTGCATTTGTGGACGGGGCCAAGCCAGTGCCAGGTTGTGCCTGTTGCTCCCACCTGCCCTGGTGCTTCCAGACCTGGAGTCAGATCCTTTATTTTCAGCTCCACCATTCCTTCCTGTCGGAGCACTCTTGCATAATGAAGAGGTGAAGCTGGCAGGATGCATGCAGCTAATACAGATATGATTAATTTTCATCCCTCTGTTTGATTTGGAAGGTTGTCCTTCCCGAGGCAGAAGGCTCCATCCCAGATGGATGGAGAGCTGCCAGCCGGACACGTCTTGGAGGGACAGAGGGACAAGACAAGGGAAAGTTGAGTGCTTTGGAAAAGTGACCTTTCTTGGTAACTAATTTGTCACTTCCCAGCACCATCTGCTGACTCGTCAGCTGCATCCATCATAACAATGCAAAGAAAAGGACTGGAAAAGTCAATTAAAATGGGAATGGGATGGAGTTTGTGCAGATTGTTTAGGGAAGGGAGGGGAAAACCCCACATTGTGTGGGTGACATCCTTTCCATCACCCCCAGCCACATTCCCAGGGAGGTTTCCAGGGAGCAAAGCTGTGCTGGAGTCTTTGGGAGCTTTCCCAGGGGTGATAAACTGGGGAGGATGCCCAGGGATCCGGGAAGCACCTGAGTGCTGGACACGAGGTTTTTCAGGAGGGCTCTGTCCCAAATCGAGCGTTATTGACGGCTGGGACAGCAGCAGGTCCCTGGTGACACCTGGTGTGCCCGTGTCCTATTGACTGGCTGCGATGGGGCCAGGTGACAAATGGCATTCCCAGGTGACAAATGGCATTCCCAGGCGACAATGCCATTCCCGGGCTGGGCAATGGCTGTTCCCGATATCCCTCCCCAGCCAGGCAGGAACGCTGCTGCTCCCTCTCTCCCAGCTCACAGATCCCGTTGGATGCAGGATTTATTTTATGGCTTCCCAACTCGTTTTTCCCTCCTGCCCCTCGCCTGGCTGCTCCCAGCCTCCCTCAGGAGCAGCACCGGGATGTGCCTGGCCTGATCCCAAACCCTCTGGCATCAGCTCCCGGGGATGAGTTCTTGCACAATTCCCTCCCTCTCTCAACACCTCGTTTGTCTGGAGAGGGATGACAGTGCAGGGTTTGTGTTCCCGAGGGGGATCAGTGTGCCAGTGAGGATCAGTGAGGATGGGAGAAGGGGCCACTTGAAGACTCCAAGTGACAATTTTGATATTACTGTGATTTGCAATTACAGTAGAAATATAATTAACACAGGTGTCACTTTAGTGATGGGACAATCACATCCTAAAAACCTTGTCCTGCAGGCTTAGGATGTAAAAACACAAGCCAGGGGAGAGGAATTTTTCTATCACAGAGATGAGGAAACTGAGGCAGCAGCAGATCTGCCTCAGCTGTGGGACCACAGGGAGCAGCCAAAGAACCTGGGGAGGGAGCAGTGGGGATCTGCCTGGAAACGAGAAACTCAGAACACTCCAGTGCAGATAACAACATTCCCTGCCTGGCAAAGCTGTTTCCATGCAGGCCAGGCAGCTGGACAGGGCCACAGGTGAGTGATGCAGTGCCTGGGTGGGTTTATAAAGGGAGGGGAACCAGCAGGAGCATCCAGGTGTGACAGGAGAGAGAAGAGCTCCGACCTGCAGTGTCCTGTGCCTGCACTCCCAGGTAGGTCTTGGCACCTCTTGCCCACAGCAGAGCCAGCTCAGAGGAGGAGGAGGGAACAAAATCGATGCTGAAACGAGGGGGAAGATGTTTTTTGCTCATCCCCATCTGGGGAGCATTGATTCCAGCAGCTCCTGCTCCTGTGGGAACCCGGCAGAGCTGTGGGGAGCCCCGGTCCCCGCTGTGCTCGGGGAGCTGCTCTGAGCGGGCAGAAAAACCACACTCAGACAGGTCCTAGTGCCAGGAATGGTTGGAATTTTTGGGAGACAGCTCGGCAGGTGAATGTCCTGTCCTGTCACTGTGCCAGCTGCCCACCCCTGCTGCCCCCACACTGGCACTTGACTGGGTTTTGGGGGGTGAGCAGAACTGTCCCAGCCCCGTGTGCCCACCGTGCTGATGCTGAACTCGGGTCCTCCTGCTTTTTTCTTTTCCCTTTGGAGCTGGGAAGCAAATCCACCAAGAGCTCTCTGCCTGGAGAGGTGCTGAGCTGGAATACAGGTCCTGCCTGCCAAGCAGGGCAGGGCTTTCAGCAGGGATATTTCTGAGTGGAGAAGCCTGTGTGGGTTTTTTTTTTTTTCTGGGAAAAGAGGGAGAGAATCAATTCCCAAAGGGATTTGCCAAGAAGAGATGAAGGAGGTGACTGGGTTTATTTTCTTTGTATTCAGCAGAATTTTATTTATTTATTTGCTGCAGTGATAGAACAAATGAAAAAGCACCAAAGATTGATGGTGCTGAGGTTGCATTGCAAGGGGAGAGCCTGAGAATTCCTGCCTGGATCCCTGCAGGAAACAGGGCTGGGACACTCTGGGATGTCCCAGGGCAGGAGGTGGCTCTGGTGGCCCAGTCTGGGTGGGCAGGGGGAGATGGCAGTGGTGCAGTGGCCAGGGAAGGGAGGGAGGGGAGAGGATGTGACTGACAGGTGCTATGGAAAGGGAATATTTATTAACTTCCACTGGCCCTCAGTTCAATACCAGCTGATACTTATGGGAAATCTAATTCAGGAGTCAAATCTGACCTAACAATGTCTTCTCAATAATGTCCAAACCAAGAGGTTGCTAAAACTAATTAAGGATCAGGCTCCAATCAGGTGGAGAAGTTAAGCTGTAGGACTGGACTTCATTAACTCTGTCCAGAGAGAATATTTTAATATTTAAAGAGAACATTCAATGTTTACATAAGTCCTTTCCTGACGTGAAGTCACAGTTAGATCACGTCAGAGGTGGTTTTCAAAGCCCTTTATTCCAGGCTCAGACAGAGCCAGGCTGGAAAATGTCTTTCCCATCTCCCCTGCACTCAATGAGGCTTCTTAAAAGATCCAGTCCATCCAGGAAGGTTTCCAGTGGTGAGGAAAATCAAAACAAAAGTTAACAAAACCTGTGAAGGTTTTTCTCTTTGCAGCATCTCAGTCTCCTGTGCTGACACTGGGATTGATGGGTTTGCTCTGGATGTGTTCAGGTCTTAAACCAGCACAGCAGCAGGGCTGGGAGAACTCAGGGAGGCTCGAGCAGTCCTGAAGGGCTGGGCTTGAAATCTCTGGAGGTGTTGCTCAAGAACAAATCTGTTTACACAAACAGCTTTGAGAAGAGAATTGTCAGTCAAGGCACTTCTATTCTCAGCTCAGGAGCAACTGGAAGAGTAAATATCCCTCTGGTGGGCTGGGGCTGAGCTGGATTGCAGCTGGTGCAGAGCCAAAGGCGTTTTTTGTCAAACCTCCCTCCCCACTCTTGCCCTGGTGTCTCCTTTCAGTGTTGTCCAGGCTCTCAGGATGGTTTCGAGGAAGGTGGTGGCCAGTTTGCTGCTGGTGTCCCTGCTGTCCGTGCTGGCTGAGCAGACCCAAGGCTTCATGCCCTTTTTCACCCAGAGTGACTTCCAGAAAATGCAGGTAACCCCTCTGGAATGAATAAACCAGGAAAGGTTTCCCTCACCCTCATCCCCCAAAGTGCCAGTGCACATTATCAACAGCAGACACTGTGATAATCCACGGCTTTGGGGGCAAGCACAGGGAATTTTTAAGGTGTGAGATAGAAAGAAAAAGCCTGGACCCCTCTACCAAAGGTGTGCCACACCTGTGGGGGTGTCACCTGCAGTCCCTGCGGGTCCTTTCCCTTTCCTCGGTGCTGGAATTCTTCCAGAGCAGCTGCAGCCTCCCATCAGCTCAGTGATGGCTCTTTTGTTGTAACAAATAATTAACCATCCCCCGGCTGATTGTCACCTCTGGGACGTGCTGAGAGAACGTTTTTGCTTTTGAAGTGAAACAAATAGCGCTGAAAGGTGTCAGGCAGGCTCAGAGACGGCAGCTTCTGAAACACAGCCCCGGTGAGCTTCCCCCGCACTGCCGAGCCCCTGGATGCCGGGAGAAATCCCATTTCCAACACCCATCCCTGGGTAACAGTTGCTTTTTGTGGGGAGCACAGGCACCCTTCAATGCTCTTGAGGAGGATGGGGACCCACATGGGCTGTGTTTGTACCCCACAGCCCTTGTAGCTCCGTGTCTGCCAGGGATTGGGGTTTTTTGGATGAGCAAAGGGAAAATCTGTCCCCCAAAGGCTGTCCCTGCTCCTGCTGTGCTCACACGCCGGACACTGAGCATGACCTGGGCCATATTTGACGTGTCCTGCTGCATCTGCCACATTCCAAAGTTTTTTTTTCCAGAGGGTCCTGAAGGCAACTTTAGCCTTATAAATGTGAAAGGGCTGACGTTACAGCCCTGCAGAAAAGCTGGGAAAACGTGACCTCTGCACAGGGCTTTGAGCACCATTTCCTCACAGTGCCCCAGAACAGAGCCAGGCCAAGTTGTGTGGGAAGCTGGGTGAGGTGCCAGTGCTGCCAGCTCCCATGTCCTGCTGACAGGATTCCCCCACCACACGTGGGTCCTGTTTACTGCAGACCTTCACACCCTACCCGGTAACCTGTAACCTGACCTTGCCCCCAGCACTGCTGGGTTTCAGTCCCCAGAGGCCACTCGGGGCACAGTTGATGTGACCTTTCCAGGAGGATTCCACCATCCCTCAGTGCCCAAAGGCCACTCACAGGGCACAGCTGATGCCAGGAGGATTCCCCCATCCCCTGGTTCTGTGGGTTCCTGGCTGTAGGGACAGCACAGAGTGGGTTTGCTGCTGATCCCAGCATCACCAACTCCCCCCTCTGCTCTCTGTCCCAAAGCTGCAGGAAAGGGAGAGGAACAAGGCAGGGCAGAAGAAATCCCTGAGCTCGCTGCAGCAGCTGGAGGAGGAAGGTTTCTCTGAGCACTCTGGTGTGGATGTCAACACAGCCCAGACCCTCCAGGTATGTGGAGCCATTTGACTCTGAGAAGCCCACGAGGACATGCAGGGGAGTCCAAGAGATGTCCTCTGCCAGCCTGTCTGCTTACATCAGACACAAGTTTTAGCTCCACCTCACAAATTATCTTGGTTGTTCAGCAGCCAGGTCATCCCTGAGACACAACTGTTTCTCCCTGAGGAAGATGGGAACAGCTCGAGGTGTCTTTGCCAGGCAGGAACTCCCAGTTCTGCTTCAGCTCCTGCCCGGTGTCACCTCTGACCCCACAGTTCTCTGCACTGGCGAGGCCTTATTTAAAAGCTTGGGCCCAAAGTCTGTATAGAGAGCAGAAAATGGGCAATTTTAGGGATTGAAGTGCCAGGCTAAGCCCTCAAAGACAGACTTACCTGGTGAGCCAAGTCTGAAAACTGTGTTTTTACACTTGAGCACAGGGAACTTTTGCCTGTGTGGGCAGCCACTCCTGCAGGGAGCTTGGCCGTTCTCTGCCAGCAAAATGAAGGTGCAGGTACCCCCAAACAGGGACAGACCCAGTGGGACAAGCAGCAGGACCAACCAGGCTGGAATTTAGCCAAGGCACAGCTTAATGTGCAGCTCCTCCCGCACTCGCTATGCACCAGCACTGGGTTTAAACAGGATTTAAACAGCAAAAAGTTCAAAGTGTGAAATACCCAGCACATCCCCACAGCTGACCAGCACCAGAACAGAGCTCTTTGCTTTAGGCACAGCTGGCTCTGAGCCCAGCAGGCTGGAGCAGGACCACAGCTCGTCCTCAGCTGCTGCTGGGGCAGGAGCTCTGCAGGCTCAGGCTGGAAGGGTTGATGTGCCACACAGTGGAGGATTAGAAGGTTCAGAAATTATTTTCTTCGCAGTCCCTGCTGCCAGGAGGTGCCTTTATCTGGATTTCTGAGCCAGCCCACGCGTTATGCAACAGCACTCTGAACAACTCAAGAGTGTGGTGCCTTCAAAATGTTGCTTTTCCCTATATGAGGATCATCCTCTTCCCTCCAAATCCACCCTAAACCCTCCACCAGCTCGATCCAAGGGCATCAAAGCACCCCAGCCTCCCTCCCTCTGCTCCCCTCACCTTTTCGTTCTGACTTCTCTGGTTTCCTCCACAGCAGGCCCTTCCTGTCAGAGCTTGGCTCACCCCAAGGCAGCTGGAAAAATACCAAGATGTCCTGGAGAAACTGCTGGCAGAGCTGTTACAGGACACCCCAGACGGTACTGTCAGAGGGTTGATTTCTGCCTTGGGAATTCTGCCTTTCCTTCTTCTCACTAGCTCATCAGCTTGGAGATATTTATATTCCCCAGAAGGGTTTTTGTGTCATGCTTGCTCACTTTGTGGAGCCCTCAGATCCCAGCCTCTCCTGTGTGCACCCTTCTGGGGAGTTTATTCCCTCCTAAGGTGCTGCCTGTGCCCCAGAGCTGATATAGAGTGGCAGCAGCAGCACAACCCTTCCCAGCAGCTCTGTTTGCCACCTCCCTGCTCCTCCTCCTCCTCCCAAAAAGTCCCCAGTCTCCAGGGAACAATTTCCAGCAGAGCTCATAACAGCAGCTGTACCTGGGAGGCAGCTCAGCACGTGCAGCCAGCTTGGAACACCTCGCTGCCTGCACGGGGGCTTAACACTGACACTTAATTACACTCCAATTTGCTGCAAATCCTCCTTTTCCTCTGGGAAATGGTGTGTGGGAATTGCAGCAGCAAATATCCAGGGGCAGGCTGTTGTGCAGCTCTTCCTGCCTGCAGGTTGAGGGGTGGTGGGATGGGGCTGTGCCTGCACCTTTGCCTTTTCTGGGATGTTTAAGGTCAGGAAAGGGGGTCCTGCTCTCCCTGTGGAGATTGCAATCCCTGTGGGATTTCTCTGCTCTGTCTGTGCCGATCCCGTTTTGCCTCTGAGCTTTCAGCTGGGGAGCTGAGGAGGAGGAAGCAACACATAAAGCTCTAGAAAGACTGAATGCCAGATTTAAGGACACTTGTGCTTTTCTCTCTTTTCTGTTTAGCTGACTGATATCTGTAGGATCAGAAGAGAAAGCGCTGAAAGACTCCACTTATGTAAACGAAATCTGTGAGAGAGATTAACAAAATTTGAGGTGAGATAATAAATGTGCAGTGTAATTAAAAGGAGGATTTGTGTCTTCTGTCCTGCGAGCCTCTCAAACAGATGGGGAGTGCCCAGCGTGGGAAAGAAGAGAGAGGGAGGCTCCAGATTCTGGAGAACATCCCTGTTTTCCTGAGCATTGCTCTGGAGAGTCCTGGGAGGAGCTGAGGGAGCTGGGAAAGGGGCTCAGCCTGGAGAAAAGGAGGATCAGGGGGAATTTGTGGCTCTGCACAACTCCCTGACAGGAGGGGACAGCCGGGGGGGTCGGGCTCTGCTCCAGGGAACAGGGACAGGAGGAGAGGGAACGGCCTCAGGCTGGGCCAGGGCAGGCTCAGGGTGGATATCAGCAGGAATTTCTCCATGGAAAGGGTGCTCAGGCCTTGGCAGGGGCTGCCCAGGGAGGTTTGGAGCACCCATCCCTGGGGGTGTCACCTGGACGTGACACTCAGTGCTCTGGGCTGGGGACAAGGTGGAGATTTGGCACAGCTTGGAGTCAATGATCCTGAAGGGCTTTTCCAACCTCAAGGATTCTGTGATTCTGTGAAAGTATGTGGCAAAGCCCAAGGAATCAATCTTTGAGGAGTATTAAGTCGTAGCCCTCCCTTTTGGCAATGAGGGAAACCCAGGCAAACCTTTTCCAGATCTCCTGGCCAAACTGGTGACACGAGGGGGGACCTGGGTGTCCCTAACCCAGCTACCTGCTCCAGGAGGGTTCTCTGGCACATTCCCACACTGCTGGAGAACGCAGGAGCCCTGATGGGCAGCCCCTCCCTGTGCCCAAACCCTTCCTATCAGCCTGGTGCTATAAATCCACCAGCATGGGGAGGAACAGCTGTGCCAGGCACAGTGTGAGGGAACAGCACTCTGCCCTTTCTCCTGCCTCTCAAACACACCCCGAGGTGAAATCCTAATTCCACTTGAACATCCTGCTCTCCATTTCCATACCTTTGGCTTATCTGAGAGCTACTCCTCTCTGCTGGCAGCAGGAAATCCAACATATGTAAAGTACGGATGGATGAGATCAATGGCATGTACGTGAATATATCCAATTCCAATCCAATTTTATCCTCCCAAGCTAACAGGAGTTCTGTTCTCACTGAGCTCATTCCAAGAGCTCTGTTTGTGCTGGAACAACACCCCTCGGAGCACTCTGCCGTAAGCAGCCCTCGGGAGAGGAGAGAGCTCCCAATGGATAATGGAACAGGCAGCGTGCACTGGATTACAGCTCTAATGTTTGATCCAAAGGCACGCTCCTTGTCCAGGGACTGATCAGCTCCAGGAAGCTCTCCCAGTACTGCTGAGGCAGTGTGAGCTGTGGAAGCTGTGTAATGACTCTGAGTGGGAGGGAGATGGGAAATAGCACATTCCATTAGGCTGGGAGTGAGAGCAGTCTGGGCTGCAGGAGCTCCATCTGCAGAGGGTGATATCCATGGAAGAGCTGGCATGGGGATCCCAGGAGGTGCCAAATTTGCACCAGTGTGCAGTGAGGTCAGGGTCTTGTTCACTTCAGAGGGCACCTCTTGCCTTGTTACTCCAGAGACACCCAACCCTTTACTCCAGGCTTGATTTTGCCACATGAAAACAAAGGAGAATTCTCCCTCGAGGGGCAAACTGCTCCCAAAGCCCCTCCATAAGCTCCACTGTGGGTCAGAGCTGTCCCTTCAGTGTGCCCTTTTCCCAGCTCCTTCACTCCCATCGTTCTCCAGGCTAACACCTCTCCTGTGCCATCCAGGAAGGAAAGTTTTCCAGTGATGGAAAGAAGGAAAGTGAACATGAGCCTCTTGGATTTGCTTCCTGGACCATTTCCCACCGGGGTGATGGTGGGGCTGACGCTGTGGAAAATTCCAGAGGGAAAAATTCACCAGTAGGACTCTGCTCTTGTCCTTGGACCCAGACAAGCTGCATCAGCAAGGGCCAGCTTTGACCCCAGCCATGGATTCTGCCAGTGGCTCTTCTCAGTTGTCCCAGTTATAAAAGAGCTCGGGATGTAATGGCTCGTTATGACAGAGACCACAGGAATTCCTGTCCTGTCCTGCAGCACCAATTATGGTGTCCAAACAGCCACCAAAGCACACCTTCAGCCTTTGGGAGTAAATTCCTTCCACCCTCAGAGGCCTGAGCAGGAGAAGCAGAAACATTTCCACTGGAAAAAGATGGAGGGACCCCAACCAGGCTGTCAGGGCTCTGGCTTTGGGCAAGAGGGAAGTGGTTTCCAGGTTTCAGGACAGATCCCTGAAGTTTTCCCCCTGCCCTGGAAAATGCTTTGGCAGCCAGCAGCACCCAGGTCACACCTGTGCAGGCAGGAAGAATCTGCTGCTCCAGAAACCAAACAAGAATTCCATGGTGGGATGAGCAGCCCAATAGCTGGGGGAAAGAGGCAGGGAAAGAGGAGGGAAGGGCTCTGACTTCCCAAGGTACTGAGCAGGCCCAGGATAGGCAGGATGAGGGCTCTTGGGTCACAGCTGTGCCGTGGCTGTGAGTGACAGGGTGACAAACGGACACAGTTGACTGACGCTTCCCTGAGTGCCATGTGCTGTCACCCAAAATCCACGGGTAAGGAGGTGGGTACGGAGTGTGGGGTTCCAGCAGCCCATCAGCCAGCACGGGAAGGGTTCAGCAGCAGGGTTTGGGTGCAGCCATTCCCTGCTCCAGCACGGATCCATTCCCAGGGCTCTGCTCACACCAGCCCTGTCCCCAGGCTGCCAGAAGGGGAGCAGCCGGCTCGGCGCGTCTGCTCCTCTGGCACGGGAGCCGCTGCCAGCAGCTCTGAGGCAGCTTCTGGGCTCGCAGGGAAGGTGGAGGCTGTCCCTCCGTGCTGTCCCAGCTTCCCACAGCCAGCTCCGGCTGCTTCCAGCCAAGAAACGCTTTCTGCCGAGCCCATCTGCAGCCTCGGCAGCGCTCGGTGCTCCCAGAGCCACGAGGATGATGAAGGGGCTGCAAAAATAGAAAATCCACTGTCAGATTCAGCATTGGCACTGTGGGCAGGGGATGGGAACAAAGATTGCCCGTGGGGATAGAGGGTCTGACACGTCTGTTCCTGCTGCTTTCCCTGTGGGGTCCAGATGCCTTCCAGGGAAGGCACGGGTTCTCCCAAGGGGAGGAAGGGAAAGGGCTCACGGATTTCAATCCACAAAGGATAGAATAACCTGATCCTGCTGAGCTTTGGTGCTGCCAACCTCCTTCTGAGGAGGAATCACAGCTTTTTCCCCCATCCTCCAGTTATCCAACACCAATCTCATGTCCTCCCCTCCAAAGATTGTGCAATGAAGCTGCTGGGCCTGGGGTAATTCCCCTGATGGACAGATTCACAAGTTGAAAGGATGGGTTTGGGCTTTTTTGCTGTTTTCTCCAGAACAAGGTGAGTTCATCTAATTCCCAGGTTTGCATCAGCTCAGCCAGCACGCATCTGCATGTCCAGGCAGAGCTTCTGCAAAGTGAGAGCTGTGAGCTCACAGGATCCGTGTGAGAGGAGCAAATTGGAATTTTTTATTTACATTAGACCCTTCTCCACATCATGAGCTGGCAGTGGAGCACAGAGGAGGCTCAGCTTAGCGCCTTCACACTTCCCAGCACAGCTGAGTTTGCTCTTTTAATGGGCTCCCTGGCCTCTGCTGAGGATGTATTTGCTGCTGCCAACCTGACAAACAAATCTCAGCATCTTGTTGCTGCTTTCTTGGATAAATTGGGAAAAGTGAGGTGTGCTTTGGGGACCTGCTAAGGAAGAGGGATCCTGAAAGAAGGATTAGTGACAGGACAAGAGGATATATCCTCTAGCTGTGCATGGAGGGGGTCAGATTGGACATCTGCAGGAATTTCTCCATGGAAAGGGTTGTTAAACATTGCAAGGGGCTGCTCAGAGAGGTTTGGAGTCCCCATCCCTCAGTGTCCAAGGACGATGACACGGCACTCAGGGATCAGTCACGTTGGACTCGATGGTGTTGGAGGGATTTTCCATCCTCTTTGACTTTGGAATTCTGTGATTTATGTCAGGAAAGCACAGCTCAGCTCTTCTAGCCTCATGCTCCTCTGGAGCCTCGCTCTCCCTACAGGCGCCATTCCCAAGGGATCACGGTGTGTCCCCCACCCCAATGTCCCACATCAATCACCCTGGTGTCACCCATCCATCACCCCGGTGTCCCACATCCATCACCGAACCCGTGGCACACAGCCAGCCCTCAGCACCTTCAGCACCGCTGTTCCATTACCTTTAATTAAATTCCGACATTACACCACCGTATTTCAGCCGCTTTCATCGCTTTCTTTAGCGGCGGCGGCAGCAAAAAGCAATTACTGTTCATCACAGCTGTGCCAAAATAAATTTACAAGTCACTGCTTGGGTTTGCTGTTTTAAGTGTGGGGTGTGGAGGGACCCCCCTTCCCGGGAAATATTTCATGGGTCTGGATCCTGGTCCTGCCTGAGGTTCTGGCAGAGCTCAGCAACTGAGCAGCAATGACGGAAATGCGTGTGGGGGTGGCAAGTGGCAGGGAAAGGGATGTTTTTTTTGGGAAAATGGCCCTCAAAGTGTCAGAACATCAGAGTGAGTGAGGCGGGAGCTGCTCCAGGAGCATCCCCACACAGCAATGGGGGCAACTCATCATCGATACCCGCTCGTTCCGCAAATTTCGCCTTTTGCTTTCCCTATTTCTCCCCCTTTTTCCCGGTCCTGAGGCAGCGGCAGCTCCCGCTCCGCGCTGCTCCCTCAGGACACGGCAGGACCGGGAGCCCGCACCGTCCTTGACCTTCTCAACATGGCGCCCGCCCCCGCGCCCTTTCTCCGCACACCCCGTGCCCTCCCCAACATGGCGGCACCAGGGGCGCGCGGGGCCCCTCCCAAGATGGCGGCGTCGCTTCCCGCCCGCGGGGCGCTTCCGGCGGGGCCTGGCGCGGCCATGGCGGAGCTGACGGACGCGGAGCTCCGCAAGGAGCTGCTGGCGCTCGGCTACCGCCCGGGGCCCATCACCGCCACCACCCGCAAGGTTTACATCAAGAAGCTGGGCTGCCTGCGGGCCGAGGTGGCGGCGGCCCGGCGCAGCGGCCGCACCGCGCCGCCCAGCCCGGGCCGCTCCTCCGCAGGGCCGCCGCAGGCCTCGCCCTCGCGGCAGCGCTCCGGCTTCACCGGCGGGGCCGCCCGTGAGAGTGAGGAGGAGGACGAGGAGGAGGAAGAGGAGGAGGAAGTTGGGCGGCCGCCCGCGTCCCGCTGGGGGACGTCGGGAGAGAGCGGCGGGCAGACCTGGGGGGACCCTCGGGGGTCCCCGCCGGGCCGGGGCGGAGGCCTCAGGGCTGAGGGCGGCCTGTCCCGGGACAGCTTCGGGAGGCTGAGCCCTTCGGAGCAGTGGGGGACGACTGTAGAGAGAGGTGGCGGTGGGCTGGGGCCATCCCTGGCTGGGCACGGCGGGTTCAGTTCCCCTTCGCAGTGGGACACGTCCATAGAGAGGAGCGGGGGCCTGGGGGTGGACAGGGCCGGGGAGCTGAGCTCTGCGTCCCATTGGGACACATCCAGAGATGTCGCAGAGCACGGCCGGGGGCTCAGCCAGGGCCTGGGGGCGACCCTGGATGGCTTTCGGGGCTCCTCACTGCAGTGGGGCGCCTCAGAGAGGAGCGGGGGGTTCAGCAGTGGCCTGAGACCCACCCTGGACAGGTTTCGGGGCTCAAACTCTGCATCCCAGTGGAGCTCCTCAGCAGAGAGGAGTGGGGGGCTCGGCAGCCGGGCTGGCTCGGGCTTGGATGGGCTGGGGGGGCTGAGCTCCACACCCTACTGGGGCTCCTCGGCAGCCTCCAAACCCCTTCCCAGCGAGGAGAGGTCCAGGAGCCATTGGGGGACTTCAGGAGGAGGAATTGGGGTGCAGAGCTCCCGGGCTGCCTGGGACACGGCAGGGGAGAGGAAGGGGCTCTCCTCCAGCACCTGGTGGAGACGGGAGAGCGAGGTGACCCCCAGCACCCAGTGGGGCTCCTCGGCGGCCCCCGGGAGGTTCAGCAGCTTTTTCAGGAGAGGGAAGGAAGACCTGGCTTCCAGCGTTGGGAAGGAGGCAGAGAGGGATGCGGGCAGCCGGGCTGGGGGGCTGATCCGGCGCTTCCCGTGGCGAGCAGCCGGCGATGGGGGGCAGGGAGTGACCCCACGCACGGCCCTGCTGCGCTCAGCGCCCAGGCAGCAGCCGGAGGGGAAGAGGAAAGGCCTGGAGTATTGCCTGTCCCAGTTCCTGTGCCTCGCCAGCCTCGTGCTGCTCCTGATTTTTCTGGGCATCCTCGCGGTGAAGATGGTTGGGTCAGGCTGGCTGGACGGGACAGAGGAGAGATGTACGTGCACTGGTTTAATTCTTATTTCAACTTTATTCCTCACCTGTTGTCCTGCTTTCCCTTTATTGCTTCCATCCCCATCACATGTATCATCCTCATTGCCATAACCTGACACCTCTGTTTCTGTCCCTTTTCCCATCTCCCCTTTTCTATGGGAAACCATGTTAGTCATGGGAAGCAAATCAAAAAGTTTGCTTTTCCCAAACGAGTTTGGCCTTCAGTCCCTCAGACTGTGGAGTGCCATTCCTGCTGGGCCAAGGATGGATTTTATGGATGCCTGCTGGGCCAAGGATGGATTTTATGGTGTGACACAATGTCTGTGTAGTACTTGAGGTTTATTTTTGATGTTCCCTCTGCCAGCACGGCCTGTCCCAGCCTTTTTTCTTCCCAAGGGAGAAGTGCAGCAGATCAATTCAGCACTTCAGGTGTGGCAGAGTGTGTCTCTCTCTTGAGTGAGAAATTAAAAGGGGTTTCCCCAGAAGCTGGTTTTTAAAACAGAGTTCCCCAGCTGGAAAAGGGGATATTTCAGGCTTTGAGCTGAGCAAAGAAAGGTTTGGGGGCTCTTTTGGGAAGGTGCTGCTCCTGAGCCTGGGCACACTGTGCCCTTGGTGTGGGCTGGGGAAGCTGCTGCATTCCCAAAGCCAGGATAAAACTGCCCATTGTCACTGGGTTGTCCTGTTCCAGCTGTGACAGGAGTTCTGGAGGCAGGAATGCTGCCCAGGTGAGAATTGTGCCAGCCCTGGGGCAGTGCAGGGAGCTGGGATGGCTGCAGGTGCCAGGAGCTGTTCAAGCCCTGCAGAGCCCAGGCTGCAGTCACCCCTCCAGGAGGGTTCGTTTCCCTCCCTGGCTGTGCTGGGATATTTCAGGTGACCCTGGTGGGCAGCAAGAGGCAGCACTGGAGTGTAAAGATCAGCCTGAAGCTTCTCCTCAAACAGGAGCTGCTAAAAGAGTTTTCAGTCCCCAGCTGAAGACATTCTTCAGCTCCATCCCTGGTGTGTTTTTCCTCAGGGCTGCTCCCAAAGCAGCTCCTGGAGGGGCTGTTTGCATCTCAAGGTGCTGCCAGGGGGAGATGAGCAATAGCAGAACCAGGCTTTAAGTTGAGCCTGCTTTTAAAAAGATAATTATTTTCTTGATCAAAGCTCTTGTTTGCAGCCAGCTAACTCACCCTCTTCTCTTTCCTAGTTAATCTCTTGCCTGTGGATTGTGACAAAAGCACGGATGATGTAAGCATTTATTTATTTATCCTCAATCTTGTGAGCTCTCACAGAACAGTGATTATTCCAGGTATTCAATTCCACCCATAACAGTATCACTGTAAAATGATTAGTTATATCGTTTTACAGAAAAATTGGGACTTGATGAGTTGGAATTAATGGGCCAGATTAAGTTAGGAGTGTGTATGAGACTCTGAAAGATAAAAATTTAAATTCCCAATTATGTGAATCAATTTATTTTTAACAGTTGTACCAGCAGTGGTATTGGTTTGCAATAAAGCTGTTTTCAGCTTTAACAGTACAAGATGTAATCCAGCTAATTCCCTGAGCTCCACTGTGCCTGCACAGCCCTGCTCCCTGTCAGGATGGATTTTTGGAAAAGCTGGGGCTGCCCCATCCTGGAAGTTGCCAAGGCTGGGTTGGATAGTGGATAAAATGCAATCTGGGATAGTGGGAGGTGTCCCTGCCCATGGGATTAGATGATCCCTTCCAAACCAAACCATTCCAGGATTCCATGTGCTGGTTTGGATGGGATTTTGGGAATAATTCCTTCCCTGTGAGTGTGGGGAGGGGCTGGGATGGAATTCCCAGAAAATCTGTCTGTCCCATCCCTGGAAGTGCCCAAGACCAGGTTGGACAGGGCTTGGAGCATCCTGAGATAGGGGAAGGTGTCAGGGGTGGAGCTGGGTGAGCTTTAAAAGTCCTTTCCAACCCAAACATTCCATGAGGAGGAGGAGGGAGAAGATTTCCTGTTGGATTCTGAGTTCTGCTGTGCTGGGCAGATCTGGAGGTGATGCATCCATCTGTGGTGGGTCTGAGGCTGGTGCTGCAGCCTGGGCTGTGGGTTGGTGGCACTTTATAGAATCCCAGAATCCCAGACTGGTTTGGGTTGGAAGGAACCTTAAAACTCACCCAGTTCCTGTGGGCAGGGACTTCCAGAAAATGCTCGGGGTCACTTATGCCTGGGATGTTCCTCTGCTCAGGAGATTTGGTTGGAGCTGGGGGTGCTGTGGGTGTCCCCATGCCACTGTTGATGTGTGTCCCTGTCCCTGTTTGTGCCCTGCAGTTCTGCCAGGCCAAGCACAAGGACGTGACCATGGCTGTGCTGCACGAGCTCTACAATTACCTGTCGGTGCAGGCAGGTGAGTGCCAGCACACCCCCAGCCCTGCTGAGCCTGCAGGAGCTGCCTCTCCCAGCTCCTGCTCCCTTCTGTCCCATTCTGGAGGGCTTTGTGGAACAGGCAGTTCCAGGGAATAGGAAAACAGGGAAAGGTGGGTTTATTTTTATTCTGAGTGGTGCTTGGCTAATGCAGTCCTGTCAGCCTGCCTGGGTGAGTGGGCCTTGTTTGTACTTGAAATGTTGGGAGTTTCAGGTAGGATTGGTTGAGTTTGTTATTCTTTTCTACCAACAGCTTGAAATTGTCTTCAAGATAGAGCCAGGAGTGTAAACTGATGTGTTCTTACACATGAAGTGACCTAAGAAATTGTAATTTGTGCTGAAATGTGGCAGTGTGAGTGTGTGAGTGCCTCTCCTTTTCCTCACCACAGAGTGGGACAGGCTCTCTGAGATGAGGAGCTGACCCAGCACAGTCCTACTCCAGGAGTAAAGCCAGTCCATACTGGTATTTTGGGTGGAGTGTGCTGCTAGAAATCCACTGTATGAACAGGGACTTGTTCAGCAAGATTCACAGCAGTGGTGATCAGTAAAAGGGTTTCAGTTCCATTTTCTGCATTTCAGACCTCAAGGCTGAAGCCTTTGGATACTGAAGCTGCACAGAATTCGTAAATCTTTTCAAATCTGACTTCGGATTTCCACCAGATTTACTTAGCACATTTGTTTAGTCAACTTGGCGAGGCAAGATTTAGAGGATTTAGTGCCTTGCCAGCAGTTCTCTGCCTGGGTTAGAGGCAGAGCTGTGATTTCAGCTCCTTGGAGGCATTTTGAACACTGATCATTAGCTCCACACCTGATACCTGGTGGCAGCCGTGGTTCTGTGCTCTGCAAGGGGCAGGAGCAATACTTTTCCCCCTCATTGTGTGTTCAGCAGCTCTGAAGTGTCAGCTTTGATTGCCCTTATCCAGCAGCAGCTCTGAAGTGAGAGGTTTGATTGCCTTTATCCAACCTCCGTGCAGTGGCTGAGCATTTTATTAATAGTCATAATCTGATCTGCCTGCAATATAAATCTCACCCTGGAATCATTTTGCTCAGGGCTGGGGCTGATTGGAAAGGGGAGCATTTCTTGGTGTACATTCAGAGCCTGGTTCTGAGCTATTCGAGGGCTTTTTTACAAATATGATTTTTCTATTTGACTTTTCTTACCAGGTAATTTTGAATGTGGAAACCCTGAGAACCTAAAAAGCAAATGCATTTGGGTTAGTGAGGCGCAGGATCACGTGCTGGTGAGTGGGCTCTGAGCAGCTTTGTTATAACCCAGTGCTTAGTCTCTTATAAAGCAATAAATAATAGACACTAAAACAATTCACCATCCATTTTACTTCCTCATCCTGCTTTGATTCCTTCTCCTATCTCTCGCTTCCCCTTTGGCCAGACCTGTTCTCAGCAGTTCTTCTGAAAATCATTTTCTCCTCCATCTCTGATTCACCCCCTGTAAATCTTAATGGTTTGTTGTTTCACTGGAGCCATCAGTCTTGAGCAACCAGAAATTTCCCTGGATTGAGGGCTGGGCAGAAGAAGGATTTTTCTCTACTGCAGAGTGTCAGGAGACAGACTGCTCTGATCCAGCATTCCATTTCTTTCCTGGTAACCTGTCAGTAAGATTATGTTGTATTTAGTGGTTAGCCCTAACAGTCTGGGATGGTGTTATTTCACAGAGTTCTTCATGCATCATCTCCCCAGTCAGAAGACTTTAGGCCAGGCAGACCTTCAGGCTTAGTTCTTCTCCCTCCAGTTTGCAGAATCCTGATAAGAATTAACCTGGGGACGGCCCCTGTGGAGTGAATTCTCCCACTGCTGTAATGAAATCATGTTGGTCAGTATTTTAAATGAATGGAGGGCTAATCTTCTTATGGCTTCCTTTGCACAGAATGTAACTGGCACTTCCACACGGAAGTTTAAAGCTGCCCTGGACTGGATACTGAACAGCAACAAGGATTTGGGAATTCGGTGAGCAGAAACCCCCTGTGTCAAAGTTAGGGTCTGCTGATATTGAGTAGCAACAGGGATTTGGGAATTGGGTGAGCAGAAACCCCCTGTGTCAAAATTAGGGATCTGCTGGTACTCAGCAGCCACAAGGATTTGGGAATTGGGTGAGCAGGAGCCCACTGTGTCAAAGTTGGGGATCTGGGTGTTGGCTGGGGTGGAATTTGACAGGGTCAGTGGTGCCCTTTAGCTCCCAGAGCTCGTTAGGCTTCAGCAGATAGGCTGGGTTTGGCTGTGGCAGAGTTTGCTGGGCAAACTTCCAAAGGAAAAGCACAGCCCTGCAGCAGGATGGGAACTGAGCTCCCTCCAGGAGTCTCACCCCTGCAGCCCGGGCTTGGGACACTGTGTGCAGGGATGTGTTGCAGGTCAGATGGAAGTGGCAGCTCAGGGCTGCTGGTGGCCATCAGTGCTTGTGTTGTGCCTCCTGTGGAGTGGTCCTGGTGTCCTGCCCACGGTCCTGTGCCTACAGCTCTTCCTTAACTTGCCCACGTGGTCAGTTTTCCCAGGATAACCTCTGTCCAGAACATTGTGCATTTGTGGAGCTGTATCTCTGGAGCAGAGGGTTCACTGGCCAGCAAAACCCTGTGTGCAGTGGGTGCTGTCACCCACACTTTGGGATCCTCTGGAGCAAGTCCTGAGGAGCAGGAGAGGGAAAGGGATGTTGAGTGATACCTGCAGTGTCAGTTGTGTCTGGCAGAGCACCCAGTGCACAGTGAATCCCAGAATTACTGAGGCTGGAAAATCCTTCTGGGATCACCAAGTCCAACCTGTGACTGATCCCCACCTGGACACCCTCACCAGAGCACTGAGTGTCACATCCAGGTGAACACTTCCAGGGATGGGAATTCCACCACTTCCCTGGGCAGCCCCTGCCAGTGCCTGACCACCCTTTCCATGGAGTAATTCCTGCTGAGTGTTGATCTGACTGATGTGGGTGCTGCTCGGTCACTGAGGGGGCATTTCTCAGGCTCCATCCATGAGAAAGAACAGCAATACTGAGTTTTCAGGGGAAAACCACAATATCTAGTCCATAACCTATGGAAAAAGTATTATCCAGAGTCAGCAGCCATTATCACCTTCCTCTGGGAAGCGTGGGCTGCCTCCAGTCTGCTCGAACTCTAAAGCCTTCACAGTTGTTTGCATTTTCACGTTGCTAAATGTGTCTCTGATTAAATGAATTGCAGCAGTCGTGGTGCTGGGGTTGGTGGGCAAGGCTTGTAGGAATTCCCACTGCTCCATTTGCTCTTAAATATTCCTGCAGCTGCTGCTGTGATCCACGGATCAGACAGCATCTGCTGCTTTGATTCCTGGGGTGTGCAAATTCCCAGGACGGGGCACGGCTTCCTTAGGGGCAGGGCTGGATTTGTAGGTGGGCAGGGATGCAGAGTTTTCAAATCTTGTATTTTTATACACCAGCACATTTCCAGTCAGAAGCTGTGGGGATACAATATCCTCCCACTTTTTATTTTGTTAATTAGCAGCTCTGCTGGCTGGTCCCCAAACAGCTCTGCTTCCCTGGAGCCGGTGTGGCAGCATCCCCAAAACCCTGCCCCTGGCACTTTTAGCTACGTGAGATTATTTTTTAGTTGCTAGTCTGAGAGGCAGGACTGAAAATGAGCTTTGCACCGGGTGATTCTGCTGCATGTTTTAAATATTTCCGTGGAATTTGGGTTCTAAATAAGACAAGGGGGTGGGAAAGTCCTGCAGAACCCAGGACCAGGCTCTCTGCAGTCTGTGAGCTGAGCACCTGTAAATTGAGCAAACCTCTTTGTCTAATGGGCTGTTCATAATTAAGAACCTTAACAATGCAGTCCCCTTTGGTCCTGGATCTGTGAGCTCTGGGAATGGCTCAGTGTGGAGTGAGCCTGGGCTTGGGAGCAGCAGTGCTGCAGTGGGGGCTGAGGGCTCTGTGCTGGTGCTCTGTCACTCTTTGAGCTGCTCCTGCTCCCAGCCTGGGTCCCCCAGCTCCCACTGCTGGGGCTGAGCAGTGGCTCTGACTCAGGGAACGTTTCCATCTCCATGCTGGGAGGTGGGAATGCAATTCTGAGTTTAATCTTGTGCACGCTGAGAGGGGCTGTCAGAGAGGCAGGGCAGGGATACTCAGCGTGCCAGTGGGAGCTGCAGCCCTGCTGCCTTCCTGAAGCCACTGCCACCCCTGGCTAAGCCAGTCCCCAAATGTTGTGGCAGGAGGCTGTGCCTGGCTCTGGGTTCATCTCCTGCTGCATCCGCAGTCTGCTTGTTCTCCCGGCCTTGATTAAAGACTGCAGTTGCAGCCTGCTCTCTTCAGTGAGATTTTCTGCCTCTTCCCTTCAGGTTGAAAGGCAGGGACATGTCAGAGCCGGTTTCCAGCGTGGAGGAAGTGTTCTGCCTGGAATCTGCCCACCCCCAGATGGGGCTGGGCTGCCGCTTCCGCCGGGCCGTGGTCACAGCCATCACGAACCTGTTCCTGTTCTTCTGGAGTAAGTGACTCGTGGGGCTCGGCTGCAGGGATGAAGCCCTGTGATCACACATTCCTCAGCCATAGGAAATGCCTGACAGAAGTGAAATAAATCTGCTGATGAGTTAATGTTTAATTAACCTTTGTTCTGGTAGCACAGGAGACCCACAGCCCTCCTCTTGTGCTGTGAGTGCTTAAAAGTTGCTTTAAATCAGGCAGCTGATGAGCTCTCTGGGTATTCCTCAAGTGCCCATTATTATGGGCTGCAGAATAAGTGTGTTAACTTAGCTTAAGGAGTCAGTTTTTCTTTTTTTTTACTTGCTCTAAGCTCCCAAGTCCTCCAGCCTCTTTAATGATGACTTGTAGCATTTCAGGGTTGGAGGTTTTATTGGAATAGTCTGTCACGCCTCAGCTGAGACAGGGGTTTTACCCAGCAAGGTGATAACGAGAGCTGTGTGACTGCAGGAGTTTCTAATCCAGCCTGACAGGGAGGGGGTGACAAGGGACATTCTGTTTATTGCAGACACTGAAGTCCTACTAGGGGCACTGTAAGTGCTCAACCTTCCATACACATCTCCTGCATTTTGGGCTGCCACTGGAGCCCCAGGCTTTATTCCCCTATCCAGCATCTCTCCGTGGAGCAGTGAAACCTGACAGTTTTCCAGGGGGATCCTTGTGGGGGAGACCTCTGGGATTTGCAGAACTGGGGCCCTGTGGTTGTGCTGAGGTTTCTGTGAGGGCAGCTCTGTGCTGAGACTTTCCCATCACCTCACCCCACATCCACAGGTGCTCCTGTGCTGCAGGGGGACAGCATTGAGGAGATTTTGGGGAACAAAAGGAATCACTGGGATTCAGTTCTAAGCAAGCCTGGGTCACAGTGTCAGAACTAAAACTGCATCCAGCAAGTAGACAGCTGGATTCAGTTCCTGAATTCCTTTTGTTTTTATTCTCCTAGGTCTGATAACCCTTTGGGGGATCCTGATCTACCTCCGGTACCGCTGGCGGAAGATGGAGGAGGAGGAGCAAGCCATGTATGAAATGGTGAAGAAGATCATAGGTAGGAGCAGTGGGAGCACAGGGAGCCCTGCTCTGCTCCCTGCAGGGTCCAGCCCTCACTGTTGTTCCTGCTGTCCCCCAGCTGTTGTCCAGGACCACTACAAGGAATGGGAGCGGAATTTGGAGCGTTACCCCTACGTTGGCATCTTCCACGTCAGGGACAGCCTGATCCCTCCTCAGAGCAGGTGAGCTGGTTCTGGGCACTCAGCAGGGCTGGAAGCAGCAGGATGGGATTCAGCACAGCCCCAAAATGCATCCATCCCTGGAGCTGCTCTGCAGGATGAGGCTGGAGCCTTTGGGTTGGGAAAGGCTTGGACACAGCTCAGGCTGTGCCTGCACCTGGTGCAGGTCAGTGTGCCAGCCCTGGGGCTGGTACCTGTGCATGCCACAGGTGTGTTGTCACCTGTGCAGTGCCACAGGTGTGTTGTCACTTGTGGTATGTTGTCCTTGTTCTGTCCAGCAGTGCCTGGGTTTGGTTTGGTTTGCTTGGAGCTGGAGCATCAGGTGACATCTGCTCCATCTGCTGGCTGTCCTCTTTCCCAGCCATCCTGGCTGGCTCTCCAGACCAGCCCAGAACAATTGCCATGAGCTGAGCAGGATATTGGGGCTCTTCTGCAGTGATTGTGTGCCTGGAAAGGGGCCAGGTTGAGCTGTGCAGCTGGGAAGGGAGCTGGAGTGAGATGGTTGGGTTTGGGGTTTCTCAGGTTGAGTTTGGGGCTTTCTCAGGTTGGGTTTGAGGTTTCTCAGGTTGAGTTTGGGGCTTTCTCAGGTTGAGTTTGGGGCTTTCTCAGGTTGGGTTTGAGGTTTCTCGGGTTGAGTTTGGGGTTTCTCAGGTTGAGTTTGGGGTTTCTCAGGTTGAGTTTGGGGTTTCTCAGACAGGAATTGTGGTCACTGCTCTGTGGGTGGTGGGGCTGAAGGGCTGCAGGGCTGGATCCTGGTGCTTTGCTCCATTTCTGCAGGGTTATTTCTTGTGTTTTGGTTAAACGGAGCTGCTTTGTCCTCCTGTGAAGTGTTAAATGTCCTCCCTGTGTATCAGACACAGGATTCCTTTTCTTACAAGGGGTGACTGCAGCTCTTTGAGCCATCCGTGGGTGTGAGATGCTCAGAACTGCTGGATCCAAAGCTGGGGTGAACATCGGGGTGTCCCCCTGGCTGAGATCTCTGTGTGCAGTATGGGGGAGGGCAGTTTGCTCATCGAGTCCCTTTGCAGCACAAATTGAGGCAGAAATTCAGGGCACTGACACAGCCTCTCATCTTCCCCTTAGGCAGGATTTGTGTGGCCATGCCCTGGCCTGAAATCTCTAAACCAGGTTTTGTTTGATGCCTGCACAGGGAACAGGAGGCAGCCAGATCCACCACTACAGCACAGTTGCTGTAGGCAAGAAAGCACAGCCAGCTTGGGATCCTCATTTATTTTCTTGCTGTTCCTTGCAGAAAAAAGATGAAGCGAGTGTGGGAGAGAGCCGTGGATTTCTTGGCCTCCAACGAGTCCCGGATCCAGACAGAATCACACAGGGTGGCAGGGGAGGACATGCTGGTGTGGAGATGGACTCAGCCCTCGTACCTGTCAGACTCTGAGCACTGAGCAGGAGGAGCAGCCGTGGGGCAGGGTGGGGACACGGAGCCTGGGCAGGGCTCGGGGCCTCGCTGGTGGTGGGAGGAGCAGGGCCTGGCCCGAGGGTTGGGATTTGCACGGCTCTGTTTGCTCTCACTGCTGAAACTCTCCAAACACAAACATTCAGGGCAATACTGGCTTGGAAGGAAGATGGGCTTGAGCTGGTGGGAAGCTGGAATTGCACCAAAGTGAGCCTTCCACAGAGACCTGGCTCCTGTGGCAAGCAAACAACAACCTGCAAAGAATAACTGCACACCCCTCTCGAGGGCTGGGGGGCTCTGCCACAGCCTGGGGGTGCAAAATTTGACCTCAGTTCCGCAAAGGCCAACTGGTGGCAGAGTCCATCTGAAAGATAAACATTTCCCATGGAAACATTAGGGTGGCAGTGCAGGCGTGTCTTTGTTTGTGTTTGTTTTTATCAGTGCAAAGACAGTGAGGAAGCACTTGCTGCTTCCCAGTGAGGAAAAATGTTCTGTGTTGGCTTCATCCATCCAAAATTGGGGAGAGGGGGAATTGGGGGAGGGTGGGCCTGGAGAGAGGGGGGAGCCTGACGTGCCTTGGTGGTTTGGGCTGGGCTGGGGGTGGTGGAGGAGAGTTTGTGACCCTGTTACTCTTTTAAGTCTGCAGTCTGTGTGCTTTATTATTTTCTGGGGGCGTAGTGGGGGGAGGAATTTGGGAATTTGGGTGGAAAATAAAGGATGTAGGAAGCTTCTAAAGGTGCTTTCCTGTGGCTGCAGCCCAGGACTGCTCCGTGGCTGTTGCAGAGCAGCTGTGGGAGGGCTCTCAGGGCTCTGTTCGTGTTTGAGCTGGGCAGCTGCAGTGTCTGTGTTTGTGTCAGAGCAGGGATGTCAGTCCCAGCTCTGGGACTGGTGCTGTTCCAGGAGCAGCCTGGGTCCATCCCAGCCCTGCTGCATCATATCTCATGTCTGTAATCACTTGGTTTCTTCAGCTTCTCTTTCTGTCCAGCAAAGGAATGTTTGTTTCCCAGGAAATGGCACCAGTGGCAGCTCAGGCTCTGCACAGGAGCTGCTGCTCTGCTCTTCCCAGAGCTCTGCAGCAGCTCCTGAGGCTGCAGGACCCAAATCCTTTGGTGGCCTCAGGCAGCAGAAATTGCAGAGTGAAGCCAGCAGTGATTTGAGCCCTGTAGCCCCCGGATGTTGCTGTCCTTGAGGATATCCTGGGCTGGATGCTCAGATTGCTCCTGTCCCAGGCACAGCCCTGGGCAGGTGATGCCACTCCAGGTGTGTTCCTTGTGATGCCACTCCAGGTGTGTTCCTTGTGCCTGCTCACCTGGCAGAGTCTGCAGCTCTCCCCACGTGGGGCATTTTCCCCTGGCACCCCTCGGGCTGCTGGGCCCCACGGATGGAGCAGAGCAGAGCTCTCCAGGAGCTAAATCAGGAGCTCTTTCCCATTAAATGGGGAATATCCTGCCTGGAGGTGGCTCTGACCCCAAATTTTTGGGTGTGGGTGTTTGGGCAGAAGACTCAACAGCTCTTTGAGGCAAGGACCAGCCCCTTGCACTGTAATAAACAGGGAATAAAGGCAACCTTGATTCTTCCTAAATGTATCAAAACCATCACTGCTGCCAGAGAAATTCTCTCAAACACCGGTGCCTCTGTTCTTAAACCTTTTTAATCTCTTGGTGGGGTTTGGGTGAGCTTTTTTAACCGTCCAGAAGTGCAGAGTCAGGCATTGCTGTCATCCTTTTGTATTAAACCTGGTTTTGTAGAACAAACTTCAATGGCTTGGTGCTGTTTCTATGTTCCATTTAGCTCTGTAAAAAAATCAATATCAAAAATAAATTTATTACCAATAATTTACTATTTTTATTTGTGCTCAGACATCACAGACTGTCCCAAGTACTTTTGCTTGGATCAGGTCGAGTTCCAGCTTCTCCCAAGTTCTGGGGTGTGGCAGGAGTGGTTTCCCCACTGCTGTGTGATTATTGTGCAAGGGTGACTCACGTTTGGATGAATTCATCTCTTCCTGTGGCTCTGGGTGACCGAGGGGATTTCCATGGCTCAGGAAGGGGGTGGCTCCATGGCTCACTGGCCAGCAGGAGCTGCCTCCTCTCTGGCTGCAGTTGTTGCTGAGGTTTGGGAGCAGAAGGGAATCAGTGCAAGGCTGATTCTCCTCAGAACCACGTTCCTGGTGGGATGCTTTTACCCAGGTGAGGTTGCTAAGTTACAGCTGGAATCCATTCCAGGTTAGGAAATGGAGCTGTTTGGAGCCATTCCATGTGCCAGGGGGTGCTGCTGTCTGTCTGATGGTGGCTGTGACTGTCACCCCCACCTTGTCCCCTGTTCCATCTCCTCTCCCCAGGGCACAGCAGCCCCATTATTCCATGCCAGTCTGCACTGGGAATTCCAGCAGTTTTCCTGGGAAAAGCTGGTTCTGCCCCCCTGCCCTGCTCCCCTCCCAGCCTTCACTTGCAACCAGAGCTGCTGAGAGCCCTTTCCCAATTTCTTGCAAAGTAAATTTCTATAATTAACTACATTTCTATAAATAACTTCTCCAGTGGAGCCATTGCATGCCCTCCCTGTCAGGGAGGTAAACGTGGCCCAACGAGGGCTCTGAAATGAAACCAGCTCTTTATCTTTTCCTTTCCTGCTTCCATTTAAAGCCCTTCCCACGGGATGTTTTTCCTGCTGCTGACAGGACAGCTGATGCTGCACCTTATTGATGGGCACAGAGTCAGGGCACAGGGCCAGTTCTCCTGGAAAGAGCCAAGGGAGCTGGGGAGGGACAGGCACAGCCAGGGACAGGGAGTGAGTCCTGCCTGGAGCTGCCTCCCTCCAGCACAGCCTCATCCATCCATCCATCCATCCATCCATCCATCCATCCATCCATCATCCATCATCCATCCATCATCCATCATCCATCATCCATCCATCATCCATCCATCATCCATCATCCATCATCCATCCATCATCCATCATCCATCATCCATCCATCATCCATCCATCATCCATCCATCCATCCATCCATCCATCATCCATCATCCATCATCCATCCATCATCCATCCATCATCCATCATCCATCATCCATCATCCATCCATCATCCATCATCCATCATCCATCCATCATCCATCATCCATCATCCATCATCCATCCATCATCCATCATCCATCCATCCATCATCCATCCATCCATCCATCCATCCATCCATCCATCCATCCATCCATCCATCCATCATCCATCATCCATCCATCCATCCATCATCCATCCATCATCCATCATCCATGCCTCCATCCCTCCAGGATTTCCCCCAGGGTCAGGAACAGGAGGTGTTGCAGGACCATTTGTGCTGTCAGTGATTGTCCCTCGCTGTGTCACCATCCCTGGGGTGAGCCCTGTCCCCACCTCCCAGGCTCCCACATGAGGCCAGGCCTGTCCAGCAGCACTTTTTGCAGGAACACATCTGTAGGGTCACTGGGATCTGGAGCAAAGCCCAGAACAGGCCCTCCAAAGCAAGGAAACCCTGGGGGATCATGGAAACCATTGGCTTTACCCAGGGCAGGGCGTGGTGGCCTCTGTGACCCCACACTGCCCATGCCAGCTCCTGGCACTGCAGCGGCTCCCTGGGATGAGCCCCCGGGTGCAGGAGGAGCCCCCAGTGATGCCCCTGTGACCGAGGAGCACGCCCGGAGCCCTGCACAGGGAATTTCGGGATGAGTCCCGGGGTGCTGAGCTCACTCAGGGGCAGCCCTGGCTCCCCCCAGGCTCCCGGACCGGGACAGCTTTGGAGAGGGGGTGGCCAAGGTGGGAACATCGCTGTGCCCGTAATTAGCTCCTAATTAACACGGCTTGAATCCGAGGCGATTTCTCTGCCCTCGGAGCGCTCCGCTCGTCAGCAGAGGCTCCGGAATTCCCTGTGTGCTGATCCTCCCTGTGCCCGACGGCCGGGACACAGCCTGGCATCCCTGGCACGGGAACCGGAACCGGGATGGGCACTGCCAGGGAAAGGTGGGCACTGCCAGGTGAGCACTGCCAGGGGGAAGGGGGGCACTGCCAGGGGGAAGGGGGGCACTGCCAGGGGGAAGGGGGGCTTTTCTAGAATGGAAATACGAAATGATGAATGAAATACGATTAAAATATGGGGTGAAATATGGGCATTGCCAGAATGGAAAGTGGGCACTGCCAGGGGAACTGTGCTGGGCTCTGCCAGAATGGAAGTTGAGCTCTGCAAGGAGAAGGAGGGCACTGCCAAGGGGAAGGAGGGCACTGCCAAGGGGAAGGAGAGCACTGCCAGGTGGGTTCAGACAAGTGGGCAGTGCCAGGGGAAAGGTGGACTTTTCTAGAATGGAAGGTGGGCACTGCCAGGATGAAATATGGACTTTTCCAGAATGGAAAGTGGGCTCTGCCAGGTGCAAAGGTGAGCACTGCCATGGGGAAAGGTGGGCACTGCCAGTGGAACTGTGCTGGGCTCTGCCAGAATGGAAGTTGGGCTCTGCCAAGGGGAAGGAGGGCACAGCCAAGCTGGCACTGCCAGATGGGCTCTGCCAGGATGAAAGGTGAGCTTTGGCAGGATGGAAAGTGGGTTCTGCCATGGGGAAAGATGGGCACTGGCAGGTGGGCACTGGCAGGGGGGGCTGTGCTGGGCTCCCCAGTGTCCCAGGGCACACCACTCGGTCCTGCCTCTCGCTGAGCCCCAGGGACCCCCAGCACGAGCCTGGCCCCTCCCTGGCAGCTCTGGGCTGGTTGGATTTAAAGCCTGGCACGTTTGGAGCCTGGCTGCTCTCTGGGGGCTTTGGGAGCCGGGGGCTGCAGAGGGTGAGGGACAGAACAAGTGCTGGGATGTCGGGACCTGCTGGGCTCGGGGGGACGAGCTGGTCTGGAGCCTGCCCTGGAGAAGGAGGAAGAAATTGAGCTGGACTCGAGGGACAGGAGAAGAGGAAGCAGAAACTCCACATCTGGCTGCGCAGAATGCTCAGATCAGCTTTTTCTCCTTCAGAAATCAACCTGATTAAAAAAAAATAAAAAAAATAAATAAGTGCTTTCCTGAGCTCAGATTGCAGCATGAAGCAGAGTGAATCCAGGCCTTGGGAATCTGAGTCTTCCTTTCATCCTTGTCTTTAATCTCAGCCTCTGCCCCCGTCTCTGCTCGATCCCTCTGCTTGTCCCGAGCCTGGTTTCCCCCTCCAGTTATGGGAATTTCCACATCCATCACTCCTTTTGTCAGCTCTGAGATTTTCTTCCCTGGCATTTCCCCAATGGCATCCCTGGGGGGCCCAGACCTGGGCATGGCTGTGCTGAAGTGCCCAAGCTCCTGCTGGGGCCTGGAAGTGGGCAGTGGGCACCGTCCCCTCCTTGTCCTGGGTGCTGCCCAGGCTGGGTGTTCCTCGTGATTCCCTGAAAGGCACACGGATCCCGTTTTATTGGGGTGCAGGAGGCTGGCAGGAGCCCTTGGCACATGCTGGACAGGACAGTAAGGCCTGGGGGGCACACGCTGTCCTTGAGTGGCTGCAGGGGACATTGTGGCCCTGGCAGGAAGCTCCCTGGGACTTTTCCATTCCCCACACAGATCCCGAGCTCTGACGTGTCTCTTTTCCCCTTGGCAGGGCTGGAGCTCTGGATCCACTCATCTCCTGCCTTTGGGCAATGTCCAGCCCAGTCCAGCCTTTCCCCCTTTGCCCAACACCTTTTCTTTGTCACAACGGGGGATTCGGTGTCCCCCTGTCACACCCTGTGCCTCCCTGTTTTTCGCGGTGCTTTGGGAGCTCTGGGAAGCTCCATCCCTCTCCCAGTGTCAGCTCACTCTGCAGGGAGGTGACAAACCCGGCGGGGGCCGAGCTGAGGGGGAGTTCCATGGAAAACACATGGACAAATCCCCAGTTGTTTTCCTGGAGAGCCGATTTCCCAAGCCCACGGCCGGCTCCTCTCGTCCTGTTCCGAGCCCTCCTCGCACGCTCCCCGTCCCGCCCTGGGTGTTTCTCCCAGCACAGCCCCGCTGGAATGTCAGCTGGACATTCCGGGCTCCTGCCAGCGCCGACGCAGTCCGGCCATGCCCAAATATTCCTTCATTCCTCCGTCCGGAGCAGCAGCGAGAAGCAGCGAGAAGCGCCGCAGAGGCAGCGCCCCGAGGCTCAAGCGCAGCGCCCGGAGCGCACCTGGAGCCACAGGTGAGGCTGGGCTGGGCTCAGGGCAGGGGGATGGGGGATGGACACGGCTTTGGGTGGGGAGTGTTGCTGTCAGGAAGGTTCTGGATGGGAGGAAGGGACAGGAGCAGCAGGGACAGGTGGCACCTGGGGCTGGTGGGAGTCTCTGGAGTGACCCTGGGGCTGGTGGCTCTCGGTGCTCCATGGTGCTCGTGGAATGGCTGGGAAGTGCTGGGCTGGGGAGGGAAGGGAGGGAGGTGCTGGGGAGAAAGTGGGGAGGGGGGTGAGGGAACCTGTGCCCTTTTCTGCAGAGTGTGATGGCACTGGGTCCTGTGATGGCACTGGGTCCTGTGATGGCACTGGGTTCTGTGGTGGCACTGGGTTCTGTGGTGGTACCATGTCTATGGTGGCACTGGGTGCTGTGCTGGCACCGTGTCTGTGGTTGCACCGGGTCCTGTTGTAGCACTGGGTTCATGGTGGCACCGTGTCTGTGGTGGTACTGGGAGCTGTGGTGGTACCAGGTCCGTGGTGACACTGGGTCCGTGGTGCTACCAGGTTCTGTGGTGGCACTGTGTCTGCGGTGGCACCGTGTCCGTGGTGGCACTGTGTCCGTGGTGGCACTGTGCCATTGTGGCACCGTGTCCACGGTGGCACCAGGTGTCCGCTCTAGGGTTCCGTGCAGGGCTGGCTGTGGCTCCAGGTGAGCTGCAGCACCAGGAGCTGAGCACACACCGATCTCAGCCACCTTCTTCTCTTCCCTTTTAATGAAGCCAAGAATCTGCAGCCCCTGCAGTGTTTGAACTCTCCCCTGGAGCTCTGGGAGGCTCCGGGAGCAGGGACGTGCCCAGGAGGGGCTGGCACTGAGGGCACAGTGCACAGAGCTCTTGTTTTTAAAGGGATTTTGCGTTTTAATTTTCCCGGGTGTTTCTGCCACAAGGACCCAGCTCGGCCTGGATGTGCATTTCCCACGAGTCCTGTTTGGGATGGGATGCAGCAGGCGCCACTCAAAGATTAGAGAATTGAATCTGCCCGGTTCCTTTTGGCACGGTTTGGAGCTGGGGATGCACAACCTGTTTAGCTGAGACTCCTTTGACATTTGGCCCTGCCTGGGAGCAGGGTGGGAGGTGACAGCGCCAGGGGAGCAGCGCTGTCCCCAGCACTGGGGCAGAACTCATCCAGCTCCAGCCCTGCCAGGAGCAGGGACAATTCCGTGGCTTCTCCAAAGCCCCATCCCTTTCCTGCAGAATGGAATATTACTGTTCTATGCAGAGGAATATTCTCTATATCCTCCTTCCTTGATATTTCCTGGCTCACCTCCACCTGCAGCACCTGAGCTGCTTTTCCTTTAGCTGGGGGGGGGGGGGGAAACGCTGACGGATTCTGGTTTTGCTTGGAGGGTCTGGATTTATCTGTAATTCTGTGTATTTTTAGTGACGTAAATATCTCCTGGCATTTGCGATACCTTGAGCCAGTGGAAGTGATTTATTTCCAGTGTCTTGTTTCAGGGGAGCTCAGTGTTCTCAGGAACATTTATCTGCTCCGAATGGATGAGCTGCTTCCCAGCAGAAACTCCCAGAAAAGAACCTCCTTCTCCTGCTGCAAATCCTGCCCCGAGTTTTGCTTGGGAGAAAACATTCGGGAGCTTTATCAAATTGTGGATGTTTTTCCCCAATTCCCTTTGCAATGCTAAGGTTGCCAGAGCTGTCAGGGGGTTGTGGCAGCTGAGTGTGAGCCTTGGACTGTCTCAGAAGCAAGAAAGGATTTAAGTTGTGTTGTTCCCTGCTCCTAAGAGGTGTTATGACAAATCCGCTTGCTTTTGGCTTTTCTCCTTCTTTTTAAGGATGGGAGGAAGGAGGGGGGAAAGCCACACAAAACAAACCTGCGGCTCCCGAGGCAGAAAATCCTCTTTAAAAATTGCCACAACTTAACAAAATGCTTTTATTAACGCCCGGGAAAGCTCGGAGGAGCCGCTTTCTTCCCGGCTGGAAAAGGCTGGGCTCGAGGGCCTGGCTTTGTTCCTCCTGGGAAGGTAATTGTAGAGCAGGAATTCCTGTCCAAAGGGGAATAATGAGAGGGGAAAAAACTCACCCCGGGAGAGATAAAGGAGCTACTGGTGCGTTCGGAGGTGGAAATGTTTCTTCCCCGCCTTCATCCCACTCCATCCCACTGCTGCAGGTGGGAACAAAGCAGGTACCTGAGCCAGGTGCTTCTCCCTTGGGCGTTCATCCCAGCAGGGCAGGGGAGATCTGAGCACCACGGAGTTGGAAGGGACCAGAGGGATCATCGAGTCCAACTCCTGAGCTCTGGATCCTTCCTGCAGGGTGGGGAATTTGCTCTGTGCTGGATCCAGCTCCGGGTCGGTGCTCAGGGAAAGCCCTGCCCGCCCCGGGAAGCTCCAGGTGCCTCCAGGAGGTGCCACCACCCCTCTGCTGTGTCCTGGCTCCTGCACGGGGAGGGTGACAGCGCTGCCCTGGTCACATCTGTCCCGTGGGGCTGGCAGGGGTGGAGTTCTCACCTGGCAGCACATCCTGGAGGCTTTCCTGGCAGAACTGGATCTTGCAAAGGCATCACTGTCCCCTGCACTGGGGTTCTGCTGGCAAAAACAGGGTGCAAAAGTTGTGTTGAAGCTGGAGCAATCAGGAGAAAGGGCCTGTGCTGCCATGGACCCGTCCTCAAATGATGATTTTAATAATTTTTTCCCATCCCTGTGAGTCTGGGATGTGGAGGGTCCATCTCTGGTGTGAAGCCAGGCTGCTCCAGCACCATCAGCTCCTTTTTGTTGTCCTTGGTGCCTCTGGGATTCAGTTCCTGATGTCCCAGAGCCATCCTTGGGTTTCCTGTGAGGAATGGGGGAAGGAGCAGGTGTTGGTGGGTGCTGCTGCTGGGGATGCTCCATGATGTGCTCCGTGATTTTCCTACATTGCTGCTTTAGAGCCAAGACCTGTTGCTGTCAGAATCAAGGAGGAATTTCTGGAATCAGGCATGGATCCATTGCTGGGTGTCAACCCTGTGGGTGCTGCTGTGACACATCCACATCCCCCTGTGTGTGTGTGTGTCAGCCTGGGAGGGAAATGCTGCTGCTGCTGCCCCGGTGTTAAATGACAGGGAATTTCCCTAATTGAGCTTTCTTTGGAAGAATTGCTGCTCACCCCACCCGCAGTGTTGTAGGGCAAGGGGGTGCCTGGGGGCTTTCAGGGGCTTTATAACAACGCAGGGAATGTCCTGGGGAAGGCCTGGGACCACCCTACCATGGCCTGTGGGACAAACACAGCATTACAGCATCAGTGCAGTGTGTTAATAATCTGTCCAAGGAATCCCTGATCCTGCTGCCTTGATGTCACTGCCTTAACTCACAGTTCTTCTTGATCCCTGTCTCTTGTCCCCAGCACATGGGAATTGGGGCTTTCCTGGACTCTCTGTGTCAGGCTGGGCTCCCTGCCAGTCCCTGGGCACTGACAGATCTCATCCCACCCAGCTGCTGGGTGACTCTTCTCTAATTCCTTAATTCTCTGTTTTGCAGATTCCATTGGTGAAAAGCCAGCGTGGAGGAAAACCCAGCGTGGGGGAAACACCAGAGTGGGTGAAAACTGTCCTGGCACTGCCCACCCCAGCCTGTGCTTCCCAGATCTTTGTGCTGCTGCTGAGGGATCCCCCTGGGCTGTGCCTGGCACCATGGTGGGGCAGAGCCCTGGCGAGGGCAGGGCTGCTGTGCTCCTGCAGCCCTTCGTGCACCAGGTGGGCGGCCACACCAGCATGCTGACCTACGACGAGCACACGGTCTGCAAGCCCCTGGTGCTGCAGGAGCTGAGCTTCTACGAGTCGCTGCCCCTGGCCATGAGGCAGTTCACGCCTCAGTACAAAGGTAAGGGCAGCTGCAGGGCTCTCACCTCCTTAAAAAGCATCCCCAGCTGCTGCAGGTGAAGCCTTTCTATCCACAGAAGATTTTCCTGCCTGCCCCTGTGCTTGCTGTCCCATCCCTGAGCCCCATTGCCAGCCCCTGGAAAGCAGCACTGGTATTTTTTTTAAATCTATCCTCCCTTCCTTTCTCTTTCTTATTCCTTCGGTATTTTGTGCTTTTACTGCCAGACTTGTGCTGCTCATAAAGCTCCTGACCCTGGCTTTTGGGGGAGGTGAGAAGCTCGGTTGTCACGTAAAAACTTAAAATATCTCCTGGTCCTTCCGCGTTGCAGCAAAGAGCTCAGTCAGCCACGGCTCCAACGCTCTTCCAGCCCAATTCTCCCTCTCCCAGAAATTCAGGGACCTCTGCAGATTTATGGGACAATATTAAAAAGATGCTTAAGGGAGAAAAGTTTCCTCTGAGCAGTTTCCTCTGGCAGGAGATGGGTGCTGCAGTGCAGCTGATAAACAGTCCCAGTTTAACCAGTCCAGGGGTGCCCTGGTTATTCCAACCTTTTTGTCTTTTTCTCTCCTGTTTCAAATCCCAGAGAGTTTTATGAGGAGGGGTAATTGAAAAGCAATTCTCCCGTCTGGCATTGGGCTCCCAAGTTTATTCCTCTCTGCTGCCAGGCAATTCAAGAGGTGGAACAATTTCCTATGAGGGGGATGAGCGACCAGGGGGATGATCCTGGTGGCTCCATCCCCCACTCACACTCGTCTCTGTTTCTGGGCTGTGGGAACAGCCCTGGGACCATTATGTAATGGTGACATTCTGTGCTATGGTGACATTCTCTACAATAGGGATCAAATATCATTCAAGCCTCACCCCCAGCCTGTGCCTTTTCCTGCTTGCCTCACCCATATCAGGCACTTTGGTGACCTTGGGACCAACTTTTATCCCCTCTGAAGGCCCTGCCTTGTCCCAGCTGAGTTCACTGGGGGTTGCTGGGCTTGTTTTCCAGCCCAGTTCTGCTCAGGTTCCCAGCGCCCTCGGCAGTAAATGAATGTGCTTGTAAACACAAAAATAAACCCACGAGGGCAGAGTTACAGAGTGAAACCTCCTGAGATGCCACCAGCATGGTGACAGCACCCAGAAATACCCTCTGGCTCCTCGCTGGTGCTGGCAGGAGAGGGATTGGGGTGTCAGGGACACTAAAGGCCAGCACAGACAGGCACCCAAAAAACTTTGGAGAGATGATTGCTCACTGCAGCACAGGAGGAGCTCTGGGGTTGTCTGCCACAAACAGGTCACGGCAGGACACCTGCAAACCCCCATGGAATCCCCCCAGGAAACAAAAAGCACTTTTCAGACTGAGCTGTAGGTTTTTTTGAAGATTGAATTTCCAGCTGGGAGGAGGGAGAGGATCACATTCCCTTCCAATTTAACGCTCTCTTCTCGCCTTTGAAAATCTCTCCATTAATTTTCATATTAATGGCTGATATTTAACAACTCTTACTTTCACGCTATATATAAGTTTTTTAGGGCCAGCCCGTCAGCACTATGCAAATGAGCACAGCCCTGCTGATTGCAGGCAGGAACTGGGACAGTTTTTAAGGTTATGGTGTTGCAATCGAGGGCTCTGGTCGCCTCCCCGTGACTTTTTAAAATGAAAAAGGCTTTGATTTAGTCAAAAGACACGCTGGCTTTTTTTTTTTTTTTCTTTCCCATGCCTATATCCCCTGAAAATGTGAAGCAGTCATCCAGGCTGAGAGGAGATTTGTTTGCTCTCAGAAATATGGATTTTTTAAGAATGGGACTCGGGGAAAAGGTAATGCTGGAGCCTGAGGAAGATGAAACTCCCTGAGCTCACACAGAGGGCTGGGAGGGCTAAAAATATTCCTTTTCCCCCTGATGAAAGTTTGCAGCCCCTCAGTCCCTTGGCAGAGCAGCCTGGGTAGATTTTCCCCCATTTCTGTGCAAAGTCAGCCCATTTAACCCAGCCTGTTCACAGCAATGCTGATTGAACAGCAGCAGGGACCAGCAATGCTTGTGGTGAGGGAAAAGCATCCAAACCCGAGGTTTTTGGGGTGCAGGACCCGGGGAGGGATGGGCACCTTTGCAGGGGTGGCTGCAGGAACAGTTCAGGTGGGAAAACCCCCCTGGGGCAGCAGAACCCGGCAGGCACAGGAGGCAAAGCTCTGCTCGGTGTTTGCTCACTGGAACTGAGCTTGAAATGGAGAGAAGGGGCTCTGCACGTTTGTTTGCTTTGGCACCTCTGCTTGGGAGAGCAGAACTGTTTTGAGCTGCTGAGATCATCTCCCACATGGCCAGCAGACCTGTGAGGATGCCCTGGGCACATCTGGATCCAGCCCAGCTCCCCAAATGCCCAGCAAACCCCTGGGCACAGCTGGATCCAGCTCAGCTCCCTGTATCCCCAGCTTGGCTCTCTCCAGTGCTGCTTTGGCTGGTCCCACTGCCCTGTCCCTGGTCCCTGTCCTCTCTGGGAGCTGCCAGCCCCCTGAGCCCCAAATCACAGAATGAACCAGGTTGGAAAAAACCTTTGAGATCACCAAGTCCAACTCTGACCTGACCCCTCCTCATCAACCAAACCCTGGCACTGAGTTCCACATCCAGGCTCTTTTCAACGGGGACGGTGACTCCAGCACCTCCCAGGGCAGACAATTCCAGTGCCCAGTTTCTTCCAGCAGAGAATTTTTTTTTCTGATGTTTAACCTAAACTTCCCCTGGTGCAGCTTAGGGCTGTGCTCGACGAAGGCCCCCGGGGCAGGATGGCGTTATCAGCCTTTCCCAGAAAGGTCAGAGCCCGCGGCAGTGTCATCCATGGCATTCCTGCGCTGTCACTTGAGACGTGCACGCAGCCAGCCCCGTGCCACGGATGGGCTCGTGTTGGGCTAAATCCGTGCTGGACTGGCTGGTATTTGAGCCCTGTGATTCCTGTCAGAGTCAGGGAAAATTGCAATGTTCAAATGCAGAATGGTGTTTTAAGCATTCAGGGTGGGAAAAAATAACCTCTGGTCACAATCCAAGTCTGTGTCATGCACAAACACCGACTGTGTGACACTCCAGCCCCCCGTGGGATGTCTGGGTGCTGGTTCTTGGTGCTGGGGGAAGGACACGACCATGACAATGAGTGGGCAGCAGTGCCAGCCCATGGCCACATCCCTGCCCTGCTCCCGGGGCTCTCCAAATAAAAGAAGCTGTTGGCACTCTGGGTGTCCTTGGAAAATGCCTTGTCCCCAACCCTCCCTTTGCTTCCTGCCAATGAAAAGCGTTTCCAGCCTCGTGCTGTCTTTAAAAAGCACTTAAATCCCTTGTGATAAATAAGCTGGGAGCCCCTGATCTGGAGCAGGGGGCTTTTCTGGGTCACTCGAGGCACAGCAGAGCTCGGAGGGGTGGGGGACAAAGGAATGTGGAGTTGAGAGGAGGCAGGTTTCAAACTGAGCCTTCAGAGGGGGAACACTTGAAAATCCTGAGAACATTTTCCAGGGTCTCAGCCTGCTGATGTTTTATTTGGCTTGAAATCAGAGTGGGATCAGTAAAAGTAAAAAAACATGAGGTGGTGGCAAAGTGGTGGCCAGGCCTCTGTGACACCCCACGGGCTCATGTGTCTCGTTTGTTTTCTCTCTGTCCAGGCATCGTGTCCGTGCACCTCAAGAAGGACAGCCTGGGCAACCTGACCCTGATTGCCAGCCCCAGCTTGGGCCAGCAGGACAGCACTGGCGGTGACCCTGCTGTCACCTTGTGGCACAAATGCAAGTGGAGCCACACCCAGGTCACCAAGACCTTCAAAGACAGGTGAGGGTTTGTCACTCCCTGCAATCCTGGCTGGCATCGGCCACTTGAGTGGGGTGGGTTGGGATGGGTTTGGAATGGGCTTGGGATGGGCTTGGGATGGGTTTGGGATGGGTTTGGTGGCCCAGCTGTGGGCTTAGGGCAAAAGCAGGGCCCTGCCAAGGTGAAGAACAGCAGAGCCAATCCCTGTGTGTAGTTCTGCTCTTCCCTGGTGTGGGGATGGAGTGGGGTGCAGCTGGGATGCTGTTGCTCAAATATGTGCCTCAAATTGTGCTCTAAACCCCATTCCTTGAAGCACAGCATGCTCCAGGAGAGGAGGGGCCACGGGAGAGCAGTCACAAAGCATGGAACAGAGGGGCTGCAGTCCCATCCCATCCCATCCCATCCCATCCCATCCCATCCCATCCCATCCCATCCCATCCCATCCCATCCCATCCCATCCCATCCCATCCCAGGGGAGAGCTCTCCCAGGAAGGCTCCCAGTGCTCCCAGAGGTTTTCTGCAGGACATCCTTCATCCCAAACTGGTTCAGAGCAGCCCTGGACCACTGGGACTGAAGGTGGACTGTCCCTGCCATGGAGCTTTTGGAGTGATGGGAGTGGTGGATTGGGATGAGTGAGACCAAGGAATGACCCCCCAAGAAGAACAGGTCTCCTCATCACTCCTTCTCTCCCTCTCTCCCCTCCTTGGAGCCAGCCCCTCCAAATTGGGAATCATTCCCATTGTTGGACCATTTGCCTGTGCTGTGCCCATTAGGTGGATAAATAGAGATCCCTGGCAGCTGGGGCTGTGAATGGCTTTTCAAGGGAGCCAGCACACTTTAAATTATAATGAAAAAAGTATTGGCAGGCAGCAGTAGCTGGCTTTCTGAAAATTACTGTTATGGAGTAACAAAGGATCTCTGCAGGTTGGACATGATCAATATTGTTCCTTTGAGAGTCCCTGAAAATCCACCTTATCAAGTTTGAGGCTCTACAGAAAAAAAAAAAAAAAAAAAAAAAAGAAAAGAAAAAAAAAAGAGGGAAGGGAATATTCTCCTCTGGAGCTTAAAAACCTGACATGTCCCTTTGTGTGCTTTGTCTAGCTGCCCTGGGAAGATGCTTTTGAGGACAGACCTTCAGTACCACACAGATTCCCTTCTGGAAGAGGCAAATGGGAAGCAGCCGGAAAGGAAGAGCTACAACCCCTGGGGACTGCACTGTCACCGGCAGCACCTGAACCGCATGTCCTCCAAGCACAACGAGAACAAACTCCATCGTATCCTTTCTCCTCCCCCCCCTCAGCACTGTCCTGGCTACGGATAACAGCTGGAATTCAGTGTAGGGTTTATTGCAGGGGGATGCATCCCCTCCTCTGCACAGACTCTGGGAAAAGAAGGAATATTTCTGTTATCTTCTCTCACTGTTAAAAAAAGAAAAAAACCCCACATTTCACATAAAGAGTTCTCAGCAGAAGTCAAAGATCCCCTTGGCATACATTTAAAAACACAACTATACAGGAATTAGCAGCTGCCTCGCCTTTTATTTTCCTATTACACTTCATTACCCACCAGTCATGTGAGTAATAGAGTTTAACAACTTCCCCCACCCACCGGAGCCAGCTCGGCACCGAGGGAAGGTGTCGGAGTGACAGCCCAGGGCTACAATGTCACTGGAGAATGGAGCTGTTGGGGCTTTAATTGGTAGGGCTGTAGTACAGTAAATTAACTGGAATTGGCAGCGAGAGGCCCATAGCAATGACACGTGTGAGAAATTGGCTCAGAAAGTCTCATTACAGTTGTGAGCAGTTATGGAGAGTGTCAGCAGTTGCTTTGATTTAAGGCCTCTTTCAATTAGAATTTAAAAGTATTGGGTTTCCCTTAAGTCACGCTCAGAGTTTCTCCTGCTGGAGAACGTGGTGTCCAAGTGCAGCTATCCCTGCATCCTGGACCTGAAGATGGGCACTCGGCAGCACGGGGATGACGCCTCGGAGGAGAAGAAAGCTCGGCACATCAAGAAGTGTGAGCAGAGCACCTCGGCATCGCTGGGAGTGCGCATCTGTGGGATGCAGGTAAAGCTCCATCCCCTCGCTGTGCTGCTTCCCCTCTTGGGTCAGGAAAATTAAGCCACAAACACCAGAGGTTTTATGTCCAAAAAGGAGACAAAGGAGTCCTTTTGTTTTATTCGAATAAAGGGAGAGGCCATGGGATCTCTCAATTTTTTGGAGGATGTAGCCTCCTTTTTATCCCAATTTCCCAGTCACATTTCCCTCTCTCTTTCCCCATTGGCTGAGGTACTTGAGAGGTACAGACTGCCCAAACCCCTGATACCTGAAATTCCCCTCTAATGTCTAACCCTCCCTTTTAATTTTTAATTCTTATAGAATTCATAGATGTTCCTCATTGCTTCTTTCATCTTTCAATATCCAATTTCATTTATCAGCAAACCTACAGTTTGTTTGTAAAGGCAAATATCTGTTATTCCATTCATCAGTCAGTGGAATCCTTCCCATTGTTTCTTTTATCTCTCAGTGCTGGTTTTATCTACCAGCAAACCCACAGCTCGTTTGTAAAGACAAATCCCTCATTCCTCTCACTTGGAACCAAGATGGAATCTCCAGGGGTTTTTGGCTGGTGTGAATTGAAGGAGTTTTATTCTCTTTTCTGCCTAAACTGTAAAAAGGTGCCACTGAGCTCTGTGTCCTCTCAGAGAGGGTATCAAATATGGCACATTTAGGGTGACCCTTTCTCTGTGCCACTGCCACGGTGTGAGCAGCTGGAACGCTTCAGCCCATCTGAGATGCTGAGATTCCTCCTCGGCTCTTGGCTGCTGCATGGAAAAACCCAAAAAACATCACATTGCCCCACTTGTGCTTTCACTGAGCCACCCCATCTTGGAGCTGTGAGAGTCCGGGTTTCATTGTGGACTAAATTTCTCCTGCTGGAAATCCCCATCCTTCCTCCTGGAAACCCAAACCATGTATTTCCCTCACTCACTATTCTCAAGCAGGTTTCAAAACCCTGCCTGAAGGATAATTTGAGAGTTAGGAGAATAGAATATAAAGCAAAATATAAATATACATTTTGTCAATATATAAAGTCAAAACCCATGTCCTTTTCTGATCTCTGGCATCTTCCTATGGGCAGAATTGAACCTCAGTGTTCACACTGATGCCTTGGAGTGGCTACCTAGAACAGAGGCTAGACAGAGTTAGGAGAATAAAGTGGGGATTTATTAAAGGCTTTCAATAGATATATTTTGAGCAGTCAAAGCCTCCCAGAGAATACACTCATGGTCATGAGTTTTTCAGACAGATATAAGTTTGGTCTATTTACATTTCAGGGGTTAACTCTCCAATTACAGTTTGAGCTAATGAAGTCACATTCCCCCAGTTTGCTCCTCCCCAATTCACTTTTGTTTATATTTTTCAGGGCCTGAGGCTGTAGGGTGTCCTTGGGTTCCAGACCCAGAGGAATTGTTTTGTCTGACCAAAACGTGTCAGTGTCAAATGCCAAGTGTTAACTACCAAACACTTTATATCAAGTTTAGAGTTCTGCACTAATGCAGCGCAGATATAAAGCCTAAAATCTTAAAGCATCACTCACGAATCCCTTGCAGCTCAGGATATTCTCTGATTTTATGGATAATTCCTCTGCTTCCTTCCAGGTTTACCAGGCAGACACGGGGCATTTCCTGTGCAAAGACAAATACTTTGGGAGGAAGCTGTCAGCAGAGGGGTTCAGGCAGACCCTGCGGCAGTTCCTGTGCACGGGGAACCAGCTGCGCACGGACCTGCTGGAGCCCATCATCCTGCGCCTCAAGGCCCTGCTGGCCGTCATCAGGAAACAAAGCTCCTACAGGTTCTACTCCAGCTCCCTCCTCATCATTTACGACGGGCAGGAGCACAAGGAGAGCGCTGATCATCACCTCCCCTTCCCCAAAACTCACAGCACGAACCCCTGCAGGGTGGATGTGAGGATGATAGACTTTGCCCACACCACCTTCAAAGGCTCCAAGAGCAACCCCAACTCCACCCTGTACGACGGGCCCGACCACGGCTACATTTTTGGCCTGGAGAACCTGATCAAAATCCTTCAGAGCCTGTCAGAAGGGAAGTGAGAATTTCTGTGAAATGGCCTGGATTTCCTAGTGACTGATAGCCCTGAAAATCCCGCCTAGGGTTGGCTGTGTGGGACCCTCTGGCTGCTGGATATGGCACGGAATTAGCACGGATAAATCGGGAAGTGCTGAAAACTCCCCTTGTGCTGTCACTGAACTGAAGTGTGGAAACAGAGCTGGAGGAATCTGCTCCCTCTGCCATCCATCAGAAGATTTATTTTCTTTTCTGGTTTTACTGCTGTCCTTGATTTATTTGTGAGCCAAAGAAAGCATTACTTGGAAAGAGTCTTAATGATAAACCAGGAGCTGCTCGCCCCGCAGCCGAGCGGGTTTGGGGCAGGAATGAACTGATGGAGCTTCCCTTTGGAGCTTCCCTTCCTGCTCCTGCTCAGGTGGGAGGGAAAAACACCCTCCAACATTCCCAGAGCCCCTGGTCGGGATTCTCTGTGCACGTGTTCAGACCAAGAGCTGCACCTCTCCAAGCATGAACATCCCTGTGGGTTTATAACAGGGGATTTTCCATGGATTTTCTAGGAAAGAGGCTTCACTGGGGCTGGAAGCATGGGAATGCAATGACTCTGTCAGGTACCAGCCACAAAAATTCATTCACATCAAGGGATTTTTGCTTAAAAAAAACCCAAAAAACAACAAAAAAAAAACAAACAAGAAAAAAAGAAAAGTGTGAGATTGAGTCAGGAACTGGACGTCAAAGGTCACCCAGAAATTCTTTGATACAAATACTGCGTGTGTGAATGTGTGTGTGTGTGCGTGTGTGTGTTTGAAGGAGACAGTAACAAAAGACTCTAAAAATAATGTTTACAGCTTTTGTGGACTGATTTTATTATTATGACGGAACAAATATAATTCCTTCCTGCATGGTGTGGGAAATCTGAAGAAGTTCTTGCACAAGGAATGGAGCTACAGAACTCCGCTACCGGGGAGTGGGGATATAAATAAAATTGTGGAAGTAACTCCCACTGTTGTCCATCTCTTTTTCCCTCCCGCAGCATCCTTGAGGTACATTACGCTTTGTTTAAGCCCATAATTTTTTAAGAGAGCCGTTGTTGCCACAGGTTTAAACACCAGATCCCAAGGGAGACGCTTCACTTGGATTTACAGCAGAAAGCTGGGGAGCTGATGCAATTTATAGCTGGAAAATTTAAGACATCTGGCCCAGTTGTGTATTTTGCTTGGCCCGGAGTCCACCTGGGAAGACTTTTGTTCACAGTTTTGGGTTATTGCTTGACCACAAACTGTATAAAAACAAGCCACAAAAACCCAATTTCAGTAGGGATTGAGCCACAGGCTGTCCTGGCTCACATCAGAAATCCGTGATAAGACTTTGTGGCTTTGTGGATGAGTTTGTGCAGAGCCACATGAGCAGCCTCAGGGGGCACAGCAGGACACGGGTGGGACAAGGGGTGGATGAGAAGGGTCCGGGTGTGACACCACAGCCAGAGCTCCTCCTCATTTGGCAGCCCCTCACTCTTCCCTGCTGCACAGAAACAACTTGTTGCCTGAATAATGAGAAAAAGCTCAACGTCCTCCCTTTTTAGCCCTCATACACCTGCTCAGTGTGGCTGGGAATGTCCAAGGCCGGGTTGGATGGAGCATCCTGAGATGGTGGGAGGTGTCCCTGCCCATGGCAGGGGGTGGAATGAGATGGGATTTAACTTTAACTCAAACCATCCTAAATTCTGTGAGGAACACCTGAGGGAGATAAGGGAAGGGTCTGGAGCACCAAGAAAGGCTGAGGGAGATTGGGGAAGGGTCTGGAGCACCAGGAGAAGCTGAGGGAGATTAGGGAAGGGTCTGGAGCACCAGGAGAAGCTGAGGGAGATTGGGGAAGGGTCTGGAGCACCAGGAAAGGCTGAGGGAACTGGGGAAGGGGCTGAGCCTGGAGAAGAGGAAGCTCAGGGGGAATTTCAGGCTCTGCACAACTCCCTGACAGGAGGGGACAGCCAGAGGGGAGGTCGGGCTCTGCTCCCAAGGGACATGGCAAGGGAAACGACCTCAAGCTGAGCGAGGGAAGATTCAGGTTGGAATTCCCTCATGGAAATGGCGGTCAGGCTTTGGAAGGGGCTGCTCAGGGCGGTGTTGGGAGTCCCCATCCCTGGAGGTGCGGCACTCAGCGCTCTGCGCTGGGGATGGGGCGCAGTTTGGGACCCGCCGCCCCCGGCAGGGCTCTCTCCCCTCAGGCATTCCCGCTCCTAACAGGGCTCTCTCCCCTCAGACATTCCCGCCCCTAACAGGGCTCTCTCCCCTCAGACGTTCCCACCCCTAACAGGGCTCTCTCCCCTCAGGCATTCCCGCTCCTAACAGGGCTCTCTCCCCTCAGGCATTCCCGCTCCTAACAGGGCTCTCTCCCCTCAGGCATTCCCGCTCCTAACAGGGCTCTCTCCCCTCAGGCATTCCCGCTCCTAACAGGGCTCTCTCCCCTCAGGCATTCCCGCCCTGCCGCGCCCCACGTGACCCGGCGGCGGCGCCACGTGAGCTGCGCACGTGACCCGGCGCCATGGCCGCCAGCCGGTACCGGCGCTTCCTGCGGCTCTGCGAGGAGTGGCCGGTGGAGAACAGCAAACAGCAGCGGGACCTGGGCTCGGTCCTGCGGCAGCGGGTGGCACAGGCCTTCCGTGAGGGCGAGAACACGCCGGTGAGGGGCAGGAGGGCGGCTGGGAGGGCGCGGGGAGCGGCACGGCGGAGGCTCTGAAGGTGCTCTGAGGTGGTTATGAGGGTGCTCTGAGGGAGTTCTGAGGGGAATCTGAAGTGGCTCTGAAAGGGCTCTGGGGGAGCTCTGAGGTGGCTCTGAGGGGAATCCGAGGTAGCTCTGGCTGGTCTCCGAGAGGGTTCTGAGATGACTCTAAGCGGTCTCTGAGGTCGCTCTGAGGTCGCTCTGTGAGGTGGCTCTGAAAGTTCTCTAAGGGGGCTCTGAGGGGTCAGGGGTGGAGCGCAGGGTTTGGGGCTCACACGCGGCTCTGCCTCGGGGCTCGCTGGGGATTCATGGAATTTTAGGACATCCTGAGCTGGGAGGGAACGGGAAGCCCAGGGGGTGATGGAGTCCTGCTGCCCCCGGCTCCTCCCGAGGAGTGTGAGCACTCGGCTGCCTTTGGAACACACATCCCAGGAAGGCTTTGGAATACCGGCCAGGGGCTTGTGTCTCCAAGGGACAAACTGCAGGTGGTGCCCAGGTCACCGGGTTGTACCTGGGACAAATGATTGGTACCCAGGACACCGGGTTTGTACCCAGGACTGACTGGTTGGTGCCCAGGACAATTTGTATCCAGGACACCTGGTTGGTGCCCTGGACAAATGGTTTATACTCAGAACACCTGGTTTGTACCCAGGATAAATGGTTTGTGCTCAGGACAATGGGGTTTTTGTACCCAGGATAAATGGTTTGTGCCCAGTACACCTGGTTGGTGCCCTGGACAAATGATTTCTACTCAGCACACCTGGTTTGTACCCAGGATAGCTGTTTTATTTTGGGTTATAGCCAATTCTTGCACCCTTTGCACCAGGTATTTTGGAGAACCCCGTCCTGTGGTTATGGGAGTGGGGTATGGAGGTTTGGGAATTCCAGCTGTGCTGGAATCCAGGTAATTCTTGTGATCTCCTTACCTCGAGGGTGGGATGCTGCAGCACTGCCTGACACTGATGGAATGCAGCAGTTGTACAATTGAATTCCGCCTCCAGCTGTAATTCTGTTGGAGTTTAGGCTTTGCTGCTGAAATAAATTAGGGAATCTGATGCCTGACTTGGCTGCAGACCTTCCCAGGCACGGAGGTGTTGCTGCAGAATGCAAATGTGCCCTTTTTTAGCATAAAAACATTGTTCCAGAGATGCGTTTTCAACCTCAAGGGGCCATTATAGGCTCCTAATCCTGTACTGCTGACCAGAATAGTCTGCAGCAGGCATTTTGGGAAGGGTTTTATTGCTTTTCCATATGCTCAGGACAGCTTAATGTCTTGCACCACTTGGCTCCAAGATCCCAAAGCTGCCACTGATCCTGGAAATCTGAATTGATGCCTGCAGCAGTGGTGGCAGTTTCTGTGTAGAGAGGCTGAATGTGCTGGCAGGAGGCAGGAGGAGCTTCTGAGAGGGGAGCTAGAGCCACGAGGCCTCTTTAGCCATCTGATGGAATGGGATTTGCTGGATTTCCAGGGGAGGGATGCTGTTTGTGCTGTGTTTTAATGGCTGGATCTGCTGGAGCCTTGTCAGGGGGTGTTTGGGATGGGCACAGGTGGGGATCACCTGCAGGGGGATGTGGCTGTCCCTGTGTCCTCTCTCCTGCAGCCCTTACTCTTCCTGCTTCATCCTGACACCTTTCTGTTGATGTTATTTTTACTCTTGACCTGTTTTAACCATTCACGGAGCAGCAACACTGAGTTCTGGCATGAGCTGGGCTCACTGTACCACAAAAAGAAAACAGGAAAAACACTGTAGACTGGAAAAGCAGCTGAGCAGGGCCTGTGCCAGGCAGAGACACCTGGCACAGGTTGGGGATGAGCCGGATCTTCAACTGAAATAGAAATCCAGTTACACTTCAAGCTGTTCCCTGTCATTTGTGCTGATTTCCTTCATCAATTACAGGCTATTTTTAGCCCCCTACAGGGAGTTTTTAGCATCCAGCCTGGCTCCTTGTCCTGTGTGATTCCCTACAAAGAGGCAGGTGACAGAAGTGGAAGGGCCACAGATATCCCAGCACCAGCCCATAATGTTCTCTGTGGCTGTGTATTCACTGTCAGATCTTGTTGGTGCAGAGTTTCAGATCCATCCTGGAAATCCCAAGTGTTGTTATTCCTGCAGGCCAAGCTGGTGGGAGATTGAGGGGGAAAGCCTGGAGCAGGACAGCAGATGGACATTATCCAGCAGTGCACTGGGAATTCTGAGCTGCTCCTTCATGGCCATTGTCCCTGGGAACGAGGAGGGTTTTTGCTGTGGAGATGTAAAACCAGACTTGTGTGCCACTTGTGTCCCCTGCAGATCTCTGACCCCGAGGCCTGTGACCAAATGTACGAGAGCTTAGTCAGGATCCACACCAACTTCTACAAAAACAAGGTGAGAGCTGTGGCACTGGCCACTGCCCCTCACTCTGGGGGTGCCACCACCTGCTGCAGCATTCCTGGGAATGGCAGCATTCCTGGGAGTGCCTGAGGGACAGCTGAGGGGTGGGTGCAGCAGTGCCTGTGCTCACCCAGGGCAGATCCACACCTGGTTCTTGGTGTGGAGGAACAAAATCCCAGCTGGACTCACACTCAGGCTGTGCCAGATGGTGACACTTGTACCTTTTCCATGCACTACAAGTGACTTCTTTGTCTCTCTCCCTCCTTTTCCTGCTCCCCTGGGAAGTACCCACGCCTGAAAGAGACCACCTTCACCGGGGTGACAGTGGATGATTGCAGGAGGATCCTGGCCACAGGTACTGCTTGGTCTGAGAGGGCAGGGCAGGGGGAAAGGGACATTCTGCTCTTTGGGATGCTCCCTTGCATCCCTGCTCAGCCCCTGGGGCTGGGGGGCACTGAGGGGCTGCCTGCAGTTCTGTGAAGGTGTTGGATGAGGAGTAAGTTCAGGAATAATTCTGTTGAGGAGTAACTCATTATATTGGGCTGAAGAATCAGTTGGATTTTGCACTGTCAGGAACAACAGAGGGTTTGCAAAGGCTCTGTGGGGTCAGACAGCAGGATCTGTGTGGAAGGAACACGTTTGCTACCTCACCCCAACACTGAGCTCAGCTGCTCTTTCACCATTTCCAATTCCCTTCGTATTCCTTGTGTGTCAGACCTGGGGAAGGAGCCGGGTGCCCCATGCAGAAATGTCTCAGCACATCCTTTATGAAGGGCAGAGCTGGGAGCCAGAGCAGTTTTGTTCTGCTCCAGTTGCTAACTTTGATTGCAGTGCGTGGAATCTGGGTATCAGTTGTTGATGATAAGAGACTCCCTGCATTGATTGGAAGGGAAACCAACATCGCCTCGGGCCTGGGATGAAAATTCATTAAGATGAAAAGTCAGGATGGAAGGCAGAGCTGTTTTAAGAGGGTTTCATTCCTCTGTTTTCCTGCTTATCTTTCTCTGGCCCCATCTCTGTCTCCCTTCTCCTTTTGCAGACATTCTGAAACAGATGGAAGACATGAAAAAAGGGACGTGGAAAACACTGCGGGAAAAGTTCTCTGCCAAGAAACCCGAGGAGGACTCAAAGTGAGGGCCCAGCTCTCAGCTTCTCCACTGTACATATCCCTGAAGCTCTGTGTGTTGCCATGATGAATAAAACCACTTATTCCTCTTAGCAACAGCATTTTTTTTCAGCCCTACACTGTACATTCTTCATATTTCGTGTCTCCTTTTTTTTCTGCTGAGAATCTGGGGCAGAGCTTAACACATCCATGCTGGAGCAATGGAGGGAAGGGAACTTTGTGGTGTCAGACCTGGCCTTTTGTATCTCAGAAAATGGAACAAGCAGGAGCTGCCCAGGGGGAGGAGGTGCAGCTTTAAATGTTCTTGTGAAGAGAACAGAGAGGATGTGAAAAGCTCTCTGTGCTTGTGTTTGTGTGTTAGCCCAGGGACCAGGGCAGTGCAGGGAGGGAGAACTTTAATCATCACATTTATTTTCCTTCGGAGGAGACAGAGAGGACGGAGGGTGACTTTGCCATGGTGACAGTGGAGCACTGCACGAGTTTAATTGAGATTTTAATCAGCTGCTGCAGAGCTGCTGCTGCTGCTGGAGGAGCCAGCTCTGTGCAGATCCCCCCAGCCTGAGGAGAGGGATGTGTGGGTTAGTGCAGAGCTGAGGGTGAAGGCAGGATTAGATGACATGCTGCTAGATGGGGCCATAAACACATTTCAAGTGCTCTGCAACTTCACTGTTATGGGCTTTTTTGCTCCTTTTTAGAGCTTTACTGCTTTCATCAGTGTCTGTTCTTGGGCTTGGAGCTGGAGCTGGCCTGGGGAGGATGAGTGTCTGCAGCAGAGCTGTGCCAGGGCTCCACAGCACCAACAGCTGCTCCTTTTTATGGGTTTCAGCAGTGATTTCCTGGCAGGCAGTGAAAGAATTTGAAACTGCAGCAGGCTCTGGTCCAGAGCTCCAGGAACCAAGGCTGGTGCTGCTGGTGGCTCCTCATGGCAGCGTTTGGCAGGGGATGTGCAACACCTGGGGCTGGGGAGCACCTTGGGTGCCAGCCCTGCTTTGGGTTCTGCTCCTGGGCTTGTTCTGTGCTCCTGTTCCACAGCCCCCTCACACACCAGAGGGCACAGGAAGGGGACTTTCTTTACCACGTTGATGTTTTTATTATAACATGATTCTGTCTTTAATTTAGTTAAGGCAATTTACACTTCCGTTCTTAAGTAACAACGGTAACAACTAAAAAAAAAAATTTAAAAAAAAAAAAGTAAAACATGACACCAGAGATGAAACTAAAACACAGGACACCCCTTCACAGTGAACTCCTGTAAACCTGCAAGCTCCTACTACTGCTGCCCAAAGATCCTTGGTCCACAGAAGGCAAAAGACTTTTAGTTCCCACTAGGACAAGCTCAGCTCCTCATCTGGTGAGTTAATTAAATTAAATCCACCTCCTTGAGTTCAGCTGCTCTTTACTGCACCACGGGATGAAGAGAATTCTGTAAATGGAGAGGGGTCAGCGTGGAGCAGGCACAGCAGATAACGAGGGCTGCTTGGCAGATATCCACAGGGACAAGTGGCACTCGGAATAAGTTAAATAGTGTGGCCCTACAGCTACTCACCCCACAGCCGAGGGGCTGGAGCACATGGAGATAAAGATACAACCCTCCACAGTTGCAAAATAAAGAGTTATTGCAATGAGGAATGAAAGTCCTGTATGGTTTATCTTCCTACGAGGGTGTTAGAAAAACACCTGGGCCCAGGTGTGGGGAGGACTCGGGCCGGTCCCTGCTCCTGGAATTGCTTACAAGCGCTCTAAGGGAGGGGCTGCCTGGGAAGCCCTTTCCTTGTGGTCCATTGTCCCCAGACAGTGACAATCCATGCCTGGAGCCCAGGGAGGGGCAGCCTCCTCAGCTGGCACAGGTCAGTCCCTCGGTGGCTGGAGCTGTGTCTCAGTGGTTCATGGTGTTCTGGACATCCACAAACCCCATCCTCTGCCTGCGCTTCCGCTGCTCCGTCATCTGCAATTCCAACAGGGACACGCTGAGGCAATTCCAGGCCCTCCTGCTCTTGGATGTGCTTCCCAAGTGTCTGAGTGAGCTGCTTTGAGCCTCTGCCAGCAAACTCTGAGCTGATGAGGCACTACCCAAACCCACGTGTTCCAAGTGTCCCCAATTCCCCCAAAAAAGAGCTGCAGGAGCCCTGTGCTTGTATTGTTGTGCTGCCTTGGGCAGTCCTGCTCCCACTCCCTGCCCTCAGTGGCTATTTTGGGAAGGACAGAGAGTTCCTACAGGGGATTTCCCATTTCCCATACCTGTTCCTTCAGCTCGTTCAGCTGGGAGGTGAGGTGTGACACGAGCTTCATGGTGGTGTTGAGTTTGTCCTGCAGATTGCGGATCTCGTTCTGCTCCCCTTCCCCTTCATTGCTGACCAGAGACATGGCTCGCATCCGGGGGAACCAGTCCAGGTTCTTGTTCTGGGAATGACAGCACGGACAAGGGCAGTTGGGGTGAGGGATCAGAGAGGAGGAGAGAAGATAGGGTTTAACAGGCAGCCTCCCTGTGCTTAGGGATTAAAGAAATTATCTTTGCAAAAATCTGCAATTTTTGCATGTGTGGTCCATTTATAGGTTAGTTCATGGGCTCAGGTGCAGAAGCTTTTCTTTCCTTGCTTTCCTTTCCCTCCCTTGCCTCAAAACCCCCTTGAAGCCCCACTCCCTGCTTGGTCCAACCCTTCAACTCACAGGACAAACCCTCGAACACACCACGTGGAAAAAAACAGCAAAGGACAAACTCAGGCACTGCACCATTAGCCAGTATTTTCCAAAAGAATTTCCCAGAGCTGTTTTTCCTTGTCCAGCCCCTTGTTCCTGATATCTCCAGGGCAGGCAGGTTGGGATAGGCAAGGAGCTGCCCCGAGGGCACCTGTACCTTGATCATCTGTGCCACGTAGCTCTCGGGCCCGGTGTAGTCAGTCTTGTTCTTCACCCGCACCAGCACGATGAAGTACAGGTAGTTCCACATGTTGTGCTCATATTTGATGTGCTCCTCAAAGGACACGGTCTTGTTGTCAAACTTGTCCCTTTCCAGCCCTGGGACAGGAGGAGGACAGGGAGGAGGTGAATGAGCAGCAAACACGTGGAAGGAAACTCAGCCCAGTGCACCTCCTCCCAAAGGTGGCATTCAAGTGCTTTTAATAATTAGTTGGTATTTAGCACATAAACATCCAAACCAGGGGGCAACAATCCAGCTGGGGGTTCAGGAGACTTCTGTTTAAAATCACAGAATCAGAGAATCATGGAATGGTTTGGGTTGGAAGGGATCTTCCACCTTCCCCTATCCCAGGTTGCAACCTATCCAACCTGGCCTTGGACACTTCCAGGGATCCAGGGGCAGCCACAGCTTCTCTGGGCACCTGTGCCAGGGCCTCCCCACCCTCACAGGGAACAATTTCTTCCCGTGTCCTGCTGCCTCTGCCTAGTAATATAAACCCAGAGGATCTTTAAAGGAAAAAGCAGACAGATTTACTGGGTTTTTATTTTTTTTTTTTTTTTTTTAATGCCTACTGCTGACTGAAAGGATTTCAGAGCATTTTTTCTATTATATTTCTCCAGTGATATGCTGCTTTTTTTCCCCCACTGGCCAAGGGAAAGTCTCAGCAGTGAGATGCACATCGACAAGAACCCCACAATGTGGTTTTAGTTTAACACCTCATTAGCAGGGTGAGGAACAACACAGAGAATTTCCCTCCAGCTGTGTCCTTGTTCAAACCCCTCCCAGTGCAGTGACCCCTTGCTGAACAGATTCAAGCTTTGCAGTAATAAATAAAAAACCAGAATCCAGCTGAAATTCTTTTCCTTCCCCCAACCTGGGAGGGGAGGACGAGCTTTAGGGCAATTCCTGTATTCCCAGTGCTCACCACAAATAAAACAGGTGGTTTTCAGGATCTCTTCCTTCTTCTGTTTCTCGCTCCTCAGATCAGCAAAGGTGTCAATGATGACCCCGAAGATGAGGTTGAGGACGATGATAATGACAATGAAGAAGAAGAGCAGGTCATAGACGACTCGAGCAGGGAACAGGGACTCCTGTAATGGATGAAAAGGAGAATTGGGTGTCTGGCACAGCTCTGCTCCAGCCACCCCAGCCCTGTGACACGGCTGATTCCAGGGTGTCAGAGGAGGTTTCCAGAGGGAAACCAAGGAATGTGAGCAGAGCCACTTAGAAAGTGCATTCTTGGCTGAGGCACCAGGGGAGGAGGAGAACCGAGGGATGGAGCTGGATGTGTCACAGCTCCCAGAAAGGGGGGCCAGCAGTGATTGCAGCAGGGTTTAGCAGAAGGAAGAGGAGCCAGGTGCTGTCCCCACTCACATCCTTGGAGGGTTTCCTCAGGATGTCCCCCACGCCGCCGCCGTTGCGCAGGCCATGGTTGAGGACGGTGACAATGCACATGAGCAGCGTGTCACAGGCACGTTCCCACTGCTCTGGGTCAGCCTCTGGGGACGAGAGCAGAGCAAGGACTCAGAGCACGGGCAGAGCACCAGACCCTGGCTGGGATGGCTCCAGCTGCACTGGCAGTGACACAGGAGCAGCTGCCTGTCGTGATGTCCCAGCCAGCAACATCCCAGCAGCTCCTCCAGCAGCCAAACGCTGCTCCCACCTCCTTTCTGATTAAATTAATCCACCCCAAAATTTGTTATGCCAGGGTCAGTGCAAAATTCACAGGCCTTTTGCCCAATATATCCCAGGAAGCTGATTTAGTTTCTACCTTGGAAAACTGGGATTTTCCTCAAATCCATGCTGCCACACAGAGCTGGCATTTCCACGGGGCTCTCTTACCTTCCAAGGCAGTGGGTGCAGCAGTGCAGCTGATTTTGTCACTGCTGCACGACTCCATGAAGGTCTCCACGTTCCTTTGCATCCCCAAGGGATCATCTGCAAGGAAGAGAGCCCAGCCCTGTGAGAGCAGCACCTCTCCCCAGCAAACCACCGCCATGGGCTCCCAGGAAATGCCAACCTTCTTGGGAATAAGTTGCCTCGTATTCTCCTACTTTTTTCTAGGCCCTGAAGGTTTTTCTCAGAGCTGAGACCCTGCAGTGCTGACCCTTCATTTGTAGCTCTGTGCCCCCTTCTCTGCCACCACTAACCCCAAACCCTGCTGTGTGCTGTCCTGTCGGTGACCCCAAAACCAGTGCTCCCAGTGGAAAAGCCCACCCTGAGACGTGTGTGGAGGGTCCCCCGGTGCCCCACGACCCCGAGCACTGCCCAACCTTTGGCTTTGCTGTCCGGCAGCCTGTCCACCTCGAGGATGAAGTCATCCTTCAGGAAGAGGAAGCCCACGATGGAGAAGAGGTAGACGAGGATGAGGGCCAGCAGGGCTGTCAGCAGGATGGAGCGCCCGTTCCGCGTCACGCTTTTGATGACATTAAACAAGGTCTCCTCACGGTAGATCAAGTCAAACAGCTGAAAGGACCCAGGAGCAAAGAAATGCTGCAGGGTGCTTCTCTTGATAATGCCTGGCCTATCTATATCCCCTTTTATCCTGAGATCTTGGATCGCTCAGCAGACCTTGACTAACTTTTCTCACAAAGCCTTTAAGTTTCCCAGCTCACTGAAGGGAAGCAGAGAAGAATGGAGTGACTTATGCACAGCAGGAGAGCCAAGAATAGGCCACATGTACCCTGGCTCTGCCCTCACCAGCTCACGTTGCCTCCCAGCTGACCCAGATAAAGCACACAGCAGATTAGAAGAAGAGATACAGCCCAGGACCAGGAGAGAGACAGCGACAGATACTGTCAGGAGGCAGAAAGATGAGCCCGTGCAAAGATTAGAGCACAGGGAATTGTTCTGTCTGCTATCAATCAGCCCCTGGAAGGTGTCACAGGAACCTTCCAGCTCCTAAAGCAGCAGCCAGGCTGCCTGTTCCCCCCAACCACCTGAATTTCTCCTACCAGGATGCTGTAGAAGAGCTCGTGCACGAAGAGCCCCAGGACGCTGGTCACGATGTAGCCGACGTGGTACAGGAATTCCACATCCATGATCATGGCCTTGTAGCCACGGATGAAGGTGCCTCGGTTGCCCACGAAGCTCACCACGAACACGATCTTGTTGGTCAGCTGGGGACGGCCAGAAACGGGAGGGAGCGGGGTTTGCTGTGCTCTGGGAATGTGGAACAGCTTCCTGATCCCCCAGCACGTGGAAAACTCACATTGAGAGCTCCCAGGATGTTGAGGGTGAGCCCGATGCCCAGGTAGTAGATGGAGCGCAGGATCAGCGCCACCAGCAGCGGCCTCACCCCGTAGCGCTTGGTGAACAGGGCCATGATGGAGAAGCAGATGAGGATCCAGAAGAGCAGGGAGATCAGTGGGGAGTCCAGAACTCCTGGGAAGGGGAACACGTGGGTGTTAAAGGCAGCACTGCTGCTGCCAGGCTGTCCAGCCACGCTAATGAGCTAATTATCAGAAATGATGGTGCTGCACTGTGAATATTTGTGTTGGTTCCGGTGGTTTTCACTGATACATTTTCTAACATCTTTTATCCCAGAGCTCAGAACCACTGCAGGTGATGGAGGCTTTGCCTGACAACAGGAGTGTATCCATCCCATCACTGATTCCCATATTGTACGAACAGGGGAAGAGCAGCCCAGGAGAAGAGAGGTTTCCCTGGGAAGGAAAGGGTGGAGGTGCTGGAAACTGAAATCCTGACTAATCCTTTATCCAGCAGGAAGAACCTGGGGTTGTAGGAACCCAAAGAACCCAAGGATGAGGGCAGCGCCAGTTTTCTTCCACGTGGAGATCCCTGAGGAGCAGCAGGTGCGGGGGCACTTACCCATGGAAGTGGCTTCCACATAGGGGTAGAAGAAAGCAATGATGATGTTGATGAAGACGGCCAGGTTGAAGGAAATGCTTCCCCAGAGCGTCATTCTGCGGGAGAACCAGTACATCAGCGGCATGCCTGGGGGGAGAGGAGGCAACACACAAACCTCAGCCAGCCTCATGCCAACCGGGTCCTCCTGGAGCCCCTGTGCCCTCCTGGAGCTCCTGTGTTATCCCAGAGCCCTTGTGTCCTTCCTGACCCCCTCTGCTATCCCAGACCCTCTGTGTCCTCCTGAACCCCCTGTGTTATTCCAGACCCTTTGTGTCATCCCTGTGTCCTCCTGATCCTCCTGTGTCATCCCAGACCCTCTGTGTCCTTCTGATCCTCCTATGTTATCCCAGACCCCCTGTGCTCTCCTGGAGCTCCTGTGTCATCCCAGAGCCCCTGTGTCCTCCTGAACCTCCTGTGTCATCCCAGAGCCCCTGTGTCCTCCTGAACCCCCTCTGCTATCCCAGAGCCCCTGTGTCCTCCTGAACCCCCTGTGTCATCCCAGAGCCCCTGTGCCCTCCTGGAGCTCCTGTGTCATCCCAGACCCTCTGTGTCCTTCTGATCCTCCTATGTTATCCCAGACCCCCTGTGCTCTCCTGGAGCTCCTGTGTCATTCCAGATCCTGTGTCCTTTCTTACCCTCTGTGCTATCCCAGACCCTCTGTGTCATCCTTGTGTCCTTCCTGACCCCCTGTGTCATCCCAGAGTCCCCGTGTCCTCCTGAACCCCCTGTGTCATCCCCGTGTCCTCTGTGTCCTCCTGGAGCCCCTGTGTCACCTCTCAGCCCCCTGGGTTCTGCAGCTGCTGGCCCAAGACCGACCCAGCCTCCCACCTCCCTCAAACCCTTCATGAACTGTTTAGAAAATATTCCTGCTCATCTGCTGGAAGAGGAGTGCACTTTCTAAGTGGCTCTGCTCACATTCCTCGGTTTCCCATCCCTCTGGAAATCTACTCTAACATCCTGGAATGGTCGGCTCTGTCCTCCCTCACAGCTCCTACACTGCTCCTCAGCTGCATCCCAGTATCCACAGTGTGACCATAGTGTAAATCCCATCAGTTCCTGGGATTTACAGCCAGGATTTCCACCCTGGAAGCCCCTGAGCAGATCTGCAGGGGGCAGAGAAATAGATTTTATTTCTCATGTGCAGCTACGAGACCCTGGCTTAGGGAAAGGACTTTTCCAGCTGGAATGTCCCCAGGTTTGGCCCAGGGGAGGCTCTGCCTTGCTCTTACTGCGCAGCTTCTTCTGCCACTCCATCTCGTTGTGCAGGAAGGAGGACTGGTCGAAGAAGTCGCTGACTTTGCTGCCCTGCTCGTCCTGCTCCGTGGTGGTGAAGAGCCGGTATTTGGTCTCCTTGGTGAGGAATTCACAGATCCCAGGCACGGGGAAGATTATCTGCTCCATGCTCCGGTCCAGCCGCACGATCTGTGGGAAGCAGAGCCCTCAGATCCTGCCCTGCTGGGGTTTTTTTCCTCCTTCCCCTCCTCCCTCCCACTCCACAGCATCCAAATATTGTCAGCCACTCGTTTAAAAGCTTCCAAACTGCCCCGAGCAGAGGCAGCCCTGGCTGGGGTAAGTGGGAGTGTGGGAATGGGGGATCCATGCCAAGGATGAGGCTGCTGGATCAGCTGCATCCCACTGCTGCTGGGAGAGAAGGGAATGGTCTGGGGGCTGCTCATCCCTCAGTTCCAGCATGGGGATGGGAGGCAGGGACAGCTCCTGGTGCAAAATAATCAGACATGAGGCATCTGGAGCCAGGTGGGACTCATGGGCCATGGGCTGTTGGAAAGCCAAGAGGTCTTGCCTCGATTTGGGATGTGTGTTTCTCATAATAAGCCAGCGGATCCTCCTCTTCCTCCTGCACCGGGGCTGTGGATTTCAGCATCTGCGACAGCTGCTTGTTGTTGAGGCTGAGCTGGATGGGGAGAGGGAAAGGGAGAGGATGAGGATCCGACTGTTCCCACAACGTGCCTCAACATCTCCAACAGCTGATGAGGTTTTCAGGGAAGAGCAAATGAATTAAAGCTTCCATAAGGGGTGCGAGTGCTCCCCGCAGTGACAGACAATCGATTCCCTGCAATAATTACATCCAAGTGCTGCTAATCCACAAATTACAAACCACTGCTCACAAAACCCCAGGGGAAATCACATTCCTGCTGAATCTTGTCGGGATCTGAGGTACCCAAGCAAGGAACAGCAGCAAAGGACTCAGCCCTTCCTTTCTGAAGGGAAGGGAAGGGGGGACTTGGGCAAGGGCAGGACCCCCCCAGGGCCACCAGCCTGTGTCACCCCACAATGGGGCACACACAGCTTTGGGCTCCTGCCTCTGGCTAAAAGTGCATTTAGGTGTCTCTCCCTCTTTAATCCCCTGGGGAACACCAAAATCCATCAAATCCTGAACAGCAAAGCCCAGGTGGGCTCTTGGGTCAGGGCAGCTTGTGGGGGCTGTGCCTCCATACCATGGATGAGATTCCCTCCTCCTCCTCCTCCTGGATTCGCTTCACCGGCTTCAGGAGCTGCTGCAGAGACTTGTTGTGTCGGGAGAGCTGGCAGGGGGACAGGGATGGTGACAGTGAGCACAGGCAGCCACGGGAGGGGGACAGGGCGTGCAGGATGGCCAGCAAGCCCCCCACAGCCAAAGGCACATTTGGCTTCCCCAGGGAGGCCAGTCTGGCTGGAGGAAATGTGCATAGTTATGGAGGAAGATGTGCAAAAATAAGGAGGGGAAAAAAAAGTGCAATGTGTGAGCACAGCCTGGCAGGATGCTTTTACAGCTCCTTACCTGCAGTGCCAGGATATAAATGTTGTGTCCAACTTCCCGGGGGGAAACCTCGGCATTCTCACACTCCTCCTCCTGCAGATAGGCTTTCTTAATCACATCAACCTGCAAGGCAGCACAGGGCACTGAGCTGATTCCTCCTCCAGCCAGGATTTGGGCAGGAGGATGTTACAGCATTTATTTTAATATTTGCAAAAAGCCGATAATATAAGATGTATTTGTATGTATAATGTTGGGAAACTTTGCTGAATAAATATAGTTTCTTTTAGTTCTGCTATTAACAAAACTTAGAAATAATAGTGTAATAAATATGTATTTTTTTTTTCTTGGACTATAACATGGTGATGTAAAAAGCTTTTGTTCATGTAACTAACTTAGAGAATGATGAAAAGATAATCAGAAAATTCTTCACATTATTGGATTATCCTATCTGGATGAAGATGGGGTGATGAACACCAGAACTCCAAGGACAGGATTTATTGATCTCTGTTATCAAGTAGTGGGGCCAACAAGAAGGAGCCACAAGGAAAAAAAATTAAAAATAATAAAAAATGTTGATTTACAGTTTGGGAGGGTGATTTTGGATAATGCATAAAAGTCTATGAATATGCAACAACTTGATGCATTTAACAAAGTGTTTTCTGAGTTAAAGAGTGCTCTTAGCTAAATGCCAAGCACCCAGCCGTTATAACCTTTTGTTTTATTGCCTCTTATTACACTTTTAAAAATCTACCAAGAAACTGAACCTCGTTTTTCACAAGGGGCAGCAGTGGGGCAGGGGAGGTGGTTCTTGGGTGCAAAGCAGAAACTGCAGCACGAGTCAGGGCAGAGGATGTTGAGCCGTGGGCTGGGGGCTCACTGGGACATTCCCAGTCCCTCACCAGTTCCTGGGGCCGGAGGCTGATGAGGATCCTCTCGGCGTTCTCGCTGTCGTGCCTGCTCTCCATGAGGGCCAGCAGGAGCTTGGAGGCATTGTCCTGGTGAGGAGAAAGCCTCGGTGAGGGGAGCTGTGCCCTGCCAGGCTTTGGGGTGGGCAGAATTATCCTGTGCCCCCCCGTGCCAGAGTGTCTGAGTGTGCTGGAGATGCTCCAGCCCTGCCACTGCGAGCCCATGAGCTCCCACAGCCGAGGGTCTGACACAGGCAGGGGCCCCTCTGCAGTGACCAGAACAGCCCAGAGCACACCCTGAGAGCCCGCCAGTGAGTCCCTGCAGTGACACAGAGGGACACACACGGGGACACACACAGGGACACACAGTGACACACACAGAGTGACAGACACAGGGACACACACAGAGTGACACACGCAGGGACACACAGAATGACACACACAGGGACACACACACAGGGACACACACACAGGGACACACACAGGGACACACAGAGTGACACACACACACAGTGACAGACACAGGGACACACACAGGGACACACAGAACGACACACACAGAGTGACAGACACAGGGACACACACAGAGTGACACACGCAGGGACACAGAGTGACACACACAGTGACACACACAGTGACACGCACAGGGACAGACACGGGGACACACACAGGGACAGACAGTAACAGACTCACAGTGACACACACAGTGACACAGGGACACACAGAGTGACAGACACGGGGACACACACAGGGACACACACACAGGGACGTCCCCACCACCCCAGCCCAGGTCTCTGTGCACCTTGAGCTGCAGGACCAGGTCCATCCTGTACTTGCACAGGGGGCTGATGTCATTTAGGATCAGGGCTGTGATGATGTCGATCCCGTTGGACTCGTGGGTCACGATGCAGCTCTGGGGGAGTCGAGCACTGCGTTATCCCACACACCCTGCCAGTCCTCCCAGCTCCACCCTCCAGCACAGCCCTGGTCCCCAACACTGCCCTGCCTCCAGCCCCAGAACCTCCCCTCTCCCTGCAAAGGGCCCCGTTCACACCACTGAATTATTTACCCCACATCTGCATCACCACATTTTGCAGCCAAGCAGCAGCTGGTGACCTGTGCAGGAGCCCCGTGCCCACACTCTGAACCCAAAACCTGTCCCTGTTCCCCCCACATCCCCCCCAAAAAAAAACCTCCCCTGGTCTGTGATGAGGTTTGGGGAATGACCCCAGACCTGGTTCTCGTGGCAGGGCCCCTGGCAGTACTCGGTCAGGGTCTCCAGGGTCTGGGTGATGAGAGCCACGTTGTACTCGTTGATGTAGAGGCCGAGCAGCCCCAGCCCGCCCGTGGTGCTGCCACACATGATGTCCAGGAACTGCAGCGTCTCACACACCAGGTTGTAGTTGGTTTTGTTGTTCTGGCACCTCAGGAAGTTCTGTGGATCAGAGCCCAGGAATGGGGTCCTGATCCCTCTCTCCCCACACCCCTCTAGCTGCAGTTCGAGGGACATTTGGGCTGGGACTGCCCCTGTAACCTACAGACCTCAGTCCCACAGCCATGAACTCCTCCCACAGCCCCAAGTTACCCACAAGAGAGGGTGCACTGCACGTGGGGAAACTGAGGCACAGAGCTGCTGTTTCCACAGCATTCTGGAATCCCATCCTTCCCCCAGCCCACCCCCTCCACTGACCCCCAGAGCCCCAGCACGGACCTGCAGGTCACGGTTGTGGTTCTCGCAGAGCAGCTGCAGGAAGCGCAGGATGGGCTCCATGATCAGCACTGTCACCCCCATCTCGTTGTTCTGGCCCTGCTCCCCGGGCTCGTGGCCCTTCCGGAACCCCACGGCCATCGGGTACCGCGTGGGGGTGCCGGGCAGCAGGAAGGTGTCCCCTCGTCCTCCTGCAGGGAATTGTCCCCTGCTCAGCTCATGTCACCCAGCCAGTGCTGGCCCTGCTGAGGGGACAAAGGGGCTCAGCCCCACTACCTTTGGTGCCAGGGTCTGGCTCGTCCTTGTCCTCACGGGGCTTGTTCCCGATGTCGCTCATGTTCACCGACACCGTGGACTTGGTCTCCTGCTGCGCCTTCTTCATCCGGTCGTGCAGAACCTTGAAGAACTTCTCGGACTTCTTGTCGCTCGTCATGAGGTTGTAAAAGGATTTCTGGTGAAAAAACGCTCGATCAGGTCGCCACCACGGGGTCCAAAATGTCCCTGCCTGTCCCTCCCTCAGCACTCCAGACATTGCCCAGGATAACCTGGCTTTTGCACACACCATTTTCCAGCTTCCCTTTGACAAAGGGTTTGGGATAACCCTGGAGGTCCCCCACAAGAGCTGCAGCCCCGAGCCATTTTAGGAATTCCCGGCAGAGGGCATCAGCAGAACTCCAGGAACAACCTGGAACCACCTTGCCCCTCCTGCAGCCTCCCGCCCTTCATCCAGCCATGGGGCTGGCAAACTCAAACAATCAGATTTCAGCACGAACAAGAGGTATTTTGGCCAAACCCACTGCCCAGGGCTAAGCACTGGGACCTCACACTGCCCACCTGGATCAACCCCTGGCTGCCCAAACTCCCTCAGCACCTGGATCTCGGTGTTGCCTCCATCCAGCAGGCGGATGGCCAGCAGGATGCTCTCCTGGAAGATCTTCTCATTCTTGGTGTTCATGATGAGGTCAGCCACCAACTTGGTGGCCCCTTCACGGTCCAGCCGGCACTGGACAGCTGCGATGGCTGACCAGTCCTGGTCCTGGCCTGTGTATCACACGAGGGGGGGGATGCTGTGGTAGCACAGAGCCAGCACAGCTCCACCACTGCCGTGGCCTCTCAGAGCCATCCCTTCACCTCCCCAATCCTCTGCTCCCGTGGAGGTGGGGACATGGCAACCAGCCACAGACCTGGTCCCATCACTGCTTGGGAGGTGGGAATTTGAGGGGAAGGGGCAGGAGAGGGGCACTCACCTCCCCCAGCAGCATCCCCCATCTCCCCCTTGGAGCTGGACCTCTTGTTCTGCAGGTAATTGTTCATGAGCATTTTCCGCAGCAGGTTGCCCTGCCAAGGCAAACAAACGTCACCAGTGTGTCCCCATGCCAAGGGCAGAACCGGCTGAGCACCCCTGGGTGCCCAGGGTGGGCTCTGCCAACCTGGGGCTGGGGCCCACAGGGGCACAGATCACGGTGCTCACCCTCTCTCCATACTTGTTCCTCTTCACCAGCATCTGCTGCAGCGTCCTCAGCACCTTGATGCAGAGCTTCTCCTCCGTCTCCATCAGGTCCTTGGTGTGCTGCACCAGCCTGGCACGGCAAAGCCATGGTCACACAGCCTGAGGGAACCACCCCCACCGCCCCTCCAGGCTGCAGGCACGCAGGGATGCACAGCCCACCCAGGGTGAGGGTCCCAAGCCCTTCCCAGCGCCCCCAAACCGGCCTCACTTGGACAGGAACCCCCCGCTCTCGCATCGCTGGAACGCCTCCGTCCCCTCCATGAAGAGCAGCTCCGGCCGGTGCAGGACATCCACCAGCACGGACAGCTCAGCCTCCACCAGCGGCTTCAGCCGATCCTCCAGGGCGTTGATGATGTCCTGCAAACCACAGGGGACACACAGGGGACGTCCTTCAGAGCCAGGGACACACAGCAGAGGGACCCTGCCACGCCAGCGCCCTCCTGCCACCTGAGCCCTGCCACGCCCTGCCCCGCACCTGCAGCTTCTCGATGATGTTCTTGTAGTCCCACTGGTTGGGGGTAGTGGACACGCGGGGGAAGGAGCGTGTGGCTGCCTTGTAGCTCGAGGTGTTCCTCTGCACCGTGCTGGTGGAGCTGCTGTTGAGCAGGGAGCTCACGTGGGCGTCCAGGTCCATGGGCAGCGCGATGGAGCGGCTCTTGGCTGAGGGACACGGGGGTGGGGTTGGGACAGCCACCCCCAGCTGGGTGCCATCACCCTGCCTGGGCACCCCTTCAGCAGAGTTCACCTCATTTGCAGCAGAGGTTTGGGGTAAATGCACGAGTAAAGTCCTGCAGGCCAGTATGGGCTGGAGTGTTCCCACACATCCCAACAGCCACAGCCCCACGCAGGCTGGAAACAAGCTCCAGTCCCAGTTTTTGGTTGGGGAAGCCAGTGTGGGGAGGCTGCAAGCACCCTGCCTTGAATTCCAAAGGGAAATCCCCACCCAGAGCCCAACAACCAGCAATCCTTTCCACGGTGACTCAATGCTAACAGCCTGAGTCAGGCAGCTGCACACCAAGGGCAAAGTCCTTCCCAGGGAAAACCACTGTCACTGTTGGCTTTGTGTCCGGGCAGGGACACAGCAGCGAGCTCCCAGCCAAGCCCAGGCTCTGGTTATCCCCACGTTATCTTGGGCGTGCTGAGATGAAGCTCACAAAGAAGCACATCCCGGAGCTGGATGTCCCCATCCCCAGCTGGCAGCCCCTCACCGTGGTGTCCTGCCACCCCCACAGGAGGGACAGAGTGTCCTGCTTGTGCTGGGCAGGGACAGCCCAGGGTGGCTCTGTCCCCTGTCCCCAGCAGTGGCTCCTTACCGACCATGGCCAGCGTGCGGATGCAGGACTCCACCGAGCTCTTGTGCTGCTGCTGCAGCCACGGGCACTCCAGCAGCCTCATGGTGGACTGGAGAAGCTGCACCACGATGGTCTGGTGGGTCTGCAGGAGACAGGAGTGTCAGCACACCCGCCCAAACCGTGTTTTGGGGGGCTGGCTGAGCCGCTCTCCTCCCCCTGCCACCCTGCCCAGCCCCTGTGACCTGCAGCGAGGTGCTGTTCTCTGAGAAGGGCGAGCTGAAGAACGCGTTGATGGTGTCCAGCACCACCGTCAGCACGTACTTCTCCAGCGTGGCGTCTGGCAGGCGCTTCTCCCGCTTCTTGCACATCTGTGAGGGCAGGGAGGACGCTGATGGCACCAGGCAAGCTCATGTCTCAGCTCTCAGAGGCTGCTGGGACCACACTGAGCTGAGGGACGTGGCCAGTGACACAGCTCCTGTGGCCACTCCAGAGAGCCCTGACAGCTCCCCAGCCCCCAGTGTGGCACCTATGTGGGGTCCCACAGAAGGCTTCAAGGGAGCCTTGGTGACACCACCCTGTCCCCATCCAAGCCACCACTGCTGTGTCCCTCCCACCCAGCGCTCCCCACGCACCTGGGCCATGTCCAGGGTGAAGTTCTCGAAGAGGGTCCAGATGTGGTTGCTGGTGTAGATCTCCTTCATCTCCACCTCTGTGTCCACATAGCAGTGGTTGACAAAGTTCACGTAGGCCATCTTCACCTGCCAGGGAGGTGGGGAAGAGGCAAGGACACCATCAGGGGACAATCCTGCCGAGCCCCAGTGCCCCCCTGGCTGTCACCCCGTACCTCTGTGATGCAGTCCTCGTGTGTCACCACACGCACCACGTCCTCCAGGGGCAGCAGGGACGTGCACTTGATCTCGGTGTAGACGTTCTTGCCCTCAGCACAGGCAGCCAGCAGGTCCACCAGGGAGATGTGGTACATCAGGGGGCTGTTCTCCTCCACCCCATCCCTGGCTGCTGTCATCATCTCCAGCAGGGTGGCCAGAGAAGCTTTGTCGTTGTAGAAAACCACCACGTCGTCCCCGGCGTTGGTGAGCTGCAGGGAAGAGTCAGTGCTCAGTGGTCACCACGCTGAAAAAGGAGGGTCAGAAACCTCCAAGGCCAACGGTGACCCCTCTGCAGTGGGAGATGAGCAGCAGTGGTTGGGATTGGGGACAGGGATTTGTGTTTACAGGGAAAACCAGACATTTGCAGTGCCATCAAAAATTGTGGGACTCCCAAACTGGCTCTTGGACCTCGCATTGAGCCCCTGAGATGGCTGATGGCCACTGGAGATGGCCACCAGCACTGGGGCTGGCTGGTCCCAGGGAGGATCTGGAAGGCTCTTCTCAAGGAAGAAGCCAACAGTGCAGGTTCCAAGAGCCTTGTCCTGCTTCCCTCCAACTCCTGCCCCGCAGGAGAGATCCTCACCTCAGTCATGATCATGTCCTGGCACTTCTTGACGTACTTGCCCTCGGCCTTGATGATGGTGTGCAGGAAGTCGAGGTACTGCACGTGGCGGCCGTGGGTGGCCACGCAGTGGATGAAGTGCTGAGGCACCGTCTCGTTGATCTCTGAGCACAGTTGGTAGTTGTTGAGGAAGATGTGCTGCATGGTTTCTGCCTCCAACAGCTGGGGACAAGGGGCAGAGTGAGCTCAGGGGGCTGCAGGAACTGTCCCCAACTCCTGCCCTGCATGGTGTCTCCTCCTGGATTTTCCATCCCGTACTCCAGCCCCAGGAGCAGTGCCGAATTCCCTCCCTGTGCTGCTGCCCCTCCGTGTCCTCTCCTCACCCCCGGGGTCAGGAACAGGTTGAGGTGTTTGTGCAGCAGGGCCTGGTTCTCCTGGTTGCCAGCACAAAACTTCTGCAGGAACTGGTGGGTGAACTTGAGGATCTCCATCATCTTGGCATCTCCCTGAGGAGGGGACAGAGGAGAAACACGCGGAGCTGAGAGGGATGGGAGTGGCAGGAGGCCACTCAGGGGTGTCCCCGTGTCCCCCCTTTGCCCTGGGTGCTCAGGATGAGTTGGTTTCTGTCCACCCACCTTCTCATAGGGGATCTGCAGCAGGTCCAGCATCACTTTGTGGGCGTCCATGTTCTTCAGCAGGCGCTGCTGCTTCTTGCGTACCTGTTCCCCTACCCCGCACATCTTGTTGAGCCTCTCCAGGATCTGGGGACAGAGGGACCACAAGGGGTAGGGGCTGAGCCTGGAGCCACTCAGGATTTTTTGTATTCCAGACGTTCTCTCCATAATCCCAGGATTTGCTTTGCTTACAAATCTCAGCACCCCTCAGGGATCATCCCTGTGGTGCCACACAGAGCCCCCGTAGCTGTCACCCACCCAGTCCCCCCCAGTACCCCCAGTGCAAGGATGTGACAGCTTTTCCCTGTGCTGAACTGGCAGGAGCAAGCCAGGCTTGGAACTGTTTCTACTGAAGCACAGGAGAACTTGGAAATGCCTCCAGGATTTCACCCCTTTCCCTCCTGTGCTGGGTTTGGTCTCACTCACCCCCTTCACTATCTGGTAGTTCTCGCTGCTCTTCTCTCCTGGAGCAATGACCTCCTCGTCAGCTCCGTGCTGCAGGGGACACAACAGCACTGGGGTCACACCGTGCCCCTCCAGCCACACCCCACAGGACCCTCCTGGAGCCTCCCCGTCGAGAGGCATCAGGTGCTGGATTAAAGTGAGCAGCCCTCCTGCCTCCCACTCCTTTCCCACCCTGGATCCCAGCTCAGTCTTGCTCAGGGCTCTCACCTCCTTCTTCTCCTTCTTGTTCCCATCCCCTGTGCTGTCGCCCTTGGTGCTGCCCTTCTTGTCCACCCAGAGCTCCGATTTCTCCACCATTGTGCGGAGTTTGTCCAGCTCTGACTTGATCACCTTGTAGTTCTCCACATCCTGGGCTGAGATCAGGAGCTGGACCTGCAAAGACATTTCCAGGGGTTTCCAGTTCAGGGCACAAATCCCACTCCCAGATCTCCCTCCCAAGGAAAGGACCAGGATCCACCCCACATCCCCCACCCACAGCCAGGCATGTGGTGCTCCAGGTGCCCTCAGCCTCACCTGTTTGAAGGTGTGCAGGACCTCCTGCCTCTGGCTGAAGTGCTTAAAGAGGAGCTGCAGGGAGCCGGAGATGAGCGGGGGGTAGTCGTGCATGGTCAGGTGGATCAGCACTCTCAGGAACATCCTCCCTCCCTCGTCATCCACCTCCAGCATGCTGCTCGACTTCCTGGGGCAGGATGGAGGCGCTGGGCGTTAGCAGGAGCTCAGGGGCTGATGGGACAGCTTTAGAGCCTTTAGAACCTCATCCTTCTCATCACTGGCAGCTCCCAGCCTGGATAGGATGGGCAGAAAGGGGAAGGGGAGCTGTGGGGGGCAGGGACTCACCCCACACCAAACATGGCCTCGGCGTGTTCCCCGATCCGGTCCAGGTTCATGGCTGCGGCTGCAGAGAGAGGAAGGGAGTGACAAGGGTGGACAATGCCAGCACTGTGTCTTGGCAGGAACCCACAGGAACCAACCCAGTTCCCTGATCCTGTTCCCACTAAAACACGAACTCCATCCATCCCTGCCCCCTGCCAGCAGCAGCTGCTGGAGATGTCACCTCTGCCACCTGTGTCCCCCCAGCCCCTGGGGTTTGCTGAGCTGGGGGTGCACCAGGAGCAAAGTGGGAGAGTTACTTGTGGAGTCAAAGGCTGGAGCTGTCCCGTCGGCCGCGCTGTCCTGCATGGGGTAAACCTCCACAAACTCCTTCTTGAAGACAGACAGCAGGTAGGAGATCCTGTAGTCCAGCCGCACGTTCAGGATGAACTGGAAGCAGCAGGGAAGGAGAAACCAGCAGTGAGTGAGTGCCCTCTTCACACCAACTGTGCCCCTGCTTGAGAAAATCCCATTACACACCCTCATCCCACACGTCCCACCACTCCATTGGCTCCAACCTGCAAGATCTCCAGGATCTTCAGCTTGGTCTCCATCACCACAATGTTCTCGTTCTCGATGCTCCTCCCTCTGTCCACTTGCTCCGGGGCAGAGCCAGCGCTGAGGCTGGGGGAGCTGAAGATGGACTGCTTCCTGCTCAGCACCATGGTGGACATCATCTGCCCCACGCCCTGGATCGACCTCCGCACGTTCTTCCCTGTGGATTCAGCCACAGTTAGTGCGGGTGGAGGGGGAGACTTAATCAGAGATGAGCAAAAGGCACCGAGTATTTCTATTGGCATGGCCAAGGGCTCACCACCCCAATGTCCTACTGCATGCCCAGCCACAGCAGCAAGCCAGAGTCTGGCTTTCTTGCCACCAGAACTGGAAAACACTGGGCAGACCATGGAAAACACTGAGCAGACTATGGGAAACACTGGGCAGATCATGGGAAACACTGGGCAGATCATGGAAAGCACTGGGCAGAACATGGAAAATTGAGCAGTCCATGGGAAGCACTGGGCAGACCATGGGAAACACTGAGCAGACCATGGAAAGCACTGGGCAGACCATGGGAAGCACCTTCCTGGCCACGAGCAGGGACTCACCTGTCACCTCGTCGTTGTAGACCGCCTGCATCATCAGCTGCGGGTTCTGGACGCAGTCGATGATGCCCAGCAGGGTCCGTGTCAGGCGCAGCAGCTCGCTGAAGCTGTAGAAGCCGAAGTAGATGAGGTTGTGGGCAAGGCTGACGACCTGGGGAAGGACAAGGCAGCTCCAGACCTCACTGAGCAGAACCCATGGTGGGGGACAGTGACATTGCAGGGGCAGTGTCACCCAGACCGTGTCACAGCCTGCAAGGTGCCGGTGACGCCGGCAGTGCCCGCACCTCGAAGGTGAGCTTGTTCTTCTCCTCGTTGGCGAAGGGCACGGCCTCGCTCACCACGTTGTTGAGATAGTCCTCCACAAACTCCATGGTGCTGGCAAACTTGTTCTTCTTGTCATCACGTGAGACGTTGAGGTTGGAGTCGTAGCTGCAGGGGGACACATTGGGGTGAGCTGGGGACAGCAGTGTCCTCACAGCCAGCTGGCAGGAGCGCTGTCCTGAGCCACCGTGGCCAGCAGTGATGCTGTGATAGATGGAGCCCACTTCCTTCTGAGGCCTCAGACCTACCCACAAACACTCCCCTGCCACGACATCTGCCACCCCCTGTCCCCCAAAGCCACCCCGAGCCCCGGCGTGTCTCACTCTTTGATGGTGATGGCTGTGGGGATCTCGGTCCAGAGCCGTGCAAACTTCACGGGCATCACCAGCTCCTGGGGGTCCCTGTCCACGTGCACGTGCAGCATGAGGTGGCAGAAGGAGGCACGCAGGTCGAAGGGCAGCATCTCATCTGCCATGCACAGGAAGATCAGGTCCACCCCCAGCTGCTGGGAGATCTCCTTGATGGCCAAGTACTGGCGGTCCAGGCACATGCGGGCAAAGAGCTTCAGCTGGTACCTGCCCAGAGGGGAGGGGGAGAGGGAGTGAGGCCGTGCAACCCTCACAGCCTCACCTGCAGAGGAGGTGCCACAGGAGCATCACCTGTAGTAGCTGAGGACGTTCTCGTCATGGGCGTTGCCAGCCCGGGCCTCCTGTGCCAGCTGCCGGATGCTTTTCTCGTGGTGGTCGTTGTTCTTGTCCGTCCAGGTGAGCCAGACCTCCTCCTCCGAGTACTCGATGCTCAGGTACTCGTGGGTCTGGGACATCTCCTTCACTGGCCTCAGCCTGTGACAGGAAAGGGGAAATCTGGAGATGCTCCCATGGATGGAGGGGCTGCACCTCAAGGGGTGACAGAGCTTCAGTGGGACCAGGCCCACCTGTAGTGGGTTTCTTGTAGGGTGGGGAGAAGGTGTTTTTGAGAGTTTTGTTTAACTTCTCATTATCCTGCTCTGAATAAACTTAATTCATATCCCTAACTAGCGCCTGCTTCACCTGAGATTGTATTTGATGAGCGATTTCTCCTGGTTCTTATCCCAACCCATGAACCCTTCAATAAATTTTCTCTCCTCTGTCCAGCTGCAGAATGAGCAGCTTTGGTGGGTGCCTGACATCCCACCCACGACAAACCCCCAAAGAAAGGGAGAGAGAGAGAGCAAAACCTCTCCCTCAGCCACTCACTCTGTTTTGATGAGGATGTCACTGTTTTTAGAGTCCAGCACGCACTTGCAGATCAGCTCCTGGGTGACGGGGATGGCGATGTGGTTGGACACGCAGAGATCCGAGAGATAATCCAGAAACCTGCCGGGGAGAGGCAGCTCTGCCGTGAGAGGGGGGGTCCCCAGGGCTCTCCCCTTCCCCTCCCGCCCCTCAGAGCCCCCCCCCCACGCACCGTGGCTCGCGGTTCTTGCGCACCAGGCTGACGAAGGTCTCCACCTCGGTCTTGGTGATGTGCTTCTCCAGCAGCTTGCGGTTGTTGTGCAGCAGGGCCGTGATGGTGTCCTCGGCCAGGATGTCGTAGCCGATCTGGGACTGCATCATCCCGAACTGCTTGGCAATGTGCTCCTGCAGCGGGCACAGAGGGGCTGTGAGCCACGTCCCCCCTGCCCCCCGAGGCTCCAGGGGGATGGGGAGTCACCCCCCAGCACCTGGTTCTTGCGGTAATCCTCCTGGGAGTGCCGGAGCACGCGGTAGCACAGGCGGAACATGTATTGGTAGGGAGCGTTCTTCTGGTCCGACAGCTCTTCCAGCCTCACCAGCGGCCCTTCCCCGCCCTTGTCCTTGAAAGGGGCCTTCAGGATCCCAAAGATCTGCCCAAAAGCAGAGATCAGGGCTGTGTCCTGCTCCACGCCAGCCCCCTGTGCATGGCTGAACACCGTGGCATGAACTGGAGACCCTCCTCCGTGGGGCTTTCCATCCCTCTGCCCCCAGAGTGAGCAGGACAGGACATCTCCACAGGACATGTCCCAGCCTTGCTGGGATGCAGACCCCCAGGGCCACCCACCTGCTTCAGGATGTTCTGCTCCCGCATCAGCTTCTGCCTCTCCCGGTTGGGTTTGGTCACTACAATGTCCAGCACATTTTGGCCATTGTTGGGGACATCACTGACAAAAAACACCAAGTCCTCCAGCAGCTGGATCACGAACCTGTGAAGGGACACGGGGTGAGTGGGCAGGGGACTGCTCACCTGCCCAGACTCAGGTTCCTGCAGTGATGCTGGTGGGTTTTGGGGACCAAAGAGCCTCATAAACCTGCCAGGGGAGCTGCTGGCCAGTCCCGCACTCCCTGCTGGAGGTCAATGTCCGGATCTGCAGCCCCTAGGGCTCCTGTACGTGCCAGGGTGAATGTCTGGGGGGGCTTTGCTTGTGGCTTACACCAGGGATTCTGCATTGAACGCCTCTGCCCCCATGGTCACCCCCATGGGGCCTGCGTGGGCCAGGCTGGCAGGGCGGAAGCTGCTCACTCTGTCCCACAGGGATCTGTGTTTGCTCAGGAAGCACCAAGAACCCACCCACCTAAAAATAATACAGTGACTAAGGCAGCTGCCTCTATCGTGGGGCCATCTCCCAGCCCCTCGGATATTTTTCTGGGATATTTTTCTAGGATATTTTTCTGGGATATTTTTCTAGGAGGGGCCAGAGCCGTTATCTGGTTTCCTCGCCAGGCTCCTGGGAGAAGCAGGCGTGGATTGGGGTTGTGGGCAGGGAAGCAGGGGCAGCGCTGGCACCAGCACCAGGCAGGGGCCTCGTTCTGCTGGGGAGCCCTTGGAGGAGCCCAGCACGGCCCCATCTCCCAGGGGCCTCTTACCTCCGGTCGTTCTGGCTGAGGAAACCCTCGTTCATCTTCTCCACCACGTTGGCCAGCATGGAGCTGGCATCGTTGGCAAAGTCCAGGTCCCGGATCTCGGACACGGGCACAGAGACGATGGCAAAAGCTTCTTTGTCCTCTTTGGTGGGGCATGTGCCCAGCTGGGAAGCAACAGAGAAGGAGCATCACACAGACAGGGCCATGCCAGGCGTGTCCCCACCATGTCAGGTGTGTCCCCACCATGCCAGGTGTGTCCCCACCATGCATCACACAGACAGGGCCATGCCAGGCATGTCCCCACCATGTCAGGTGTGTCCCCACCATGTATCACACGGACAGGGCCATGCCAGGTGTGTCCCCACCATGTCAGGTGTCCCCCCACCATGCATCACACAAACAGGGCCATGCCAGGTGTGTCCCCAGCATCTGTCACCACCCCTGCTGACATCAGTGACCCAGTTTGTCCCCATCAGAGGGGCTGGGGTGGGCTCTGGGTGACTGGGGTGTGCTCCAGGCTGGTGTCTGCCCATCCCTTTGGATCATCCGGGGTGTTTCAGTCCCCGGGTGCTGGGAGGGAAGCAGCACCCTGAGCTCTTGGGGGACAGGGAATAGAGAGGAGGCAGCGGGGCTGTACCATGAGGCGGATGGGGCGCTCCTCATCGATGTCGATGGGCACGTTGGTGCTCTGGATCCAGGTGTTGGTGCAGAGGTGGCGCAGCCTCACGTAGGAGTTCCTGCCAACAGCACAAAGTCCTGGTGAGGGACCCCCAGAGTGTCCTGGCGAGTGATCCCCATGGGGACAGGCCAGCACCGCCCTTCCCCAGCACTCAACGCCCCCTGACCCCTCTGCCATACCGTGGCACGAAGGAGTCTGTCTTCTGCAGCGTGGTGGGGTCCAGCTCGAACAGGGAGGCGATGTCGTTGCCGTGGGGCACGGCCACCAGCCGGTACTTGATCTTCTCGCCGGTGTTCCTGCGGCTGGCACGGCTGCTGCCCCCCTGCACGGTGGGGAGGGGGTCTCTGAGCCCGGCTCAGGGGTCCCCTGCGCCCATGGCAGCGTGGGGACGCAGCAAAGCTTTGCCAGGGCTGAGCCTCACACGAGCGGAGCACAAGCGGCGTGGATGCACCTGAGCTATGAGACCCCTCCTGATCCAAACCTCACCAGCAGCACTGAAAAACCCCCCTGAACATCCAACTCCCTCATCTACCAAGCATTTCCCTGTGGCCTGGGGAGCCAACATGCACTGGGACACTCTGAGAGTTTTGGCAGGGTCCTCTCACAGGCGGGACACTGCTCTAAGTGCAGGACAGTGGATGCTGTGCTGGCACAGTGGGACAAGCTCGGCTGCAGTCCCCTCAGGGGGCTCAGTTTTGGGACATTTCCCTGCTTTCAGGCCCTGGCTGAGAGCTGGCGTGGTTGGGGCAGCGGCAGCAGCGGTTCTGCTCACCGTGGGCGCTGCTTTGGGCTCAGCCACGTCTCCTTTATAACTTGGGTTTTCCTGAAAAGTTAAAGAGGGAGATGAAAGCAGCTGTCAGTCCTCCCACTCGGTCCCTCCAAAGCCCTGGGGATGGATGGATGGATGGATGGATGGATGGATGGATGGATGGATGGATGGATGGATGGAGTGTGATCCCTATTCCTGCCTTCCCTGAACACAGCACAGAGAGGAAACCTGCCCAGGTGGGGCTGGAGGATGTGACCTGTGCCCAGTGCATGGTGTCCCAGCCCTGGGAGTGGGATGGGGGAGCCCAGGGGAGCAGACCTGGCTCTGTGTGGCAGCAAGAACTTCCTGGAGGCTCCAGACTGAGCTCCCAGTGAGCAGTACCAGCCCAGGATGGGCTCATTCCATGATCTTTCCTGTTTAGGTGTCAACCTTTGGGTTTAAAGCACCCATTTCTGAGCCCCAGTGTTTGCTGTTTTCCATCCTGCAGTGATGGAAGCACCCGAGGGTTGCCCTTGGGTGTCTTATCCAGCTGGGGAACATCCCCAGGATGTCCCTGCTGCCCTGGCAGCCGAGCACAGCCTTGGTCCTGGCAGTGCCAAACACACCCCAGCACCCAAGAGCAGCAACTCCATCAGGAGGCCTCGAGCTGGCCTTAAAAGGGAGCAGAAAAACCTGGCAGATGCTGCTTCCAGACCCAGATTTGCCCCCACCCTCTGCCAGGTGAGGACAGCAGGATGAGTCACGTCCCACTCCCAATGCACCGACTGTGCCAGCCAGTCCCTTGGCATGGGGTGAGCACAGAAACGCCCCAGCCACCCCCTCCCGTCCCCCTGGGCCAGAAAAAGAGCAAGTGAACCCTTCATTGGGGGATTTCAGGGGGAAAGTTTGGTCCTGAACCAGGTGATAATGACGGTGGTCAGGTGTCAACATCTGTGAGCAAGGAGGAGTCGCAGGGGCTCCCAGAGCAGACTGAAGGAAACACTGGGCATCACTCCCTGCCCGAGGTGGGCACTGCCTTTGCAAGGGGTGCCACAGCCCCAGGGCACGTTCCTGCACCCCTGTGTCACCCCCTTACCTCGGCTGCCAGGTAGTTGCCCGTGGCGAGGTGCTTGAAGCGGTACAAGCCATTCCAGTGGCCGGCTCCCCCTCGGCACGGGTCGTGGTGAACCACCTGGGGGAGGGCAGAGGAGACAGAGCTCAGCCCCAGCACAGGAGGGATGGAACATCTCCAAACACCCCCTCCACACCCTCCCTGCTCACCTCCACCTCCCACAGGGCGTTGGAGCTGGTGGCCGAGGTGGCCGACTGGCGCAGGGTGGTGCGGAGGAACACGTGCAGCTTGCCCTTGTACTCGTCACAGGTGAGGAACTTCTCCTGCTCGGCGTGGAACAGCCTCACCACGTCCCCCTGCACCACAGGGACACGGGCTGAGAGGCAGGGTCAAAGAATCCTGGAGGCTTTCAGGTTGGAAAAGACCTCCAAGGTCATTAAGCCCAATCTTTCACCACCATGCCCCCTAAAGCATGTCCTGAAGTGTCTGTCTGCTCATTTCTGGACACTTCCAGGGATGGTGACTGTCCTGGGGAGCCTGTTCCCATGTTTAACCACTCAGTCAGTGGAGAAATTTCTCCGTGGCTCTCCTGCAATGCATCTCCTCTTGTGTCCCCTCATGCTGCAAAGGGGACAGGATTCCTCCTGGACACAGCTCCCAACTGCATGGCAGGACTGTGGGACCCTGGGAACCACAGGGCACTGTCTCCTCTTCCCATCCAACCTCCCTGAGCTCTGCCAAAACCTGCCCCAGGCAGCACAAACGCTCCTCTGAGCCCAGGGGACAGGGCACAGGCACCCTGCACTGCCACCACTGCCACTGTCCACGCAGTGACACCTCTGCTCCCACCCCCGGGGGATAAATGGATGTGAATCCATCACTTTCCACCCCTGGAGCAGACAGAGGCTCCACTCCCCGATGTGTTTAAGGCATTAACACCCCGGGAAGGGAAGGAGGATGTGGGAAGCTGGGATAAGCACAGAGCCTGGGGATGAAGGGCTGTGAGATCCTAACAATCCACATCCATCCAGCTGCTTCCTGGAGCACCTCGGCCTGAACAATAGCTCAGCAGGGAAAGTTCCTTTCCCAGGCAGCAGCCACCCTGCTGCAGGGCTGAGCAGCTGGAAGTGTCCCTGCACAAGAAGCCACTGCTGGCACTGCATGAGCCTGGGGCCGTCCCCAAAAATCAACTGAACACCCTGAGGTCGGTAATTTGTGCCAGCAGATCCTAAAATATCCCACTCTGCCTCACTGTGCTGCTCTCCAGGTGATGAATTTTCCCAGGAATTGTGGCCCTCAAGGCAGGACTCTTGTCTGCCCTTGTCACAGAGCCAGGTGGCTGCTCACACGTCCTGTCCCCCCAGAGCCTGCCAGGCCCTGCACAGCCAAACCTCCTCCCTTACCCCCTTCAGCACTTCCTCCATGTGGTCGCAGAACTGCATGAACAGGTTGATTTTCCAGCTGGTGTTACAATTGACCGAGTTCACCTACAGAGCAAGAGAGCGCGGTCACGACCTCAGAACAAAGGAGAAAAAGGAAAAAGAAGGAAAAAAAAGGAAAAAAACCCAAACCCTCCCGTACCTCCTTGCAGCCAGCATTGTCAGCCAGCTCGTAGTTGCTGGCATGCAGCGGCTGCCCAGCGTTCACGGGGTTCAGGATCACTTTGTCTCCCACAACTACCTGGGGAGCAAAATGGGAAAAAGGCAGCGAGGATGAGAGCGGGTACCCGGTGTGGAGCCCAGCCCAGGCACGGAGCTCTTTGCACACCCCTCAGGGACTGCCGGGCCCCACACTCACATTATCCCCGTTGCTCCTGAGCTTCCAGAAGGGCTGGATGAAGAGCCAGGAGCCCTCGTTGCCGGTGGCATCCAGGGTGACCCGCATGGCGTTTTTCTCCAGCAGCGCCGGCAGCCGCTTGTTCACCGTCAGGTACTTGTTGCTCTTCATGTGCAGCAGCTGGAGGAGCCAAGGGTGGGAGAGCTGAGAAGTGCAGCGCCCCAGGGCCCACCAGCCCCTTCCCAGACGTGCTGGATATGTTCTGGATCTGTTCTGGATCCGTCCTGGATCCGTACCTGGATGACGCTCCCGTACTTCACCACGTCCCCGTGCACTTTCTTGTTTTCCGTCTCGTTCTGCTTCTGCTCCATCTGGGCCGCGTGCTGCTCCAAAAGGAGAAGAGCTGAGTGTGGAGCAGCACCCTCCTCCCTCCCCAGGAGCCGATCCCAGCTGGGTCACTCACAGCCTTGGCTTTGGGAAGGGTGGGAAGGGCTGGGATCAGGGTCAGCATCCCTCTGTCCCCCGGGGCCACAACAGGGAGCACCCAACAGCTCCACAGCGCGGCCCTGACCAGCCCTAGAAGTCCATGAGGGCTTTAAATTGAAGAATTTAAAAATTAGGACAGGGACAAAACTACACCAAAATTCCCCCAGGACAGCAGGTTTTGGGGTAACACCAAACGAGGGCTGGGTTCAGGGTGGGGATGGAGGTAAAATACCCAAGACATCCAAAACAGGGGACTGAGGGCTCTCAGCAGCACTAAAAGGAGCCAAAGGCAGCGTGCCAGCAGTGCCATGCCCAGAGATGGAGCAGGCATGGACCTGCTGCTGCAGGATGTGTCCCCAGGAGTGGAGGCTCAGCAGCTCATCTCCAAAACCACCGAGATTTTCCATGTGCTGGCTCTGGCAGTGGCAGCAGTGATGGGATGCTGACACACGTGAGCGAGGCAGGAATTTGTTCCCACAGCACATCTGGGAATGGCGAGTGAGCACTGACAGCCCTGGCGCCAGGCTGGGCACAGCCCGGGCAGCTCCAGCCCGGGGCTCCCCCAAATTTGTGCTGGGAAGCAGCGAGGGATGGAGCTGGGAGAGCCTCTGCCCTTCTCCTGCTCTCCCCCTTCCACCTGAGCACAGAGGAATTGGGAAATATCCGGAATCACGGCTTGGCACTGGGAGGGAGGATGGAGCAGCAAGTCCTGAGCACCCGAGCAGGTGAGGGGTCTGAATGTGGCTGGCAACTGTCCCCACAGAGCCCTGGGTGTCCCTGGAGTCACCCTCCATCCCCACAGGGCCCTGGGTGTCCCTGGAGTCACCCTCCATCCCCACAGGGCCCTGGGTGTCACCAGAGTGACCCTTCCATGCCCACAGAGCTTTGGGTGCCACCTGGGGTCACCCTCACCACCGTGCAGTGGTGGCTGCTGCCATCAGAACAAACCCACTGCCAAGAAATCCAGCTCAGTGGCTGCTGTGGGAGTTTAACCACAACCCCAGGGAGCAAACACGGCCCTGATGGGAGATCCAGCACCTCGGGGTGTCCTAAATCTCCCTCAGATCTGAGCACCTCCCTCACCACCAGTGGGGCTGACACTGGGAGCTTCCCCATGCTCCAGTCCTGGGGCTGATGCTCCCACATTGTCCCTGTCCCCAAGCCCAGGGATGGGGTGTCAGGGATGCCCACAGGGGATCGGGGAGGACTGGGGGACATCAGCAGAAAGGCTGGAAAGCCCCCACGGCCTGTCTGAGCTGCTTTGGGCTGAGAAAACACCGAGCTTAAACACAGCAGCGAGGGGCACCAGCTCCAAAAGCAACCACGGGCATCACAGGCTGGGCTTCTCCACTGCAGACCCGGCTGCTCCTGCCTCAGGAGATGATCTCCATGGGCTGGGAGATGTTCTCAGCTTTATCAGCCCCCCCTGCTCAGGGACAGGCTGGAGTCTGGTGCCTGCAGAGCCTGGCAGGGCTGGGCTGAGCTCCCCAAGTGCTCCAGTCATGAAGGGAAACACCAGGAGCAGCAGAGAGCAGCGAGGAAATGGCAGAATCTCTTTAGGACAAGGCTGAAGCAAGGTGCAATCAATCAGGCTCAGAAATGAGCCTCTGGGTCCACCCGTGGCCAGCACAGCTGTGACGTTACAGCCCAGGCTAAGGGGAGCAGGAAAATAATGGAAAATGGGAAACGGGGGCTCTGTGTGCCAGGGCTGGAGCTGGCAGCTGGCACTGCCCCTGTCCTGGCGGCTCCAGGGCAGGACACCCTGTGCTGGCACTGCCCAGCCCCCCCCAGAGCCGGGGATGGTGGGGCTGGGCTCCAGCCCCATCAGATGATTTAGTGAAATCTCTCCCCAGCCTCGTTTTTATGAATCATCGGCGGGGCCTCGCCAGCTGCCTGAGGCCGTTGTGCAATGTTTGATGTGGGCCCTGGCCAAAGCCGGGGGAAGCCAACGGGAGCCTTTCCCTTCCCCAGCCCTTTGGAGAATGGCCTGGAAGCAGGGCTCCCTCCTGCATGGGTGTGCTGGGGTGCTGAGGGGTGTCCCAAGGTGCTGAGGGGGGTCCTGGGGTACCCTGGGGTGCTGAAAGGTGCTCTGGGGTGCCCTGAGGGGTGTCCTGGGGTGTCCTGAGGTGCTGAGGGGTGTTCTGGAGTGCTCTGGGGTATCCTGGGTGTCCCAAGGGGTGTCCCGGGGTGCTGAGGGGTGTTTTGAGGTGTCCTGAGGTGCTAAAAGGCGCTCTGGGGTGCCCTGGGGTGTCCTGAAGTGCTGAAGGGTGTCCTGAGGGGTATCCTGGTGTACTGAGGGCTGTCTCGGGGTGCTGAAAGGTGCTCTGGGGTGTCCTGAAATGCTGAAGCATGCTCTGGGGTGCTGAGGAGTGTCCTGGGTTGTCCTGGGGTGCTGAAAGGTGCTCTGGGGTGCCCTGGGGTGTCCTGAAATGCTGAAGCATGCTCTGGGGTGCTGAAGGGTGTCCTGGGCTCCCCTAGGGTGCCCCAGGGTGCAGGGCTGTGCTCCCAGAGCTCCTCTGCCACAGCACAAGAAGCATCAGGAGGGTGACACAGCAATGGCTGGGCAGGGGACAAGGGGGAGAACACAGCTGGAAATCGGAAATTCTCATCCCAAACCGGCACCACCAGAGGTCTGGATGCCATCTCCCACCCAGCTCCTGGGCACTGCCAGCTCTGGGCCTCTGGCTCCTGCTCACCTGGAGCTTCTGCAGCAGCACCACGTCTGCAATCTTGTCCTTGTCCTGCTTGGTCTGCTTGGCCTTCCAGTACTGCTTCTGGGCAGAGTAGCGGTTCATGGGACACACCTTGAAGAGGCAATCTGGGAACAGAGCAGAGCAGAGCCTGGCGAGGCTGCAGCAGCCATCAGGGTGTCCCCAGCAGGGCCAATGTCCCCGAGGGGCAGGGACACTCCTGGTGTCACCACGGTTCCCCCCCATCCACGAGGGAGACACGGCGGGGACTGGTGGGGGTCACGTCACCGTGTGCTGGCTGCTGGGTCGGCTTTAAATCAGGATAAATAATGAGTCCAGGAATGACTGCACTTCTTGGACTCGTGATTAGAAGTGTTCCCATCGGAAATGGCTGTGCTATTCGGGAAGGGAAGCTTCAGGGGGGAGAGGAGCTCTGATGGAGCCCAGCTGCACCAAAGGAGGAGAGAATCCCGGCTGGAGGGAGGCTGGGACACCATCAGCCACCTCCACATCCCTTGTCACCCACGGGACACCCTGAGCCTGCAGAAGGAGCCTGTGGTGGCCGTGCCATGGGGACACACACATCCATCCCTCCGTGACCTGCATCAGCAGCCCTGGATGCTCCCGAAATCTCCGTGTCAGCAGCTCTATTTCAAGATCCTAAAGGATGCACAAGATGCATCCCAGCTCCTCCGAGCCCCCCCTGCACTGCAGATCGCCCTGATTCCCCTGTTCTCCCCCAGGATGGTGGGCGGGAAGTGCAGACATCCACGGCCAGGCTGGGGGAGCTGAAGCAGGAGAGCAGATGTCTGGAGACAACGAGGCTCTCACATCTCCCAACCCCCTTCCCGGGCTGGAAGCTGCGCGGGGCGAGGGCAGGAAGGGCTCTGCAGCCTGAATCGCCCTAATTATGCCTGAAATAGCAGCCCAGAAAGTTCAGACACAAGAAAGAAAATTACGAAAAAAAAAAAAATAGTCCCTTCCCTGGCTGGCCGCGGGCCCGAGGCGCTGGCGAGCGCGTGTTTATTTACCTGGGAGTGCCGCTGGGGCAGCGCCGAGCGCGGTTCTCACCGGCCGGGGCCGCTGGGGCAGTGCCAGGTTTCACATTTCGTTTCACAGCCCGGTTTGCCATTGGCACAGCCCGGTTTACCATTGGCACATCCCTTGCCAAGCAGCCGGAGCAGCCCCGGGGCCGGGGCAGCCGTGCACCCCCGCCCCAGCACCTGGAGCGCTCTCCATTAAATTGTTAATTAGCGGGAACTGCTGCAAAAGGCGCTGGTGGGAAAGGGAAACCAGGGGGAGGTAAAAAAAATCCAGTACAGTGACTGCAAAGCCTGTTTTTGAGCGCTGAGCCCGGTTTTGCAAGGAGGGAAACTGAGGCACGGCAGGGCTTTTGTGCAGAAAATCAGTGGCACAGCTTAGGTTGGGAGCCAGAGATTTTGGTACCCAGCAGAAGAGCTGCAAGATTTCCAAAAAATGGATTGGGGTGGAAAAGAGGGAAGGTGAAGGAAGCTCCTGCACCAGCACTGCCCAGAGTGAGCAGCTCAGAGGGTGATGTGGGGCTGACCTGCCAGGACCCACAGTGGCTTTGGGGGAAAAAATTCCCAACCAGACTGGTCTGTGGGGCAAAACTTCCCACCCAATGAGGCCTGGGGTGCAAAACTTTCCATCCAGAGAGGCCTGGGAGGTAAAATCTCCCATCTAGAGTGACTTTAGGGGCAAAACTTCCCACTCAATGCCTTTGGGGGGCAAAACCTCCCGCTCAGAGTGGATCTGGGGGCAAAACTTCTCATCCACAGTGACTTTGGGGGAAAAAATTTCCCATCCAGAGAGGCCTGGGGGACAAAATGTCCAGGTGACTCCTTTGGGGACAGCAGTGGCACAGCTGCGGGTCCCGCTGCCCCCTCGCCTGGGAGGGTGGAAGCTTTTCCTGACATGCCTGAACTGGGCTGGGAAGAGCCTCGGCGGGGAGAGAAACCGCAAAAAATGAAAAACAAATAACTGAGAGGTGTCGAGCGTCTCTCCGAGGAGGCGCGGGCGGCAGAGCCGGGCAGGAACAGCTCCCAGGTGGGTTCTGGCATTTCCAAGGAACTGACCTCGGCAGGAGGGTCCTGTTTTCCCAGCGGGAAGCCCCGGCACGACCCGTGTGAGGCTCAGGATAGGGCAGGGTCCGGCCACAGGATGTGGGGACGGCGACAGAGCATGAAAATCCCCTGCAGCCTCTGGCCGGGAGCAGCCCCAGCCCTTGTTTCCACCTCGCTGCAGGCGATGGCTATCGAGCAGGGAGAGCTCTACCTTTCCGGCCATTAAAACAAACGCCTGGATATCCTGATAGCGAGGGCAGAGAAAAACCTGCGCCTGGAAAAGAGATTGAACCCACACGCACACGGCCACGCAGGGGGACGGCAGTGGCTGCAGAGCATCCAGCCCAGGTGGAAGGCTGGGAATGGAGCTGAGAGTGGCTGGGGGATGATGGAGATGCTGGATGGGTCGTTAATTAGACCCATTAACAAATTAATGGCAATAATTTCCTTGGAGACACAGCTTAGTGCTTGGTGGGATCCTGAGAGAGAGTGGAAAAATTGAGGTCTTGAGATATTTTGGGGTGTGGGGGGAAAGGAGGGATGGGTGCTGCTAAAATCACCCTGAGAAAAAGGTGGAGGCACAAGGCAGAGTGGAGAACTGATGTTTTTAAAGTCTTATTGAAAAGAAGACATAAAACAACAACAGGGGGATGAAAGGAACAGCTGCTCTAAACCAACCCCAAATCCAACACCACAGTTATGGGTTTGGGGAGATTTCCCAGCTCTCTACGCCCTGGCTGTGTGATCCAGGCACTGAAATCCTACCGGGACAGGGCCCTTCCCTGAGTGTGGAGCATCCTGGGGCAGTCAGGAACACGCCAGCACTTCCCAGGTGGGTGCAGCCCAGGGCAGAGCTGTGCCCCCTGTCCCATCCCCGGTGTCCCATCCCCAGTGTCCCATCCCCTGTGTGGGTGCCCAGGGCCAGGATTGGCCCCAAAGCTGCTCCCAGAGCGATGGAGCTGCCCCAGTCTCACCTCGGAACTTCTTGGGGGGGTTGTCCAGGTCTCCAGCCGCCGGCTCCACCACACACCGATCATCCACCAGCCTGAGGGGGACAAAAAACAGGAGCAGGGTCAGGAACAGAGGGATGGCCGGATGGGCAGAGTGGCTGTGCCACCATCACCTGGCCCAGAGTGACAAATCCAAAGCTACACCTCCTGTTTCCCACCTGTAAATATTTTTTCAGGGGCTAAACACCCCTTCCCTCGGTTCCCACTGCTTCCCTGGGTGTTTTCCATGCTGCTCCCTCGGGCACACAGGGTTTTGGCAGCAGTGAAGGACTAGGGGAGGTTCGTGGCCATCACTCCAGGCCCTTTGCTCCCTGACTTGTGCCAGAGGGAGCCCTGCCCTGCCCAACTCGCCGCCTGGCACTCAGAGCTCTGTTATTGCACCCTTAATCCAGCAAAAAAAAGGGAGGAGTTCAGCTTCCATTCACTGGTTTTCCTTCTCTGGAACTCTTCCCACAGGAACACGGAGGGTGCAGGAGCTGTGGCTGGAGGTGGCAGGGCCCCCCAAACCCAGTTATTAATTATTATCTGATCAGAGCTGCAGGCTCTGCCCATCAGATCCAGCCTCCGTGTCTCCTCCCTGCCCACCTCTGTTTTCCCAGCCTTGAACAAAATCCTTCGTGCTTGGCCTTGGCTGCTGGGGGCTGATTTTGGGATGGACGGGACTTTGCTTTTCAGAGTTCCCGAGAACAGCAAAGCAGGGGATCTGGCCGGAGCACAGAGGGGCGAGCATGGCCCGAGGGGCTCCCTGTGCTGGGAGCTCCGTGCGAGGCTGCCGGGGGAACTGGCTGCTCCAGCAGGACAGGCTGTACCCGCTCGGCCGCTTTCCCCAGCCCCGGGAAGCAGCAGGAGAAACTCCGGGCGAGAGAGAAGCGTGTCCCCATCTGCGAACGTGCCCGCAGTGCTCTGCTGGAGCATCGTGCGACAGGAGGGCCAGGAGCAGCCTGGAGCAGCGAGGTGCGCTGTCCCCGCCACCCCCAAGGGACTCTCGGTGTCCCCAACAAACCAAACGACCCGAAAATCTCTGGAGGTGAACGCGCTGCTCTGCAAAGGGCTAAAAGCCAGGCGGATCCATCCCGCTGGAAGATCCAGCCTGCTCCTCTCAGCCCAGCCGCTCTCTGGAGGAGGGGAGAATTCCTTTCGCTCGGCAGAGAGGAATTTGGCCTCGCTGCTGATGGATGGGGACCGCGGGGACCCCGGTGCTGCCGTGTCCTTGGGCTCTGACACCCCTGTGCTCCTCACGGCACAGAACAGCCTCAGATTGCACATAAAGGCAGAAAAACAATTTGCCCGGTGGCAGAAGAAGCTTCAAAACAATTAGCAAAGACCTGGAAGGTTGGAAAAACCCCAGAGCCAGACAGGGCTGCCCTGATTTTGTAAATGCCCGTGGGCAGCAGCGTAGGGGGTTTGGGGCTGTCCAAACACCTTTTCCTTGGGTGGTGACAGCAGGGAAGTAGCCAGGGACATTCCCAGATCACTGCAGGGCACGGAGCTTTGGGAGGGCAGGGAAAGAGGGAAAGGGGGAAAACCAGAGCGGCTGCAGCACCACGGGGGACAGGCAAAGCCCCAGGCCAGCCCTGGTGTCACTCGGGGGCAGTTTTGGTTTCTGTTCTGCTATTTTAATGGGGTCAGGGCAGAACAAACCCTTGGGACGTGCCTGGGAGCGAAAACCACCGAGGGCTGAGGACACCAACCCACGGGTGGGGCTCAGGGAGGGAAGCCCTGACCCTCAGCACATCCCCAGCTCCCATCAGCGCCCATGGAGGCACAAGGGCTCCATTCATCTGGGCACTTGAAACCCCAAAATCCTCCTGACGTGCCGGGTTTGTTTTCAGCACAGGAGCCTCTCCGTGCACTCGGCCCTGCTGCAGCGCTGCCCCGTGCCCGCATCCCCGCTCCAGCCGGCAGGATCAGAGACAGCGACCTGCCAGCCTGGAAGTCTTAATTAGTTAACGATCTCAAGGCACTTTCAGCATCTTTAATCCCAGGATTACGCGCTCGGCAGGAAGGCGAAGTGTTCTTTTTATTAAACTGATACTCTGAGAGACGTTTCCTCACTAAAAAATTTGCTGAAAATTAAAAAAAAAAAAAAAAAAAGAGAGAGAGATTCTGACAGAGTGGACATGAGTCACCTGTGAGGCTGCTGGGGCCGGGACACGCTCCCGCTAAAACCCGGCATTCCCGCCCTGGGATGGGCCAGGGGAGCTCCCTAAAGAGCAGCGGGGATGTGCGAGGCCACCTTTTAATGGGAAAGCGGTGTCCAAGCACCGGGAGGAGGATCCTGAGCGAGGCAGGATGCGGATGCACCCATGGAATGTCATTTTGCCATCCCAAATTCCACCCCCCCCCGGGAGCAGGAGGGGCGGGATCCAGCACTGATGAGCCCCTCAAGGCGCTGGCGAGCATGTGGCTGGCTCTTAGCCGCGGAGTCCTCGCCGCGCTTCCAGCGGGGCTTCCTGGGGCTTCCAAATGCCGAGCACAAAGTGATTCCCTGGCCCGGGGCCAGCGCGCTTGGCCCCGTGCGAGGCAGAGCCTTCCCCGAGGTCAGGGCAGGAGGAGCTCGGCCAGTGCTGCAAAATCCGGGGCAGTCGGACCCTCCCGAGCCCTCCCCGGGGATGAGCCCCAGCTGGACCCTGCTGGGCTGGGCAAAAACCTCCCCCAGATGTGGCACAGACGATGCCAAGGGGAGCTGGGGCACGCCGGGATCCAGGGAGGGCTCTGGGAGAAAGGAAACCCCAACAGAGCCAGGAGAACCCCAATAGAGAGCTCAGAAATCGCTGAGGTGAGGAAAAGGATGAGGAGGAGGAGGAAGAGGAGGTGTTGAGAGCTCGTTGTGGAGCCAGGTCAGCCCCTCTGGCACCCGCAAGCGCTGCCCCAGGGAGGAGAGAGGAAAGAGAGCGGGGCAGCCACAAAAATGCAGCTTTTTGGTGCTGTCCCGGTGCCAGGAGGGCTCGGACTCCTTCTCCTCCTCCCCCCAGCAGGGACGGGTTCATCCTGACCCGGCGGAGCTGGAGTTACCCTTTAACCAACTGCATCTCCCTGAGCTGCTCCACCCCGAAATCCACCTGCAACCGCAGGTACAGGTGTTATTTCACCTGAAACAGCCGCCCGGCACCCCGCCGGGTTTGTCCCTTCTGCGAGTGCCCGTTCTGAGCCCCTGAAAGATTCGAGGAGCCTGGCAGGGATGGGACAGCACAAAATCCTCCTGGGCAACTTCCCGTGTCTCCAAAACCTCTTCTGGCCACTCCAATCTGCCCATCCCGTGCCCCGAGGGTTAGTCCCAGGTCTGTGAGCCCAGCTCTCCCCTCCCAGGGCACTGTTTTGGGCTGGCTCGAGCATTTCAGCTGGTTTGGGTATCTTGGCTCGGCATTCCTACCGAGCTGAGCTCCACGCCCGGGATGTTTTTCCTGCTCACGAGCAAACGCCCGCTGCAGGGAGGGGATGAAAGGGAGGGTTCGTGCCCGGGGGCCCCGACAGAGAGATTCGGGGAGCAGAGGAGCCCCAGGTAGGAGCTGTAGGGTTCCTTCACCTCCACCCCACACCCCAGAGACCCCCGGGGCTGCTCCACAGGGATGTCACAGCAGCCACCCTCAATGTGACACCGGTGATCAACACCTGGGGACACTCGGTGTCACCCCACAAAGAGAGGATCCCATGCAGACCCCAGGCGATCCCACAGCCGCTCCACAAGGAAGGATGTCAGGAACTCTTCCGCAGGGCGCCCGCGTGGGCCGGCAGAGCTGTTTGCCTTGCAAATGAGCTAAGGAAGGTCCCTGTGGCAGGAGAGCACTCTCGGTGAGTCACCTGGTCCCTTATCACAGGAGTGATTTAAGGTGTGGTTGGGTCTCCCAGGTCGCAAGGCACCAGAGAAAACAATTTTAGGAGGCAAAGGGAGAAAGAACCTGCAGGGAGCAGAAGCCTGGGAAAGCGGGGCTGCCCAGCAGAGGATGTGCTGGGCCAGGAGAAGTTCCTCAGGTGCTTCCGAGGAAGTCTGGAAAAACTCCTGGCAAAAAGGGGGATGTGAGGGCCAGAGCTGCAAAGGGATCAGAGCTCTGAAAAATCCACACGTTTCTAATTGAGCCACTGGGACGTGTTTTGGGGACAGCAACCCTGGATGCCTCCTGCAGACCCCATTTCCAAGAGGCTGCAGGAATGCTCAGCATCTCCCACCCGGGGACAGCTGCAAGGAGACCTCTCCAAAACCACCCGTGGGGATGCAGGAAAGGCTGGCACAGACAGGCTGCACCTGCAGGATCTGCTGCCCGGCACCGTGGCCGCGCACACGGGGGTTCTGGGCACTCCTGCTGCCCATTTCTGGGGTGCCAGGTGGAGGGAGCCCCGGTGGGCACCAGCTCGTGCCCGGCAGTGGGTGAGGGAACGCGTGTGGGCGCAGGTATGTGCGGCTCGGCTTGGGCACAGGCATGTGGGAGCAAGTGCATTCAGCACAGATTATAGAGCCGGCAGCTCCTGCCCCAGGAATCCCATCCAAGTCAGCATTCCTGCCTGAGCTCAGCCTCTCCTACACGCAGCAGCGTGGGGCAGGAGAGCTGGCACGGCCCCACGTCCCCCCTGCCCGGGGCTGCGGGCACGCTTTGGGGTCCTGAGCCAGGCTGAGAAAAAACCCACCCGTGCCCCAGGGCGGCCCTGACACCTCCCTGTCACCCACCCTGTCCCCGTGCCAGCGGGCAAACATTCCCGATGGGAGCAGGCTGGTGGATGCAGAGGGCACCGCTGGCCTGGCAGTGCCACCCCTGGCTTGCACGGACACAGGAGTGACACGGGACAGGTCCCCAGGGTCTCCATTCCTGTCCCCGGGTTGGCCCAGGGAGCTGCCACAGCCCGGAGCTGGCACTACTCTGTCCCCCAGCCCCTGGTAGCCACGGGCAGCCCGGCTTGGTGACCCTGCAGCGATTCCCGCTGGCCACGGGGCGTGTGGGACACTGAGGGGGACAGCGAGAGCCGCCACTGCCTGTCCAGGGCCGGCAGCCTGCAGCCACCCTGGCAGCACTCAATGACCCCGTGCCCAGGGAGGGTCCCTCGCATGTCCCCGTCCTCATCCCACTGACCCCTCACGCTGCCCAAACCCATTTCAGCCCCTCAATGGGGGGAAGCAGCTTCTGGCCAGGGAAAGGAGAGCTGAGGGTCCCTCCGGGGCCACATCCTGCCCTTGACAGCGGCTGGAGCCGGGGCTGAGCCCGGGGACACGCCTGGGGACACCCTGTCCCCATGTCCAGCACCTCTCCCCGTCCCCGCTGCAGCACCCGGAGCTTCCCGGCTCCTTTTCCCACCGCGCTCCGGCTCAGCACCCCCGTCCTGCCCCGTCCATCCCAAAATCACCGTCGGGCGGCCCCGGGAGCCCCTCGCTCACCCCAAGGTGCTGATGAAGCCATTGACGGAGCCCTCGGCGTACAGGGAGACGATGTCCCCGATGTGCAGGAAACTCGACATCTCATTCATGGTTACCCTGACCCGGCGCGGCGCCGCTTCCTCCTGCAGTCACCTTCCCGGGCCGAAATCCAGCATGGGCGAGCGGAGCCGGGGGTGGGGTCCCTGCTCCGGGGGGCAGGAGGGGTCTCTGCTCCGCGGGGGGACGATCCCAGCCCGGCTCCTGCCGCCAGCAGCACCGGCAGCGGGACGGGAGCGGAGCCCCGCGCACAAGTTTTACATGTGCCGGGCAGGAAGGGAGCCGGGCAGGGAGGGAGGAGGAGGAAGAAGAGGAGGAGGAGGAGGGGGCGGGGGATGAAGCTCAGCTAAGGGTCCGCATGGGCTCTGTCCGTCTGTCCGTGCCCCGTCCCGCACAGCCGCGCTACCTGCGGCCAATGCAGCGGGATCAGGAAGTCGCGCCGGCAGCAGCGTGCGGGGAGGGGACCCGGGGCCGCCCGGGACGGGGGGGGCGGCGAGAGGCCCCACCCCCGCACCCGCCTCCCGTCGGGGGGGGGGGGGCCGGGGGTGCGGGGACTGCGCTCCCCGGTGCCCGCGGGCAGCCCCGGCTCCGCTCCCCCGGCTCGGCTCCGCCACCCCCGACCCCCGGCACGGAGCCCCCCCAGCTCCCCTCGGGCAGCTCAGCCCAGCACGGAGCCCCCAGCCCGGGGGTCGCGCCCCGCTTGGAGCGACCCCGAGGGCTCGGGGGGGGTCGCGGGGAGCCCCCCACTCGCGGCCCGCAGCCATCGGCAAAAGCGAGCGGGCATTGCCGGGGCTCCTCCCCTGTCCCGCACGGCCCCCGCGGCTGCAGCCCCCTCCTCAGGTGACAGCCTGAGAATAGGTCCCTGTCCCTTCCCGCAGGTCTCTGTCCCGTTCTCGCAGGTCTCTGTCCCCTCCCGCAGGTCCCGGTCGCTGTCGCCGGCCCTGCCCGTGTCCCTTCTGCCGGGATCCCGCCCCGCCCTCAGCACGGAGAGCCCCAGGTGAGGCCAAGGCGGCTCTCGGTGGATTTTTCTGCCCCAGGCGAGCACTTGCGGCTTCCTGAAGCCCAGGTGGCTCCTGCCAGCTCGCACCTGCTTTGCCTCTCACCAGCGCCGTCCCCGCAGCGGTGCCAAACCCTGCCCGTCCCCTGCATCCCTCGCCACGGTGACAACCCCGCTCCTAAGAGGGCTCAGCCAGCCCCCAAAATGTCACATCCAACCCCTCCATCACCGCCAGCAGCTGTGGGCAGGAAGGAGAGACCCTCCCCACGCTGTCCCTGCACTCCTTTGAGGAGCCTTCCCAACACCTCCAGGCTGGGCCAGCTGCTCTGGGCTCCCAAATGAACACTGGTGGGAAAGGACCACGTCCTCAGAGCATCTTCTGGACAGCACAAGCGACCCAGTTCTTCACTTTAATTAAAACTTGCCTGCTGTAAAAACAATATTGGAAGGAAAAAAAAAAAAAGAAAAAGCAGCATGATGCTTTTCTCATTTATTTCCCTCCTGTCCTCTTTTCTTGCAAACAAACACAGGTTTCGGGAATATAAACCTTGCCCTAAATAGTGATTTTTTTTTTTTCTTTCCACTAGGAAACGGACAGGTCCCCTGGCAGAACAAAGGGAAAAAAATTAGTGCAATTCCTCTGGGGGGGAGATGCGAATTCAGGTCCATCAGGATTAGCTGCGTTTTCAGCACAGGACAAATTTAGAAGCCTTTATCTCAGGGCAACAGAGGGGGAAAAGAGAAGATCATGAGAAAAAAAAAAAAACCCACCAAAAAACAACTCACTGCTTTTAGAAGCAAATGAAGGTTTCACAACAGGAGCTCAACGAAAGCCCCAAGGAACCAAAGACCAAAACTTCATACCTGGATCAGCTGCTCTGAGCACAGACACGAGCGGTGCCTCAGCTCAGGGGCACCGTGGCTGTGCCACGCCAGTGCCACCAGCCTCACCGGGCATGGCTGGGCAAGGAAAACCTTCTGCGAGTGCACAAACCCCCGTGGCACTGAACAAACAGGCACCTGGCCTGGCTTCTGCCACTCAGGAGGAAGGGGAACCGTGGGATGGAGCCTCTGGAAACCTCCATCCCACCCATGGCACCACCGGGGTGGTGACAGCACCCAGGGCTGAACGTCCCAGCTCAGCTGAGGGTGGAGAACCCAAAATATTCCAGTGGTGTCGCCCTGCCCAGTCTGAGCCCTGGGAATGGTGACACAGCATCCCCAAATCCTCCCTGGATGGAGCTGGGAGGGATGAAACCCTCCTCATCCTCCAGCCCAGGAACTGTGACAGCTCTGTCCTTGTGGGGGACACAAACGGGGACCCCCAGCACGCCGGGATTGGTGACAGCTCTGTCCTTGTGGGGGACAGAAGCAGGGACCCCAGCAGGTCACCAAGCTTTGTCCCCACAGCAGCAGCAGCAGCACGGGCAGGTGGCTTCAAAGAAAGAAAAATGGATTTTCCCTGGTGCTCAGTGGCTCTCAGGTGCCCTCAGCGTGGCTGTGCCCACACTGAGCCATCCCCCTGCCCACCCTGCGTGTCCCCACCCTGCACAGGCTCCCTCGGATGCTCCCACCTGCAGGGACGCTCCGTGCATGGGCTCAGCCCGTGGGGAGCTGCCAGGAGCCTGCAGTGCTCAGGTGAGGGGGAGCACTGGCCACGGGGATGCTCCTGGTGGCCACCTCGCCGTGCCAGCGCTGGCCCAGGCCCCGGGGAGACAGAGGAGCTTAAAATAAGAACATTTCCTTCCTTCGCCCCTACTTTAAGCCGTGTGATAAATAAAAACTGGGAGTTTCTGCCTCCCGGAGAGGAAGCAGCTACGAGGAGGCAGCCAGTGAGTCAGGCCAGCAGAAATCATCGCTGCTCCTGAGGCACAGCCTCCATCCCATCCCTGGCAAGGCCCGGGAGCCACATTCCTTTCTCATGCTGAAATTGCTCCTTTGAAGGAGCTGCAGGGTCCCCTCCCTGCCCCAGGCCCCCGCCCTGCCCGCGGGGTGCTCCCTTGGCAAAGCTCCCCTTACCTGCCCACCCTCGCCACGGGGAGCCTGGAAGGGAGCGTTCCCTGCACTGGCATGGGGTTGGATTTCCAGAACTCATCACCCGGGGTTGTATCCTCGCCCCCAAAAGCTCCCTCAGTTTGTCCAGAAGCCTTGGGAGCAAATCCATGCAGCCGGAGGGGATGGGGCAGGTGTGCTGGCTGGGGAGGGCAGGTGGGTGCTGGTGCCCACAGAGATTCCCAGCACCCTGCCAGGGTCCCCTCAGGAATCCCAAATCAAGGCCGGCAACTCAAGGGTGAAACCACTTGGAAGAAGAAGGAGAAAAATAACTGTGGCTGCCTTTGTTCGAGGAGGAGGGAGGGAGACACTCGGTCCCTTGTGCCGGGCAGAGCAGGGAGAGAGGGGGCTCGGCTGAGGGTCAGGCAGAGGAGGGGGGGGTTCTCGGGCCAGGAGGGGAATTTGTCCCCTCATCCTGCTGGCTCTGGGTGCTCCCTGACCCCTCTGCTGCCCCCAGAGCCAGCACAAAGCCCGTGTGGAGCCTTTCACGCTCCAGAGAGAAGCAGCGTCAGGGCTGGGATGGATGAAAGCAGGACTGACCCCAGGCCAAAAAAAAAAAAAAAAAAAAAAGGTTGTTTCAATCCCATTTCTCCTTCTGAGTGAGGATTTCAGAGCCCAGAGCAGCTACCACTGAACAAAATCGCTCCTTTGGCACAAAACATCCACAGGGATGAGGGTGAGCCCCCCCCAATCCGCTCTGAGCCGCAAAACCCAAACCTCCCCTTGCAGCAGCCGCTTGAAAGGCGCCCCAAGGTCTGCGGGGGAAGGGCTGAGCCCCCTCGGGTGATTTCATTAACGGAGGAGACGGGAGCAGCTCCCTCCTGGCCGTCCCATCTGTGGCCCGGGCGGCTCCGGCGGCGGCGGTGCCAGCGCTCCCGCGGGAGCAGCCGCGCTCCCCTGAAATAGCTCCGAGAGAGCTCAGACTGCGTGACTTTGGCCCACATCCTCAAAGGTGCTGAGGCTCGGGGTTACCTCGGGGCGCCTGAGCCCCCCGCACCCACACAGCGAGGAGATCCAGGCAAGGAGGCAAAGCTTGGGGTGACCTCGTGGGTCCGGGAGAGGGGAAAACCGGAGGAATTGCCAGAGGAATGGAGGTTAAATTATTCCTCAAATCCCACACTTCTCCTTGCTGTCCATGCATCCAAACCCATCCTGCTCCAAGCAGGAGCTGAGAAAAAAAGAAAGAACCCCCTCACACACACTCCTTTCCTCCCACTCTCCCTCCCGGGAAGGGTTAAACGATGCTGGCGTGGAAGACACTTTGTACTTGGATTTAAAAATACAGCCAAAGCCCCGGTGGCCCAGCGCCATGCAAGGCACAGGTATATTTCCACACTCGAGCCAATAACCTTCCCCGAGGGAAATTTAGGCTTTTTATGATTAAAAGGGGAAAAAATAATAGTGGGGAATTAAATATAGTACAGAGCGCGAGAACAATTAGCAGTTGCTGTTAGCGACTCCGGGCCAAGTTTGGGACAAACGGCGCGGTTGTGTGGGAGCAGCGGGGTTGGGGACAGCCAGCGGGTGACACGGTGCTGGCTGTGACAGGGAGGGATGCTCGGCCTTGGCAGGTGGCCCTCGGGAGCCCCCGCTCGCCCCAGCCACCTGGGAGGAGCCTGCGGGGCTCGGCCACACCTCACGGGCAAGGATTTTTTTTTTTTCTCCCTCGGCTTTATCGAAAACAAATGGAAGTGTTTGCACAGGCTTGGGACTTCCCTAATGAGCAAACACGGGTTAATTGGGGGGTGGAGCAGGCGATGGGGCTGCCAGCTGTACCCTCAGCCCGGGCCAGGAGGGCAGGATGGGTGAGGGAAGAACCCTGATCCTCATTTCCCATCCCTTCCTCAGCTGCCCGACAGGTTTTGCACTGCCCAGCCCTCCTGGCTGTCTCGGGTGTCACCTCCAAAATCCTCCACAGCCGTGCCCCAAATCTGCTGCTTTTTTACCCATCACAGTTGTGCTGTGGGAGCAGCACCGATGGCTGCTCAACTGCACATATTTTATATCCCAGAAAAGCCTTGTTTGTCACTCGAGGCCTCCTGCACATCAGGGCAGGAGCCAGACTGGTCCCACCAGTGCTGGGCAGGGCTTGGAGCAGCCTGGGAGAGTGGAAGGTGTCCCATGGCACGGGATGAGCTTCAAGGTCCCTCCCGACCCGAACCAGTCTGGGATTCCATGACACGCGGGCAGATTTTCCCAACAGCTCCAGTGGCCCCGAGCAGCGCTGGAATCCGATCCCAGAGCGTGCCCAGCCCCTGCAGAAACCCAAAGAGCTCCAGCACAGCCCCTGCTCCAGCAGCCAGGCACGGCCTCTCCTCCAGGAGCTCCTTGCAGATGGATTGCCAGGCCAAGCCACATTTCCTCTGCTCCCAAGTGAGCCACGCCGGCCCTCTCATGTGGCCTGTGGTCAGCACACAGCCGTGAATGAAAGCACATCTTATCAGAGCCTGGCAGGAAATGTGCTCCAGCTCCAGCCTGGGCACGCAGCCCACGCTGCCCTGCCAGCACCAGGGCAGGCTCAGCTCCATCCCAGCCTGAGCTGGGCTTTGGGGATGCTGTGCCAGGTAGATTTGAAGCAGGGGGTACAGCAGTGAAGCTCACCCTGCTCTGAAAGGGTTCACAGGAATGGCACTGAGAGAAGGGACAGAGCCAGCCCTGCCCTGGCTCCATTTCTCCCAGTAAAATCCCACATAAAATGGCTGAGCTGCAGTTTTTCCCCTCCTCCCTGGCGTTTTGAGGCAAGTTAGTGCCAATCAGCCTAATTACAGCCCTCGCTAAGCAAACCACATGCCTTCCTTCCTGCTGAGTGACAGGCTGGGAACGAGTGGCCCACGGCCTGCTGCCTCCCTGGCTGGGCCAGGCCACCGCCTCTGCCACACTGGGCATGTCCCCAAGGCCTGGGGGGACAGGCAGAGGCTGCTCCCCTTGGAGCACACCCTGCCTGGGCTCCTCCAGGTGACAATGTCAGGAAAGGGGGTGCCAGGTTGGAGCATGGCTGTTCCTGCTGGGATGGCACCAGAGATGCTCAGGGCAAAGCTGGAAGGGTCCCTGTGCCAGGCTGGACCCCATCCCAGCAGGGCAGGAGTGCCCTGGGCACCCTGCACATCCTGCTGCAGGATCAGGGATGGGTTGGGAGAATCTCAAAGCCCATCCCATTCCACACCCTGCCATGGCAGGGACACTTCCACTGTCCCAGGGTCCTCCAAGCCCTGTCCAGCCTGGCCTGGGACAATCCCAGTGATCCAGGAGCAGCCACAGCTGCTCTGGGCACCCTGTGCCAGGCTCTGCCCATCCTCAGAGGGAGGAATTAATTCCATATTATTCCTTCTGTGTACATATTCCATCACCTCAAAGTGGGGATTGGGCGCAGGGTGACAAAGCCTCATCAGACACGTCTCCACCCTCAGGGGATGGCTGTCCCTCCCAGGGGAGGAAAATCCTCATTCCCAATCCCAGGTGAGAAGAATCCTCATTCCCAAGACCAGGTCAGGAAAATCCTCACTCCCAAACCCAGGTGAGGGAAATCCTGGAGGCAGACTGTCCCTCCCAGGGGAGGAAAATCTTCACTGCCAAACCTAAATGAGGGGAATCCTGACTCCCAAACCCAGAGGGTGGGAATCCTGACTCCCAAATCCAGATGAGGCCAATCCTCACTCCCGAATCCAGATGAGAGGAATCCTGGGGTGTGGCTGTCCCTCCCAGGTGAGGAAAATCCTCACTCCTAAGGCCAGGTGAGAGGAATCCTCACTCCCAAGCACACCCCATCGCGCTGCAGGGTGAGGACAGGCTGGATGCAAACCCCAGCAGAGGCAGATAAACCCTCTCGGCATGTCCAAACCCTGCTGGGGATGACACAACCCAAGCAGCCCCGGGAGAACGGGGCAATACCCAGCCCGGGATGTGATTTCCCAGTCCCAGCTCCTGCGGGGTGCGATGTGGGGAGCGCAGCAGGAGCCGAGCCCCGCTCCAGAGGCGCTCCCGGGACACGCTCCGTGCCGGACATCACCTCCTCGGCATGAATCACGCTGTGCCAGGGCGGATCTTCGGCAGCTTCCAGCAGCGCCGAGCAAGGCGCTGAACAAAGCTCCGGATCCCTGTTTGCTGGAGAGGGAAGAGTTAGTCATGTTCGTCTGAGTCACTGCGGCCGGGACCAGGGACCGAGGGACAGCGCGGGCTGGGAGCGACTCTGTTGACTCCGCATGTAAATCAGTCGCGAACTTGTGACCATGCCATAAACCAGGATAGGCACAGGCGGAGGGGGAAGAGCCAGAGCCGGGCAGAATTTAGAGCTGGGAAAGAAAAAAGGGAACAGCACGAGTGCTTCGTTTTGCGGGGCTTTAAGAATTATAGGTGACGTTACAGTATAGTCAAAGCTGTTTGCTGCGCTGAGCAGGGCTGGGTGTGTGGATGCAGCAGCAGCTGAGGATGGCTCATCCCTGGAAATATTCCAGGACAGGTTAGACAGACCTTAAAGATCTCCCAGTTTCCATCCTCTGCCATGGGCCAGGACACCTTTCACCAGTCCAGCTTCTTCCAAGTCCTGTCCAGCCTCCCCTGGAACACTTCCAGGGATGGAATAGGTGCATCTGGAGTCTACAAAGGGATTCAAGTCATTCCCAAATGTGAAGCAGGAATGATATCTGCCTGGGGAAGCAGCCCCAGCTCGCAGCAGAACTGCTCAGCCCATGACAGGAGAATTTCCTACCCACGGCTCCTCGGCCGCCTGCGCCAGAGCTTGAATCATTTCTGTTTTCGAGGCAGCAAGTCAGAGGATTTCCTTGAAAATAGAGCCTTTGTTTGGCAAATATTTCTCCCATCTGCTCCGGGGCTGTGAGTGCCCTTTGTTGGTTTGATGATGGTCCCGTCCTCAGCCAGGGCACTGCCAGTGGCACAGAGGGGACCCTGTGGGCTCAGGACACTGCCAGTGGCACAGAGGGGACTCCATGGCCCCAGGGCAGTGCCAGTGGCACAGAGGGGACCCCGTGGGCTCAGGGCAGGGCCAGTGGCACAGAGGGGACTCCATGGCCTGTCTGAGGTGCCAGGGCACGGAGGAGCAGTTGCCTGTGTCAGAGCCCAGGTTTGGTGTGTCAGAAATACCAGGCTACATCCTTAGCGGTTTGGAATTTGGGGCACAGATCGTGGAGCTGTTCTGTGCTTTTAGAGCACCTGAAAAAAATAAAAAAAAAAGGATCTGAAGCTGGAGGCGACCGCCTGGAGCCTCCTGGCCCCATCATCCTACAAATGGGTCATAATAAAAAATAAATTAGTGTGAGTCCACAGAAGGCAGCAGAGCTCTATCGCTTCCACAGGCTGAGGATCCCTATGAATATTTCATTTAAAATATTCTCCTCTGCTGGCTCGGATCACTGGAATATCCGAGTGGCTCACATTTGTAGTGCAACTTCACAGCAGCTTCATGAGCCCCGTGAATCTCAGCCTGGACATCATTCCAGGCCTTTCCTTCCCTCCATGTTGGTGCAGCATCCTGCACAGAGGAGGCTACGAGCGGGGCTTTGTGGAGGTGCAGCAGGAGCAGGGTGACAGAAATGGGATGGAGCCCATCCACCTCCGCAGCTGGGAGAGCTCTCCAGCTCTGCATCCCGGTTTTCCATCGGCGCAGGGGGAAGCCAGCGAGGCTGGCGGAGGATTTTCCATCATCCACGCTCCGTGAGCAGCTCCCCCTGCTCTCTGTTTGTAAACAGCAGCCTGAAAACGCGGCCGGCAGGATGTGGCAGCGTCACGTGCAGTTGTGCCAGGGTGACAAGTGTGACCTGGGAGGGCACGGCGGCTCCCCCAGCACAGCCCAGTGAAGCATCTCTGCTTCTCACGGGGACAAGGAGCGCGGTGACACCGTGGAAAGGCCCGGCTGCCCCTGCCGGGCTCCTCTCTCAGCACATGACAGCGGCTGCTTCCCACAGAGGAGCCCAGAACCCCAAAGGAGCTGCCCTGGAGTGACTCAGCCGGGTCAAACCCTTCCTCCCGACACCTCCGTGGTGTTTGACACTTGCCCTGGCAGAGGCTGAGCGCTAATAATAACCCCCACATTTTCTACAGCCCTTGGCTTCGGGAAATCTCGGGCGGCTTTGCACAGCGCTGGAGTCTATTTGGAGCTCAAGGCTTCGAAGGATGTGTCAAGGACGGAGAGTTTTGGTACCCGGGAAGGCAGCATGGGAAGGGGCTGTTGCCAGGCCAGCTCTGCTGAACCACACCGGCAGGAAAACAACGATGGCTGCGTGAATTTGCCACTGTCAGGGTCCAGATTAAACCGGCTGTGTGAATTCGCCACTGTCAGGGTCCAGATTAAGCACCCTGGGGGTGACCAGGGTGTGCATCTCTCTCCCAGCCCTGGTTTCAGGCTGCCCAGGGCGGTTTGGGTGCTACATCCCCAATCTGTGACTTTCCCCAGGGACGGGTCGGAGCGGCTGGGAGAGCACCCAGCAGCTCACGGCGTCACCAGACTCTGTCCCCACACCTGGAGCAGGTGCCCAACCCCCGGGCAGGTGCAGGGAGGGACCAGGCGAAGCTCTGGGATGGCTCCAAAGCAGCCCTGGGGCGCTCAGGGGGAAGCCCGGGGAGCGCCGGAGCGTTGAGCGCAGCTTTGTCCCGGCAGGTCGGCTGGGCTGGGTGTGCATTTCCTGGCATACAATTCCCAGATTAGCAGGAGCCGCGCTGCCAGCAGCTCCTCCGGCCCGTGACCGCGGCGCTGGGAATGCTCTGAGGTCACCGCTTCCAGCAGGGCACGGCCGGGCTGAGGATGTGGGGACGGGACACTCCTGCACAGCAGGGAAAGTGAAGGGGCGTCTCAGAAAGGTTTGGATCGGGAGAGACCCTAAAAACCGCCTTGTTCTGCCCTCTGCCATGGCAGGGACACCTTTCCCTATCCCGGGTTGTTCCAAACCCCGTCCAGCCTGGCTTTGAGCCCTCCCAGGGATGAGGCAGCCACAGCTTCTCCAGCCCATGGGGACAGGAACCAGCCCCTCTCCCAAACCTCTGCAAGGCTTTGACCCCATGGGCTGGAGATCACCCCCAGCCAAACTGATCCCACGGATCGTTTTGCAGTGTGGGAGGGACAGAGGCCTCTTCTCACCATGAAATTAATGAATAAAGCCCTCAAAAGCCACAGAGGATAAATAATACAAAAGCTGGAGGGAAGAACGGTTGGGAAAGGAGGAAAAATAATTCAACACAGAACTGTTTAATAAAGAAAAGGGAATAATCAAGAGGGAGAAGTGAGAACATTTTAGTCACACTAAATACCTCATCTAAAAAAAAACAAAAAAAAAAAATCCAGGCTGTGGCAGTCGAGGTGGGGGGAGACTCAAGGGTCCTTCCCCAGGAATGGGAAAGGAGAAAAGAAAAAGGAAAACGCGGTATTTTCGTTAAACAGAGGGAAAAGAAGAGGCAAGAGCCGGAGTCGAGGAGCATTTGGGGCCGAGCCGAACTCCGGGCGGTCCCGGCGTGGGGAGCTCGGCAGCGGCACCGATCCCGGCTCCGGGGGGGGCTGGAACGTCGGGAGCCGCTCCCCGCCTCTCCCAGGGGCTGGATCTGCGCAGGGAGGGAGCCAAGGACGCGCCTCAGGGCTGGCACCGGGTGGCACCGTGTCCCCAGCCCTGTGCCACCCAGCGCTCCCGGGGCTGCCCTGTGCCCCACAGCGGAGCTGCAGCGGGCGAGGGGCACCCCGGGCACGCCAGGGATGCCCCGCTGCTGGCACCCCGCCGGCTTCCAGCCCTTTTTATTGCCCGGGACAAGCTGGACACCAGCGATTCCCAGCGGCTGCGGCTCCGGGAGCAGCGCCAGGCGCGTCCCTGCTTTTATCAGTGAATGGGGATCTGTTCAGCACAGACACCCCGCGGCTGAAAGGAGCCTCTGTGCGCCTCGGGGGTGGAGGGTTCACACCGAGAGCCCCCCCGGAACCCCAGGAGTGCTTCCCAAAGCGCTCCGAGCCTGCCGTGCCCTGCCGAGGCAGGAGGAGCGGGGCACGGGGGGACAATCACTGGGGGAACGCCCCGAGACCCCGGGATCCTCTTCCCGACGATACTGGGGAATATCCCGCATCCCGATATTACTGGGGAATATCCCGCATCCTGATGTTTTTAGGGAATATCCCGCATCCTGATGTTTTTGGGGAGCTCTCCACCGCTGGATGCAGCGACTGGAGACACCAGAGCGCGTCTGGTCCTTGCAGGAGGGACAAGCCGGGAGCTGAGGGCACGGAGCCCCCTCCCCACCTCCAGCCGGGCTCTTCCTGCTCACGGAGAGAAGGAAATCGCTTTTTCCTCCCTCCCGGGCTGTCCCTGCCTGCGGGAGGGGCGTGTTGGGGGATGAGGGCAGCCAGGCTCGGGAATTCCCCACGGGCATGGATGGTTTCCGTAGCCAGCGAGCTGATCCTGCCCAAAGCCCCCGGGCAGCCTGAAATTTAGAATTTTTAGCGCCAATTTTTAGAACAAGTCCAGCAATGAGCCATGAGGCGCTTTGGAGGGGAGGGTCTGCTGTGCAACCCCCGCAGGAAAGGGGAAACTGAGGCAGGGAGTGCTGGTCCCACCTCCTCAGAAGGGAGATTCCAAACTGGGCTCATTCCATAAAAACGTGCTGGGTTTGTCTGCAGGAGCCTCCAGCTTTTCTGAAAGGGATTTATGGACCTGACGCTGCAATTTTAAGCACATTGGCCCAGGTGGTGCCACAATGAGGTGGTGGAGGAGGCAGAAATGAGGTGGTGGAGGGGGCAGAAATGAGGTGGTGGAGGGGGCAGAAATGCGGTGGTGGAGGGGGCAGAAATGCGGTGGTGGGGGAGGCAGAAATGCAGCTGTGGCCAGGGCACACCACGGTGACACACAGTGCCCAGGGAGGTGTCCCAGGTCACAGCTCCAGTGGCGTTTTTCCCTCCCAGACTCACCTCAGCCCTTTCCAGAGGCTCCACCTGCTCCCAGCTCTGCCCAGCTTCTCCCAAAACAGCCAAAAGCTTCTGCTGCTCCATCCACCCTCAGGAAACCTCGAGGGGAGAGAGAGACCCATCAGAGACAGGCAGGGTGGGGAAAAGCACATTGCAGTGACATTCCCAGCCTGTCCTCCCGGCTGGGATCCACCAGGACACCGAGGGGCTGCTCGGCCACATCACCACAGACCTGCAGCACCTTCCAAGCCTGTCCCAAACCTCCTTCCTCTGCTGGATCCCAAGGATCCGGGAGCCTTTCCAGGCTGCTGAGCCTCAGGACTCGCCCTCAGCACAGCATGGTTTGGATTTCCTACCTGAGTGGATTTTTCAGCTCTCCCACAGCCTCCCCTGCCTTCTTGTGTTTGTACAGCAAATTATCAAAGGTGAATTTGTAAGGAATTTTGTCCTAAACAGCCTGGCAGTGCCCGGAAAACACGAGCTGGCTGCTCTGGACTCCCAAACCCAGCATAATGAATGCCCAGCTCACTCCAGGAGCTGCCACAGGAACCAGGCCTGGGTCTGCTGGGGTTTTTTATCAATTTGATCAATCAATTTAATCAATTGGTTCAATCTGCTGCATGTGAGAAGAGCTTTGCTTTGCCCCAAGCCTCCTGTTCCGTGCTCCTGCAGAGCCCAGAGCCAGCACAGGGTGACAGCCCCGGCCTGGGGACACAGGTGGGACAAAGGCAAAGGTGTCCTGTCCCCCTTGGGACCCCCAGAGGAAACTGTGGGACAAACCTGACCAACAACAGGGGTTTGCTGGGTGGGGTTTTTACAATTCTGGGATTTGCTGAGAGTGCAGGAGGTGAATCCACCCACCCAAAAAAACCCCGGAAAACCCCTTTGAGCCGGTCCCTCGCTGTCCCATCGTGCCGTCCCCGCTGTCCCCCGGTCCCCGCAGCCCGGAGCCAGCGGTGTCTGCGCCTCCCAGCCGGGTTAGCCCGGCTCAGCTCGGCTCGGTGGGAAGTCGGACAGTGCCACCTGGTGCTCCGAGGAGATTCAGAACCACAGAATCCTCGGATGGGCTGGGGCGGAATGGACCTTAAAACTCATCCAGTGCCATGGGCAGGGACAGATCCCACTGTCCCAGGCTGCTGCAACCTGGCCTTGGACACTGCCAGGGATCCAGGAACTTCTCTGGGCACCCTCACAGGGAGGAATTTCTGCTAAAATCCTGTCTAACCCTGCCCCCCCGGCAGTTTATCTGTCTCCTGGCTCACCTCCTGACCACCAAGGTGACCCCAGCACGGCAGGGGAGTGCGGGGCCATCAGCAGCCCCGCTCAGCAGCGACTCCTCCTCCCTTCCCATCGCACTTCCCAGGGCTCGAGCCTGCCGTGGGAAAAAAAAAAAATCGGGAAGGGATGATGTCAGTGCTGACAAAGTGTCTCTGTACAACAGCTCGCTTCTGATGTAACTGAGACCAGCAGCTGAGCTGGGAAAAAAATCCAAACCTTTCCCTCTGCCCCCGCCCTTGCTGTGCCATTTTATCACCCAGAGCTCCTGGAATGTTCTGTGGCACGGAGCAGATGGCCCCTGGCACCTAAATTGGGGCAAGCAGCCCCAAAAGCCAAGTGCTGCCCGCTGCTGACCAGCAGCATCCCAAGATTATTCCCTCCTCAACTGGGAAGGGCCATGGAGGGATGGGAGAACCTCCAGGACACCCCTGGGAGGCCACAGGGCAGGGCTAGGATCAGTTTTGCTCGTGGTTCTCCATCCTCACATTTTTTCCAAGGCCTGGGGGCACTGGGACCCTCCCCAGCAGCGTCCCCCCCTCTCCACATCCTCCCACCAACCTCATCTGAAGCTCTTTGCTGTCTGCTCATGTTCCAGAGCCTCTTCTCCTGGGACACCTCTGCTTCTGGGGGCCCTGCACCTTCACCTGCTGATCGAAACAAGCCCCAAAAATCCCCAGAGACTCCCCCAGGCTGTGGGAGTTGAACTTCTCTCAGGAATGGCTGAGAGAGGATCCCATGCCAGCCCCAGATATTCCAAAGCCAAGGGACTCATTCCAGGCACTGAATTTAGAGGGTGCCTCAGCCTCCTACACCTCCCGGGTGTTTTCCACACCCACTCACTCCTCAGGGCTCCTTCCCCCAACCACCAGGCAGCCCTCGAGTCCCCAAGGGTGAGGGGAGATTTCCCTTCCCTTCCCCCTGAGCCCTCCCTTCACCTTCCAGGAGCTGCTGCTTCTCCCATTCAGCATCAGAGTCCACGGAGAGCATTTCCTGGGGGCTGGCAGCACCTTCCCCACGGGCACTGGGAGCTGCTGGGAACCCATCCCTGTGGGAACAGCACAGCCAGGGGGGTCTGGATGAGGCCACAGCACCAGAGTGTCCATCCTGCCCCTCCAGGGTGTCCATCCTGCCCCCCCAGGGTGTCCATCCTGCCCCTCCAGGGTGTCCATCCTGCCCCCCCAGAGTGTCCATCCTGCCCCCCCAGGGTGTCCATCCTGCCCCTGCACAGCTGGGCACGGTGCCACCCCTGCCTGGAGGGGCCAAGGGTCAGAACTGGGCGTTCTGAAAGATTCCCCATGAGCACCCCTAGGCACCTTTGGAGATGTGGGAACAGCACAGGCCAAGGTGGGAGTGGAGGTGCCAGCTGTGGGTACAGGATGTCCCAACTGGGACAACTGGGAACACTGGGCTCAGGTTAAAGAAGTCAGGGGAAAACCGGATTTTATAATATTCAACCCAGCAGCCTCCTGCAAACCCCAACTGCTTGGGATCAGCTGCAGCCCAGCAGGCTCCTGTCTTTTTGTTACAGGTTCAGGACTACTTCACTTCCAGAAAATTCACAGAGGTCTTATATAAATGAAATCAGAATAACCCCCCACATGACCTGTGGCTGCTCACTTGTAAACCCCTGAAACACTGGGTTTTGGGCCTGGGGAGTGGAATCACTGCCTTTCCTGGCAAGCCTGGCAAGCAGGCTCCTCCCTGTCCCTCCAGAGCCAGGGGACATGGGGACCCTGCAGCCAGCTGGGCTTGTGGCCCCGTGCCACCCCCAGCCCAACTCTTACACCTGCAGAGCTTTGTCTCTGGAACATCCCGGCGTGGCTGTCCCCTGCTGGGCTGTGTGGCTGTCCCCCAGCACGTCCCTGTTCCCCAGCACCAGGCAGCCCCTGATGCTCAGCTCCTCCAGTTTCCCCAGTAGCGACTCCGTGCTGGCCCCGCTGGTGCCGTCCCAGTGCTGCCCTGGGCTGCTGCCGCCCTCAGCTGCCCCCAGCTCCTCCTCTCGGGGCTCCCGTGGCCCCCAGAGGCTCCCCAGGAGCCCCCTGAGGAGCTGCAGGGGGGAAGGACAGCAGGCAGCCCGAGTGGCCAAGTGGCTTTTCCCTCGGGCACCCTCCCAGTGCTCCCAGTTTGGGGGCTCCCCTTGGCTGCTGCAGCTCTCAGCTGCCCCCAGCTCCTCCACTCCGGGCTTCTGTGTCCAAAATGGGAGCCTCAAGAGTCTCCTGAGTTGTTGGAGCAGGGAGGGCTGGCTGGGAGCCCGGGTGGCCACTGGGGTGGCCATGGGGGCCAGTGAGCGGCTCAAACGGGCACAACGGACACAAACTGCCCTGGGGCAGTGACAGGGCGGGGACACGACAGCACAGAGGGGACAGGACTGCGAGGGGGACACAGGCACGGCTGGGAGTGGGGGAGAATAGAGGTGAAACCTCCCCAAAACCAACAGGGGCTCAATCCTTGCCAGGGCTGAGCCCTGAGATTCCTCCCAGCACGGGAGGTGGGAGCAGGGCAAGGCCCAGGAAAGCTCCTGAGCAGTAGAAGAGAGGAGAAAAACCTCAGATAAAACCTCCTCCATCCCAGCACTAGGCTCCTGTCCCGACTCTGTCACCCTGCCAGGGCAAACAGCATCCCTGCTCCTCCCTCGGCCCCTCGGGAACCTTCCCGTGCTGTTTCCCAGGGGTGCAGCCCGGGGCAGGGCAGGATTTCCCCACAGTGTCCCTGTGGCTGCAGTGACAAGGGACAAAGCTGCTCTGGGCTTCAGCTCTGCTCTGCCCCGGGACTTTCCCCAGGCCCAGCCTTGCCTCGGGAGCTGCTCGGGTGCAGAATGGTTTTTGGTTTTTTTTTAACCCTCAAAACCCCTCATGTAGCAGTGCCGTGTCCCCCTGGCTGCTCAAACCCGGGATTCTCCCCCGTTCCAGCCCCTGCCCAGGGAGGGCGTTCTCACCTCGGGAGGGCTGGGGATGCTCAGCCGAGCACAAATCCCTTTTCCCATCCCTTTTTCCACCCTCAGCACAGATTCAGACACCACCAAGAGCATTCTGAAACGCCACGAGGATCCCGAATCCAGCGGCTCCATCCCCACAGCTGCCGCACATTTCCACCGGCAAATAAATTTCCTTTTTTAATTTTTTTTTTTTTTTTTTTTTTAATTTCCTCACCAGCCTAAGGAGCCGCTGAAAGGAGGAGCTGCGGAAAGCTGGGAACATTTCGCAGCAGCAGCGGTGATCACAAAGCCAGGGAGGCAGAGCCAGCCGGGAATTGTTGATTCCACACCCCCGAGGCTGTGCAGCAGCTCGGGCTGGCTGCTCTGCGGAGCTGCACGCAGGACTCCCAGCCACCTCCTGGATGTTTCCTTCCCACCATCACTCCCTGATATCCCTACCGGCCATTCCCATACAGAGCTGCTCCTTTCCAACCAGTTTCCCGTTATCCCTGAGATCTCCAGCATACACGGGGAGTCCCCACAGCTCGGTCTCCACAAACTCCGCACTCATAATTGTCCAACAATCCCACACAATTCGGTTTTCCACACCTTTTGCTGCTCGATGGGGGCAGCAGGAGTTTTGCCAGAGTCGTTATTAGAGGAATTCTGTTTTCCAGCTGGAAAATTCTGCATCGATGCACCACAAAAAGAGCTGCCTGTGGCAGAGGTGGTTCACACCAAGGAATTACTCGGGAATTGGCTGCTCAGTGCCTCTTTCCCAGCTGGTTTTCTGCAGCCAGGGCACGGAGGTGCTGTGCAGCACCCTCGAGGTGGAAGGGAAGTGCTTGGAGATGGGATTTGTGATTGCACAAGTTCTCCCAGGACGGGATGCCAAATCTGACCTGGTGGGGAGGAACAGCCGGGAACAACCCAGATTGGTGTGAGGGGGTGGGCAGAGGCACAGGACGGGTCCTGCAGGAGTCAGGACAGCTTAAACCTGGCCACAGCTCACCCAGTACATCTCAGTGGGTCCCCCAGAGTCAGGGACATCAGGCCCAAACAGCCCCGTTCACCCCCAAAACTCACCCCAAGAATTAAAATTGGTGGTGGGGACCTCGACCCCCACTCAGGACCCTCTCAGTGGGAGGAGGGCAGCTCCTTTGCTGCCAGCCTGGTGGGCACAGTCCCCATGAGCTGATTTTTCTCTCCGTGATGATCTCCCTTCCCTGGAGGTCAGCTCAGACTGGGGCACCTCTCCCCACTCCCTGTCCCCACAGCCACTGTGAAAATCCCTTTATTCACCCTCCAGCAGCTGCTTTTCCCCTCCAGTGCGGCCCCACCCTCAGCAGGGCGTGCCAAGGCCATGTCCCCAACAGCCCAAACCCCCAGAGCAGGACCCTCTGCAGCCAGGACCCGCTTTTCCCTGGAAAAGCTCAGCCAGTAAGCCAAGAATTCCAAAATCTCCGGCTGCGGGGCAGATCCCGTGGGGCCACCGGGCAGAGAGGTCATGCGATAATCAGCAGCCAGGCGTCTGCCCAGCCCCAAAGCTCTGCTTATCTGGCATTTTCCTGCCCCAGCAGCGCCCCTGGCAGCGTCCCAAGGAGCGAGGAAAGGAAAAGCAGCTGGGGCAGATTTCTGAACCCTCCAGGGCTGAATCTATCTCGCGCTCTGCTGGAGCTGCTGGGATTTCCCCAAATCTCAGCCATTTCCAATTCACCTAAGGAGCTTGGTGGGAGCCGCCTCTGCCCCCCGTGACTTTTTATTTTTATTATTTTTATTTTTATTTTCTGCTGGATCAACCCAACTTCCCTGCCAGGAACCAGAAACTCTCAAATCGTTTCTTTAACGGGGCTCTCGGCCAGGGAACAACCAGAGGGCGAATTTTAGGTGCAGCCGTAAGGAAAAGCTCCGAAAATCTCTGGAGAAGCCGGGGAAGAACCGAAGATCTCCGGGAGAGCCCGGCAGGGAGGGTGGCACGGGGTGTGCGGTGCCAACCCCGCACCGGGCACCCCTCGAGCAGCTCAGAGCACCGGGACCGGGCGATGCTTCATCATCCCCCGAGCCCCTCAGGGAACCCCCAGAACCCCCCAAAATTCCGCCGGTGCTCCGCGCTGTCCCGCGCCCAGGTTGGTGCCTCTAGAGGGAGCTGAGTCCTGCACGGCTCCGCGCTCGCGTCTATCTATGGTCAGCGGGGTTGGGTTTCTAGTTGACTTTTTTTTTTTTTTTTTTTTTTTCCTTCTTCTTCTTTTCCCTCCTCCTCCGCCGCCTCGCGCGCTTCCTTTGCCCGCGCAGCGCTCCGGGCAGGAGGCAGGAAAAGGGAGCGGCCAGAGGGATGGAGCGGATCCTGGCAGGGATGCAGTAACTGCCGGGATACCCCGACCTGCTGTTCCTCTCCCGGACGCGGTGAGTGGCGAGGACAGCCCTGTTTCCCCCCTCCCCAAACTCTCCTGGGATGGGTTATCCGTGTTCTCCGGGCCTGGCCGGGGCAGGGATGGGCAGGGATGCACCGGCAGCCGCGGGGTGCGGGGGTTCCGGGGGTGCGGGGAGGGTGACAGCGACAAAGTTCTTCAAAGTGCGAGAAACCCCCGCGCCAAGACTGGAGGTCCCGCTCCGGGCGGGTTGCTGCGCCAAAAAGAGAATTTACCTCCCCCAAGAAGGGAATTTCCCCTCGTTTAACCGAGTTTTCTCCAGTTTTGTACGCGGTGATAGCTGCCCGCGCCATCACCCGCGCAGGGCCCGAAGGGCTCGGGGAGGGGACATCGCGCAGAGCTGTCCCCGCTGAGGAGCGGGTGACACCTGGCCCGCCACGCCCGGGCTGTGACCTGGGCACGGGCATGGCTCGTGTGGCTCTGCTGTCCCCGCGGGCACGGCATTGGGAGGGGACCTTGGCTGGAGGGATGCTGGGGGTCGTTTGCCCACCCTGGGGCCGTGCTGGGTGGGCAAACCCCAAAGTGGGCAAATCCCAAAGTGGGCAAACTGATCCTGTGGGATCTCTGTCCTGAGCGGGATCGGGCAGGGATGGGATCAGGAATCCTGTGGGATCCCGGATGGGATCAGGAATCCTGTGGGATCTCTGTCCCAGGAGGGATGGGATCAGGAATCCTGTGGGATCTCTGTCCCGGGAGGGATCCCTGCTCTGCCCAGCCTCGTGGAGTCACTGGCACGCACCAGAGCTACCAAAGCGTCCCAGGGGATGCTCCATCCATTTCCATGCATTCATAACATGTCAGGAGATGATTCCAGAACCCCGTGGCTGGGCTTGGATATAGGGATATATTGGATATAGGGACTGCAGCTGCTCCTGTGGATCCTCATGGATCTGCTTCCCTCCCCCACCATCTTCCCTGAACCCAGGGCTCAGGAACTTTGCTTTGGAGAAAAGCTGGGAGGAGTGATGAGTGTGACTTAAGACACCCAGGAAGTGTTTGAGACTTGTGAGAGGAGGAGACGAGAGGGAAATGAGGAGCAGTTGAGGCAAAGGTCTTTGTTTGTTTGACGAGGGGTGGGGGTTGCAGGAAGGTTCATTCGTGGCATGGCAGGTGCTCCTGATAAAGGTAAGAGCCCTGTGCCACCTTGGAGCTGCAGCTAAATCCCATCCAAAGTTCTGGCTGCTGCTTTTAACCCCTTGAAGCCTCCTGCAAGATCCTCGTAGGGTGGCTCAGACCCTGCAGCTTCCCTGACACTCTTTCTTGAGCCCTGACTCAAATCCTGGAGGGTTTTCATTTCCTGCAGCCCTGGGCTGTCTCTGGGTGTCATCTCCTCCTTCACACCCTCCCCTGTTCTCCAGCGTGGTGTTCCCATAACAAAGGGGGAAGGGGGAAGCTGGGAAGCAGGAGGAGAACGGGCAGCAGCTCTGGAACCTGGACAGAACGGTCTGAGCACTGTGACCCCTGCAGAGATGGGCAGTGAACTCTTCTGGGAGCCCACATGGGCATTTGGGGCCGGCAGTGGCTGGGGACAGCAGTGACAGGGCTGCAAGTGTCTCGTGTCACAGGGGCATATCCTGTGTCTTCCAGGGCCCAGAAGGAAATCGAAAACAAAAGTTCCTGCAGTGTTTGAAATGAAATGAAAGTTAAAAGTCATGAGTCATCCGCCTCTGGGTTCCCGTACTGCCCAGCCCACGCTCCAGGGCTCACTCCTCACAGCCCTCACCCCTTCTGGGCAGGAAAAGTCCCTGTCACCCATGGGCAGCCCTGGGTCACTGTGGGACACAGCCCTGCTGCCCCACAGGCCGAGCTGGAAAAGTTCCAGAGGCTCCTTGAGCTCTTGGCTGGGCGCACCCACACCCTCCCAGCATCCTGTGGCACTGTGGGGCACAGAGACAATTCCCACTGGTGCCAGTTCCCACAGCTCCAAGGGGCTGCTCCCAGCCTGGGAACAGCTCGGGGTCCTCCCAGTGCAGGTGGGCTCAGCCATGGCCTGGGGTGGCAGAGGATGAAGCACAGGAGGCTCCTCAGTGGAGGAGGAGATGGACACCACCCCAGGGGATGGAAACCATCCAAGGGATCTGCACATCCCAAGGGATCTGCATATCTCAGGGGATCTGCACCACCCCAGGGGATGAAATCCAAAGGATCTGCACCATTCTAGGGGATCTTCACCATCCCAGGGGATGGACACCACCCCAGGGCAGGGAATTCTGTGATTCTGAGAGCCAGGAGAGGCAGCTCTGGAGCTGGTCTGGGTGAGTGGCCAGCAGCTCTCCCCAGGGATTTCCCCTGGCCCCAGCTGATGATCCTCACTGTGTTCTCAGCTCTTCCTTGCATGGGGATGTTTGAGTTTGGGGAGGAAGGAGGAAATCCTGTCCTCCCATCCTCAGAGTGTAGGAAAAAGCAGCATTTCCATCCTGCTCACCAGGCTCAGGCCCCAGTGCAGCTGTGCCAGGACCTCGTGGTTTTCTAAGCCAGGCAGAGCCACTTTGCACTTCCAGCCCCATCCCAAGGAAAACGGGCTGTACTTCCTGTGTCACATTTATTTTTCCTTCTGAACAATTTCCTGTGTGATGCCATGAGCTTGAACCACGTTGTGCACTTCTCTCATAGCCGTGGATGGTTATTTATCCCTACACAGAGCTTCCTTTATTTTTGTCCAGGATGCAATTTAAATTTCGGGGTTTTAGGAATTGTGTCTCATCTCTGAGTTCAGGCTCGGAGCAAATCAGGAAAGCCCCCAACTCAGGCCTGTGGAACTGTGGGCTGGGAATATGCTCTGGAATGTCAGGCAGCAGAGAGGAGCTACCCTGGTGCCGTTAATCCTGACAGGAACTTCAGCCTCACCCCCAAACCCCTGGGGGTGAAGGAGCTCTGATGAGCCCTGAACTGCAGGTTTGGGATACCTGTGAACTTCAGGGGAAAGATGAGCTTTGTGTTTAGTGCTCATTTAATCTTCTGGTTTTTTGAGAGGGGAAATGTAAATAATTACATTACATTACATTACATTACAAAGGGGAATTAGAGGAAATTGGAGTCCTGGAGGAAACCAGGGCTCATCTCATGAAGATGTTGTCATGGCAGCTCGGTGTGGTCACAGCCAGGGAGTTGCAGAGATGCTGGAATTTTTGTTCCAGCCTTTTATGAAGCTCTGTGGTCTTGGTTGAGGAAGGGGTGGTGCAGCCCACACCTCTCTGAGAACAGGATGAGCAGAAACAGGAAGGAAGTCGATCAGTATGTGTGTGTGAGAGGTGAGGTGTGGGGTCCCTTTTTGTGACAAATGGTACCAGCAATGAGATCCTCCAAGAGGGGGAATCCAGGGAGGTGGAAGTGGACCCGGTGCACGCAGGACTCTGCATTTTGTGGGTACAGAATGAGCGTGCCAGGAAGGGAGGAGCCTGGCGTGGCAGAGATAAATCAGCTTTTTTGAGCAGTGGGCTCTGCCAAAGGGGATTCCTGGGGCTGTGAGGGACCACGGGGCTCCGGTCACTCACCATCTCCATCACTCTTCCAGGCGACAAACCTCTCTGCAATGGCCTCAGGGGATGAGGGGGACCCTCCACGGCTGGAGGGACGCCGGGGGAGCCACGGGCGCAGGCTCAGCTCAGGTAAAAGGTTCTGGGGTGCTCAGGGGAGGGAGCAGCTTCAAACCTTGACTTTTTTATTCATTGCCCTGCTGTGTTCCTTTGGCAAGATGGGATTTCCTGTCTCCAGGGCTTTTTGCAAGGCTGGGATAAAGTGAAACTGAATTGAACTGGGAGGTGGGAGATGCCAGGGACTTGGAGCACCCTGGTCTAGTGGGAGGTGGAATGGGGTGAGATTTAAGATTTAAGGGTCTTTTCCATCCAAAACAATCAAGGATTGTGTGCTTGGCATTGGATGGTCAGGGTGGGCAGCAAGGTGGGGCTGGAAGGCACAAGCAGAACAAAGTGCTGGGAGCCTGTGTCGTGTATTTCCTTCCTGAGCACGACAGAGCAGGAGGTGTTTGGGGTTTAAATCACAGAGGAAAGCAGATCTCGGGCAGTCTGGGTGGCCTTGGGGTGACACCAGGTCCCGTGTGCCCTGGCAGGGCAGTGTGACGAGCTGGGTCACTGTCCCCGTGTGAGCCCAGCCCAGCCCTGCCCCGGTTAATGGGTGAAACTGGGAACGGGGCCACAGGAAGCTGGAAAAACCCTGAGCTCCAGCTCATCCCAGCAGGATGAAATGTGACTCCTGGTGCTGCTGGGCAGGTGAGGAGGCTAAATCAGCTGAGTCAGCTCTGTCAACATCGGGATTGGGCCAGGGGAGCTCAGCCCAGCTCAGGGCTCTGCCCTGACAATGGGATTTCTGCTCTGCTCTTGCCTGGGCTCCTCTCCCTCTCTCAGTGCCAGGCCCTGTGGTGGCACTGGAAGGAAAATACCCATCCTTGCCATGCCAGAGTGCAGGAGGTACAAAAATCCACAAACAGGAGCAGCTGTTTGCTGATTTCCTGTCGAGGTCAGTGAGATGCTGATGTAAAAACCATTAAGAAGTCAGATTCTGAGCTCACAGTCCCAGTTCCTGTTTTCTTAGACACTTAGTGGCAGTCCCAGCATCCCTCTGTCAGGAGGAGCCAGGAGGAATGCCACCTCTAGAATTTGGCAGCAGCCTCGTGGGCCCCAGTGGGAGCAGGGATGTGCAGCTTTCACTGTGGGATTGAGGGGTGGAAAGAGGC